>NC_081203.1:4513671-5169926 GCF_902713425.1 Acipenser ruthenus | reverse complement strand
TGTGCACTGACACCCATTGATGAAGCATTGTGTATGTAAGCCTGTGCAACACTGCTATACTTTCCCGTCTCATTGGAAAAGTTAGTAAGAAGAGTAAGCAAATAATGATTGAAACAGAAACAACAGTAGAATCATACAGAACACCAACTACATTCTCTGTAGGAACTGAATGCCAGTGGTCAGAAACAGAACCTTTAACAATGGTGGAGCGATGAAATCTTAGGTTCAATCCTATTAACAACCAACAGAAGTAGGCTCAGAGGCAGTGTGTTTATATGTTACAGAATCATTTATTCCCCATGATCTTGATCTCCAGTGACACAGATGAAGTAATCCTGCAGAGGTCCTGGATAGTGCAGTAAAAGCAGCTGTTGTTGAGTACCATGTTTTGTGTCTTGTGGCCTTCATCCGTTAGCTGTTCCTGTCCAGTGCTGGATGAAAGCTATCTAGCCCTCAGCAATGCTGCAGATGTTTTACTTCCTCCCATTTTCTGCTTAGCTCTTGCTTCAGTGCTTTTTGAGTGCGTAATACATACTAATAATAATTACAGTAAGATTCATGTGACCAAAAAAATTAGTCTACTGAATCCACCACCCCCACACACTACGTTTACATCTGTTAAAAAATTATTAAATATGTATCATGCTAAAATAAATCAATCGCTGCTTTGCAATGACAATGTCTTTCTTTGCCCAAAACAAAGGTTTGTAACAAAATACCTAAAGAAAACCAAAGTATTTGCTTGATTGCTGAATTAAGTAGATCGCTACAGATAACACAAACTGCTGATTGGTACCCAATCACTTCCTGTGCTGTAGGTCACATGGTCTAATTGCAGCGTGACCACTGACCACTTAATAAACTAAATCAAGTACAAATGGCAAAGTTATCCCTCAATGTAACTTGCAAAGCATACATACAGGTCTGAATACACTGCAGCACTTGTGGAATCCCAGTTCTATTTGAAGTGGGTGCATATCCCTTATAAAAGTTTACCACAGTATTTTTGCATGGTAGCTTTGCAGTTTTCCCATGCTTGTCCCATGATTGTACTATGTACTTACCATGGTTTAGCATGTTTTTTACTATGCTTTATCATACCTCTCTGGGCTTTATGGTGCTTACCTTTGCTTAACCGTGATTTTACTATGCTTTATCACACTATGTGCTTTATAAGGGATCCAAAATGCAAAACAAGCAAATAACCAATAACCATCATGCTGTTAAGATGAAGGTTTTGCAGCTGAAACATTGGTTTCTTTCTCAATACATTTTTAGGAGTTTAGGAGTATGTTTGAGTGTGCTGCTTCACTTTTTTTTCTTCTTCAGTGCAATAATCACTCAATTTGTGTTTGTCCTTGTAGCAGCCCTGGGGATTATCCTGACTAGCGGCTGTGCCACGTCCCGGCATTGTCACCAACAGGAGCTACCAGGCGTAAAGATCCACTGCTGTGATTCAGACCTTTGCAACAGCTCCCATCGGCCCGAAGGCCGTCTCCTAATGTATATCTGTTTGCTTATTAGTCTGACTCTGCTTCAGGTTCAGTTGTAACCTTTACACTAGATTTTACCCAGCACCAACCTTGGCTTTACACACACCATCCACGATTGACTTTAAATTAAATATAGAAGGATTTTGACATTTCAGTGACTAATTAACTAAAAAAACATCATGGTAACGCAAGGGTTATCTCAAAACTGTGTTCAAATTATATTTAGGGTTTAGGTTTTGCTTTTCTGTAAACAAGAGTGTTGATTTTAGGTGGTTAGAGACACATTAGGATTAGTAAATCATTTTTCAGTTGATGCAAGCTGACAGATCTCCTGCCAGGCTACCAAGATGTAATATCTTTGACCTGGCTGGTTACCAAAGACAAAACAATACCCAGGTTTCTAACAGTAAATACACAGAAATACCATTTCCTGTAGTGTTTGGTTTCTACTTCTACTTATGTATCATAATGTAGTGACAATGAACTGTTAAAAAGCATTTTGTAATCATGTTGTATTGTAATATTTGTAACCTTTTGAATATATTACTGAGATGGCAATCTTCTATTTCCTCACTTTAAAAAAATAAAAATAAACCAGAATATGCAAATATTTGAAATACAACACTATAGATAAACTGCTGCAGCCTGGTCACATGGTCTGAATGGAGTTGACCATTGGAATGCATTTGAACTACCAGGAAGCAGCAGCAGCAATACTCATTTATAGTGTTGTATTTGACAATTCTGCATATCACAAATACAGTTTTAAAACAAGGAGTGATAATGTTGCTAGTGCTAATAGGATTTTAAAACCTTGCTACTGCTTTAAGTTTGTTTTTTTATTATTATTAATAATCTGTTTTACAGTCGTTGTTAATTCTTTTTTATGTAACTTGAAAGTGTATGTCTTAACGATGGAGATTTTCAATAAAAAGTGCATATTTAATAAACTGAGATTGTTGTGCTTACATATATATATATATATATATATATATATATATATATATATATATATATATATATATATATATATATATATTTCCTAACCATTAGACAACTGACATGAAGAATGTTTAATCTGAACAGATTGTACAGATTCATTTACAGGGTTTTTTGTCAGGTTGTTGCACATAACAGTATTCTTTACTATTGTGAATGAATGACAATAACAAAATTGGGTTCCATTTTCACACATTAAAGGGGGTTCATAATGGGTTCAAAAGAGATAAAGGGGGAGGGGGGGAGGGGGTTTGACCCCTGGTGCCCCCAACCAAAACTCTCACCACTGTCAGATCTTGTCTTCTGCAAAAATAAGATTAAAATCCCCTGAAACTTATCTGTTTCTCTAAGTAACAGAAAGTCATTTACAGCGCACGCAAGCCCTTTTCATGTAAACATGAAGTAATTGCAAATGTAATAATTGTGTATTAGAGGTACTTGTATTACTCTTTGTCGCCCTCACCTGGTTAATAATGAGGTGACCCCTGCAATCAGCTAGGATAAGATAATTATTTGGAGTGACAAGAGAGATAGAGTAACAGATGCATTTCAGTGTTATTTCAGTGAGACGCAGTCCTAATATACTATTTCATAATGTATTCAAATGATATTGTACAGTATTTCTATTATTAATGACCAGTCTTGGTCGGGTGGAATATTTATTACACAATCTGAAGTATGCCAGTATCCCATTTCACTTGTCCTGCAGCCAGTCCTGTACTAATTGAGATGTATGACTACAAAGCAGATGCAAGCAAAAATGAGTAATCTGTTTTTTTAGTTAGAAAACTGGAAATACTTCTCATCTGCATGTAACTGATTACCTGCTGGAAGAGCAGTTTCAGGGTGGTGTCTGTTCATTTTAATGACACAGTTCAACATGATAATTATAAAAACAGGTGTGGGGGTCAGAAAAGGTGATTTTCCCCTATTGAATTCTCAGACTCAAACAGCAGTATTTTATGTTGTAAGGAACTGAGGAATTCTTCTTGTCTTCTGTTTTTAAAATCTGTGTGTATTTATTGATTTTTTTAATTTAGTAGTCGGCAATTAATTTTACCCCATTTTTTCTCCCAGTTTGGAATGTCCAATTGTATTTAGGCTCAGCTCATCGCTACCACCCCTGGGCTGACTCGGGAGCGGCCAAGACGAACACACACTGTCCTCCGAAGCGTGTGCCGTCAGCCGACCACTTCTTTTCACTCTGCAGGCCCGCCATGCAGCCACCTCAGAACTACAGAGTTGGAGGACCACGCAGCTCTGGGCAGCTTTCAGGCAAGCCCACAGGCAGCCAGCCAGTCTACAGGGGTCGCTGGTGTGCGTTGAGCTGAGATCACTCTGCCCCCACCCCCCTGGGTGGCACTCGGCCAATTGTGCACCGCCCCCCTGGGAGCTCCCGTTCGGCGATGTCCAGGCTATAGGGCGCATCCTGCACTCCACACGGAGCGCCTTTACCGGATACGCCACGGAGGCCCCAAAATCTGTGTGTATTTGAGGTAGGAGTCAACAAACTAAACTCCATAGACTTGCTCCATAAAACTTGGAAGTTGACCAATTTTGGGAGCAAGAGAAATAATACAAAAAAATACTAATACTGTAGCATTGCCAACAATTTTTTGACATTGCTATAAAATATCATAAGAATTGTATATCAAATTACAAATATATGAAAAGAAAATCTTACCAAAAAATAAAAAAGATTTATGAATCCAAAGATATTGGCCTTCACTGCAGGTTTATTAATAAATTGAACACACTGTTACACCCCTTTAAATTAGACAAGCAGTAAATTCCAGTTTTTGACAGCCTGAAAATTAGCCAGCAAAATTACAGCTCTACTAATCTGACTCTATTCACTTGTTCACTTGTAGGTTCCTGTTATGTCTAAGGGAAAGTGTCTTTATACACTATATTATAAAAACACTTAAAAAAAAACGAAATGACCTGCCGATAGAGAATCGCCTTGCTCTACATACTTACTGTGTGAAAAGTTTTGAAAGGTTTTGTTTTCTTTGGTTATATAAGCAGTCTGTCCGTCCGTCCGTGTGTGCCCCCCCCCCCAATTAGAATCTGTCATTCAGGAGATCCTATCAGTATCAACTTTATTGTGTGCTTGCACATTCCAACAACAAACAGAGCCCTGTTACAATACAGCTGGGTTGCCTGGAATCTAATTGTCTTGCCAACAGCTCTCTCAGCAGCTCCATTGAAAGTGCCTCCCAATGATCGTGAGTCATGCTGCTGCACTTGCACTGCCCTGTAAGGCTGGGTCCAGGCAAGTTGTTCTGTGCACCAGACAGGGGCCAAATCCCACTAGATTTCTGTGGTGTGTGTGGGAAAATAAATGGCAATAATAGGACTTATTTCATTGTGCAGTTACTTCACTTTCATGCTGGTTATTTAAGGTGGCACAGTTACTTCACTTTCAAGACGGTTATTTAAGGTGGTATGGCAATTTACAAGATTGCTGGTAGTATTACACTTGAATCGTGCACACATTGGTGTCTATTGAGCTTCAATATTATCGAAACGGTTACTAAAAACTAGTAAAGTTGTCATCTACCATTCCCAAGCAACACCAGCTTATGTGTTTTCTCTTCTTGCCAACATGAATTGGAGTTAAAGTCATACAGTTTGTTTTATATTGAGGTTAAACTATACCTTATACCTTCTTAGGAGTCAAATACAGTTTCATGTTCATGAGGCTGTTTAAGACTATTGTTGGCTTCCTTAGCAACAGTCAAGAACAGTGTAATAAATATACAATTTCATGAATAATAATAAAGAAAAACATTACACGTGTGCTTTGATGTGCTTTTCTGTGCTTCATTTTTTTTTACAATGCTTTACTAAACTTTGCATTACTAAATAGTTTTAGCATTTAAGGCTTTGTTAGTTTACAAACTACAGCTTAATACCACCATATTTGCTTGTGGATGCAGGGTGGGGGGGGTGCATTGTTGCTAATAATATAATTATAATACCTTTACAGATGAAGCTTCAGTTTAATAAAGACATTTTGAGCATTGTAAAGAAAAAGCAGTAGATAAGTTGTAGTTGAAGTTTGTTACCTTATCAGTGTTAAAAAAAAAATGGAACCTTGCAATATGTAATATTTCTAATATTTTTAAATAGAATATCAAATTGTCTCTTAAATGTTACCCTAAAATATTCCCTCCACAGCTCTGAATGTCGCTAGTCTGTAGGTTTTTGTGATATTTTCCCCCTTGGGGGCCATTTATATCATTAAATGTAACTGTTAACTGACTCTCTGTCCATTCTGTTATCATCCAAAAGATGGTGCCATTCACTGCATGCTGGTCTGTTTCGCACAGCTATTCATCTTGTGAATGAACGAGGAGAGGTAAACTTTGCAGTGCAGAAGGGTGGCTGAACTTTGCACCTTTTGGCCTGGGTTTGCTCCCAATCCTTGTGGGTGGTGGGTGAGGTTCATTACCCATTGCAAACAGAGGCAGCATGGCTGAGTGATATTTAGCTGCAAACCAGTGGATTCAATTAGACAGGAAAAGAGAAGCAGACAATAGGGGAGGCAGACTTGCCAACTCCTACTTACTGAGAGTGTTTCCAACATGTAACTACCTCAAAGCCTTTAAGTGGGTTAGTGCAGAGGTGCCATCCGTATCTCTATGATTTAACATTGACAGACATTTATTTTATTTTGCATTTATAATTAGGGCTGGTTTTCGCTGTTTCTCTATTTCCTTTTTCTCTTTTATCTGAGTTTATTGGTTAAAATTTAAAACCAGAAACCTAAATACAATAAAGATAAGAGTCTAAATTTGTATTGGCAAAACATTTTACAGACTAGCATGGAGTTGTATTGCAACATATTATAACATAAAACATATGGTAAAATTATCAAAAGAAGTCGAATACAGTTAAAAGGCGGTTTTGTTGCATAAACCATACAAACTCTATTCCCAAGGATATGTGACCTAGTTTATGTGCAATTGCAGAATGTCATGTCTGAAACTGAAATGTTTGTGCCATAATTGGGTTTTATTGGAAGCATATGCCAAGTCTGTGTGCCCATGCACAAAAGTACATTGAGACTGTGTTAAGTCGTTGATTCAAGGCCTAGAATATCTTCAATTCAATTCCATGCAAACCATGTATTATTTTGCTTCATTAATGTAGACCTGTTTGCTTTTGATGGTTGGTTTCATAAGACCCAAGATGCAAGTCTATGAAGCTTGCCACAGTTTTTAAAAAAAAAACATTAACTGCACGAGTCCCTTAAAAGCTGTTTAACATTTTGTTGTATTCCAGAATTAAGTTTCACTTTGACTCGTGGGGGGAAAAAAATCCCGTCACAATACAAGAACTTCCTGTGTTACAGGTAATAGGACCCCTCTTGAGACATCTGTGCAGCACATATGGAACTATGGAGGTGGTTCCATATGCCTGTACCACAGGAAGAGAACAAGGAGAGAAAAACAATTACTTCCTTCAAACTGGTAGCAGGATACATGAGCTTCATTTGTGTCAAAATACACACTAATACCCTTGTGTCAAAATACACAAAACAATACTGGACTCGTGAGAATGGTATGTTAATGAGAGTTAAGGAAATGTTTTTAATAGAGTGGACATTACACCTTGAGGTCAATAATGCTGGTAATCTGTGAAGCTCCTTAAAATAGTTACAAAGACTACAGAAAGACATCTGGTTCATATTGAGAATCCCAGTTTCCAGCATTGTTGGTCCAGACACTGAAGACAGAAATCAAAGTAAGCACTGTAGTATTGGGTTCTGGGAGCTATAGCATTTGTAGGCCCTTTTAGTGCTTGTTTGTATATGTATGCTTTATAACTCTCATTGTGCACTGTTCTCAACAGAGATCTTCCATTTCCTCCTACTCCTGCTGCAGGCTAAATAAACACTGGGAGCTTAAAAGGTTTTAATTAAGAGATGCAAAGTGTGATGGGAGGCAGGGAGGGAATAAGGACACACAAACTCGTTTTTTATAAAGTAAATACTGTTGGTGTAGATATATGTTTATTTCAAAACTAGCATTAAAAACTAAATGTAATCTGGAAGTAAAGTTGTGTTGTAACTATAGAACTAAGCCTGATTTAGAGAAAATTGATAACTCAATATTGGAACAACAGAACCCAAAACCACTCAGAAGGATTGCACAAACCATGAAATACTAAGGAAATGTAAAAAAAGAAAAAAAAGAAAATCAGCATTCTCATTAAAAGTTTGTTCCTTACCAGACGATTGTGAAAATATGGATACTTAGCTATTTCCTGTAAAGAAGAAATGTCTAAGGCAGGATAAACAGGCTTAACCTGAGTCTCTGTGAAAATAAAGTCTGCCAAACCAAAAGAAATGGAAAATGTAAACACCCTGTCAGTAACAAAAGGCTGCTTTGTGAAAAGGAGAATACAAAGAATGCTAAATTATGGAAGGTTTTTTTCACCATGGAATGATATTAATTTGGACTGTGGGACAGCTTTACATTTTGGAGCTCTTCTCGCACTGTGTTTTATTTTTTTGTAACGATGTGACGCAGCTTTAAATAGCACCCCTCTCTGCCACTCACTTCAAGCTTGTTTTTTTTTTCCTTCGCTCCTCTGAAGCTTGTGATATGATGTGCAAAGCATTGAGAGATAAGAAACCAAAGCGGTGGTGTAGTCCCCAAGGAAAGGAAATCTGCTTTGATCTCATTTTACTTTCAGCACCAGTTTTCCTTCTTTGAGTTCCAGCTCGCCGAAAATCCAAAGAAAAACGCTGTCGGTGTATAATTCTGCAAAGGATGACATTAAAATTCTGGTCTGCAAACAGAAACTTAACTGGAATGTATCTTTGAGAACAAAAACAATGTCTACCATGTTCTGTTTTCTCTGCGCTGCTGATACCTCCTACAAACAGAGTCTCACAGCTTTGTATCTGCTGTATATGCATTGTGTTTGAATGCAGTACCACAGTGCCACCTATTGACTGAAATTTACTATGCAACACTATAGTGATGATGAATTGTGTTAACGTACAACAGCTTTGACCTTTACCTTGGGGATATTACCCACAGAATTAGTAGGTGAGCATGGAAGCCTCTACCCAATTGCAAAAGGGCATTGAATCAACAACGTGTTTATTGAGTGCCAATAAATATGAAAGGATGTAATGACATTCATTTAAATACTAAATCATAAGATAACCTTCCTTAAAAGAAACTTGTAGCTGGTTTTACAGACTTTTATTAGCACTAATCATGGACTACCTAATGTTACTTCAGGTAAGGTAGTCCAAGATTAGTGCTATTCAGGATCTGTGAAACCAGATGTTAAGCATTACTAACACTGGAATATCTTCCATTTGTTTCGTTTTTTTTCAGAATTCATTAAAACTAGCATACTGTTTAAAAAAATGCTCTGACAGAGGCATTAAAGTGGAGAGAGAATTGAAAGTGTGATACTGAGAAGGTTAAGGACATTCTGCTATAATTAGATCAAGTTGTTTGTTCTTAGATGCACCCCCTGTAGAGCAAACAATAAAGATTTAATACTCAATGACATTCCTTTTTTCTGCAGTGGTGATGTTTAATGTGGTGCCAGCCGTGGCTGTCGCTGATGCAGAAACACATTTTGAGGGTAAAATGAAGGACTCCCTTTACATGAAGAGTAAAGTACAATGCTATTATGCATAGTTACAATCTACTCAATGTGTAAATCTTTTTGCACGATATATGTAAGTACACAATTGTATCAGAAAAGGCTTAGGGTTAGGGTTAGGGATAGGGTTAGGGTTAGGCTTATATCATGCAACACCATGTACACATTAAGTACATTGTAACTATGCATAATAACATTGTAATTATGTGTACATACCCGTGCATTTACTAAGTAACTACTATGTAAATGCACAGTAATTAGAGACACCATGTAAAGCATTACCATAATAATGTTTTGGGGACACCACTGCTTGCGGGATGACTTGCTCAATGGCAACAAGAGCCAACAATTATTCCTCTCTTTCAGGACGCAGAGAGTTTAAAAGGACAAGGGTTTAAAGATTGGAATGTTGACAACAGCGTCCAGAAATGAAACATTGACTGTGATAGCCCTTTCACCCTTATTTGGAACTACCATAGGGTATATTTGTAAAAATGAACTTGTCCAATTGCCACATTCTTATTTTTCCCACGTGTATCGAATGTACTGTAGGCTCCCTTGAGCAATTTTGCCTTAGTAAATATTTCATTTTTGGCCATCATTTGTAAGCAAAACTTGTATCTTATAGAACCTTATCCTCTACCATGATGGCGACAGTACCACTTTACAACCTTCTACATCATCAACTCTACCGTTACACCCACAAAGACAACAGCAAATACTTACTAAAAAGCCTTATAAGGTCCGTTTTGCAGACTCATTAAAAAGTCACCATTATTCTGATTGCCAGGTCTTTACCTCAGTTTTTGATTGCCAGTTTATAAATAGCCACGGATTTCTATTTGTAGTCTGGTGGTCCTCATTATAGGTCAAAGGTTCAAGTCCAGAAGCAAATCAGAAATCTGTATGATGGCCACCCCCATCCAGACCTAGAGGAAACCGCAGTTCAGAAATTAAATCACATCATTAATTGTGTCCTGTATGCAAGGCTTTTCCAAGAGTCCACTGAATTCATTTGAATCCCCACCACCACACATTTAAAGCTACAGTACCGCAGTGAACTAGCTGTTAATTGCTTTAGAACAGGAAGGGCCATCTGAATCCTGTATTGTATCCTTGTTTGTGGAGCTGTCAGAAGACGTAATTAAGGGCTGATTCATAGGCTGTTAACAGTGTCAGCAGAAATGACTTCCTGCTGGTGTCAAAGGTTAATTGTAAAGATAACCGCTTACTGTGGTGTGGTATGGTAAAAGTGTAGTACTGCATTCCAAAGCAAGGTACAGCATAGAAAAACATACAGACGCATGTATGGGTATCATATGTATCAAATGTAGGTCTAATTATTCAAATGGGAAAGGCAACGCCACTAATAAAAATTATTTTGAGAATGTATTGTAGCATGACAAGTGTTGCATTTAGGGAGAGACTTGAGTCAATATGTTGACAACTTGATGCTTATTTTATAAAAATGATCTGACAGACATAAGCAAATACTTAGCAGTGTGGAGTAGTGGTTAGGGCTCTGGACTCCTGACCTGAGGGTCGTGGGTTCAATCCCCGGGGAGGATACTGCTGTTGTACCCTTGAGCAAGGTACTTTACCTAGATTGCTCCAGTAAAAACCCAACTGTATAAATGGGTAATTGTATGTAAAAATAGTAATGTGATATCTTGTAATAATTGTAAGTCACCCTGGATAAGGGCGTCTGCTAAGAAATGTAATGTAAAATGTAATGTATAAGAAAATAAGTCCTGAGTTTGCCAGAGACTTGTCAGAAGGTTGCTTAAGACTTATGTGGCTGCCAGTCGATTCATACTGCGCAATATTCAAATGTCCAGAGATGTACAGCACTCTTAAAAGCAGACATCTGCTCCTTTAAAATGAGGAACTCCGTGAAGAATTTCTGCATTAAAAACAGCATCTACAAATGCCAGTTTGCTATTTTTCTTCCATTTCAAATTACATCAACCGTGCTGCTGGGTGCTGTAGGCTAGATTCTCCAATCCATTTACTCAAATTGTTATTAACACATTTTTCTCCAAAAAGAACACACATTACAATGGTTTAAAAAATGAAACAACTACATTACTACATATGTGAGCAGACTATTTCTGTTTTGGTATCATTATTCAAAGGTTTTGTTTTTCTTTTCTAAAAAGAAAATGTGATAATTCAGTTTTGTTGTGGTGGTGTTACATGGTTTCAATATGTTTCTTTCTTCCATTTATGAGGACACCGAAGTTTAACTTTGTCTTTTTTTTGTACACAGTTCATGTTGATGTTAGGGTAGGGTGTTGGATGGATCGCTAGTTGATATCTGTTCTTATGAATTTAAATGAACAACCATTTCTTAATTACTCATACATTTCTGCTGTATAAAATAGTTCTGTCGTGTTTTTAATTAGAACTTACATGGTGGAAGCTGAATAAAACGACATCTTAAAAACACAAATGTAGTCATATGTTATTTTTGTTTGTTTCTAAAGCAAAAGCTTGTGAGCCTGGGAAAAGGTCAAGAGCACGTTTTTATAAACAGATGTATTTATTTTACATTACACACAGCCATCCTAATTTCATAAAGGACAATGGTCACAGGCACAAGTGAACATTTTCAAAGCATATCAGCAATTTACTTCTATTTTTTAAAAGAGAAATATCCACGGTAATGTTATAGTGAGAAACAAACACCTTGAGAGGGAAAATGCTTTGAAAATCTGGTCCTGTGTTTTTCACTCCTAATTGCGCCTTTCCTTTAAATGACCAGTGATTCAGTAGATTACAGAGAGCACACAAACCATAAACCCACACAGGGCAATTCACAGTAATCAGTGGGAGTTTTATTATACAGGAATTGCATTGTTCTTTTTTTACATAACAGTGCTGTGCATGGAGATATTACAGATTTGCAAATGTCAGTATGCCAGATTCGTGGTCAATGAAGGAAATTATGAAATGGAGGAAATGCATGGAAGATTACAGTAGTTTTATAGTTCTGTATAGTTTATAGGCTGAGTAAAGCAGGCAAGCAGCTACAAAGAGAAGAAAGCAGGCAAGGTGTGTTTAAATGATTAAATACATTGTCTGACTGAAACGTCATATGCATTTATACTGCCTGGAGGAGCAGTTTGGGTTAGTTTACAGCTATGGATAATTACCCTTACTAAATGATCTTCAGTGGCTATGCACAGGTGTTGGGAATACAATGGTTGTGTATGTAAGGGCCTGGACAGCTACAATGGTACTGAATGAACCACGGTTGACACATTAACAGATTTTGATATACCACTGGTATCACAATGGGATGAACCAATGCACTGGGAATCTGTTATAATATCAGTACCAGCTGTGGGAAACCATATTGGGACCACTGTGCAACCCTGTTCAAATCTATTGTGTTGCCATCGCCTCCTACTACAAACAGTTTCCAAAGAGTAAAGGGCTTTTGTATTAAAAGTCCTCAACTCTGTTTTGTGGGGGTTGCTTGAGTTCAACCTTTGCTGACAATGGAAAGCAGATACAGTCTAATTTTAAGGCTCAAATGATATTACACAGATTCTAGCAGAGAATTGCCCTATTATATTTAGTGCTGATTTTCCAAAACTCACTATGTTTTTGGGAGTGTGGAAACAATGGAATCTTTTGTGAATCAGACCTCTTTGTCTCTCAAACTCAATCCATCAAGAGATAAATGTTTTCAGGCCATGAACGGCACCAGAAGCCAAGAAATGGAAAAGCAGACCCTGGAAATGACCACAGTATTTCACACTATTCGTTATTATTTTGTCTGACTAAAAATCTACGAGACGTCCCGCATGTGTCGGGTGTTTTTGGTGCAGTAGCAGTGTTCTGGCTCTGCACATGTTTTGCAAGGCTCTTGCCTGTCTAATAACTGGCTTGTCTGCAGTTTCCCTGTTACTGTAGTTTAGCTTCACTTCAGCTTTGCTTTTCATTTTCAGGGTCTATGAATACAAACTCTATTAACCTCACAGCAGTGTTTTTTTTTATGTACTCTTAAAACCTGTGTAAAATGGTAACCCCTTATGTCAGTGGCTACCACATGTCTACTGTTTTAAAAAGAATAATACAACTGGAAAGCTTTTTACTATGTCCCAATTTGGGAAGTGTATATATATAATGTCGCACTCCGGCTGTGCTTTCAAATTTCAGGAGCTCAGTTAAAGGTCGGGTGTAGAAATGATCCTGCATCATACAAGTACTTTTAGACATAATCTCCAACAGTAGCTTCCGCTTAGCGTATCCATTGATCAGCTGGTGCTGGGTCCATTTTGTGGACACTGGTCCAGACACTGGTAATGCCTTCTTGAGGCTTTCGAAAAGTGTATTCTACCTGACGTGGTCCTTATACACATTTTAGGAGTGTTATATACATGTTGTACATTATATGTCTAGTGTCTGCACAGTATACTCAGGGAATATTATCCTATGGTGTTTTTGATATGGCAGCATATAACAAGAGGCTTGTGTCACACAAGAGATGCAGCCCAAGGGTGTATGTTATATTCTAAGAATTACAGTCATCCCACATATAATGAAGTTCTGTAGGTAAATATTGCCAACAAGCAGTAAAAGTTTCCTCTGCTTACAGCTGCTGTATATAAATTGAGTCATGTGGGGAACTGATGAATTCATAAGGTTGCTTCGGTTCATCTTTTGAAAAAAAAAAGTTCTTACAAGTAGCATAGATCATAGCAGGAGTTGCCACTTGGGAGAGATAGTCGTTTGAAGTTCGGGGGGTGGGGGGGGGGAGCGAATGAAATTGCAAATCAGGATGGGAAATAAAAGAAGCCATCTTGTATCTCTATTAGAAAAACAGCTGGTTAGACACCACTTGGAAAGTCTTTTCATGCTGTTTCAGCCAAGCTGAGTTAATCAGGTCCCTGTGGCTCGGATCCAAACATGTAGGCTGGCAAGGGAATGATACGAGCTGTCACACCTCGTCAGCCTTTAAGACAAGAAAGATGTCTCTCTTCCCTTCGTGGAAGGAAGCATTGAAGGTGCAGGAGTAACATGCTTGCCATTCACTTATCAGAAAGGACTTTGACAACATTTTTCCAGTTTATAGCATAGAAGGATAATTGGATAATGCAGACAAACTTCATCAAGATTTTAAAATCTATTTCCCTTTTTTACTGCCATCCTCTACGCTTATTCTTGACTGACCAGGTAATGATCTTCATTGATGAAGGGAAATGGACGAATGAATGGAATCCCAGAGATAGCTCAAGATATGTCCCTGTCATATCTATGTTGTTAATGTGGTATGACTTTTTAAAGCACTGCTCATCCTGTGCCTCAGTGCTGGGCAAACCCTGTGTCTGTCTTATTGAAGAGTTTCTGAACATGGTATCATATACAATGGCAGCTCTGGGCCTCCTAAACTGGTGTTCTTTTTTTGTAGCATTTGTTTAAAAGTGGAGTGACCTGGTGCATTCTGGGAGCCAGTTACAATAAGTGTGGGTTGTTGGCAATGTTCAGATACATTTAAGATCTGCCCCAATCCTACCTGTTAACCTGTACCAACTCAATGGTGCAACACTGATAGTTTTAGTATCATCCTCCCTGCTCACCTTATAGTTACCCATTTGACAAAATCACATTTTATTAGGTAGAAAAAGAAGTTGCACAAATGAGTAACTGTGAGCCATGTAATTTCACCAACAATATTAACTTTGTATTTACAGATTACATCCAATTTTTCTAGAGCTCTAAAATAAATCTTAACGAAGTTGGGATCATTTAAAAGGGCTGAAAACCATAGTTTGGCATACTTTTAGCTAGTTGAAATTCACCCCAAAAATTCTTAAAAACAGGAATCAATCAAAATGTTGGATTCACGAAGATTCCTAAAGCCTGTACTGGGGGGTTGAGAATTGGTGTTCCATCACAACACCACAAACACCTGAGGACAGGCCAGTGATTGCAGATATAACTTGAGTTCTAACTTGACAGAGCTCTTATAGAGATGAACTAGAAGGAGAAAAGGGTGCTCTGTTTTCAAAAAGGAAAAAAATAAACCAACTGCACCTTTACTCATTTAATAATAATAATAATAATAATAAAGAACCAGATCCACAAAAAAATCATTGTGAAAGTAAAGCTTCATTTAGATCCTCATTAGCCCAAACAGCAGGTCTGGAAAAGTCAGTTGCTGCCGGATTTAGCCAGGCCTGCTTGATAGGAATCAAGACCGCAAGATGGCAAGCAGTTGGACTTTCCTGGAAAACTCGTTTTTCCCAACAGTACAGTACAAACCAAATCAGATCAAAGGTTTTAAATCCTCAAAGAGAAAATAAATCCATCCCTGTAGTGAGGAACAGATCAAAGTAACAGAGATGGTATAATAGGACTGCAAATGAATATGTGGGGTGATAAAATCAGATACATGGTTCAGTGTATGTTCTTTAAAAAGATAGGAAATCAGTTTATGTACATTTTAAACTTCTCTTTTATTGCACATATTAGGAACTGCTTGGAAATAAAAAGGCATGCAATGAAGGAGCTGAAGTACATGACGTTGACTGCATAAAATATAATGCTTAAATTATTAAGTCAGCTGTTGGTTAGTCTGCTGTAAATAGAAGCAAAGATTAGGCTGGGCTAAAATGTTGAACCTGCGATGGAAACTAAACATGACACAAGCCTTTACACTTGTTCAGAAGATGCTCTGTGTCATGCAAGTACTGTGCTCTGGTCTAGCACCATGAGTTCTGTCCCAGAAAGAAGCATGCCCTTACTGAGCCACTGCAATTCCACTCTGCACAGCACCTGGATTAACTCATTCAGGATCCAAGCTGAATTAGTCCTTGCTGCAGAAGTAACTATGTCCAGGGCACCTGTCACACTGATCAGTTCTATGGTGCCACAAACAGAGAGAGAGTAGAGAGAGAGTAGCAAATTAACAAGAGCGTTTCCAGATCACACGCTGCCACTGAAAATCAGTAGTCGTGTTAATCAATATTGCTGAAGCCTGCTGGGAAGGCAAGAGTGTGACTTTAGTGAATTGCTCCCTTGATTAATTGAGTTTAGGTCAGGTGAGTTGAGAGGGAGGAGGGGCTGGTACAACATGACAGTGGCAGCTGAACCATATTTAGATGAGTTGGCCCACCTTTGTTATATCTGATAGATCCTAACATGTTCCAACCCATCATATTCCTCCATTTAGCTGCCTAAACCATTCAAAATGTTCAAAGGATGACGCAGAAAACCATGGAAGATTCCCTGACCCACATCAAACTCTCTACAGCTTTCCATCCGCGCACTATAATTACATTAACTTACACATATACACATAGCATAAATAACTGTTTCCAGGCTATTTGGTACACTATTAATCCAATCCGTCATTACTGCTGGCATACACCTATATACGCTTTGCATGTCGTAGGGTGTTTGAACTGGTATAACTTATTATTAAATAGCAAACTTCATAGCTTGAAATTAGCTATCCCATATGCAGAACTATTCACTTCATTATGAAGTTCTCCTACGCAGCTGTTTTCTCACTCCGATACCTCAAGCAAAGCACGGTTGGATCACTAAATAAAACATTGAAAACTTTCTTCTAAACTTATTATTAAAACAGCCGTACCTAAAATCGCAATGGCTGTGTTGTAAAGGGCAATTTCAAGTTACTAATTTGGTCTTGCAGTTGATATTAAAAGCAGCTCTGGTTTTGCTAATGATGTCGTCCCAAACCTCTTGAATCCATTACTGACTTCTAATTCACCCCGAGCCAACTGTTATACAGTACATAATAACATGCTTTTAACAAATGAGGCTGTAACCGCTTCAACACAGGACTACAGCATTGACTGTGTTTCAGTTGTTCTCTCTCTGAAGCAATGCAGCTAGCTTACTATTGGATTTTCTAATAGGAGTTTGTAAAGAGACTGTGGGAGTGCTGTGAATGGATCACTCTCGAGTCCGAGATGGACGCGTTGTGCATTTTGTTTTGTTCTGGCTGTGTGGTGTTTAAGATGATTTCACTTAAGCATTGACATCTGTTCTCCTGATCTTCTCTTCCCCACTCCTGAGGTTCCTGGTAAACAAGCAGTGAGCTCTTAAAAACAGATCTGAATGTCAGACAGAATTGATTGTGGCTATTTTATTGATGGTTACCCAGATAAAACTGCGGCTTTTCAATCCTCTCAAATACGGCTTGCTCCTTACCACATGAAGGTCTGTGCCAAATGAGAGTGGAATGAAAGGAGCTATGCATTTATGGAAGAACATTGATGCCTGAGCTTGAGCATCATTTCTTCTGTGTGGTTATACTGGCATGTGAATTATTTTAATAGAGCCTCTATGAAGTGGCACTAAGAGAAACTAAATAACGACTGACACATTTTTCAATCAGGTGTCTTCCGGCTTTACAGTAGACAAAGTGTAATTCTTTACTGTCTATCAAGGGCCCTCTATTGACCATCACCGATTGGTCTAGCAGCAGAGAAGTACAGTGAAAGCACCGGCAATCTACAACATACCTGATCTCTATATCTATATCTTATCTATAGATACAGTCAGTTCTCATTAAAGCAAACTCGTATTAGATGAATTTCCTGAGGCTACAAATTTTCTACATGGTCTCGGCCAAATTTTAAATATATTATAGGTTTAAAACAGATTATTATTATTATTATTATTATTATTATTATTATTATTATTATTATTATTATTATTATTATATTTCTTTTTTGCCTACCCTTAGTTAAGTCTGTTTTTTTTTGGGGGGGGGGGTTCTGCACCCAGGGAGACTTGTCCATGATGGACGCTAAATAAATTGAGTGTAATATTAAATACAATATTCATACATAGGAATAACAAGGTCTGTGTTTTTAATTTCATTCTAACTGTTAACTTTCCTTACCGTACACGTTTATTTATTTTTTTCGAAAAGAAAGAAATAAAATCCCATTCTGCTCTATCTTGCGTGAAATAAATTACCCTTATAGGGACATTTACTTCTGTATTGCTTACTGGTGCTCCTACAGTGCAATTACTTTGTTCTTTCACCAATGGGACCCAGTCAGTGCTATGGTACATTAGATTTTTAATATATAGTGGCTACATAATTTCCTGGTAGCTAACAAATTAAACATAGCTAACAACAAAGCATACTGCAAAGTACTTTCAGGATCATCTTTATGAGATCTATTATATTAAGTATTTGTTGTAATTGGTCGGAAGAGCGTGGCCACATGAGTACATTTGCTTTTTATGTTATCATAGAACTACTTTTTTTTCTGATCAATTTATAAATCCACTCCAAATTTCATAATTAATTTGGTGGATGAAAAGAAACAGCTGAGACCTTGGATGGATGATGAATTATCAATTGCAAAATATCACAATTAGATCTTTACAACGTTAATGCAGTTTATAGAACATAATGGTTTTGCTCGCTTCATATAGTTCAGGTCATTAAACCTTGACCTGGAGCCAGGGAAAGTATCCTCTGTAGGCAAATGGGATTCTGAAAATCTGCAAAGTAATCAGGAGAATTTTTTTTTTCTCTTTGGAACCATAGGAAGCATCATTCACCATTTTAAAGAAAGAAGCAGCTAAGCTATGAAAATGTAGTGCTCCTTGTTCTTTAATAAGGTGATGCAACTACTGTGCCAATAATGGCAGCTAATACAAGAGTCCCTGAGGTATTGGTAATAAACGTTGCCACAGTCAGGGTCTGCATGCTTTATTGTCTTGCTCTTGAGAGCAGTGTTTGGCAATGCTGGGATGGCTGGTTGTCTGCCACTTCACCTGGCTCATGAATTCTTTCCATCATGTTTCGCTAGTGCAATGTTGCACGCTTCTGGGAAATGATTTTGCTCCAGATGGTTTAATTAAATAAAATAAATTACTGTTTTGTATAGAATTAGAAATGAGCCTGAACATAGATTGCAATTCCGATTTGTAACAAGGAATGTCTTGTCTGAATATTGGTATAAGAATACAAAGTGTCCAAAAAAAACAAAAATGCAGGGAGCATAATTGAAAACTCCTTAAAAAAGACATTTGTGCAAAGCTATTTCACCCAAAATATTAAATAGGTTACCTAGAAAAGGTACTTTAAGAAAAAAGTAGAGAAGGTGAAAAATAACAAAATGGGACAAACACAGAACATATTATCTACTAAACACTATGAAAGCCAAGCAAGAGGAAATGCACAGGAGCAAAGATAAAACAAAAGGGAAAGAAAGAGAGGTTGCATTTGGCCATACAATATAAAAGCAAAATAAATAGGTCAAGGGAGGGCTGGGAGCCTGAGCTGGTTGAATTGGGGCAGGAACGGATGCCATGCTTAATGAAAATAAGAAGGTGGAGCAGCATGGTTCCGCTTTAAATAATCAGGCGCTGTCTAACAAAGGCCAGGGTGTGCGACTGTGCTTTGGACAGGAAAATATCACTGGGCACTGCTTCATTTTATTTTTCTTCTGACTGATGTCCGTTTATTCCCTTTTCCACAAACCACACAATGATTTCAATTCACGACAAGCCTAATGCAAGCAACCTCCAATAATGTCTTCTGCCAGCCAAACAAAACGGCCGTGAAGATGTCCTCTGCTTCTGTAACTGTTTCGGCTGCCACGGTTTCTGTTGGGGTTAAACAGAGGTGGCAGCTGAAAAGAACTGTTCGTGGGTTCAAGTTTAGGAGCTGTGACCCTGAAATGATAAGGTGAGGGGTCATAGAAAAGTCAGGAAGCCGTTGTTTTCAGTAACTCTGATTATTTGGTTACTTAAGTTGACTCTTGTTCCGTGGGGCCCCCCCTGCATCTCGGAGAGGCCTGCTCAGGATCATCTTATTAACCACATCTGTACTGGCAGGAGCAGCAGCTCTTAGTTACTGAGATTGCAAAGAGGGAGAGAGAGCATTGTGTGGCAGCACTTAAGAGTTTTAATACAACTTTATGTTTAATCTGTGTGAGTCAATAACAAGGAGCAGTTTTGTACTCCTTTAGTGTCTGAGACAATATGCGCGGCGCAGGAGGATGATGTAAGGGGTTTAACTTGCTTTGATCAGTTTTTCTTTCCTCCATCAACAAATTCATATGCTGTGGAATGCACTGCCTCTGGATCTTTGATTGACCTCAAACCGAAACTGGTTTATTGTCAAACTGACAGTTGCACTGCTTGTTTCAAATGCAATCCTGGACCAGCTATTAATATAAATCTGGTTTTTGTTGGTGTATTTCAGGTGTGACTAAGATTTTTATGGTACTTTTTTATGTATCTTGATTGTTCCATTAACATGCCACCACTTGCCAAAAAAGAACATAAAATGAAATGCTTTTATGTTTTGCACTTGGGTATAATATACACAGGTAGACTTTAGACATGGTGTTATAAAAGTCTAATATTAAGGGATCATATTATATGACAGCTCTTAAAATAGATAGAAGTGCATGTTTCATACTTACCAAACGTCTTACTGAATGATCTTCAGTGGCAGTGTTAGTGGCACTACAATGCGGCAGATACAATGGAGTGATACATTGGTAGAATGGTATCACCAAAATTTGATTTTGTGATGCCAATGCTGCTAAAGTATTTTTTTTAGGGTGGTACATTACCTTTTTGCATGGGTTGTTCTGCTACATAAATTATAATGAACCTTTTGATGTCATCTTGCAGTAATCATAACAACACATTCTGATGTCTCTTTGCTGTAGCGTGACTGTGAGCCAAATACATTTCTGCGGCTCAATCTAATTTGAAGCATTGGGTTTAGGGGGTTAAATAGCATGTCCATAAGTCAGCGTACCTTCTATTTTTACTTGTTTGTTGGCTTCTTGTACGTTGCCTCCTTATAACCTCATGTCCTCACTTTACATCTGTGTCCAGACCCCGTCTGCCCCTTCTATTGTTTTCTCATTCACTCATCCCACTCCTTTGTTTTCTTAATTCTTTCCTATTGGAAAATTACCAGTTTCTTCTCCTGTTTACTTCTATAGAACTCTGCTTTTAGCAACTCCTACACATTCCCAGAGCCCAAATTAATAAGACCCAAATGTGAACAGCGATGTTTTTTTCCTGGGCATTGAAGTCTTGCAGATGATGCCCTGCAAGCATTTTTTTATACATATAAAAAAGAAAAGAAATGTTTCCTATATCCTGCAGCGAAGCTGTCATTATTACTAGGGAACATGTGTAATACTGGCCCCACACATTTATCAAGCAAGCACCAGCTTTAAATCAATGAAGCTGAAATTCTGTCATCAGCAAAGCTTACTTACAGCAGGTGTTGCATTCCACTATCCATCCCATGTGGGATTTCTTCACTTCTTAAACGAGATACAGAGCTTATAATGGGTTGAAGTTATGATGCTTTAGAATGAAATATACTAGCAATTTGGAGGCTGCATGGTGAAGTGGTTAAAACCCAGACACCCTCATTTCAAATCAGTTACATACTCTTGAAAGAGCAAAGTCGATTCTCCTCATGGCACCTCGGGTTCATCCAGCTGCATAAAAATCTTGGTAGTTCATTTTGATGAAGCCTTTTAACCATTTCCCACTGGAAACCAGAGCAGCAAAAACTGGTTCCCCCTCTGAATTTCCAGGGAAGCTGCAATGGAGTGGAAGTAATTGGTGTGCTAGAAATTACCAACGCAACCTAGATGGATTTGAAAAGTTTTCTTCCTGGAATCTACTGAAAATGTTTGCAAAAAATATAATTTTATAACTAACTAAAGCAAGATATGTTTTAATTACTTATTTATTTAAAACGGCCACATGCATTTGCATACATTACAAGACTAGGAGATCTCATCCATAACTATACTATAAAACTAAACTAAAAGAAACGTATACAATTATTTGACAAATGTTTCTCAGTGTCTTCAATTTACTAATTTACTTTAAAATATTGTTGTGTTTTGCCAGTCAGTGTACTGTATGTTCCTAAATAGGCAAATGTTGTGTAGCTCATGTAGAAAATTAGCAGATCAACAATATACAGGGTTGATATGTATCTAAAATTCAATTAGTGCATTGGATCAAACATGGGTCTTTAAACATGGGTCTTTTTTTGCAAACAAACTCATAACAGATTTGCTCCTTGTGAGCTGGTTTTGGGTTTCCAAAGACATCCTCTGGGATTTGAAGATCATTCATTTACTTCATCATTTGCACTCTCCTGGAGAATGGAGGAGAATTTATTTTAATAAGCTGGTACTCAATCACTTTACTGGCAGGTTCTGGGGACGAGCTTTCAAATGTCCCTTGCCACAGGGGCTTTACAAAGACTGAAACCCCTTTCTGACCAGCTCTCCTTAAGCACACTCCTGTTGCTTTAGTCATGCTTGTAATTTAACCTCTTCCTAGTCATCAGTGAAATTGCACGTTGTCACCTTGAGTTTTGCAAGTACAGTAAGGGCCCTAATTAAATGATGAGCAATTGAAAGAATGTTTTTATAACTAATACTGTATCGAGTTTGATTTTCATGAATTTTTGTCTTGACTGTTTTTGAAGAATCCAACAGCATCACAGAACAGCTTCATGAATATCAAACTATTAAAATATGATTAAAACCTGCAGTTTATCAAGGTGATTTGTCTGGAGAAGATATGTGAACATTCCAGGCTGTTATTGTGTTCACCATGTAGAGTGTGACAGGCAGGCAGGCAGACGACAGTATCAGTGCAACATTTTCTAAGTATTGAATGAAGACCCTCTGTGACAGGGTAGCATCACGGCCCATGCTGGCTACCAGCAGGAATTAGACTCAGGGACAGAAAGCTGCAGGCGAAACGCTGGTGTGCACGTTTATTTAAAGAAACACAAACACTGGAACAAAACAGAGCATGAGGGCCAAAATAAAAGGTTTAAACAAAAGATGAAACAGTTGTAGGCTGGGAATATGCCTTCACTACAAAGTAATACAAACAAAGGATTTTGCTTCTTTTTTATACATGTGGCCACTCCCCAATAAGCGTCAATTACCTGCCAACCTTACACACACGCACTATTTACCGCAGCAGGGCTTGTACCCTGCCACATGCTCATGTGTTAAAGCTTTGTGAATAGGATCCAATATCTCAATGGCCAGTAAACTTGCAAGCTGTTTGGCCACAAATAAAATTCCATATTCCTTGAGGCCAAGGTCCCCTGAGACCAGCTGGCTCTCTACCACATAGGGTTCATTACATGCAGTACTACCCACACTTTAACAAAGCTCATCCTGTGACTATCCACTTTTCAGCTGGTCGCTGGTCCAGAAGACAGTGCTGTCTGAGTAGCTGGTTAAGCTGGTCCAAGAAAAATACATGAACTGTAAAATTCTAAAGTCAACAGTTTTTTTGTTTTTGTTTACACACCTAAAATAATAAAATTTTCTTTAAACCTTGGCTGGGATTTTATATACCAGCTCACCAGCAGTTGCTAGAATTTTCAGCAGGTAACTCAGCTTAGCTATCAAGAAGAGCTCATTGCAGGAGTTCTACTCACCTTGAAGGTTATCAGTGTTACAGTAATCATTGGATTCATTCACACCTTTAGAAAGAGGTTGCCTTTTTGAAATATATGGTTGTCTTGGTTTGTTTCAAACTAATCAGTTGCAGCCCAGAGCAAATTCCATGGCTCAATGACTGTATCTTAATCTTGGACCAAGAGTCAGGAGTGCGTCCTGCTTTCTTGTAGTATATAATTGATTGCGTTTTTTTTGTGTGTGTGTATGCGTGATTGTTTATCATTCTTAAAAGCAAGGAAGAGACAGGTCGGTGCCGGGGCTTGCCTACTCATAACGAACTCTGATTAATTAGTGAGTGCCTACATACCACACACAGACACATCACACATGAGCGCTCACCCTAATCGGTCAGATGAAGGAGCTTGTTTGTCAGGACACAACAGGAATGAGAACTATGTAAAGTTGCCACCAGCCTTCTGCACCTTTCCTGAGCAATATCCATGGATCCCTGTTATCTCTTGCAAAGGGAGGCAGAAGTGCTCTAATGATTGAATCGGATTGGGATGGCAGCAAGGTCCTTGTCAAACTTCATGAGCCTCATAGCGATTCACTGGGTTTCTTAGTGATATTAGTTTTATTTAACCAAAGCCTTTACCCAATGAGGTAGAACAAATTGAGAGCAGGTTTATCATATAAAGTGAAGAAAGATATAATACATGGTCAGCTGATCCTATCATAGGCTGCGACCTATGCATTCGCAATCTGCGGCTGAAAAACTAGTCCATGTGTTTGTGTTTTCCAGGATTGACTACTGTAATGTCCTGTTTGCTGGTGTCTCAAATTGTATCCTTGCCAGACTTCAATATGTCCAGAATTCTGCAGCCAGAATTCTGTCCAGGTCTTCCACCAGAGATCATATTACTCCTGTTTTAGAGGCCTTGCATTGGCTGCCTGTTAGGTTCCGAGTCGATTTTAAAATTCTACTGCTTACCTATAAGGCTCTTCATGGGCTGGCCCAACTTTATTTATCTGATCTTTTATCTTTTTATACTCCTACTCCCAACCTCCGCTCACATGATCTTAGATTGTTGAGTGTCCCTCGTGCTCGCCTACGCACTATGGGCAACAGGGCATTTAGTTGCTATGCCCCAGAATTGTGGAACTCCCTTCCTATAGAGATTAGAGACTCTGCTATTTTGAGTGTTTTTAAATCAAGTCTTA
Source organism: Acipenser ruthenus (assembly GCF_902713425.1). NCBI lineage: Eukaryota > Metazoa > Chordata > Actinopteri > Acipenseriformes > Acipenseridae > Acipenser > Acipenser ruthenus. The sequence continues at coordinate 5,145,148 of NC_081203.1, read as the reverse complement.
AAACTTACTTCTTAAGAAAGGCTTTCTTATGATACTGTATTTTTGTTTGGCCTCTGTTTTTATGTTGTATTTTCTTTTTGTTAAGCGCTCTGAGACGAATGATTTTAAGGGCGCTATATAAAATAAAGTTTATTATTATTATTATTATTATTATTAATATTATTATTATTATCTATTTTATTTTTACTTTTATTATGGCTGGAGTTTAATGTGCTTTTTGAGAGATTGACTACAGAGACTAATACCTGTCTTGGCAATCCCCATTGCAGAAATCCATTTGTTGAGCCAAATGAAGAATGAGTATCCCACCCAGTCATTCTGCATTAGTAATAAAGGGATTACATTTGGGGAGCCACTGCTCTTGTGGACATCTTGCATAGTAAAATATCTGTTTTTGAATAGGGGGTGGTTATCTTTTCAGGGATGCTGAAGTATTTCATAAGGAAGCGGGGGGGTTAAACAGGCAACAGCACGGGTGGGTTGCATTGACTTGTACAACAGTTGTTCCCCATTGTTCCTGTGTGCTGTCACATCTCATGGAAATAGTATGGCTGCTAGAGTTATAATATTGATTTTGTTGTTTTAATTTCAGAAACAGATAGGGGTAAACCTTTCACTTGCTTCAAAAACAGACCTCCTAATTCCCCAAATGTGCTGTAGATTCCCATTCAATAACTTGGTTAAAGGAGTGATTAATGAAACCCAGTGCTGAGGAAAAACATAATAAAGCCAATGATGACAGCACATGTAGAGAGACAGAGACGAAGATTAAGAGATGTCAGAGCTGGAATGTGGATACCATAGAAACCAATATTACCATTCTGACCTTATGGTATTGCTGGGGAATAAAATGTTATTGTTGCTAGGGAAATTTGCCAACACAAGCATCACGGACAAAAAGCAAGTCTTGCACCTAAACTGACGGCCAGGGTACAATACTGTAGCATTTATGCATTATGATTTTAATGTTACTGAGTTAACTATTTTCCCCCCAAAAAATAATAAAGCATTGCTAGGGAAGATATTTCTTATTATAGTGCTGGGAAAACCCCATATTTTATGACTGAGTGTTTAAACATATGGATGAATTTTATCAGGCTGAAAAATCCATCAACTGTTACAATAAACTCAATGTGCAATGCGATTCCAAATTTCCACAGATAGCTGAAAGGAAATTTGAAGGGCAAGGTGTAACAGTTCAAAGTAGTGGATTATTTAATAGGAGTGTTTCTGTTATATTCAGTTACAGTGAAGTCCTTTTAGAGGGAAATCTGATCTAAGGAACACCTGATACAGTAACACACACGTGTTTGCTTTTGCCCCGTTCACTATTTGAAGGGGCCCTTTCGCGTAAATCTTTGATAACTCTAAAACTGAGTGTCTGACCTCCAACATCTTTACACAGAAGCTTAGGGGTGTATGATCACATCTGTGCAAATTCACACTGCTGAGCAAAAGCAAGATATAAGTCAAGAAACCTTGATACTGGCTAAGAAGTAAAATAAAAAACAACTTATTTCATGACAGCACAGGTGAAGAAATATAACTGAGAGTACTGAACACATGTGCTGTATATTTGTGTACTTGTACACAGACGTTCTGCAGTGTAGCCAGAGCTGAATCTCATATATTGCAATATGCATGTATGATAGATGTTTTCATGTAGCTTATCACATGTATCATACAATAGATACTACATGCAATATTTCAATAGATGGCAAAATATATCCCAATACAGTACTGTGCAAACTGATTAGAACACCTCAAGATTTGTCATTTAAAACCTTTATATACTGCTATCCATATGTTTCTTTTCCATAAGATATCGAACGCTGTAAGCGATTGTAGGTTTTAGGTTCTTGGAATAGGATAGCTGATTCCAGGCGATAAGGTACAATACTTATATAATCCATTCTGTCATCGCCGGCATTCCCTCCCTCCGTAGTTCGAATGCTATTGGGTAGTTGCATTGACGCCGTCAGCTGCAATAAGCTATCCTATACTTTCTGTAGTTGTTTGTGGTTTAACAGTGATTTGAACAGTGCAAAAATCATTCAGATGCGTGGTGTCAGAGACACTTCATAAAAAAAGTAAAAAAAACAGTTCTGCCAAGATAAAACACCTATCAAGTATACCATGGCAAAATGATGGAGTGCATTAACCTAACTAAATAAAATAAGGATCTTCTATGCCAATAAGTTCTTTTTAAGCATTCATAATTCAAGGAATGTATTTTTGTTGGGCTCTTGCTGTTTGTGTAGGCAGTGGCTCTGTGATGAGGTTGTATGAGACGGTCAAATATGTAGCACCACCTATACACACTGAATACATAGATGGGATGCAAATATAGAGTAGTATTTCAGGCAAAACTTATCCTTACAGAATAAATACCATGCAAGCATATGTGCATAGCACTGTGCAGTTACCTTGTGAATGACTATTATAGTAAAGCTTTAAATGTCATTGTAAACTCTGTATCTGAACTCTTCTATCCTTGTTATCACAACTACAGGAAGCATCAAAATAATGCACATTCATACAAGGACTACCGTATATTATATGCATCTTTACAAATCATAACTAATTATAGTTTGGTAATGAATTGTATTAAACACAAGCAAACAAAGGTTTGGGTGTTGAGAATAACAACTAGTTAACAGTTAACAATAGCCATTTTCTTAACATACAGATTTGCTGTGTATGAAAGTTTACAAACGAGAGGGGGCCATTCAGCCCATCTTGCCACCAGTCCGGTCCAGTACTGCAATGCCATCTCACCCAACAGGAAAGTGATCTCATGAATCAGCTTAATTCATTTGGGGGATTATTATGAATAAACCAAGCACTTCAGTCCTAGTGTATATATCTCCTTGCACATGATTTATTTCTATTAATAAAATATAAAAAGGGGAACTTACTTTTCTAGTAGCATGGGGCTTGTTGCCTTTGTTTCATAGCTCAGCCAATTTTATTGATGCATTTTTTTATTGTATTTTTTTTTCTTATGAAATCGCATAGAGAGGTGGGGGAGCTGGCACTCACGTGATTTGTTGGCTCCCCGCATGTTATGTGGTTTTTAGTCTGAAGTAACCAAAGAGTCACAGTTCTGACGTGACAGGAAAGAGGTTTTTCTTGGCAGACAGTCTCTGTTCCCTCTTATTCAAACTGTTAGTTGATTCGGGTAAGACTTGTGCTAGCATGTCTAGAGTACAACTGCACGGTCAAGAGAGAACACTCCACCCTCACACTTCTAACACTTTCAACCGGGGTCAAGCTAATAATACACACAGGCGAAGCTGCTGTAACAGGTAGTGCGGTGCCGTGTGATGCAAGTCTGTATTTGTATTCTTAAACTTAATATAACTGTAATAAAATACTTTTAATGGCTGTGTCGATGTACTGTACCTGTATGTAGTGTCATTGTAAAGCAAATTTAACGCAAAATTAGAGTGGGGATAGAGCCATGCTGATGTGTAACAAGTTCTGAAACTGATATTGCATTGCGGATTGCCATATTGGTGCGATTTGAAACACATCTCACTAAAAAAACTTAGACAACAAAGATATTCACCAAAACCTTGAGTCAACGAGGAACCAGCATATGTATATTTCGTAAAGGTATACTGTACTACTGGATAATTATAGCGATTTTACTTAAAGGTATCTGTTTTTTGTAATGTGATATTGTCTAATGTGATATTTTGTATTGTGATATTTTGTAACAACTGTAAATCGCCCTGGATAAAGGCCTCTGCTAAGAAATAAATAATAATCATAAAATAAATGTATCAGATCCTAGTCCCACCTGCCGGGGTCAGCATTATCTATAGTACAACCCTGACTGATAAGCTTGGAACACACTGCCCGATGCGACATCTCAATGGAGGAGGTCGCGTCGCAAAGAAATCTTTGCGAGCGGGCATCACGCACTGCCCGATGAAATCGCAGCAAGGGATGCAAAATTTGCGATTTTTTTTCTGATGTTTGACCTGCCCTGGATGCATAAAGTACAGCGGCAATGGGGCAAATCAATGACAATAGGCAAAAACATAAGGCTAAGACAGTACTATATACAATTTTGGCTAGAAGGCGGCGTGATTGTGAAAACCACATATGACTGGAGACATGCATATATTCTTTACATACAAGGTATTGTATTGGTTTGTATATAATGTCTGTGCTGACATCTTTTAAAACCCTGACAGCCGCATAAGCATTGTACTTTTTAACTATTAGACTAAATATTTACAATACAATAGTTTCTACATCTTCCATGTCACATAATTCATTCAAGCAAACATTTCTCATTACAGTCAAATACTTTGAGCAAGATAATTATTATAAATTAAATATTCAAATCACACAGTGAAGCTGTATTCAATGACAATTAATCCCAAAACTCTTGACATGAAATCCATCTGCTCTATTTTTGTTATCTTAGGGGGACTTTTATTTGCAATCAGTAATTTAAAAAATGTAATGCTCGCTAACTTCATCCTCTTACACGGATTGCTGGTATCTTGGGCTATCACAATTTCAACATTGGTAAAGCAGAGAAGGGGGCTGTAAACACAAGAAGCCTGCTACAATACAAACTAAAAAGACAAAAAAAACAATGACAATCAGGAGACAAAGGTATGTGTTAATGATGCCTGACTACATGGGATTCACTTTAAATGTAACCCTCATTTATGATATTATTTAGAGGACAGAAGGATTTGTTATATAAATTACTGCAGAAGGCTGCCTATAGAAGCCTTATTTAAAGGTACAATCACTCCTGTGTGTTACAATTCCCTTGCGATTCAAGCATTGCATGATTTATAGGGCTGGGAAGCAAAAAAATGTCCTATCCTTAGATGAGAGAAACATTTCAGCCTCGTTATACCACTGTCCTTGTGAGCCTGTCTTGTTGCAAAGAAGTGAATGGACAAGTGAAGGTGATGATAATATGAATGAATGTATTTGGGATCCAAGGACTGGACTGTAACACTGCAATCCACACTCTTTGCAAACTACGCATTTCAGCATGAAGAATGTGCCAGGCTGAGTTTAATATGATTCCCACCTAGGTTCAATGGCTTTATTACAGGAAACAATATGAGAACTAAGCAGTTGATTTGATCAACCGTAACCCCTCTGGGATAAGCCACAGGGTGATTGTCTATATAGAATACAGCTGTAGTCAAAAGTTTTCCATCATCTAGAGTTTTAGGATTGAGACAAGTCTACCGGAAGCCATAATAGTAATACAGTATTTCATGTTAGATTTCATAATGTCACATTTTCAATTTTTTTGTCAGTTTTTCATTAAGTATATGGAGAACTAAAAGCAGTATGCAATTCAATATGTTAACATAACATTATTCATCAGGGTTCAGTTGACTTTATGAAGAAAAATTAGTTAATTCTATACGGTGATGCAAGACTTTTGGCCATAGCTATATCTAGTGTGATTGTCTATATAGGATATTTTACAGCACCCTGAATCACCCTGGATTGCATCAACCACCTATCCATAGTTATCACAGGCTTACCCCTACAAATAAACCTAGTAAAATGCTGTGGTTTAGCCTGGCAGGATACAGAGTCTGACTGTTGACATTATTCTTTCTTTCAACCCCCACCTGAGCGCTTTATAAAACTAATGCTAGATTGAGCACCATCTGCAGAATTAGACATGTTCTTTATTCCATTGCCAAAAAAAATATACATAGCATGGTAATGTCTTTATTTGGTTAATGTGACATTGTAAACATGAAACCTTTCCAAACAGATTATAATCCATCATGAATAAGGGTAAGATTGTGTGATGCTTAAATTTCCATTATTTTTTGTAGCGGTACCTACCTAGCGGTTACTTTCAAGTGTTTAATGGTATTTTTCAAAGGTTAAATGAATGTATAAGCACAGAAAAAGAAGCAGGCACTGCTATATTACTGTGTGCATTTACTATGGTAAATATGTAGGCTACTGAGGTTCATAATTGGCAGTGTTGTGCTTTTACCAAAGTATTCAATAGCCAGGCTGGTCCCTTGCCTCCAGGTTTCAGTAGCATGAAAACATTGATTGCTTAGGTTTTGGCAGATAAAAAGAGGCAAATGGTTTGACTGCAGGAACAGAGGTCACTCAGTGATCTTTAGTCCTCATGATCTGTAAGTGGCATCATTCAAATCAGGCATTTCAAATTGGGTTGAATAATAAGTGTAAAATAACAACAAAAAATGGTTAATAAGTCACATTTGTATGCCTTATTATGGAGTTAATGTGATTAAAGAAGTGAAACAAGAATCAGACACACCACAATGAGACTAAATCATTCAGTTTGTGGAGAGGATGAGAAAGGCTTCTCTCAAATTATTTAAAAGACTAACTCAAGAAAGAGAGGGACAGGTCCCTAAATAATGATTATAAGGTCTTTCTATTTTCAAAGCTCCAAAATCTTCACAGCATGAAAAATAAATAGGAATGCTTGTACTGTCTAGTAGAGGCATACAGTTAATGATCTCATAAAACGGTCTTCAATAACAATGTTTTCCTTATCAACGAAACTAAGATGTAATGGGAACTGGGACCTGCAGCTCTGTTTTTAAGTAGAAAGCAAGACAAGAATAGCAGTTTTTTGTCAACAGAGAGGCTCTGGAACTCATTTTGCAAACTGTAAATGTGCCTACATCATGCTATTGTCTAGTTGTGCCCTCTTCAATATGTTCCAGTGACTTAAGTGTGGTTGTGGTTTGAGGCAAAGCAAAATCAGCAAAACTACCTCTTCCAAGGCCCATGTCAGATGGCATTGCCACAGCGTTGCAACTGCAGACTCACAAGCCAGAAAAAAAAAACATAAGACAACAGCTTCACACACAAAGGTGACCCTTAACCTGGCGTAGCTACATTTTATTGTATTGTAGTCCAGAAACTCTCTATTATTATCGCGGTTTTTCTTTTCCTCCAAAGAAACAACATGATTGGAAACCTCTGGGGATCCAGCGCTGTAGGTTTTATGATCTGTTTTTATAAGCAGATTACATTTCCATGTCCTTGAGAATATCCACAGCTTTACGTACTGAGGAAGCTGAACTGTCTTTAAAGGGACGACTCTATGTATAGCTAAGTCTTGTGTGTTTTAGTCCATTGATCAGTGGTACCCTTAACCCGTCCCCTTCACTGGACAATCACGTTAGAGGGGTGCTTGTGTAATGGGTTCACTTTCCACTCACAGCAAATACTATCAACTGACTCTTTCCTTTTCCTCTATCATTTTATGATTTTAAATCACTCCAAAAGCATCACAGTTATTTCAGCATGTTTTCCCATGAGATCCCATGGGATCATTATTTTTCCCAATTTCAAATAATTACTAATAATTATCACTGATCATGTCACTGCTTGTATGCCAAGGCCATAAAAAAACAATCAAGATTATCAAGTCTAGCACTACAAGCTTGCATTGCCTCAGCAAAAGACTGATACTCATATCTAGGAGTACAGGACTTTAGACAGACAGCCACTCTCTGCTGTTTCTGTTGGAACTTGGCAGGTGGTGTCTAAATAATGGGAAACAAGAAGCTAGTACTACTGCCACGGGTCACAAAGTGCTCAGTAGCTGACACCTATAAGTGTTATTGACTTAAAAGGGACACCGTTTGTCTTGGGGAAAGGATGCACATTTGAGATTAAAACATCAGAAAGCAGCCTTTTTCCAGGGACACTTAACACCTCTTGAAAGGTAGTATCTTTCAAATGAAATAGGATTTTGTTTTTCCTACTGACTGTATGTATAATAAGCATTCAGTTGTAGTATTGCATTTCCATTGTCAAGCAGATGCTGTTTGTCCTCCAGCCTCTGAAAAGTGCTCCATCAGATATCCCCATATCCCTTTTATCACAAGCTGTTCTTCATCAAACGTGTGAATATGACAGGAATGATTGACAGTAAACCTGTGCCGTTCTAGCATGTGTTTCTTCTAGTCTCGAACTGCTAACTGTGATATGCATACAACAGTCAAATGGAGCTACTCTGCAAAATCCTGAGTTATAACAGAACATTATATCTTTGCACTGCTGACAAAAGATATATAAGCCGGTATGTTAGTATTTTTATACTAGCTACATGTGATTCCATTTGAGTTATTATGGTACAGAATTTTTATAATAATAAGGCGATTTTGAAAAAGCTTTCTTGTGCTTTTCATGCATTATAGTATGATTTGTTTTCTGGGTATGTATGTCGGCATGCATGTGAGAGTCGTGGGTACAGAGGTGTGTGCGTGCGTGTGTTTATGATTGTGTGCATCTTATCAGCTACAGATTACAGTTGTAATGGAGGGTATGTGACAACCTGAGACACTGTAAGGAGCTCACTTTGTTGTTTACTACTTTAAATAAGGCACTGCTGTAGTCTGATACATGTTCTGTTAATATGATGGCATACTTCCCTTAATACAAGACATAACATGCAATGTACTTTGCTAGTATTTGTTGACTGATATTAGCATGCTTGATTTAGAGACATGCTTTGTAAATCTAGCCCAGTCACCACTGCAGAAACCATTAACTACACTGTACCACTGCAGTTAAAGTATTCAATACATGTTCTTACCACAAAATCCTATTACATTATGGAACCATGTGCAGTACACTAACAACATGTAGTTATTTTAGTTATGTTACTAATTTGTTACAGTATTAAATACACAAACTGATATCTTCCCAGTTATAGGATTTTGAATGTTTAATGAAAACTGTAATTACTATAAATCATTACAGATGTTCCTAATAATCTGTCCCTTGTTTAGAAAGTTGCATAGTTTATTTGTCAGCCTTCTTGAATGCATGCTTGTTTTCTGTTTTAATACGGTTTTATACTGTTTTTTGTTCATAGGACACCACTAGAAGCAAGTGACTTCTGAAAGGGAGAAAGAAAGTGACAAAATGAACAGGTTGAGTGTTCATATCAGTTTATTTTTTCCTTTATTTAATTCAGTCCCATTTTATGATTTTTGTTAGCTTTGTTTGTTTCTCCAGTTTGCTCCTAGGATACCACTGGACCCTTTTAAACAGTAAATTAAATTAAAAGACAGAGAAAGAAATAAGAAACAAGGGGAGCTCTTAAGTGTTGGAATCCCCTCCTTCTTTTTGTTCCAAGACTCTTCAATACTGGTTTATCTCAATGACAAGAATATGGACCTGAACCGAGCAGCACATCAGTGTCTTCTCATAAATAACACTGAAGAGCAGAAGTACTACAGGGATAGAGAAGGGAGGACAGTAATTAGAAGTGAGCGCTTCAGAGCCTTCTACAGCTGCAGAGCTATTTTTATATATTTTATATATAGAGAAGCACACATCTACCAGAATAAACTATCAGGTAGGCAAAGCATTTCAAAGCAAAATCATTTCTGCCTCTTAACGATATTAATGCTGCTTACGTAAGATATGAGACTGCTCGCCTCCTGAGAACAAGCCACTTGAAGTAGGAACACAGCATTACAGTGGGAAAAAAACCAAAATATTGCCGATAACATACAGCTTGAAAGCAAAGCAGAAGGAAGATTTCATTGTACTTGATTAAATATAGACTGCAATGTTCTAGAACACAGACATAAAGTCTGTGATGACTTTTACATTGAATGAGTGTGTACAAGACAGAAAAGTTTTGGAGAAATTGGAAATCAAAATTAAAATGCTCCTGTAAAAAACAACATATATAGCATACTCTAATATTTACATTCATGGCAAAATAATACAGTAAATTATATACATTTCAAATGAAATACTGCTGCTTTGCCCATACAGATGTGCCGTTAGCCATTTGTACAGTTTAAAATGTTTCATTAAAGGCAATGGTTTTAAATATAGATATGCAGTGGTGTAGACCTAAATCTGAAAGTACCGGAACACCAATAAAATACAGATTTTCTTAAACAAAAATTATACAAATTAGCATTTTATTTGTTCATTGAGCTTGAGGTATCATTTAATAGGTAATGCATGCATCTCGCATGTGACTTTTATAGGCTACTCCCCCTTTGGTCATTGTTCCTTGTCTTTGGTGGTTTGGTTATTTTTATCGTGCATGTTTTTTTTTTCTATTCCTTTCGATTATGAGGTCATCACCAGCGCAGAACTACAATCACCACGATGCCCTGTATAGTATATCACATTCTACTCCCATCTTTTTTCTGGAGCTCTGCATCCAATAAAACGACTAATCTCACAAACACTGTTATTTTTTATTCGTCATCAATTTAGACCAGTATCTTTTATTATTATTATTATTATTTATTTCTTAGCAGACGCCCTTATCCAGGGTGACTTACAATTGTTACAAGATATCACATTATAAATTATTTCACATTATACAGATATCACATTATTTTTACATACAATTACCCATTTATACAGTTGGGTTTTTACTGGAGCAATCTAGGTAAAGTACCTTGCTCAAGGGTACAACAGCAGTGTCCCCCACTGGGGTTTGAACCCACAACCCTCCGGTCAAGAGTCCAGAGCCCTAACCACTACTCCACACTGCTGCCCTATCTTAATTAACCTCCCCAGCTAGTCAGAGACATTTTGAGTTGTGCTTTGTAGTCTGTCTTCTGACACTTTTTTTAACCACCAAAAGTAATTCTTACCAATATTACACACTATACGGTATGTTTTTAAAGACCGAGGCACAGCATGATTAATGTACTGGGCTGAACCTTTCCTCTAGAATTACGGCAAGCCTCCATTTATTGTTGGCAATAACATAGCTTACTAAAAATGTCATACAGGTTTAGCAGAAAAAAGAAGAAAAAATAGTAACACTTTACATTAAGTGTCTCTAATTACGGTGTAGTTACATAGTAGTTACTTAGTAAATACATGTGTACTTACACATAGTTACAATGTTATTATGCATAGTTACAATGTACTTAATGTGTAACAAAAATGTGCACAATATAGTCTGAAGCGAGACTAAAATATCCCCCATGCTTTGATTGCAAACTATCTCAAGCTGGGCTCTCCACTGGCAGCTCCTTCATGATTTATACAGACTTTCACAACACGGCTGGTTGTTTATAACAAGGGATGGCAATGTTTGGTGGTTTTGCAACATCTCTCTAATGAGTTCTCTGTTTGTGTGCTTGTACAGAATGTGCAGGAATGAGCTTGACTTCAGTCCATTTGATTATGCGTCTTAAATAACTCAGCCAATGTCTTTTGCATACCGATTCTGAAAAAAGTAGATTTTTATATACAGAGTACAACACTTTAGATTAAGCTGCTTCTTGCTTTTTGTAGTTTCATAATCACCTCTTTGGGAAACCCAGTGGTCTCGGATAAACGGGATACGGCTCACAGTGAAAGCCTCGTCAGTAGTTGTCTGACAAAACTACCGGGGGTAGTTAAACTCGTAAAACCATCTTTCACACCACCTGTAATCCCAACCATCCTCAGTCACTTTGAAGCTAGAACTTGTAAGCTAGTGAGGTCTAGTGTTTACCAGACCTACAGCACAGGAAGGGGTACCAAGAAGCAGCACTTACATTGTTTCATCCATAACAATACATGTGAATAATCTGAATATCCTGAACTGAAATTATGAAAGGTGTAAACACAGTTTTTTAATGTGAATGCGAAAGGTGCTTCAGCTCCACTGTTGTTAAGACGGCCTTGATACCTTCACACAGCTCTTTGACTAACATTTAAGCCACTTACATGGAAGACCTTGTTAACTTGATATGAGATGAACTGATGACCTTTACGAATAGACAGTCCCCATTTCGGCATGGTCATTCATTCATCAACGCAATCAAATTGAAGTGATGATTTGATGAGAAGTGAACGCACACAGAGAGTGGCCTTTTTTTTTTTTTACTGTTGAAACTTCTTGCAAATGCTGTTTAAAACATTGGACGCTCTGGAATAATAGACCCAGTGATGTTTTTTAAATGTGTTTTGGATGGTTCCCTGCAGCACACCGCTGGGACTTTGATTGAAAAGATTGCCTGTTTTTTTTGTAGTAAATAACTCTTCAAATTGGGCAACTCCCCCCCCCCCCCCCCCCCCCCCCCCACACACCTGGAGTGGACTGTTGTAGAAGAATGGCACCAAGAAAACAGTGTCTTTTGAACATTATTTTTTATTGATACAGATTTATTTTTGATAATGTGCCAGTTTAACACAAATAGCGCTTTATTCATGCTTTCAATGATGATGTTTTAAAATGGAATTGTGAATTAAATAAATAGCAATCATGTGGTTTCAGCGAGCGTTATGTCGTGCACAAATATGTAAATACATGTGTGCTTACACATCATTGCAATGTTATTATGCTTGGTTACAATGCACACAATGTGTAAATATTTTTACATGATATAGCTCGAACCCTAACCCTTTTCTGATACAATTGTGTACTTGCATATATCTTGCAAAAAGAGTTACAAATTAAGTACATTGTAACTATGCAAACTAACATAGTATTTATGTGTAAGTACACATGTATTTACTAAGTAACTACTATGTAAATACATAGTAAGTAGAGACACTTAGTGTTACCAGAGTTTTTTTATAGCCATATGACTTTTAAACATGTTGTGTCTTAGCATCCTAAAGCTATATTATAGGCATTATTATAAAATCATAGAGTTACTGTATGTTTTCATTGTTTACTATTCACGGGTTCTTTATTTTAAAACTGACTTTATTAAAAGTGTGGTATTCATTTGAACTTTTTTTTTTTACTGTTAAATAAATCAACATCAACCTTAAAAAAAAATATATCAATTTTGATTTTTTTTTTTTTCAAAACAGTAAAATAGAAGTGGGAATGGGGGGTGGAGAATTGTGGCCATTGATTAATATGTAATTTTGAATTGTCCCTGCAAAAAAAATGATTCACAAAGTGGCCTTATAATTTAGTAATGTCACAGTCTTAAGAAGCTCTCATTTCGCAAGCAACCTTGGATGTGCTTCAGACTTATTTGCTACTTTGTTCACGTGTTCATGTCGCTTTTCCCAATTTTTTTGATTCTTTCTCACAGTTCCTTATGCCATCCGTCCTGCCTGCGTCTGACCTTGAAGCTCTCATTGAAAACATGGAGCCTTTTTACATGGACTTACATATGGGTGAGTTAACAGCTAGGTCGATATATATGATATGTTCTGGGATATGGAGCTGTGTATGGAAAGTGACATTGAAATCACTTGTTCCACAATGAATGGTTCTTTAACCTGGTATGCTGCTCCTTTATTACATCTCTTTCAATATTCTAATGCTCTTGGCTAGCATATACAGAGATGGTTGTTGTTGAGTATTGTTTAATAGTTGTACTGGTCGATTTACATACAGTCGTGTGCAAATGTATTAGAAGACCTCAAGATTTGTCATTTATATCCTTTATATAAAAAAGCAATCCATCATTAAAAAATAAATAAATAAAAAGAGAAATTGAATCTGGTATACTGGTTTCTAGATGTTTCTACAGGTGTCGATTTAAACTTTGCAGTTGCTTTGCGATTTCAGTTGGGGGCGTTTTAAACCTGGGGTTTTGATGTATAGGGTGCTAAAGACTGATCATGGCATGAGACACCCTCAGCCTTCAGCAAAAGTAGATACAGACTCCCAGAGTCACCTAACCCTGATGGAATAGCATTTGCTTGCTGAGCCTGACAGCTGTCAGTCAAAATAACAGAACAGGAGACAAGAGACAAAAGCAATAAGGTGCAGATGAAAGGGAACCGGGTTATTGAAAATGTAAGTTATATTTGAGGACATAACATCTAGAAACAGCTTGCATTTTGTTTACAGCAGGTTTAGATATGTCTTTTTAGTACAGGTACTACTATTGTATATGTATTTAAAGCCATTTTCATAAACAGGTCAACTTTCCAAACTGGGGGCCAGTATCTGTAATACAGATTCAGATGTTATATGATATCAACAAAAGGACGTCTGATTTATAATTATAAGTATTGGATGCATCCTAAATTGAAGCCTGCTTCAAATTTATTCTATAACAAATATCTTAGTTGAGATATAATTATATTTTAAAGCGTAACCAATATGAATGATAGTAATCTTCTGTATACTCTGCAACAAATAAAGCACATGCTAGAGGGTGCAGTATAGGCCCCTCCATTGCAGACACTGAGAAAATATATTTCAAGATAGCACACAAATAATGTACTGACAGTCATTTGGCAATAAAAGCTGTCTCAAATCCATTGGGAATCCAATCCATGTTTGTTAAGCAGAGTTTTATCATGATTATTGATTTTGCAATGATGCTGGCACAAGGCGTTGGAATGTGATCCACGGGTGTTGCAATGACCAAAGTATTTGGAAAGTGGAGAGTAAACTTTATTACGCAAGCAGACCGGACCCTGTGCTGCTGTGTTTGTATATGTGTGAGCGTGAGTGTGTGTGTGTGCTTTGCTTTCCCTTCATGTCAGGGAGGACAATATTAAGTAATTGTACAAATTATGTACTTGAATCAATGGAGTACTTAGGTGGTAAAAACATACATTTAGTTGTAAGGGAGGTGTTTTAATATTAAATATATCAGGCCCACTGATTATAACGTGGGTTACATACGTTTAGTAAGAAACCTAATGCTGGTAACATATCTGAACCAAATTACAAAGACCCAAGAGACTGGGCCCAGGATGGATGTGATAAATGCATTTTCAGTATAAGCATCTGCAATGTAATTGAATATTGCGTGCCATGTTGGATTTATTATGGACTGAGATTCAGTGAGGTGGAACGAGATTGCAAACTTGCTGTTGCAGGTTCCAGCTTCTCTTTCTCATGTGTGTGTGTGTGGGTGGGTGTTTTTTTTTTGTTTGTTTGTTTTTGTTTAATGAATCCGAGCAGATTTTGAGCTTTCTGGTTTAAAACTTCTTTAGTAAGAGAACCTAACAGGAAACGCAGATTTGACTTAAGGTTTAGGAACCGTTTTGTGACTGTTTTAGATAAAAAGCAGATACATTATCTACAACATAATCACAATGTATTCACATTATTCAATACATGTACCACTACACTTCGCAAACTAGAAATAACATTAGTATATGTATTGTAATAACATATGCTGTAACTGTACATGTTTTGATACTATGTACCGTAGGTATTTGTAATTACAGCATGTTATACGAGTGCACTGGTTGTTGGTAGTCACTGTAAACAGCATGTGGAGATACACAGCACATGGGGATTTATTTTCTTTTGTTTATATATTTTAGTTGTGTCTCCTCGCATGCCACGTGTATAACCCCCTGCTGCTGCAGGTGAGCATGTATATTTAGTTCAGGGTCACCGAGTGGCAACTTCAAGGAGGGAGGAAGTGTGTGTGCCTGCAGTGGAAACTGTTGCCCCATAGATATACAGTAATGTTCAAAAGCTTGGAAACAACAAATGATTTACAGCAAGACAAGGGGTGGGGATTGCCGTTTTTCCTCACTCAAACCCCTTAATTACTAAATATCTTGGTGTCTCTGAATAGATAATCATCTCCTCTGTGCTAAATGTTTTAATGAGCCAGGCATCTTACAAGCAGAATGGTACCTCAAAATGTTCTCCCTTTTCTAGGGGATGGGGGTTTGCTGCTGGATAACTTCACTCAGACTGCTTTTAGTATAAAGTACTTTATAATAAAAATGTACAGGAAATGGTATATACAATTAAAAAAAATTAAATAAAGGGCCTTGCTGATAAAGGGCACAGAAGTGTAAAGTATGGATATCATATATTAAGTTCAAACCGAACACGGTTGCATCTTTGAGAAAGCAATCACTGGCCAGTACTCTTTCAACGAGCACGCAAACTTTTAAAAAGCAAGCCTTGACTTACATTGGAAAACATTGCCTTGCAGGCGATTTCCCTCATCTAGCTGAGTATGTCTTCTGGAAGTTGCTGGATTGTGACAGGGCGGCCTATTGTCGATCTGCTAAGTGAGCTTCAGTAAGGGGATCTGACAGGCTGCTGTCCACCAGGGAGAAGCAGGATTCGCATCCAATATGTGGGATGAGCATCACTGCGCTGAGAGCCTGCATTATCACACATGCATGAGCGGTCTGAAAAGCTGACGGGAGTACATTTTTAAAGACGTGAGACACTTTCACATCTCCTTCCCCTTGTGTCAGTGGACTGGTGGAGGAGAAACGGAAAGGTCGGGGGAGGTTAACTCTTTGTCTTCCACAGCCACCTATCTTTCATTTTTTAAAGTGGTTGAGCTCACAAAGTAATTCCATTAACCTTACCTGTTGTACTGTACTTCTATTTGCTGTTTCAGACGTGGTATTTTGACAGAAACACACGTTATAGCAGACATGCAATTACATTTTTAACAGTGCTATCTGGTACCTTATAAGGGGAAACAACTCTGTTTGCAAGACTTACTTACAGGTGCTCGTGTATCTCTTTGATCATTTCAACTGGAGAGTGAAATTGTCGCCACCCCTTCAGCACCTTTCTCACAGTTTTCTAATAGGTAAATCAGCTTACCGTCATCGGCGCCAGTTCTGCACAGACAACTGTGTGCGTTTATTCATATGCAGTATGTGCCTATTCGGGGAGTTTTCGGGGTTTAACCTGAATGCAGGAAAAAACATTCGTGGGGTGAGAAATTGGGGTTAAATCGGGTAAAACCAGAAAATCAGACACCCTAATTATAACTAACCATAATAACATTGTAATTATGTGTAAGTACACATGTATTTACTAAGTAACTACTATACAAATACACAGTAATTAGAGACACTTAGTGTAAAGTGTTTTGGCTTGCATTTGGTGTTAAGGAAAGGGGAAGACAACGGCACTGGCTACTGTCAGCGGCAGAAATAGCAAACACAGACCCGGAAAACTGCAGTTCAGCACTTTGGCGCACTTTCATTTTAATAACGAACAAACAAAAAGTTTAAACAAAAATCCAAATACAAAACAGCATATAAAACAAAACCGCACCCAAGCTACGGCTATCTCGATGCAGGGCAGAAACCACTACCTGCTGCTCTCCGCCCTTCTCCTAAACTCACTCTCTAATCTCTCCTCGCCCAACAAACATTTCTTGGTTCTTTTTAAATGGTTTGGGGTCTTTTCCAGGTGGTTAACTGACTGATTGATCTGCCTGCCTAGCATTCTCACACTGATGAATCAGACAGTCAACCTCCCTAGAAAGACAACACACCAAAACAATGACCGTTTTAAAACCATGTGGCTGTGCAAAGGGTGGCCATCTTGACTCCAGGCTGTTCCCCTGCTCTTGAACCAAGATGGCTGCCAGCCACAGAAACCTATATGTTTTAATGTGCAGAGCTCTAAAGGTCAGAGCATGAATTTTAGAAATGTGAGTTTGGGGAAAAAGAGTCATGGCATTTTCCAGTATGTGCTGATTACGCATAAATTCACCAACAGCATCTATTAAAGGCATTGACATACAGAAAGCTGCGTGTGGGCATTGTGTCCTGGCACTGTACAGGTTTGATTCATCTGAAACTGCGTGGTTGTTTCAACTCATGTCTGCATCTTCTTAATGTTAAGCCTTTTAAGGCTTTACATGTTTTACCTTAGCACTGGCAACTTTACCTATGCCCCTGTTTTCTTGTATTACAGAACTTACTTTTCTTTCCATACTTTAGTTCTGAATATGCACTTAAGGCTGTAGTTTTAAAAATGCTGCTTCTTCCCAGTACCTAGGGTTACATTTTAATTGTGGCACTGCTTTTAAAAAGTAGCAAATCACAAAACAATCAACAACTGTAATAATGATGACTATTGTGATTGGGGATTGTATGCAATGTTAGTATTAAATAATTAGACACAGTTATCATCGATCGTGTTATTTGATATTTTTCAAAAGACACTATAAGGATATAAAGATAAGGACGGCAGGATTAAAATTGTACAACTTCCTGTGCTTTAGGTCACCTTTCCTCCAGTGGTCAAGCTGCAATCTGACCATGTGGACAGGAAGTGATTCTGTTTCATGGAGCAGTCGTTTTTTATTTTATTTAAACAACATAAAAAAATCTAAAAGAAAAAAAGGTTTAGATATGAAAAGACATTGGTAGCAGCCAGAAGCCATGTCTTTGCATGAGAGCTGGCCCCTCCAACAGGCAGCCCGACAGTGCGTCTGGGTAGAAGATAGACAGACAGGATTCATCCACTGAAGCCACACATTTGGCCCCTGCACTGGGGATTGAAGCCAGTGTGGGATACAATGGCACTGTCTGCAATGACGGGATCTATGTCTGGACAGTGTTTTGGAAAGCTGTTGAGCAAGCTGTTAGGCTGTGGCAGAGTGAAAGCCCTGTCAGTATAAGATGTGTGTATGTGTGTGTGTGTGTGTGCGTGGGGAGAAAACACATGGGAATGTGGCTGGAGCAGTAAATTGAATAAATGATTAAGGCTTCAGTCACAGGAGTATAAAAAGGGTGATCATGGGTGTTAATATGAGAATTAATGTTAGTTGAGGCTGAGGTGTGCTGTGCTGTCCTGTGTTATGCCTGTGAGTTTTTGTGTAGACCTTTTGTTTTGGCTCTTGTGCCTTTTAATTTGTTAATGTGGTTTTTGTCCGTCTTTTTTATGAAACATGCACAATTGCGCTTAAACTACAGCTTTCTGTGTTCCGAGTCTCTCTTCCTGCCAGTAACAGCTTGGCCGTGACGCTACCCTGTCACATAGGCCCAGAAAGAAATCCCATGGGCTTCCGACAGCAGTGTTCCTCCCCTTAACTCTTTGCAGTAACTAACTTCAAGCTTCAAGGCTACTTGAATGCTGAGACGTGTTTATTGTACAGATTTTAATTTGGGTGTTTCAGAGCCAATATTGTTGAAATTCGCCCATTAAATCAGACCAGGCCTTGAGGTTTGCTAACATATAGAGATCACCAGCAGGTGACACTTTGCTGTTCTGTGGAAAGTGCAATGTGATTTCCCATCTGTTTGGATCATGAAGGACGTACAAAAACAAGTGTCATTGCCAGTGTCATCTTGACTGAATCTTTCCCAGAATTCAACTAAATATCTTCTTTAATCTACTAGTTTCTGAGCAACTGGTACCCATCACCTTGACACTTTAAAGCAGCTGAAAATGCACTTAAATTCAAAGCTTCAAGCAGCTGTACTATCAGATTGAAATATTATCGGTGTGACTGGACACACTTCTTTATAGCACTTTGTTTTAAATGACTCAAATGCTGTCCGATAAAAGGTATTAAAAATAGTCCCTCATGATTGATTGCAGTTAATAAATTACACGTATCATAATAGGATTTTAAAAGAAATGGTAACATTTGGCCTGAAGTGCCTCAAATTACTATGTATTTACATAGCAGTTACTTAGTAAATACTTTTGACCATTGTGATGATTTACTCTTACCATCACTTCAACTGAAGACTTCATTAACTGTCCCACCCACTCGTCAGATGGACTCATTGGAAGAATAAGCCAGTAGTCTATTTCCAAGCTGTCTGAAGCAAGGCTTGAAATCACTGAAACTGACAGATTTGTCTTGGCTGGGTCCCTCACAGGCTCACAGATTAATGCCTGCCCCACCAGCAGTTGGTCCTGCCCTCTTGTGATTACATCCTCTGGCCCGTGGCGCACACACACACACAGCAGCTGACTGTCACAGTTGGGGAAGTCTGTCGGAAACACATTGCTGATAAATATTTTGCTGGGAGTATTACTTGGTAACTCACTAAACTGGTAAACAATTCTCCTCAATCTTAACAAAAGAGCAATGGCAATCATCATGGATTACTATGTAGTATTTAAGATTCATTTCTCTAGCATGTTTTTTTTTTTTTTTTTTTAATCTTGCAAGGATTTATGTCCCTAGCGATTAACAAAGTGGTTCATAAAAGCTTTTCAATGCTGTAGCAGGGCAGGAGCCCTGCACATGAAGAGGGGGTTTGTGTGTGAATACATTGTTAATTTAATATTGTGTAAATGTGTGTAACGGTTATTTAATTTATTGCAGTACCTGATGCTCCTGGGATCGCCTGCCTGCTGTGTGTGATTGCCAGCTGTGGATGATCAGCGGGTAGGTGTGTTCCAGCACGGCATCAGGTATAAAGAGGTCTTGTTTGTTCACCTCGGGGCTGCATGCAAAGCCACGGAGAACGGGCTGAAGATCGTCCACGCTACCCGAGCATAGTGAGAGAAATAAGTTGCTGAAACCCTCCGATCGCCGTGATGGTGAACCGGGATCG
Organism: Acipenser ruthenus; assembly: GCF_902713425.1. NCBI lineage: Eukaryota > Metazoa > Chordata > Actinopteri > Acipenseriformes > Acipenseridae > Acipenser > Acipenser ruthenus. The sequence goes on along the minus strand of NC_081203.1, from coordinate 5,124,943 downwards.
GAGCCAAAAGAAGCTGCCAAAACCGCCGACGGCTGGAGTCGAGGTTTGTGTTGATACTAAAGAGTAGTTTGGAGATGGTAGATCCCTTTAAAGCGGGGGTGGGCAATTCCGGTCCTGGAGGGCCGGTGTCCCTCCTGGCTTTTGTTCCAACTTTGCCCTAAATTACTTAATTGGATCAATTATTACCAATTATTGGTCTAAGTAATTTAGAGCACAGTTGGAACAAAAGCCAGGAGGGACACCGGCCCTCCAGGACCGGAATTGCCCACCCCTGCTTTAAAGTATAGCGAGGTGAGCAAGCGGGACCTCCATGCATTAGGGAGTAGCGCACGCCGTTTTTACGGCACCTTTTATTTTATAGTTTTTTTGTATTGTGTTTTATTTTGTTTTTTCGTACGCTGGCCGTATGCACTCAGTGAGCTACCATGGTTGGTAGTGTCACGTGAGCTGTTGTGTGTATGTGTGTAAATAAATCCTGCGCGCCTGCGGGGCGTGTCAATTTCAACCTGTCTGGTCTCCTGCCTGTCACTCAGCAGCGAATGCACGCACCCACAAGCAAGAACCCTTTCACAAATGCATTCAGGAAAGCAGTACATACTGAAAGCGAAGGGTACCACACACAAGCTTCATTGGGGGAGTAAGAATATCCGGTATCCACTGTTAAAAACACCACTGTACTGTTTTTCTTGTATCAGTCAGTACATTTGACAGTGTGTGTGTTTTTAACACATGCCTCTACTACTACAGTATATAGGCCTTTTCAGGGGAAAGCTGGCATTTTAATGTACGAAACAAACATGTCCTTTGTTTAATTTTAATTAAAACCTAAAACAATGTAAATTGTTGTAGCTAACAAAGAAAAAATCTGTAAATCTTACCTGTCATTCAGTTCCATTTACTGAAACCCTTTTTATTGAAACCATCTGGCAAATTCCAAAGAATTGATACATTTTTGATATTTTTTTTTTAAAATAAAGAAACTATGTTTTGATTTTAAAAGCAAAAGATAACCAATGGAATGACAGTAAGAGTTGGCAATGATACATCCTCACAAGAAATGGTCTCCACCCCATCAACATCTTCCTTCCTGTCATTAACCAACCAGCTCCTTCCCCATTTGACTGCCACGCCAGCTACATGCTTAGACCAATAAGACACAATGTAAGAAGTGAAATGCTAACAGACTACCTGCATGTAAGGCAAACAAATTCAAACTTTCTTTTATTGAGTGTAGTACCAGATGCCATTTTATAAAATTAAAATGTATTTCTTTCAAAACTGCACCTGACCTGCAAAGTACTGATGAAAACCAAGGAACAATAGCTTTGGCAACAGTATTAAAAATAAATGGGCTTGATATGTAAAGCAAAACATTATACAAAACTGAAGCATTATAGTGTCGCTATTGCCTACTGCTTCATCACTTACTTAAAATGTATAGCCCCAAAGCCTAGACAAATCAATATATTACTATGAAGATATTACATGGACTCTTTACCCCCTCTATTAAAACCAGCATTAAAAGTCACCTCTGTAATAGTTCTAATGAGGAATCTGGTAATTATAGTTTGATGACTATGAAATAATGCCACAGCTGTGCATGTGAATGTTTCTCCATGAAGTAATTAGATCATTTACATGAGAAGTGTGCAAGATAAAATCTACAGTAGATAACACTTAAATTAAAATCTCCATTACTTAGCCTATAATTATGTTCTGATTGCTAAGCGTTAATAATTAATTCATTAATATAATTAATATATTGTAATTAAAGCTTGGGTCCACACTTAGAATGTCATGTTTTATTGAATCAAATATGCCATTTGGTGTTTTATCCATGAAGCTCACCAGCTTCCCATTAAAACAACACAGACTAAATAGACTTTTTACATTTACCATACCTTTTCAGTGATCCTTCTTAGCAGATCTAATTTATGTTGTTCCAAGTTGTTGTTTATTGTTTGTTTGTTTTCTATATCTGACTTACAGATCATTTTCTCTATGATGTTTAATGCTAAGCGCTCAAGCAATGTCCTTACTTTCATCAGTCCATTCCACTCCAGACTTAACAGGTAAAACTACTTCAGGGTCTGGATGGAGGTTTAATTGGTTCAATTAAACAATTTAGAACAGGGTTGGAACAAAGACCAGTAGTGGAATAGCCCTCCAGGACTGGGATTGGCCACCCCTGCTCAAAACAGCAGTGAACCTTAATCTTCAACATCTAACCATTCAGGTGAGCATCATCAGTGTAGTGGTCCCCAATGCCAGCCCTCCAGATTTACTCTACATATTTGTTTTCCAAGCTGGTCCTAACTCAGGTAATTTAGCTGGCTAAGGGTCAGTTAATTAATTTGGGACTGGATTTGAACAAAGTCCTAGTCTGGAACGGACCTTGAGGACCAGAGTTGGGATCCACTGCTTTGTTATATTATTTGATTGAAACTCGGTTATTATTATTAGTCCATATCACAACACCACCATGCAATTCGTCGCTATTACAAACAGGTATTCAGCGCTGGGCCTCTTTGAAATGAAGAGGTGATCAGCTCAGTGCTGGCCTGTGCTTGTAGAGCTCCAAGATGAGGAGAAGCTCTCATGGAGTCTCCTGGCCCTTGCCTGATTGTAGTGTAGATAGTGCTATTGTCCCTCACCTTTCATGAACTCTGAGTTCACAAAGACAGGAGTGCAGTACAGAGAGAATGGAGCTGAGAAACCAGAAAGATGCCTTCAGTCTATTTGGAGGTAATAAAACAAATGAGATAAGATAAGAATGAAGGAACCAGTGAAAGTTGGCAGCCAGTTCATAAAGGGGTGTGATCTTTTGAAAAGTACAGAACCTATTCCACTAAATACTCTTGAAGAAGCCTTGTAGAAGAGGTAAACCAATACAAGTCACTGTAATATAGCTGTGGTAAATCAAAATCCAGTCTGATACAGGAGAAAGTATATTGCAACGGTAACGGTGCATTTTTTTCAAGGAATTCAGTTTTTTCAACACCTTTTGTGAGCATCAGAATCCGAGACTCCTATTTGAATCCACAGACAGCATCTTTGTGGGGTCTGTAAATAAATATATATATATATATATATATATATATATATATATATATATATATATATATATATATATACATGTTTACATGTTTCAAAAGACAATTGTATGCGTGGATGACCTTTGGCAAGGAATAGAATTAACACCTACATATAACACATTTCAGTGCTAAAATCCTCCATTTACTGAAAGAAAAATATTGACAAGGCTGCCTTTTAAGCCTGATGATGTGGTAACAGGTTTTGTGTATGGAAGATGGATGGTGCCAGTGCATGCAACTGACATAATAATCAATATTTTAACAACAATTACCAACATACTGTATGTGTTGGTGCATTTGAAACTCCTTCTACAAACTTTTGTTTGTGTTGCCACTGTATTAGTTCATCGTGGTTGCCGTTGATTTTTTGATTGCAACAGTTGTCACAGCACTTATATACCTTTCCTTCAGTCTCACCTCAGTCATTCAGGTCTTTCTTTGCTGAGAATTACTAGGAAAAATTACACTCTTTCAATGCCCATTCATGTCCATCAAAGGTGGAGAAGAAGCCCTTGTATAATGTAAAAAGATCCTTGAAACTTCAAAGGTAATGCTTTTATGAAGCATTCATCATATTCCGTGAATTACAGTACTTGCTTTAGACAATTAGACTCATGCTTTAGACAATTAGACTCATCCCTGTGGATATAGCACAGGTAATCAGGCATAGGTAAGCATGGTAAAACATGCTAATAGGCACTGTAAAGTGCATTTCAATGGCCAGAAAACATGCTATTTAAAAAGTGATGCATAACCCCAGGTAACCTGCCTTAGATCTTCGAAGCAACAGAAATGTACAGTATAACCTAAAACAAAGAAACAAAATCTATATTTTCATTGACATATATGGGAATTACTAGAAATACTGATCTTGGGATAATTACGTGTTAACGGTCTATACTATCTGGTAATTCCCTTAATTTCATGGAAAAGCATAATAAAAAGCACGATACAGCCACAGTGTTCATACATAACTATATAACGCTCAATTGGAAGATATGTAGCAGTATTACAAGAATATTACAACATTAGAATATTATATGATACTATAAAAGCATGCGATGCAAAGCATGATACAATTAGCCATGGTAAACAAGGGCAATTTTAGAATGTTTTACAATGTTACAGCTGTTTAATGTTTAGCTGGTATTGGACACAAACCACAATAAATTTAACATTATAGCTGCTAGCCAGGTCAAAAAAGTGGTGGGTAAGCATAGCTCAGTCCTGACGTGAACAGCCCCTTCCATTCAATACTGGGTCACTCTCTGTAGTTTTGTGATGTAAACTAATGCTCACTTGCATCTAAATTGTGACCAAACCCATTCCAGATGTGACCTGAGCTGGACTGCGGAGGTGAAAGGCTAGCGAATGACTACCACAGCATCACCTCGCCCCCTATCCCTTCGATAGGGGACAATCTCACTTCGCCACTCTCCCCCCTTCCCTCCCCCATCCGCACGTTGCTGCTAGATGTCACTTTTCTGGCTGGCTGGCTGCCCACACTGTGTGGTAACTGTGTGCCCTTTATCCCCTCTGATAACATACAAGGAGCTGGACTTTACCCAGGAGAGCCACTCACATCCAGCGAACCAGCCAGCCGCGCTTATTCCAAACAGCCTTGCCTGGAGAGTCCAATAACAGAGGACATCTTTATAAAAGCATGCATGAACAGACCTGCAGAGAGGAGTCTGCAAAGTAAAAAAAGGGGAGTTGGGAGGTGTTTTTTTCTCCTCATCACCTACTATCAATGGTGTACTTCTAGACATGTCAGGCCGCACACTGACTAGTGGCATTGACACTGTGTTTCCGGGAGTGTTTCGCCTTGTCGCATTGAATTCACACAGAACTCTTTCTTCTGTGCATCTACAGTATACTGCAGGGAAGGACAGGGTGACCATAGGGAGGGTAGCAAAAAAGGGACACTTCTGTGTTTCAGCATAGATGCTTGTGTTTCTATTCAGGATGGGAGACCATCTATTTCTACAGGAAGTCTATAGCTGTGTTTTTTTTGGTAGGAGGGTTAACAATGTGTCTGCCAGCACATATAGGCTCTCAATGTACAGTATGTCTAATTAATCTAATCTCTCCCAAGAGAAAGATGTGACATGCTTAATGAGGTGTGGTAAAGCGTAATCCTGCAATTTAAATACATGTATACATAATTAATCGTATATTGTTATACTGTTTATATTTGTGTACAGCATGCAGGCAAACAACTCAATTCATAGATTTAGATGGCAGCAGAGCTAAGATTTTCATAAACTTTGTATGCAAATGGCCTAGTTTAATCAAACAGTGACATAACCCACATTTTTGGCTGCTACTTTTCTCATTGTATATCCTCTACATAATTTCAGGGTTTTACTTAGCAATCAACATTAATTCCTGATATTACTTGTCTTCTATCTACCCATAAACAAAAGCGTGTGAGCAATCGACGTGCCTGTCATTTACGGAACAGCACAGTCGGGAAACTGCAGTTACGACCACGCAAACTAACACAACACAAGGCTCAGCTTGAGACTGGGGATACACTGAGCATTGTAGTGAATGGGCAGATGGAATGAGACAGCACACAGCCTGGGGATGCGCTGAGCATTGCAGTGAATGAGTGAATGAAATGAGACAGCACACAGAGACTGGGGATGCGCTGAGCATTGCAGTGAATGAGCGAATGCAATGAGACAGCACACAGAGACTGGGGATGCGCTGAGCATTGCAGTGAATGGGCAGATGGAATGAGACAGCACACAGCCTGGGGATGTGCTGAGCATTGCAGTGAATGAACGAATGCAATGAGACAGCACACAGAGACTGGGGATGCGCTGAGCATTGCAGTGAATGGGCAGATGGAATGAGACAGCACACAGCCTGGGGATGCGCTGAGCATTGCAGTGAATGAGCGAATGAAATGAGACAGCACACAGAGACTGGGGATGCGCTGAGCATTGTTGTGAATGTGCAGATGGAATGAGACAGCACAGAGAGACTGGGGATGCGCTGAGAATTGCAGTGAATGAGCGAATGCAATGAGACAGCACACAGAGACTGGGGATGCGCTGAGCATTGTAGTGAATGAGCGAATGCAATGAGACAGCACACAGAGAATGGGGATGCGCTGAGCATTGTAGTGAATGAGCGAATGCAATGAGACAGCACACAGAGACTGGGGATGCGCTGAGCATTGCAGTGAATGAGCGAATGTAATGAGACAGCACACAGAGACTGGGGATGCGCTGAGCATTGCAGTGAATGAGCGAATGCAATGAGACAGCACACAGAGACTGGGGATGCGCTGAGCATTGTAGTGAATGAGCGAATGCAATGAGACAGCACACAGAGACTGGGGATGCACTGAGCATTGCAGTGAATGAGCGAATGCAATGAGACAGCACACAGAGGCCTACTGAGATCTGCACCAAGAGCTGCAACCCATGACTGATCCAAGACCCGTCAGATGGCAAAAGAAGCTCTTGGATTTTCAAAAGCGACGGCGTCAAGCTGTGACCGTAGCCTCTTTCAGAGTGAATGAGCCTGAGCACAGATCCCTGTTGATGGAAGACGAGGAGTGAGGGAGAGGCTGGAAAAATAAAATCGATGTTAATAGCTGAGATCAATAGCACTATCTTGTGTTAAGAGTGATCCTTCTGTTTAGCTGTGACCTTACACAAATGAATAGATTGTAATGCTCCTGAGACTAAACTCACGCCAACGCCAAATACAGGGGGGCTGTACATTCATGGGACCTGCTGAGTTACATCCAAATGCCAGTGATAGTACCCTCATAAAAGATTGAAACACTTTGATATGTCTTTATCATGGCACTTTCCAGTTAAGTGAAATGAACTGCATTCTCTGCCTGGTATTTCACAACACTTGATGTGGCTTTCCGTGCCAGCTGTGAGATCTCCCCAGACCTGTCCTGCTTTACCTGTCAGTCAGCATTCTTTTAAGAAGAGACTGAATTGTACAGTGATTTTCAGTTGAGCCGGATTTGAAACTTGCCCTCCAGCTACACCACTTCACCCCCATTCACTTATTTTACTGTGCTTCTCTGCTTGACAATCTCTTTGAAGGCAACCATTACCTCAATGTCAATGTCAACCCTGGCCATGGCATTTACATTAGGTACATTCAAAGGAAACATGCATTAGCCCAGCTTATACTAACTTGTTTTTTGACATTTATGGTTCCGAGGTCATAAGTACTTGTACATGTAAATATGGTATTGACTAACTAATGCAATGATTACCTTAAAAAAAATCTCTAATGTTTTTTGTTTTCAGTCCTTGTTGGCAAAAGATAAAGTGAAAGTCAATCAGTCCAAAGGTTGAGAACTTTAACCTTTTCACCCAGGGTGTTGCAACAAAAAAAGAGAATCCTTGTCAGAGACAATGCAGGGCAGATACTTCAGAAGCTATCCCAATTAGCAGTGGGGGAGTGTACAGGTTATTATACTGAAGGTCAATACTATTCTATTGTAAGAGTCCTGTCTGGGTTGCATACAGTGATGTAAGCACTAATATGACAGTGTGATTGAGCTTGCAGTGTGATTGAGCTCTCAACTTACAATTCACAGGTCAACAATATTATTATTATTTATTATTATTATTATTATTATTATTTATTTCTTAGCAGACGCCCTTATCCAGGGCGACTTACAAATGTTACAAGATATCACATTATTTTTACATACAATTACCCATTTATACAGTTGGGTTTTTACTGAAGCAATCTAGGTAAAGTACCTTGCTCAAGGGTACAGCAGCAGTGTCCCCCACCTGGGATTGAACCCACGACCCTCCGGTCAGAAGTCCAGAGCCCTAACCACTACTCCACACTGCTGCCCTAATAGAGGTTTAATTATGCAGAACCTCAGATCCGTAGAGTGGGACAATACCATCAGCAGATTGTAAAATGAATTCATAGGAATTAGCTTTAATCTTGTATCAATATGGTATATTACTGGCATATGTTTAAACTTGCATATCAGAAACTATTATATCAATAGCTAGACAGCAAGAAAACCGATGAACCCGATAGTTAATGTTTTTATTATACGATCCATATAACATTTGTATTTGTGTATGTTGTTGTTTTGTTTTTTGCATATTCATAGCAATTATAGATTTCAAATTTGATTTGGGGCAACAATGCTCGAAGGGTTTTTCACAGATTGTTTTATTGTGTTATTTGCTACATTTCAATAGAACGACAGTAGGCACAGAACGCTCAGAAGTTCTTTGTTCCAGAGATTCACGTTGCTCAAATTACAGTAAAACCTCTATTATCCAAACTAATTAGGGGGCTGTTCATAAAATCTGTTTGTTTAATGAAATTATTTCTGTAAAATTGTTAATATTATATTTTCAATAAAGATCCATACATAAATAATTCATCTATAATGTACCATAAATATCAGTTTAGATGTTATTTTACATCTTCACATGGCAGCTCAAAAGGACAAAAAGAAAACTGAAAGCAGTCAAATGTAAAATGATGACAATTGAAAACCAACATGTTCACTTTCATCAAAACTTTTCATTGGTCTCAAATGTTCTGATGTTGCTGTACAAGGAAATCAATGTGTTCTGCCTTCACCAACCAAACCTAACCCACAACCTTGGTGCAAAAGTGAATGCCCACCACTGTAAGCACCATGTTACCCTGCATACATGCCAACAGTCCCTATATGGTTCGGGACGGTCCCGATTTCCTAGTAAATGTCCCGCATCCGATGCATTGGAAGAAAATCCCGATATTTACCCATAGAAAAAAATTAATTTATTGTGCAAAGCATAGTTAGTGAAAACCACACGCTGTGCTCTTCGTGCGGCTGGCAGATCTGCTGATCAGTAACTTAGGTAAGAACGCTTCATTATGTGTATTTTTACATCATGATGGTCGTGTAGTGTTGAGTTGGAGAGATACATATATTATTTGATAATACATACGATCAGCGCCCCACTGAACAGTTTCCAAATGTTGGCAAGCATGTACCCTGGCGAGTTCAGACTTAGCTCTACAATGCAATTACAATGCAATTTACAATTTCCTTGGACAAGAACTAACTGCAGAAAACTTGTTCAAACAAGTAGGCCTCGACCCGAGCTCTAACCCATTCAAGTGTTTTCTCAGTCTGCTAACATGTATGTATTTGAAAACTAGCACACTTTAAAATGAATGCATGTGCATTTGAATGAATATATGTTTTATATACAGTATATATGTGTTATAAATCCATTAGTAGTGGCCACAAGTAGCAAAGGACATGAAAAAGTAGCAGAGGGAGAATTAGGAAAGCAACAACCAATAAAAGAAAGGTTCAGAGAAAAGTGAAAAAGTGAATCATTAATTAACTGGACCACTTTCCTTTGGGCCAGGGTTAGACTCCTACAGAAAATAGTGAGTGGACTCTAGTGTTACTCAATGAGGTCTGGGAACTATCAGGCTCCCAGGGGATTTTTTCACATTTACAATGCCAGTGCAATCAATTTTACACCTTAAAAGATGACAATATTAATTGGAAAGCTTGGGTCCATGAAAAATCATACTGTTAGTTGGATGGGGAAATGTAAATTTGCATGAAAATAATTGGAACTAAGTTTTAGGCTACCAATAATCAGTATAGTAATTAGAATTAATAGTAGAAGGTGCTAATCTGTAAAATGCTGCCAATCTCACTGCTGGGTAGATTTTCTATGGAAGGAAAAAGAAAAGGAGACTCTCACTCGCAAAACTAGGAGAGCTATCCTTGCCTGTTCTTGTAAAATATCATTTGCCAAGTTTATATTCGGTCCAATACTGGATTTTCAAAAATGTTAATGCTGGATGTACACACATGAAACCATTTGTAAAACAATCTGACTATTCACATCTCCTACCTGGTCCTAAAGAGAATTATTTAAACATTAAAAATTAAAATTAAAATGTTAGGATTGGACAATGATTATTTAAACCCAGAGAAAAAAGATATATCGTTCACAAAAAGATAGAGGCAACTAACAAGGCATTAAGTCACATACTGTAATGAAGAACATCCTTCCTGATTTCGATCATCTGTGTATTATTTATTACTACCACTACCACCACTACTACCACTACTACTACTACTACTACTACTACTAATAATAATAATAATAATAATAACGGTCATCATAATCTTTATGTTAGGTAGCATCTTTAAGGATCCTAACGCTCTTTACAAAGCAAAAGCTGTAAGAAAAGACCATGCAACTGCAGGTCGCAAATAAAAACTAAGGCTTAAAAAAATCTGACAATAGCCAAACACTTGTGCTCATTTTACATTCAATATAGTATCCCAAAGCTCTTTTACAATAACAGCTATAAAGACCAAAAACCATAAAAAAAATCTGACAAAATAGCAGGTCACAAACAAAAAATAACACGACAAAATGTATGCAATAAAATAAAGAACAGAATGCTTTATATTATAGCCTAGTAAAAACAGCTGTGCAGTGTCTTTGTAAACACTGATATGATATTAAATAACTTTCACTGTATTATAAGCTTTCACAATTATTTCAGCAAATCGAGAGATCTTGCTAGGAACGCAGGATCAATGAGGGAGGCAGTACCTGTTGTGGAGAAAATGCTGTTTTTCATCGAGTCTGTTGGATAGGGCAGCAGTGTGGACTAGTGGTTAGGGCTCTAGACTCTTGACTGGAGGGTCGTGGGTTCAATCCCAGGTGGGGGACACTGCTGCTGTACCCTTGAGCAAGATACTTTACCTAGATTGCTCCAGTAAAAACCCCACTGTATAACTGGGTAATTGTATGTAAAAATAATGTGATATCTTGTAACAATTGTAAGTTGCCCTGGATAAAGATGTCTGCTAAGAAATAAATAATAATAATAGTGTTTAGTTTGTCAGTTTTTTGGGGGGGAGGGCGGGGAACAAGGTCATATGCTAATTTTCACTTAGCTTACTTTAGAAATGACAAAACTGAATCAACACATGTTATTATTAAATGATAACATAGACCTAACCAAATATAAAGGAAGAGGTGGCACTTCTTACTAGTAGTTTCATGTTTCTAGGTGTTGCATTATTGTCTTAAGTTAATCCCCTAACTTTTTATTTTGTTTTAAAAAATCCAAAAAATGTAAAAAAATGTCCAGGTTGGGTAAGGCCACCTGTATTGTACTTCCTGGCTTGTGGCAAATGACCTGCCTGAGCTCCTTGCCCAGCCACAGCCTCACTCATCTCTGCCCTATAAAGGAAGAGTCACATTGCTTTGTTGACAGATATTAGCCCTCTGCCAAACTGGTTTGAAGAAAAGTTTTCATGTCACCCACGTAATCAATTCAATACATTAATGTCTCATTCTCTGAAGTTGTGGGGGCTGCCCTGAACTAATGAAGTATATTTTAATGCATTTAACACAGATTCAATTGACTCAAAGTTGCCTCTGTTTTACATTTCTGTCATCGCAGCCTCCAGCTATTCATAACATTATTAGCCGAGGAAGTTAAATTCTGATTTAATATAATGATACTTAATCTTTAACTCCACCCCATTACATCTCTTCACAAGCAGAATGTGGTTCTGTGTATTAAGATTAACAGACACAAACCCCTGTTACTTGTGAAATACTTACCCATGTAAATGTGGTTTTGTGATATCGCAAGCGAAGCATTTACAGGACAAGCAGCACGCCACAGTATTACCAACAATGGCAGTCCGATGGGTTTGGGAAAAATAAATGGAGTTCAAGTTCAAGTGGTGGTTTGGATCCCTAGTTGATATAAAACTCAAATCAGTTGTTATGGTGTTGAAAGATTTTAGGGGGCAGGCTCTACTTTCTGTTCTAATCACTGATCTTTTAGTAACCGATCTTAAAGCATTTCAGTCCTGCGCTTCTCTTTATCAAAACAATGCCACCAGCTAGTGCTTTAGCCCTTGTAACGATACTCAGGCCTGATATTTGAGAATGCCTATTGAGTTCTGTTTAAACAGGCTCAGATAATCGACTCACATTTGCTATTTTTCTGCTCATGTGCACAGCTGGGGGAAATGATCCCCATCTTGACGTAGGAATTAGGCTACAGTTACAAGCTATCCATTTAGGGGAACCCAACGCACTCCAATTTATAGCAAGGCCCTCTCCTGTAGCTTCAAACCTACTCTACAACATCACAATTCAATAATGATGTCAGACCTTGGTTCTTAGCTCCTCTGTGTCCAATTAGCAGCATTTCCACATTTTTGTTTGCTATTAAACCCAGCAGTGGCTCTTAATTAAATCTGCTATCAGACACTGAAAGAAGGAAAATTCTAGCGCCTCAAGGAGGTACACGTGGGGTCAGCCCCTTATTGAGTTAATCAGGGATGAGCTCTCGTAACTCCATGTTACTGATTAATCAAATCAGCTCATTGCTTTCCTTTTTTCCTTTGCCAGTTTTTTTTTTCTTTTATAGTTTCTCGTAAAACTCCTTTTTCAAACCTCTTCCCCTTATTAAGCAGGGAATTTAAGTTAATTATCCTAGTCTAAAATATATATTTTTTTTTAAGTTATTTAACATCAGTCACACTTTACATTAGGTTAGTAGTTACTTAGTAAATACATGTGTACTTACACATAATTATAATGTTATTATACATAGTTACATGTACTTAATGTGTACATCTTTTGCACGATAATGTCCACAATTGTATCAGAAAAAGGTTAGGGTTGAGGTTTGGAGGGCTAGGGTTAGGGTTAGGGTTAGGGTTATATCGTTCAAAAATACATTGTAACTCTGCATAATAACATTGTAATTATGTGTAAGTACACATGCATTTACTAAGTAACTACTATGTAAATACACATTAATTAGAGACACTTCATGCAAAGTGTTACATTAAGATTAAAATGAAAATACTTATTTTTTACCTTACTAAATTAAATAAGTGTATGGAAACAAACCTCCAGGACAGGTTTGGTACTACAGAGGGCTACCCATGACAACCTAAATTAAACAGTAATTGTAATACAGTAGCTCCTTCTTCAAGAAGTAATTCTATAGCAGCTCTGGCAAGCATTATTAAAGTCCCTGGTACGTGTTAGGCCTACTGATGCAAACCAATTGCTTGGCTATTAATTTTTCATAGTGTACTACAAATATACATATCTACTTATCTCTACTTACCTGGGGTCTTTCAGCTGGCAATATTTTTAAAAGAAAAAAAAACCTTGTCACCTCCACATGTGGTTTAACAAGGGGAAAGAAGCGAGCTTCACTTGTGGAACGCCCACCTGCATTCAGCTTCTCTGAAGGCTGAGCTGTGAGTCACACTTTCCGGGGCTGCAGTGGCAGTCGACGCCTGACTTGTGGTTTTCTGTGGCTTTCCTGAGATCACATTTTTTAAAAACAATACTGATTTATGACGCTAATGTCGGTGTTATCTTATGATACTCCGGGCATGATTTAAGCTTCTGCTCCAGTGCACCGTTTCGTTCTAAAAGGATAAGCAAACTGTAAATGTCTAATTCAATACCAATCCTGCTCAGTCAGTTACCTACAAATGACAGCTGAATTGCTGCAGTACAATAAGACACAAAACGCTATACTAATTATTACTGCACTAATATGTTCAACAGTTTAGGGTCTGATTCAGTAATCAACAGCACTTAGTTATTTTCAAGCAGTTAAGTTTAAAAGTGGAGCCAAACCCAGGATTCCAATATAAGGATAAGCAAACTGTAAATGTCTAATTCAATACCAATCCTGCTCAGTCAGTTACCTACAAATGACAGCTGAATTGCTGCAGTACAATAAGACACAAAACGCTATACTAATTATTACTGCACTAATATGTTCAACAGTTTAGGGTCTGATTCAGTAATCAACAGCACTTAGTTATTTTCAAGCAGTTAAGTTTAAAAGTGGAGCCAAACCCAGGATTCCAATATAAGGATGGAAGAATATCAAGGGGGAAATATACTGAAAGGTGGGTGTAGTACTGAAAGGAAGTATGGTGTTAGAATTAGACAAAAGTGTTGTCAATGTTGTCAGCTTGTTACAGGACTGGACATTAATCAGTTGTGCAATGTTTTGGGGAGTCAAGGGAAAATTCCTGTGTTAAAGTGGAGAAAGCTTAAGACTGATAACTGACCAGGAAGCAGCCACTTCCGAAGAAATATTTTTATAAGGCAATGTTCTCAAATGCATTAAAACATTTTCTTTATGTATAAACTAATGTATAAACATGTGACTGTTTATTGGTTAAAAACTCCCTAAAGAAGCTATGCGTATCTAAAATAATAAATATCTAAAGTAATACAAAAATAAATAAATTAAAGATGCAAAACCTTATAAAGTCCATGACCTCAAAGAAACCCGAGCAGAACCATTAGCCCACCACAACATTACCAGCAATGACATTACAATGGATTTGGACTAGGTAAATAAGAAGGCTGTCTGTTACTGATGTAGTACAGCACAGTAAAGTTAGGCTATAACAGAATGTAGAAAACCAAAGAATTCGATTTCTGTGGGGCTCTGCAGCTTCAATTCCTTGTGGGGGCCTTTGATATGCGAGGGACCTGGGCAGGTTCCTTGGCTGGCTTGGTAATGGTTATGACCTTGTTTGTAACAGTGCAGTTGGCTTGTGAGCGGAGGAAGTGCTCTGTAATCTGCAGTCCCCCAGGGCCGGCATGAGCAAAACAAGAAGCGAAAATTAAATCTGTTGTTTTAGTGGTGAGGGAGACTTAGCGTGAAGTTTATGGAGATTTATGGGTCTCCTCTGCGTCTAATTGCCTCTTCCAGGCTGTATCCTGGCTTAGCCCTGGCTGTGCCACAGAAAAGGGTGATAATGGCTTAGGCAGGTGTCTTGCTTACTGTGCATCTCTCCTCTTTATTAAGACGAATGGTGTCACCATGCTCTGGTGCCAGGTTAAAGGTTTTTTGTTTTATTTCTGGCGGTTTGCGCTGGAGTTGAGTCTGAGTTGTTTTTCAACAAGGAGTATTAAATAGTAAAAACAAACAATTGTTTTTCCACTGAACTTTTTTTTATGAACAAAGAACCATGTTGTTCTCATTAAACCTACTGATTTCTATAAAATAATTTTTCCAACAGTGAAGCTCCTCTACTTCTAATAATGTAATTGGAGCAACCAATGGACAAATTAACAAATGATACAAATTATAATAAATAAATTCTCAACAACTATTTCATAAAATAAAAACAAAGATTTAAAAAAAACACATAATTTTATACATGCCTAATAGATTATGGCATGTAAAATGTATTTATAACGCATTACATCAAAAACATTTACAAAGGCTTAAAAAATACTTTTCATACTTGCAATTTGAGCACAATACATGACAATATAATGACAGATGCAGTACATTGACGGAAGATGTTAAATGGTTTCTAACGTCTCACAAGAGTGATCATCATTAAGATTAAGAACCATTCAAAAGCAGAAAGACAGACGATACTGTGACAGGTATGCAGAAAAATAAAGAAAGCAGAAACAGTAAATGGAAAACGAATTAGGTCACAGACCGCTTTCCCCAGTATGGAGTAAGCCTAAACAATGTCTCTGAGTTAAGCAAGGGTTTATCTATTGGCAGTCCCAGCTTGTGTGATCTTCAAGACTGTCTTTAGTTATGTTATTCACTCATCCACTAACATGATAATGGAACATGTTTGTATTGCCCTTCCTGTGTGCGAGACAGCCGAGGCAGATTGCAGACAGGTGACTCAGAAAACATGTAGGTGCCCCAGGTAGGGAA
This sequence comes from Acipenser ruthenus, assembly GCF_902713425.1. Lineage (NCBI taxonomy): Eukaryota > Metazoa > Chordata > Actinopteri > Acipenseriformes > Acipenseridae > Acipenser > Acipenser ruthenus. Next base: position 5,109,098 of record NC_081203.1, on the reverse strand, counting down.
AGTTTTATAAAATGGTAGAAAAGTTGCTTAGTTGCTTAAACAAATAAAAGGCAAAAGTTTCATTATTATATCACCCATCACCTAGTCTTGCTGTCCCGGAATGGTAAATTATGCTAATGAATAGCGCAGACATGACAATAGCATGAAAACTGCAAAATACAATATGAATTTGAATACAATATGAATCTCAAAGTAAATGGTGAGATAACCTTTTGCAGGTTATGTCATGTTCTTATTTTCTCCCCTCAGGGTGCTGTATTCTACTCCATTACCAAGACCCCAAATTAGAAAGATTGGAATCTGTACAACTCTTACTTACCGATGTTTCCCAACCTAATGTCTGTAATAATTGAGTTCTCTCTTATTAAATTAGAACGTAAATCTTGGCTTTTCATGTGGTTTAATTATACACCTCTGATGAGATCAAGCAGGAGATGACAAGAGCTCATTAAAGGGAATGATGAGTATGGTGGTGCCTTCTTGACCACCTTTGGAAACAGCATAAAAAGTCCTAGATTGACCCTCCTGAATTCCTGCAAGCCAAAGCACATTATTAGTTGCAGGGATTTCCTTGTGTAATGATAATGTTGTATTGTGAGCTTTCCACTCCACCTGCCTGATGGTAAAGTATAGAAGACTATTCACATGATTTTTCCAGACCAGGAAAAAAAAAAAAACATTGCAAATCACAGGCCTTTAAGCAAGCAACAGAGAACAAAATCAGTATTAAAGCAACAGAAACAGGATCCATCCTGAATGATTGCAAACACCACACAAAGGTCATTTTTTTTATAAATGCATCTGTAGCTATATGTTCTTCATCTGTAGAATCATATGAAAACATTTTATTGGCAAGGATGAGAAAGTGATGAGAGGAAATATTAGGTCAGTCAGTTGGATTTGGGAAAAGTCTGATAAATCATTGATCAAATCTCCTGTACATATCCACTGATGCAGAACTGGTATAAACACATTCTGACACTTTATCGTTCATTCATTGACTTGACAAAACAGGCTCCTGCTTCAGTCCAGTGAGGCCTGGTTTAAGAATTTCTCAACCTACAGTAAACCCAAGGACCTCATATAGAATTACAATTATCTAAATGCATTTTCTTTCTTGTCTTTGAAATGTGTTCTCTATAAATATGTACTTTTTCATTAAAAACTTGATAATGGTAGGAAAGGTAATGGAAAATTCCATTGGCAGTTCATGTCTCTTCAGAGCAGAGAACTTTTCTGAATGTTATTCACATGACCTGAGTTGAAAAAATGTTGATATACAAAATAACAGTAGAACCATTAGCAGTTTTACTAGTGTAACGAGCAGTGATATATGATATATACTGACATTATAGATTCTGTCCCCTGTCAGTGAGATGAGATAAGATTAAAAGCCTAGCTCTTCTGCCTAGTGGTTAAGACGCTCACTTGCAGTGTGTGAGGCCACCAGTTCCTGTCCAGCCTCCACCCTGTTATGGTATGGTTAATGGCAAGTTGCAACACAATGGATCTGTAACAAACATTGTACAGTGGCACTTGCACAGTAGCACACTGGTATGAATCCTGATATGATACGGTTCTGTAATGCATCACCAAAGTATCAAAAATGATCTACTGTGGTTACCATTTCATTGTAGCTGCCCTTAAGCTACCATTGCTTTTTAATACTGAACTGCTGCATTGCAATTGTAATGCAACTGTCTAAGGTGCCATTGAAGAACATTTTGTAAGGGAACCCAACTTCACCATTATACAGCACAGTGATGTGTGGTCCTATGACAGGCACACATCATATACATTGTATAATTGTACCATATTATCTCACCATGAAGTTAATCATTATTTATTTAATGGCTTAAATTAAAATCCTTTGTAGAATACTGTGCCTATTATAAACCTTTAAAATTGAAGGCAAGAAATACACAGCTTTATGATGACATAACTGAGTAATTTTGCTCTGGATCATGTCCACCTGATTTGAAAGCTGAGCTAGTGTTACATATACATATACAAATTGAGCAAATCTAGACCTTTTGAGCTACATATTTACTCTTCAAATGTTTTTTTTTTTTTTTTTAGTGGTGTAATGCAGACATTTCATAACCCCCTATATTTATCTCCCTATTAGGTATGCTGCACAGTAACCTCATAATTGCGATTTCAAATTGTAAAAAAATACCTAAGATGTGCACAGGATCATTGACAGCCTTTTGCTATGAACAGTTGTTTTTTATTAGCAGAAAAGTTGGAACTCAGATTGGAAAACTGCAGACAGCCAATCGTGTTCTAACCCAGTCTTGTAGCAGAATCAACGATGTGAATCGTGTACCTTTATCCAGTTATGTGGATTTTATCCATACAAATGTTCTTGGAAATACTTGGCGAGATGTTAAAGCAAATAAAACTGCTAGATTTGCCTCGGACTGGGACTGTCACTGACATATTTACTGCAGTATCATGTATAGCGAATTACAGTACATTGTGTGTTGATTCCCATTTACAAGTAGAAGGGAAATCTACTTGTTGACTGTATTTTGTCACCTGGGACCAAGGCCAGCATATCTATTAGTTAGACTTGCCGAAGATCCTGTTTTCCATCAATCAAAACTCAAAATGGATATATCTGTCTTTGCTGCTTCTGGAAATGATTAGGGATTGTTACAAAACAGTTTAAGAAGGGATTTGAATGTTATCAAGGTGATGTAATTTTTCTGTAATTCAGGATGTATGATTAGTCTTCTATGAAGTCTTCTTGGAAAAAACAGTTAAAGCACGGTGGCATCTACTTTTGGTAAAAATGTTTTTCGAATACAAATAGTCTTAAGGGCTTAAATGTCCTTCGGAGATGGTAATAAAATAAAGGGCTGCTGGCTGATGTACGGTATGCCACATGCGAGAAATGTAAGACAGTCTGTTACTTTTGAGTCTAAATTCAAGTCATGGTGATTAAGTGGAACGTCTGCTAATCAGGGTCTGTGAAACCAGCCATAAATCCATGTCCACGCTGGTCACTGCAACATAATGAATAGCCCATTTTATTTCAGGGTTTATTTTAAGTGGTAGCAATTGAGCACTGTGTAAGTACAAAGGTTTTACTATTGTCCTGACATGGCTTTTAGTGTGATTTAATATATGCACAAGTGCTTTTAGGGGTGTGTGTATGCATGATAAAAAACAATACAAAGTGAGTAATTCTTTTAGCTTCTGTTTTTTAATCTGAAAAATGTGTGGCTCATTTAGTTTCTCAAGCATGTGGGAGTGTAATGTCCCCACATATTGCTTTACAAGATCAAAGGCAATTCTCTTTTATTTCTTGAGACTGTGGATTTTCCTGGGTCTGGTAATACCAATAGAAGATTTCGCTACTTGGGATTGTAAAGGTATGAGGTTTAATATTTTAGCTAGCTTATTACACTGTGCTGTGGTCCTCACTTTTAAAACAGCACAACCCAGTATGTGTGTGTGTGTGTGTGTGTGTGTGTGTGTGTGTGTGTGTGTGTGTGAGTGAGGTTTAGAGCAATTCGATAAATAATTAAATTGCTTTAGTCAACAGATGGTGCATATACATTCCAGTTCAGGTCATGCATCTAGGGCTGGGAAGCTGGGTCTTGAGCAGCTCAACTCAAAAACCATACCTTACTCTATTACAATTCTAATATTGATTTGGAAAGAAAAGGAGAACCTTTGCCTACCCCTGAGAGAAACATCAGTTTGATACAAGAGGTGTTTCTGGTTCATTAAACATTTACTTATATTTACAAAAACATATTTCAAGACCTGGGTGTTTTATGTTCTGTCATCTTCCTATAATCTGTTGACAAGACTAGCAGTGTTTCAGACATTAATTAGTTAGCATTATTTGATTCCTATTTTTATAATGGATCTAAAATGACCCTTTGCTCTCTGTGTCGATAGAATTAATATAACCCCCTTACTTAAACTTGTTAGGAAGTGGTCAGGAAAATCCAATCAATCAAATGTCAGTCATTTTAATTCATTCTGACCTGTCCACTTACAGTATGTTGGTTCCATAGTCACAGAATGGATAGTTATAGTTATAGTTAAAATTATAATATTAATGATACTTAACATTATTAACTATAGTGGTTATATAAGTCAGCTGGGCTGATGTTGTACAGACTTTAAATTATTAGTCTGTATTGAATGTTAACATGAATTTCAGACATTTGGGTGTGTTTAACCCATGTTCAAAAATGCCTCAAGTAACAAACTGTTAAAACGATATATGACCCAACCGCCCTGGAGGGTAGACCCCTCCAGAGTAAGATGAGACATTGGCAGGGTTATGAAATGCAGAGTCCTACTGTACTGTTCAGAAGTATGCACCGAGCCACAGCAGAAACTCTGTACTTTACAGCAGGTCACACTTTTAACACCCAAAGACATCATAGCCTGAGGGTGCTTTTAGGGATAATGTAAACCTTTCTTGTTCCTGTACTTAAGAGGAAGCAGCTTCAAATACAATTTTAATAGGTTTATATATATATATATATATATAGCAGCTTCTCAATAGGAGGAGACTGGAAACAGTGTTCTTCTGAAATAATAGAGCTCTTTTATTGAGAACACAGCCAGCAAAGAAGAGGCACACAACACAACACAACATAACACAGCCCAGAACGGCACAACACAACACAACACAACTCACACGCCTGAAATGTAAATATGTGTGTATATATATATATAGGGTTGGCAGGGAGGGGGGTAAAATTCTCCCTTATGTAGCATGTGGCTGGAGCCTAATTAACCATCAATCATTCAATTAAGCCACATTCCCACATGTATTCTGGCAGTCAACCCTATATATATACATATTTACATTTTGGGCCTTCGCTCTGCCATGCTGTGGCAGGGTGAAAGCCCTGCTGGTGCACGTGTGCAGGGAATATTGGGTTGACAGGGAGGGGGTTAAATTCCTCCCTGTCAAAACACGTGGGAATGTGGCTGGAGCCGTGAAATTGAATATATGATTAATGCACAGTACCAGCCACAGGTGGTATAAAAAGGGTCATCACGGGTGTTAATGTTGGACTTAATGTCAGAGAATTAATGTCGGAGAAGATGGGTTTTGTTTGCTGTTTGTTGGTGTTGTGTGGTTGAGTATACTGTGCAGTGTTTACATGGAAGCGGTGACTTGGCTTCAAACCACGGGGGAACATTTAAAGTATATGCATTGTTTTGTTTCAATGTTTATTTTGGCCACTGTGCCGTTGTTGTTTTGTTCGTGTCTTTTATTTGTTGTTTAGTTTGGATTTTTAAATGTGTGCATTAGCACTTTAAACTTGCAGCTTTCTGTGTTCTGAGTCTCTCTACCTGCTGCTAACAGCTTGGCCGTGACGCCACCCTGTCACACATGCCCATAAAAAGAGGCTTAGATACATTATTCTGATTGAAATACTTAGATCCTGAGATAGTTATCTTGTGATCTCAATGTAACGTCTCTGTTTACCTGTAAGCTTGCTAATTGACTGTATTTATAAATAAATGCAAGCATTATTTCTAATTGGACTTATATGGCATTTAAAAGACATAATCATCAGGTTATAACACACTTAAGCATTTTAATCGTTAGTTCTTGAGAGGCTGTAATATTTGTGAGCCAGTAAATGCTTACTTAGTGTGCCAGTAAAACTGTGATAATTGGGTTCAGTTATCTAATGATAATGCTGCATAAAATGTCCAAAAAATCTAAGTTATTTTTCTCACAGCTGTTGTTTGGTTTGATTATTTTTAAAATACAGTAATTAAAAAATATTTATTATGATAGCAACACCACATTTAATATGAAATCCTAGGGTAAATGGATATGGCCAGATAAGGCTAGTTTAGGGGCCCTGCTTGAGGGAAGGGTATCAGATGTATCCCATGATTGAGATAAAGATCATAGTGGGTGTCTTGACAAACACGTTATCCCTTTACCAGTGACTTGGTGAAAGATAGCATATTTATTATTAATACATTAATGTATTTAAATGCATAGACTTAACAATCTTTAGTTGTTCTTCTACAAGAGGGAAGGTTTTATGATATGTACATTAAGGACAAAATTAGAAGGGAGCTTCTATGGCTATGAGTTTTATTAGTTAGGAATAATACATTATAATATAGTACAGGGGTTTTATGGAAGACCCCCCCACAAAAGAAAGTGATACAAATGTGTGTGTGCGTGTGTGCGTGTGTGTGTGTTTGTGTGTGTGTGCGCGCGTGCGTGTGCTCTTGCAGCTTTTTGTACCTTGATATCTACTTGAGGGTGATGTAAGAGTTGGAAACGCCTTCTATTTGATGAAATATTTTCCAATCACATGATTGCTGTAAAACTAACACTGTAACTGGATCAGGCATGACTATGAAAGCTTTATAGTTAAATTAAAAATACACTTTTTTAGCGTTCCAGATGACAGCTTTCAACAATAGCCTGGTGTGAAGCTTTCGTAACAGACAGGCCATGCCTTGCACCCACCCACACATGCGCGTGACAATGGTACTGTATAGATGAGTATATTTAAAGAGGGCTTACTTCAAAAGAAATACTAAGGACCGGGAACTGAAAATGAATGTCAGCCTTAAGAATTACAACAAGGGGAAAATTATTTTGTCTGTCTACAAATTTACTATTTTTAATATCTGTTACGCCTTTGATTTTCTCATTTTTGTTATTGTTCATTTTACTTTACTCTTTACTGCTAGTTTAACGTGTTTTAATGTTATTTTAAAACTTTTTTTCTGTGAAATCATAGCTTTTAAAGGTGCAAGACAACAGCAAAGTCTCAAGACTGCCAGTAGTCCGTTTGCAGTTTCTCATGCCTTGTGGCAGCGTTCTGGTTTAAAGTAGCTATGGACTATCGAAGTATATGAATTACTTAGACCACTGAACTTATTTCACTTGTGGTCTTAGGTCCCCTATTCCCATAAAGGTGTTTTGTTCAACAAGTTTATTCAAGACCAATGGCTAGACTGCCGGAAGGGATTCCTCATACTTTAAATGCAAGCCAAAACTAACTAATAAAATGTACAGTTATCCTTAGGACACTCAGAATTCCTCTTACAAATTGAATACATCTACAGAATTCCTTAAGATAATAACTATGCATTGAATGTGAAGATTCAAAGACATTTAAAACTATGCTACCGTAATTCTATCGGTTTTTCCTGAGGTATTCTGCCTTTCAAAGTCTTAGGGCGATACAGAACAGGCTTATAAAGATCGTTAGGCCAGTGCTAATTGAACCATTTTTGTAAAATAAAATGAAACTGTAAATGTTACAAAAATAGTAGCAAACAACTGGCACAACTTAGCACAGTCCTAGCATTTACCTTCTTGTTATTTTTCTTAACTTTCCATTAGCTTTTTAGTGTGGTTTGGGTTTCCCCTACTTCATACTTTCTTACTGTTGTTGAACAATACTCTAGAGAATTGTTAAATGTGTTACTGGTAAATGGTATTAAGTAAGAAAAAAAAAAAAAAAAAGAAAGGAGACAGGATAGATGTAAAAATTAACTGGTTTATGTTCATTCATGGCGTTCATTGGTTTTGGCATTGGGTCTGGGTTTTCTTTTATGTTCCATATTCAAACCATAAATTTGAGCCAAAATCGTAAAACCTTTTCCTTATTACATACAATATGCGGGTTCCGTTGTTTTAGAGGCAGGCCTCTCATAAAGTCTGCATTATTTCAACCTAAATCACTGCTTGTGACCTTGAACTTTGGATGGCCATCAAATGCACGCTGTTCTTTTATTAAAAAGCAGGTGGTTTGCTGGGCCTTAATTCACAAGTATTTTAAGACTGCCACTGATAGTTTTGCAGGGCTGTGCTCTTCGTAGGAACAGACAGGGTGCTTGGGGTTTTTCTTTTTATGAATGAGGTAGTGAAAGGCCACTTCTCCATGCATTAGTGGAGCAGAGTGTTTGTGTTTTCTGGTTCATTTAGTGGACAGTCGTCGGCTCTTGAGGTTACCACAGGTCAAGCAGAAGTCATACAGTATAAGTGCTGCTTAACCGTGTCCTCTCGTGCCAGCAGTCAGGGTTGCAATAGGTTTTCTACTAGCTCTAGAATGTATAGATGGAAATATCTTGTTATAATAGAAAGGGATTTGGGCGGCATATATTATGCAGCATTTGTAGTTTTCCATGTACATCTCTCATACTAAACAGTGCAAATGCATTTACACTTACAATATAAAAGCAGTAAACAAACCACGTACCTTTCAGTATTACAAACAGAGCCTGTTTTTATATCATTCAATCATTTGGATTTCTGTTTCTTGTGCTTATTTCGTATGCTGTCTGGTAGATCATTAAGAGCTCTGCATGCAAATGCCTTCACACATTCCTCACTTGCGGGATACAATACATATCATGTGAGATCTCAAAGAATAGGGTTAAATAACCCTTTTTAATTCAGAGGTTAAATATCCTGGACACACATTTAAAGAAATAGTATGTGAAAACGTTGGCTGGCACGTAAGGTCTTTTGTAATATTACTTCTAATTTACTGTAAATAAACACTACCTACTAATGTTATATGTAAATAAGATTGGGTGTCTGTTTCCTTGTGCCTCAGGGCAACTAACTTATTTTCCATTGACTCAAAAGGCACCAATCTTCTGTTATAAGGAAAACAATGAAACTGAACTATATGGGGGATTACACCTTTAAAATAGTGGCCTGAATTAAATCATAGTGCTGTGGTTTCAATGTAATCCCAGGCCCCAATTACCCTATTTTTGTCAAAGAGCTGGGTTATTTAAACCACTGTTCCCTGACTTATTTTTAATGGAGCTTGAAATTCTTTACTCATACCCTGTATAAATGTGTCCTTGAAAACTAACTAACTAGCCATCCTGCTACTGTATCGAAATATTAAACAAGACAGAGATGCTGTAGAATCCATGTAGCTGGGGTTGATGCGTCTGTTTGTAGTTTCTACATGCATGCTTCATAAAGAACGGGAACTTATTCAGCTGTCAAAGGGTTAACTCCCTGGCATACTGTAGCTTGTGTGCTTAATGAAGTTGAATAAATCAATTGAATGGTGATAATAATCATTTATACTGCAGCTTTCAATTACTATCCCAAGGTGCTTTACAAATTACATATACATAATTAAACAAACCAACACGGGCAAGGTATTCAGAGTCTGATCCCTACAGTGTTAAGTTACTAAGTCCATGCTCCATTGATCAAACAGATAAGTTTTAAATGCAGGCTGTAGTAGAGGGGGAAGTGGGTAGGGAATCTCTCTCACTGTCAAACAGATGCTGTGAGAGTGGATTCAAAAGGGTTAGGTAATCCCCAGGATTGTCAAAAGATACCCACAACAAATCAGGTGCTCCCAAAGAGCTTTCCAGATTAACCAAAGATGGACATTCACAGTAGGTACTGTACTGGTTTATTACCAGAATAATACTGGAATAATATAATAATATTATTATTTTCACCCTCCCATCAGCCAGCTATGTATTTTTACAATCCCCTTCACCACTGTATTTTCTTCAGTCACAAATACTGGGGTCTATTTTTAATTATATAAAGAGTGGTGGATCTTAGTACCGCCAACATAAAATGTATGAACCTGATTTATGCATTTCTTTTAATTGCATGTAGTAATGTTAATAAATTACCCCACAGCTGTGTTAATAAAGAGTTAACGAGCGGTAACTGATTAGATCAATAAACTAGAAAACTAGGATTGAGTCATTTTGTTTCTATCTCAGTTAATTATTTAATTTCATGCACACAAGGCTAGACACACAATTAGAAATGCACTGGGCTGCCAGGATGGTGCTGATTCAATGTGAGCTGTCGGCAAAGTGTTTCATAGTTGTGGAGAGACGCGTGCCTGATTCACAATGGACACCAGCTCCAAATATGTCAGGGGAGTTGAAGTTGGAATCTGCACTGATGTTTGTAGAGGTGTCGAACCATTAGCCAATAGGAATACAACTATTCACAGAGTAAATATTCCCTTTAGTCACTTAGTGTACCATGTTAAGTTTCCTTTCTATGTATCTATTCTACAATGCATGCATGGTTTTTGTTTTTTCAAAGTTATGTCAGGGCAACTTCTCGAACTCCAGGGAGTTCACGCAAACTGTTTTAAAACTTCAAAAAATGAAATATGAGTTTGTGTACAGAAATGTTATGTTAGCGGTATTGATATCAAAAGGGGGGGGGGGTTATACGTGGCAGGGTTGTTACCATGATGACGTGATAAAAATGTAATTGAGCCATTGAATATAGAAACATTTCTGTAAAAGTGCAGCCTAAGAAAAGTATGCTGTTGAATTGATGGACTGATGATGATGATCACTTAGACAGCAGTTTTCAATTCATATCCCAAGGTGCATTACAAATAACATATACACAATAAAAAAAAATATAAAGCAACTAATATAATTAATAATTATACTAGCGGGGTGTTCAAAAACTTGATTATGTAATATTTAAACATCCGATCTAGTACTGAGCCATGAAAACCCAATGACAACAATGCCCTGAAGAAACCAAAGTGATGACTCCTCGGACATTCACAGTAATGTCTGTCAATTAATTAAAAGCCCAGAGCAAGGTGGTCTCATTGACATAAACACCTTGCCAAGCTTATCGAAATCCCTAATGTTATTTGAGCACAGAGCTAAGGGGTAATTAATATTTTATTTTTAATAACTGGTGATAGTCTTAAGGCTGTGTAACTAAAGGATATCGGTATGACGTGCAATGGGCAGCAGTGTGGAGTAGTGGTTAGGGCTCTGGACTCTGGACTGGCGGGTTGTGGGTTCAATCCCCAGTGGGGGACACTGCTGTTGTACCCTTGAGCAAGGTACTTTACCTAGATTGCTCCAGTAAAAACCCAACTGTATAAATGGGTAATTGTATGTAAAATAATTTGATATCTGTATAATGTGAAATAATGTATAATGTGATATCTTGTAACAATTGTAAGTCGCCCTGGATAAGGGCGTCTGCTAAGAAATAAATAATAATAATAATAATAAAATCCACTTTTGTAATGTTGTAATGCTGCAAACACCACATTCACCATTATTACACCACTGTGCTTTGCCATGACTTTACCAGATTGCCCTATGCTTTGCCACTCTGCTATCCTACCCTTTTTTTTTGCAGTCATTCTGAATTGTTCTTGATATTGTGTTTTTAAGGGGATTTCTCCTGAGTGCAGGAGCTGCTCTTCAGTTTCCTTCTGTTTTAGTGGCTAGATGGTGGTGGCACTAATATAAAGAATCTTTGGCTGATATAGTCTACTTAATAAATGTCTATGGGAAACAAGAGCTGAAAAGAAGACATTGCCCTGCCTAGGGAATTAGTGGTTAGTTAAAACTATTTCTTAAAGGTACGTTCTTAAAGAAGGTCTTTAAGATCCCTGCAGAATTTTTTTTTTTAAGTTAGCCATCCCTGCTTTAGATCTAAGGGAAAAGGCAGCATTGAGTTTAGGAGAACAGTAAAGCTACCTGACATTTACATGGTTGAAAGCTGTTGAACATTGGAAGAATAGGTTTTGTGCAGCAATTATTGTACAACAAATCAAGATTACGATTCGTGAGCTCTTACAGTAATTGTAGCTGGCACAATTTAAAGCAGCTGCTTGAAAGCATTGAAGCACATACACAAAAAATGGGAAAGCTTCTGTGCATCCAATAATCACTCAGCCCATTCAATGAAGCTTCTGAAATAAACTAGAAGACAATTACAGGGTTAGCAGTACTTTGAATCACACCTTCTAATTAACTTCAGATCTTTAATGCAATAATACACACTAAAATATTAAAGTGAGAGGTTCATTGCTTTTGTCCTGCTCTCCATAGGCCAAGTTCCCAACCGGAGAAACAGACAGGCTTCCTTTGAAGCTAATCTGTATAATTATCTAAACTGACATCCCAGTGCGCTATGGTATCAATGTTTAAAGGGTTCAGGATGTCACATTGAATAAGGGAAACCTGTAAATGCATTATCTGAATCAGACAATTAATCTAGCATTTTCATCCTTTGAAATCCTGATCATTAACTTAAGCTCCAGAGAAAAGGAGAAGCAATATGAAGCTTGTAAATTACAGGTGCTGCTTTTTATTACTAACAAAGCTATTGCATTGTGTTTTTCAAATAACATCAGGATGACATTTGTGAAACAACAACAATGCAATAGCTAGGATATTTCACCCCCATACCAATTTCAACTATAAGGGTAAATAAGTATAGAAAATATAATATTAAACTTGTTTCTTTTTCATAAGGTGTGCATGCTACTTTCACTTCACCCAAACCGCTGGCAACACTTGCAAAAAGGAATGTAAATCACCAACTGCCACACAGCATTCGAGGTTGGTTAAAAACTATGACATGTAAATAGGCTTGCCTTCATATGATTACATGAAGCAAATTATATCCCTTGTATTTATTTTGGTGCAAGGGGAAAATGGAAAATATGACTGCAAGGGGGATAATAGCAGGCACAGAAGAAAGACTACACGGGTTTCCAATCCCAACTTCCCCGAAGGAATTAGAAGTGGTAAGCGTCACGTATCCCTCCAGGGACACCATACAGGTGCCTCATGTTGAATCAGTGTCGTGCTGGCAGCCTGTGAAGGCTCTATTAACAGTGTTATGGCAGGTGTTTCAAATTTTTTGTCCAACCAAAATCAGCACTATATAAACCGGATTCCACAGAGAATGATTAAAGGCAGGTTTTGACTTTGTATTTTATATTGGATCACGTATTGAGAAGAAGAACATTGTCCTATCATGCATTCTAATTGCTACTCTGTATATGCCCTAGTGCAATGTGAGACAAAAAGATTTGTACATGAACTGAACAGTCATATTTTTATTTCATCTTCTGGAATTGAATATTCTCTCTTATCACTGGCAATGATTCAAAATGCCTTGGGGGGAACAAGTCTGAGTATACTTTTTTTTTTTAAGGAAACCAGGCTATATTTAGAAAATAAGCCAGGAACATTAAAAGACTAAAAAAGATAGGGAACAAAAAAAACTGAAGCTGGATTCTGATTCATCCCAGTCATAAATCAAATTGTAAACATGCTGTTTATGAAGAGCATGGTCAGTCCAAACATGTTGAAGTATTTACAGTAGATCATGTTCCAGATGGTTCAAACATAACCGATTATTTAGTGAACTTTGACTTGTGGCCTGAAACATTGTCATTTGTGCTATCTCAGATGGTTCTTGTCAAAGACAATTTCGCCGATGGGTTTAAATTTCACATGTTACCCTTAATGTTTTACAAATTAAAATGATTTCGAAACAGCAGGAAAAAAAAGAAACTCACTTGAGTCATCCTGACGTTTTCATAGCCAAGAAATCTGCAATATATCATGCACTCAAAGACAGACACCCACTTTTAATTATTTGCACACTATTCTCCAGCAAAAAGTATTAGGAGAATAAATACTGAATTTGGCATGAAGCGTTTAATGCTGTACCATTCTGTTCCTTAGTAAATGTAAATGTATAATGTCTGAGGTACCACTGCACGTCATAGTACAGCAGCTTAAAACATCATTGTAATTACTTTTACATTTAATTATTATTTTACAGTGCTTTCAGTCAATCTAATTTGTTCTTGATTATTTTACTCCAATTTGCAGGTACTGTCATTTTCTCTAAATCTTCCAGTACCTGCCTTTGTGCTGCTTTTTGAGCTTGTCTGTAAAATCATTACACAATACACAATACACAATGTGACGCAATATGACCTTTCAACTCTGCCAGCCCCACAAACATCTATTTTTATAAATATATGTAGAGTAGGTAACTAAGGCACCTCATGAGACCTCAAAGAGACTTATGGATGGAGCCTTGATCATCACCATAGAAAATATACTTTATGCTAAGGATAATAATAATAATAATAATAATAATAATAATAATAATAATAATAATAATAATAATAATAATAATAATTACTGTGTAATGTTACATTAAGACTTTTTTCCTCTGGTTTTAGGTTTTTGTGGGCAGCTTGCTACTCAGCATGTACTTAGAAAATGAGCCCAGCACTGGTACAGATCTAAAGTGCTAGCTAAGGTGCAATGTTGTTGTTAATGCATCAATAACTCAAAAAAGATGTGCTGTGTTACATGTATGATGCATGCCATGTGATCAATGCTCTGATTTATAGCAGCAGCCACATGCAGAATATTAATATAAACTGAAATGTCAAAGCATCCCGGCAACAGTAGATATTTACTGGCTTTGAAATTTGGCTAAATCTAATTAGTATATATATATATATATATGATGCTGTATCATCTATTGAATTATATTTTGAGCCGCCATGAACTACATGATAAAAAGTGAGTCAGATGCACCATCAGTTTGGTATACAAAACAAAAAGAAAAACAGGCTTACAGACATAATGACCCACTTTTACAGCTGATACACATCTAATGGAAAGCCTTGAGCTCAAGGTACAACAATGCAGTTATCATTACAGTGCTGAGGATTTGGATCATTGCCTTCAGACAGTGCAGCAGCAATGCTGTACCCCTCCCCTCATTGTCCTGCCAATGAACTAAGATCACCATGAGCTTTACAGAGCAGCTTTGCGTCTCAATCTCCAAGGCGTTCCCTCTCTCAGAGAAGAAAACTTGTATATTGTACAGTACTCGGGGCAATTGTGATTCGATCAAGCATCGCAATGCCTTTTAGATTTCAAACGCATTCTTTGAGGATTTCAATGTTGTATGGAAATTGGATTCAAAACCTCAGAATGGCTGGCAGATATCTAGTATGCATAGTTTAGCATACAGGTTATATTGATTTGCCATCTAGTTGTTGAGCACACACACATCAATGCATCATTTCTATTAACACTTATTTCTACTAAATAATTATTTCTAGTGCCAATATCATTGTTATTATTTCTTCATGTAACCACTTCTGGTTGAGATTTGAATCTATTTCACAAGAGATACCTGGAGAAGCTTTACTTATTTAAATGGATTTACATTCATAATTGTACTGTAATATATGCATGAATGGATCTATGTTTGCTATAACCACAAGATTAACAAAGGCCTCAAAACTCCAGCACAAATAACGTGGAAGCAGGTCAGTGGAACTACATCTTGTAGATCAAATCCAGATATCTATAAGAGGTTCACAACTTACACACCCATTTTCAGAGCTGCTGTCTTGTAAATGCTTATTTGTTGAAGATTGAGTTTATTCATTATAGGTTGGCTGACGCAACACAAAGGCTTTGTTAAAGAAGAACAAAAACAACAACAAGAAAGGGCAGCAATGTGCATCTCTACAATTTGTGTTTTCTTCATTATAAAGCTCAAGGAAGATGGATGGTTCACCCTGCAGCCTTGACACCAGAACGAGCCCCGAAAATCGCATTACTGAACCAAGGAAGCCTGGGAAATTATTACATTTGGTAGCCTGTTTCGGAGGCCCTGCCTCAAAGCAGCTCATCAGTACTTGTCAATGAGGTTGGCCGATTAGTCACTAGACAGTTGACAGGGCTTGTTGTAAGGGAAGGCAGCTCCTCACAGACCCCCTGCTAAAAGCCAAGTGTCTTCTCCTAACACTTATATCCCACCTCCAACCTCCACCCACCCACCACCAAAATAGAGGGGAAAATAGCTGCTTGCATGGCTTTGGAGTTTCTGAGAGTTGACCCGCCTCTGACCCGCTCTGTTCTAGAGTTTGCCTGGCCTGTGACTTTTCTACAGTCTGACAAAATGGCAGATCCCTGAAAAGGGGCCCCTCAGAAGGAGGGCTCAGACAGGCAGCAATGACGTGAATGCAGCGCTGCTGCCGAGTGGCTCTCTAGATACAGCATCGCTCTTTTTCTGATATAAAAATAAATAAAACAAATGACTAGTTTCTATACATCTGACAGCTTTTAAATACATACGGTCTATCTAAAGGCAGTTGTACGCTAGGTTTGCAGCATGCTAGGATTAGCAACTTGTTGGTTTGCATGCACAATTTACAGTTGAGAATAATAATAAAAAAGACGTCCCAAAGTTATGCCAGGGCACTACAGCATAATTCTGCAAGGTTTCTCTGCCTAGACAAGTCATGTTCCAGTATAGCTCCCATACGGTCTGTGTTTCAGCCTCTGCTTACATTGTATACTGCACAACAATGTAACACAAGTTAGTGATCCATTTTATAATACATTTACATGAAAGAACAAACAATGGAGTGACTAGATACAAATACTGGCAACAGCCTTTTGGGGGTTTCTTATTACCAGTATACTTCTACCCCCATTAAAGAAAGAAAACAAAAAGCCATTGCTGTCAGCAGTCTAACATCAGGGCTAAAGAAAGATAAATATTTACATTTTATTGCCCTTAAGTATATTGAAAGGGAAATGGGTAGTTATATTAAGAATTTGTTATGTGCAGCTGCCTTAGTGCCAATAAGAATCCTATTGGCAGTAAGATTGGTAGCCTACAAAGACACAGGAATATAAAAATTAAAAATGAAAAAAGAACACAAAAAATATATATATCAGAAAATTTTGCCCCTATGTTTTTTTTTTTTTTTTTTTTTAAAGGAAAACAAATATTGTTCACAGTCCCTAGCTACAGAGCCACATTTTTTTTGTTCTTGTTGTTTCAAGCAAGCTTTATTCACAGTACATAAATCACTAAGGGGCTGTGACAAGGTAAACATGAGGGATCCATCACCGTAGTTTATTTTTTACATAACATATTGAAACAAAAACAATGGAATGATGAGAAATTGCGCTTTATTTAAATTGGACACTATGTACAGTAGCATTCATAAAGGCTACATACACTGTGTAACTATATACATAATACATTTATTGGCTCTTTGAAAACTGACTTAACAAATGTTATGTCATTTTTTACTATAATGCTGCAAATTATTTAATAGATCTTAGTAATTACAATAAAAGTGTTAATGGTGATGAATCACTTTCATGCAGATGATTTGGTTTGTAAGAAATGTTTTAAAAAAATGTTACTGATACAGATATTGATTGTGAAGACTATGAAGGATTAAGTACAATGCTATGTTTATGGAGGTGTTATAATTGCTACACAGTATCCAACTCAAATAAAGTGTTATCAGCATTTCTACAGCAATGAAAATCGATCCATTTTTATTTGAAAATAAGATTTTATAAAACAGTTCATCCTGGAATCTGTTCGGTGGGCTTTTTTCTAGTTTTGAATAAAAAAAAAAAAAAGTTTTTTAATTTAAAAAAGAAAAATTAATCAGTAATCCAAAAAAAACTAAAAATCTTTAAAGAAGTCATTAGTTAAAGCTCTTGTAATCTGGCCCATTAAGTTCTAATCATTCATTTATTAAGTCATAGTCATGGTTACTGTAATAGTTGCAGTTATTAGATGTTAGAAAATGGACATTAGTATGGTACTGTGCCGAAATAGCTAAAAATCTTTAAAGTCACTGCAATTTAAAATGATTAGTATTTTGCTAGCATTATCATAATTGCAGTAAAATTATTTAAAATTAGACAGGACACTTTTAGAATGTCGTTTTACTAATAGTAATGAATTGCATATGGTTAGGGAATGTCACGAAATGAAAGGATTCTGGTAAGACATAACTTTTAAAATGCTGACAAGCTTGGGTTTTATGAGAGTGCTCAAGATATCAATCTAAAACAAACACTTAACTAGGACACTGACAAATCTGCATTAAGCCTGGTTGTTAGAAACAGAGAGCAGAGAAAAGATACAATATTTGATTTGTTAAGAAAAAAAAGAAAATAATTGGATATTCAGTACAAAGGGCTTCTTGTAGTCGTCTACAGTATAGTGCAGCTTTCACCACACTCTGCTTTCCCTTGAATGGCTAGAATTCCACTTTGGTATTTATCGACGGTTTAAAAAATAAAACGCATGCGCAAGCTGAAGTCTGAGAAAATGATTCCTGAGTGTTCTTTATAGAAATGTATTCCTAGGTTCTATAAGAAGCATTCATTTGCTAGTACTAAACAACAGAGGGTTTTATACAATTGGTTCAATAGAAAACCAAACCATTATAGAATTTGGAACTCGAATTGTTTTTATTAACCCTTTGGTTTCTTCCCCTTAAAAAGGTTTGTCGGTCTGACAGATTTGTTCCACGCCAATTTTCTTCTGAAGGCCAAGACACCCATAGCTGCAAAGAGTTAATGATTATAATAGGGGGCCAGATGTGCTTCTAGAGATCTCACTCTGGGGAGACGGTGGTATTACTGATAGAAATTGACCAGGTGCAACTTCCTATTGACAACGATGAGGGCTCACACATGGATTCAGGGTTTTTATGCAGAGTAAATCATGTATTTATAGAGATTTGTACAATATTGTGGCAATGGAGTTGCACTACAATGGCAAAGCAATGGTTCTGTGCCAAAGGCCTGTGATACCACACGGGTAGTTGCAGGAGTAGTAGCCAGAATGGGTATGACCAATACATACTGATAAAACATTGAAATATCACAGTATCAAAGCTTCGAATGTGTTAAATAAACTTACCGAACATATTTGTAACAAACAGTAGCTTAATTTAAATGGGAGACTGTCTAAACCAAATTAAAGATGTCAAGTCAAAGAGCGTGTCTGGGTCTGACACAATTCTACTGTATCTTTTTGACAACAGAATTTAGTTTAATCCCAAATCTTTGCAAAGGTACGTAAAACATTTGACAGGGCCCTGTGGTTGTCTTATCATTTTTTTTCCCTCATGATATCAGTTCTTTTCTTAATGTTTAAGTAATGGGCTAAGCAATGTTATTTTACAAACCAGTGTCTTAAGCTTTTGTTACAATGCACATTCTATACGTCTTTTTAACCAGCAAATTACGAGCGACAGTGTGAACACTGGCTTGTTTTCTTGCCTCTGCATGTTTCAAGGGGGATATGAAGCCGGTGTCTCTGCAGCTAAAATTACATTTTGAGATGTTGAAATAAATAATCTGTCAACACACTTGGCGCCGGTTCACATAATACAAAACAAAAATGTAATAAATAAATACATTAATGAATTAAATCAAATTTGACTGTAAAATCTGACATGCCTTTTTACCTTTTCAAAAAGTATATTGTCACTAATAAAGAGATAAAGGGTGTTACAATGGCAGTGTCATTTTCCAAGTTTGAATCATATTTTTAAAATAACAAGCCAATAAAAAAAAAATCCAATAAAAAAAATCAAATAAAAAAACCGATGAACTGCGCATTTAATGATACTAAATTACTCCTTTAACCTTTACTGGCGGCTTTTGATTTAACCCAAAAACTGTTTTTAAGGACAAACAGATCAAGCTGTAAATGCATGAGCTCTGTTGGCACTATAGAGGCATGCAAAGAAGTCTTCTGATTCACTCTGGCTGGTATGCAACACTCAGGAATGGGTTCTTCTTCTTCATGGGGGGGGGGGGCTCCCATGTGTTTTTGTCTTTGCAGGCTTGTAAGTGGGGGAAGGGCCATTAAGTTGTTTGGAAAAGGAAAGGAGAGATATTCCTTGAAGTTAAAGACAGTGGACAGAAATGGGTAGACTTATGACCAGGGAGATTGCCTTAACCTTTAACCGCCTGCAGTCATCCCCTTAGCCTTGGTGGTTGACCACCAGAGCCATAAATCTAGGTAGTGGTATTCTATTGGAATTGGGACTCCTCTTGGGCAGTCTATTTGGAATGGGATAGACAGACAGTTCATTTTGATTTTAAAGTTAGAATGGTAAGCACATATTGACTTTGCGTGTTTGAAATGGTAGAAGCTCTTGTTTCAGTAAGGAAATGTCACACGATAGTAAGAATAATATTTATTAAAGCTTAGACAACAAATACTACATTATACATATTTTCATGTCATCTTTGTCCTATGACCTCGCCCTTCGAGGTACCCTTGCCCAGAGTGTAGTTTGGTGATGTTGGTGGAGAGGCTGACTGTAGGAAAGTCATGGGCAGAGGGGCAGTATAGCTGCCCTCCCCTTTAGACGAAGCCGAAAAACAGGAAGAGGCTGGGGAGGAGGAGGCGAACTCTGACACACAATGGGGGCGAATGGATTGAGGTAAGATATAAAGCCCTTTCTAGCTTATCATTGGACGTGCTGTTTATCGAATGACGATTGAGATACTAGCCATTTGACTGACGAATGTTCTGGTAATGGAGGCGTCTAATATGCTTGATGTTTAATCTAGCTTGAAAGTGAGTTCCCTGCCTGAACCAGCAATGAATTCATTTTATTTCTTTGTTTATTTCTCCAGGTAATAGCTGTTCAATTCAGCCAATTGTACTGTATGTATGCTGTCAAAATACACAAAACATTTGCTCTAAACTTCCTCTAAACAGTAATTAAAACAGAAGCTGTGCACAACTTTTAATAGGTGTGTTTGTTAAACAAAGAATAATATAGCAACAGCAAAACTGACATGCAACACAGTCAGGTCAGGAATTTTGTGTCAGGTTTATCTATTTTAACAAGCCTTGGCTAAAGAGTGTCATTTATTATGCCAACAGCTATGTGCGTGAGTGGGGCTGTGGGTGAGTGTGACTGTGTTTGTGTGTCTTGTTATCAGACCAGTGTTAAAAGCTGTCAGCCTGCTGCTTTAAAAACAAGTCATTACAGTATGTTTTATATACAGTATGCAGTAAGCTCTGTAAAAAGTATAAATGACACTGCAGCATCTCCAGACTGGTCACTAACCCCTAAGCAAGTTATTGTCAGTTAAGACACTAAAAACATGTCCCATTAATAAAGCCTAATAATCATTATTTATTAGTTAATAGTTTATTATTAAATGTTCTTTTTTTATGTAGTTCTTAGTTAATGAATGAATAAAAAAAAGGCCAGCTTTGGTTTTGCCCCATTCCCTCTCTAAGAGATAGTTAACTACCAATGACATCACTGAGACAAGGTTATATGTGTTTAAAGGCACTAAGCACTTACAATAGTAATGTCTTTATGTGTGATCAGGTTGTATATTTTTTTAAAATCGGAGTAAATGGCTTGTAGACAAATCTTTTTCAATGTTAATGTTGAGGGTCGCTGTGTGGGGTTGGTCCGAGCTAATGATCAAAAAATGGATTACAAAACCTTAGTTAGCAGAACTTAAAATCTCAAATACGCTCTTTACAGAAACCTGTTTTTAATTTAAAATAAAGTTACTGGGCCTTTATTAGTATGTCATAATTTTGCTGTGGCCAACTGATTTGATTGTCCAAATAACAGCACTTAATTTTACAAAACTTTACTTTTAAATAACATTACTGAGCTTGCCCACAGGCTACCAGGAATGTTAATACCTGCCAGAAAATACTATTCAGTTGCTTTTAACAAAATGATATGTACAGAAAAGGGGAGATTTATTATTGCCCCTCGACGTAGCCAATTTCAGTCTAACACAGTATTAAAGAATGATTTATACTATGTTGTATATGAAACGTCTGGATTTTATAGGCACTAGATCTAGCCTCGATGGCTGCCTGCAGTGTAATTTAAATGCTATATATGTCGCAGCCAAAGCGTTCCTAATGTAATGTTTAATATTGATAGCAGCTATGAACCTTAGAGGCTATCATCTTTTATGAAAATATTTTGCAGCGAGCAGTAGAAACTGTTCTCCGATGTACAGCAGTAGATCCCTGGCTGGGGCCCAACCAATATATTATTTAATTTGTGCCGATAATCACAGCTGAAATCCACTCTCTCCCCTGGTGCAGTTAACCATTACTATTCTTCAAACTTACCAGAGGAAAAGTTCCTAGTTTCTCAGAAGAAATACTAATTTTCAGAGAACACTCATGGAAGCAATCCCCTGTTTACTGAGCCGTTAAGAACTTTAAGATGTCATTTCTAACATTCTGCTCCCTGCACACGGTTGTCTGTTTGAGTCACAGACTGAGGCAGTGACAAGCACTCAGAAAACTATTGCATCGGACCGCTTTTCAGTCTCAGAAACAGTCACAGTTTTGAATCATTGTAATAGTTTATTATTAATTGATAATGTTATGTTACTATTTAGGGAAAATTATGAATGATCTAAAAAAAATATGTCGTAATGCATATTTCCCTCCTAATAATAATAATAATAATAATAATAATAATAATAATAATAATAATAATAATACATACATACATACATACATACATACATACATACATACATATATACAGTACATATATATTATATGCACTAACAGAATTTGAGATATTTTGTATTTATTAAATAATGCTGGCTTCTTTATCAACAAGTCCCCTCCAAGTCCTCAAGTGCCTACAGTTCTTCATGCTTTGTCTCTTTTAGCCCTCTGTACAGTACTGTGGGAGCTTCCAGCTTTACATTACAAAGCTTCCTACTGAGAGGGGGGGCAGTGGCTGGATTAAAAGTGATCTCCCCCACAACCTGTGCCTGCCAAAGTCTGCTTCTGATCAGCAGCCTGTTTAAGAAATACATCCCCCAAGGCAACCGCTAACCCTGTCACAGAGGAGACTGACCTCTTACACTGCAGCAGCTCCAGACTGGCTATTGACCCCTAGCCACCAGCCAAGCCAGGAATCTGAACTCCCAGTCTTCTAATGAGAATGGTCCACACTCCAGCAGCACACAGGACATTCTGCAGTTTGTCAGTGCTCAGCGTATTTCTCATTCTGCTGGCCAAAAGTTTTGCATCACCCTATAGAATGAACACATTTTGCTTCTTAAAGTCAAATGTAACTTGCTGAATAATGTTAAGTTAAAATATTAAATTACTTACCGCTTTGTGGTTTTCCATTTACAAAAATTGAAAAATGTGACATTTTCAAATCTAACATGAAATACTGTGCTGCTATTATGGCTTCCGACAGACTTTTGCAATATCATTTTGTAGTTTCTTTGATTCATGATGTTAAATAAAAGATCTACGTTATTTTCATATAGTTTTTTTTTTTAAGTAGTGTCTCAATCCTAAAATTCTAGGTGATGCTAAACTGTTGTCCATAGCTGTATTTGCCCCCAGCAGACACAATTACAGAACCTTATCTTATAAACAAATGTTCTACTAAGAGCATTTGTTTTTAAGATACGGTTCTGTATCTATTTTTCTTCAAGTATCTTGTTTGTTGTTCCAGCACTTGTGACTGATTGTGAAAGGCTTGCTCTGAAAACACCAGTCTAAATAAGTGATTCTCTGAATCAGTATAAAAGTGTTCAAAGATAGCACTTTAAATTGGAGTATGGCTTTTATAGAAAGATAACCTTATCTGAATTTAAAGGTACACAAAAGTCCTCAGCTGTGACAACGTATGAATTTTATGAATTTTGGAGAACGCTAAAAAACCAACGTTTCTTTTATTTTCATGATTCTAACATTCTCAATAACTAATTTTACTTTGTGGTGGAAATTTCAATATTTGTAATGGGAAGTATTCGTTTTTTAAATCAAATATGGCAACTGTTAATACCTATATAAAATTGTGGTGCACTGGTCATTGTAGGTTCATTAATGCAATAATGTTGCACCAGGAACAATGGGAAAGCAAGTGAATAACTGCCTGTGTGTGATATGAATGATTTATCTTTGGTAAATCAAGTAGAAACCATTCATATCACAACATGTGAAGTGACACAAAGACACAATCACGTTTTTAAAGACATCTTTCTGGGGACTCCCAATTGTTAAGCAGCAGCTACTTTAAAGGTGTAGTTTAAAAGTTTCATATTTAAAAAGGCTGCTCTGTAAGAATAATACAAAACGTATACTGTATCTGCCCCTAACTAGCACTAATCATAGACTACCTTTCCTAAGGTAACTGTTTATCAACTATTTATTCAGATAAAAGAACCTTTAGGAAACGTAGAGAGATTTTGGGCGTTGTTTTAAGGAAACTGAAGCTTTAAAAATGGATCACGTTAATAAAGAAGCATTTATGTGGTGGAGAGTGAAAAAAAATGAAGACAGATGACTTGTATTGAGCCTTTGGCAGATTTGACCAAAATGTTCCGCAGATTTATGTTGACTGCAGTCAGAGGTCAGGAGCCGTGAATCACTTGTGAAGGACAGGGTTAGGTTGCCTGGTCTAAGAAGGATAAAGAGCCAGCAATTGAGACGTTTTAGCCAAAGTTGTTGTGCCTGTCTTAAATTACATAGTGCTGGCCTACGGCAACCGTTAAACAGCTGAAAAGCATTTGGATTTTCCAGCTTTAGTACATTAGAAGAGCTGGGCTCTCATTTTGTTTGAACTTTTCTTTTTCCAGTCATTTCAATTCACCACATCTCTGTCAAATAAAAAAGCAAGTTTCCTAACTCATATGTTACCCTTCTGTTGTTTTAGCCTGTGGCTTTCACACATTCATTGTGACTGCCAACACCTCATTATGTAGAATAAGCTGGATAGGGTATGTAAATGGTGCACAGAGAATATAATTTCAGAAAAGCTTACTGAGGCTGATAAGGGTCACGCTCTAATAGATGTGCTTGCTTATTTATTTTATTATTATATATTTATTTAATCAATTTGAAAAGCCCTGTTCCCACTGTCAAGCGGTCCATCACCTGTTTTCACCCTCCGCACCTAAGCATGGATTTAACCAAGCTGGACCCAAGAAGCAAGGGACAAGCCTGGGAAGTTGGCTGACCAGCCCACAGCTCCCTGTGCTCAGCAGATGGTATCAGTCTGGTTCAATGGGAAGATAGACAAAGAGTTTCAAGATGCTAAAAAAAAAAAATCATATTTTTTAACGCAATATATTCATACTGTATATATGTGTCTTAAACGCTTGTATTTTCACAATGGCATGTTTTGGTGTCTGCACAGTATTTTACATGTGCACATAGCAGGCTATATGGTTCGTATTGTATTTATTGCGTCTGTTTGTGAGTAAAATTACCAAAGATGTGGTTTATGCATTATGTTTTCTGTGAAAAGCTGGCAGCCTGGGTGCGACGAGTTAATAATGAAGGTGTTTTTTTTTCCCCCTTGTCGCTGCAGGGGTGCCTGCGGCAGTGGGAGTCCCCCCTGGGAAGGTCCCTTTTGCATTGCAGCTCCTGTAGTTGGAGTAGTTGAGAGAGAGAGAGAGAGAAAGAGAGAGACTCTGAAGCAGATACAAGTACTGTACTGTACTGTAGTTTAGTTGCATTGTTAGGTGAATTTTGTTAGACCACAACTCGGCGTTTTAGACCATCCATTTAGCCACTGGATCTCTCAATTTCAACTCCGAGGCGAACATCAGTTGGTTTTCAGCGTTTTTAACATCAAAACGTCTGGATCAGCTGGCATGAGCTAACCCACCAGTTATGGAAACCAAACCTTTCTTGTCATTGGGTAAGTTTCTTTTTTTGGGATAATTTGTATTTATACTTGAGATTGCATTAGCATTTCGACAGCAGTAGCTTCAGCGGTTCTGTGAAAATCATTTAGTGTTGTTTTCGCCGCATGTGTTGTCGTGTTCATTTGCAGATTATGTAAACTCGGACAAACGTGTTTTTTTTTTATAGACGTATTTATTTATTTATTTTAACTTGTTTGTTTTTAGACTTCATGCGTGCAGCTGTAAACTAATTTACAACATATTAAAATAAAACGTGTAAGTGGTTACAGGTTTTGGGTAAATACACTTGCCTCTTTTCACGTTTGGTGACGAGATGTTTTCTCTTTTCAGTGACATTAATAGAAACATAAACTGGACGAGCAGTCAAGGTTTCGTCAAGCGAGAGCAACAGCGAATTTTAAGTGTAACACTTCTGTACTCGTGATTCATTTTAAACCATTTTCTATTAACTGTATGTGAGACATGTTTAATTTGATGTTTTAATGTAAACAAACAATGTTCTGCGTCAGAAATTCTAGCCATTGCACACATTCTAGCAGTGGTAGTAGTATTTTCGTTATGTCTGTGACTGTAGTTTTGCACAGTCCGTATCGTACCGGTGTGGAGTAGTATTGGCATACCATAAACTCAAACATATTTGTATTTCATGACAAGGGTTGCAGAATTTAAAAATAAAACAAGTCGAAATAATTTCACTACCCGTACTGTAACATCACACCTGATATACTAGGCTAGGGGGTACTTTAAATGCATTTCCAGCACTTTCAGAACATAAATGCCTTAACGTCAGGTTATTAATCACATTTTTTTTTTAGAACGTTTTATTTTTCATAGGCATATAAAAAAAAAATTCAACCTAAAAATATCGCAAATTGTTAAATTAAGTAGTTAAATAGAAACACATTTGTGTTTAATCCCGATATATAGTACTTTAACCCCGTGGTGAAATGGAGATAACTTTAGGGGCTCAGTCCTTAGAACCGGAGAACGGGCAAATTGATTTGATGCACTACGAATCAGCACAGGGATATGATTGGTGAAAGAAAAAACTAAAATAAAGGGAAAAATGGAACGAACGAATGAAAGGTGGCGCGCATACTCTGAGGTTTCAATGGTTACTGGCAACATCGCTACTTTTGTTGTGATTTGGTCTGGCGTTTGCATATCTCATTTGCAACAAGCAAACAAACAAACAAAACATTCAGGTTGTGGTGAAAAAACAAATGATGTAAGGCCGTGCTGTCGGAGTGCACTTCGGTGTGTGGTGGGATTGATTCAATCAGATGGCTATTATGATCACTGATCTGGAAACTAAACACAAACAGTTCAGCTCAAAAACAAACAGCAATAAGTCAAACGCACACTTCAGGTTTGTCTTAGAGTAGCTAATTCCGGCACTGGGTCTCCAACATGCGCCTCAGTCTGCGGTCTGGCTCATATATATATAATATGAGTAAACTTTTGCTCTAGTTCAAAGTTGGACCTTTTTAAAAAAAAAAAAAAAAAAAAAAACAGAAAAAAAATTGCAGCTCCAAATACGAATTGGTTTCCTGCTTAACTTGGTAGTTTTTCTTAATATTAAGTTTGTCCTACCTTTTGTTTTATTTAGGTACAGTAGTGTATAATACTTTATGGTAGGGTATGTTTAGTACTTCAAGGACAACTGTGCATTCCCACCACATGATTCCAGAATGCACATGTTTTATTGCACTTGGGAGGTGGATGAAAGTGAATCAAAGGAAGGGTTCCATTGATCTGCTGTTATTTGCTGTCAGAACTGAAACATGGCTGGCTCTGGTACAGTGACCTATTGGCTGTCAGACCATTACAATATGCTATCACCATAAAGCAGTTAGAATCACATAGTTAGATACAACCAAGCATATTCCTGAAGCGTTAAATTATTTTGTAAACCAGAATATTGGTAATAGACCCTGTTCTTTTTGTTTTACTTATTTCCTCCTTAACTGTTTGAGATGCCTTAGAATCATCCCTATGGCTTTGTGGTTAAGTAGCTTTAGACAGAGTGCCAACATAAAATTGCTCTTCTGCAGGTATCTAAGTGGAGCAAAGGAAGTACTGTAGCAGCAACCCAAGTTAGAACACAGTTTACCGGAGCTGTGAAGGAAACTCGGTATGCAGTGCAGTGAGGACCTCCCTTACCAGTCAAGCGCTAATGTAGAAAAAGTGCCTGTCAGAGCTGCAAAATGATCAGTAACCAGCTTATTTATGTACACCGTTCTTTCATTTCACATCATGTCTCTCCCACGGTGCCTCCAGATACTATCCAGACTCGGCTATGTATACATACTTAATATAAATATCCACAAGTGACAATAAACAAATCAAACACAGTACGGGCTCCCCGGGAAGTGGACAATAAAAATGAACAGTGCGAGAATACAACACAATAATCATGGCATAGACCTGGGGATTTATTTTAATGAGCAGTGGTGGATCGGAATACCGCCACCGTTAATCTCGTAGCACACGCTGATATCTCGTAACACTTCACTTTATGTTCAATTACAGGGATGGAAATAAGACTCCCATTGCATAGTAATTTGATCCATTCCAGGCTTTACTTTGAGCTTAATAAGACACATCTGAGCTGGTTACCTATACCACTGGGCTAATCAGGCTTGTAATAAAACTTGGACTGGGTGAAACTGCTATGCAATAATTTCCATCCCTGAATTATGTTAATTAATGGGTCAATAAATCACCGCTGGGGGAAAACAGAAACAGGATTAATACAGATCTTAAAGGTGGCGGTGTTTAGAACCACTGCTGCTTTCATCATTAAAACAGACCCCTAGGAATTAAAATTCATTTGAATTTCTTAGCAGTGCTAATGATGACTGGTTAATGGGCTGGTTAATTGTTAGCCTCCATATGTGATATACAGTACTACTAATAACTTTCTTAGATAACCACAAACGAATGTGTTTACAAACTCTTTATATATGGCTAGCCCAGTCAGACAGCAGCAGCTTTTTGCGGTTCCTGTTGACGATCAGCATTAGAGGATTGCTACTGGGATTAACTGGTACGTGTCCACAGTGTGCGTTTGCCTGAACCCTTGTTCTGGAATTTTCCCAGGGTAAGTGCTGGTCCAGAATGAGGGTGACCCCTTGAAGTTCATGACAATTTAATGACTGAGAAATGAATACTTTCACATTGTGTGACTTTCTTTTTTGGGGGTGTGTGTGTGTGTGTGGGGGGGGGGGGTAATTAAAAGGAGACAGCTTGGTTTATTGCACTGTTGTTTTGTGTTTCAAAAGTGATGCTGAGCCTCCTTGTGAGCGACCACAGCTGTCATTTTTATTGGCAAGGGTTATTGGGATAGTTAATGGCTTAAAGCGACAGCATTGGCTTTTCTCCTGTTCTTGTCCAGCCAAATATTTTAATCAGAGATGATGTGCTATGAAAGTAATTTTCTTCCAAAGCCCACGATTGTAGTCCTGACTTTTTTTATTGGATTTTGTATGGTTTGTTTTTTATGCTTAGACAGATATATTGCAAAAAAGACCCATATTTGTTGTAAACAGAAATATAAATCCTTATGTAATAATCATAGTATAAGAAGATATCATAAAAAGCTGTCTTTCACTAGGCTTCATAATCACCTTCTACTGTCCTGTGTTTTCTCTCCAAATTTTGTAAGGCAGTTTGGTGGGATACAGGGTATAGTGGTATGTAATATCATCAATTTAGCTTAATATATACATTGTGAATGAATATTGACAAATCTATGTCCAACACGTCCAAATTATAATGGAGAAAGAAGTTTACATTTCTAATATTTAAGTGCAAAAGAAAAATACACAAATGAAATGTCTGCAGCTGAATTCATTTATAGTGTAGACAGGTAGGTGTTATACACATCCGTCCCCATGCATTCAACCTTTGGCCTCAGAATCTTATATTATTGTGGCAATTCTATCAGGTGTGAAGGTCATCTTTTACAGTAGAAAATAAGGCCGTAAAAACAGTATTTTCTGGAAGAGTGATCTGCAAAGTTTTATTTTCCTAACACAGTACCCTTAACCCCCCCCCCACTTTTTATTATTATTTTTTTATTTTTAAATTTAGTAGTCACCAATTATTTTTTATTATTTTCTCCCAATTTAGAATATCCAATTATTATTTAAGTTTGGCTCACTGCTACCACCCCTGCGCTGACTCGGGAGCGGCGAAGACAAACACGCGCACCCCCACCCACCCCCGGGCGGCACTCGGCCAATTGTACACTGCCCCCTGGGAACTCCCATCCAAGGTTGGCAATGGAATAGCCTGGACTTGAGCCAGCGACGTCCAGGCTATAGGGCGCATCCTGCACTTTACCGGATGCGCCACTCGGGAGCCTTTACCAGATGCGCCACTTTTTATTATTTTATTGTGACTATTGCTGCCAACAAACACCTTGTAAATTCCACTAGGGCACCCAGGCTGGTTTCTAATGGTTCCTACTAACCTATTAGTACCAGATCCACCATGCTCCATATGATGCAGATGCCTTTGCCAGATTTTTGTACTTGCGTTTTTATAGATTTGTCAACTTGACTTCTGTTTGAAACATGACGAAGAAGTGTGTTCGATGTATAATTGTGAAGAAGAAATAAGCTGCCCAACATTCCTACTAAAGCAGCCTTTTTCAGTTGTCATGGCAGCTGCTGTTCTGTGTTGTTTTGTTTGTATGGCATTGCCGAGAAGTTAAAGTGACAGAGTTTCAGCTGAGTCCCCAGCCTGAACTCTCACCAGTAGGCCTAACTGCCCTGAGCTCTGGGCTAATAGGTTTCACTGATTTCAGTCCCTGAACCCCCTACCAGGCTAGGCTCTTAGCACTTACCAGTAGACCGCCTCCCAGTCACCGAACATTAACAACTAAACCTCACAGTCCCTAACTAAGCCCATTGCAACACTGCCTCCTACATTTAGTCATCAGTTACAGTGGCACCCTGATCTAGTGCACAGAAGTGAACAGAAGGAAACACTTTATTCCATTTCTGTTACACGGCAACCGCATTGTATCCTTCAGTGTGATTTTATATTTGTGTTTAAAAGCTGAAGTGTGGAAATTCAGAGGAACTGGCTGCCACAAAAGTGTGTTACCATAACGTCTGTCACCTTTTGGAGATCTAAGCTTGTGAGTCACTGCTCTGTGCTGTTCTGGACAGATGTGCATAATTAGAAATGTTTCTCAGAAGTGGCCCTGGTCTTCTGTGAAGAAACGGAACTATACCCATTGTACCACACATGGGGGGGAAAACCTGTTGGCAAAGCGATTAGCAAGTGTGCAGGTCAAGGTTCACATGCTGGTCATATAGCTCTTTCTGTAGATTGGTGCTACTTCTAGGATAAGCCTCTTAAAACTGAATGCCAGATACTGCTGGCATACTAAGTACTACAGGAATGACTGTTGCTGTACAGCTTTTGTCACTAGCCGTAGCAAAAGGTAACGTCACAGCGATGTGTTTTCCCCAAAAATTGCCTTTTGAGGAGCTTTTGAAATGTTGTCTTTTAATTGTAAAACGTATATAGAACACCGCCTATTGCAGGGAAAGCAAACTGGCTTCAACAGCGGGTCACCAGAATGAACAGTATTTACACAGGGTCGAACTTTGAGCATGCAGTCTGTTTATTGGAACAGACTGTCCCCTCAATGGCGAGAGATTTTTAGTAAGTGCTGCCAGGTCTTCATGTTCTGCTGAGCAAGTAAATCCTGAAGTTTGCACTCCTAGTCCTGCAGACAACTCAGCTCAGTTTGTTATATATATACCTCTTCCCCCATCCCCAATCAAAGATGCTAACTGCAGTACAAACTTTACAGTTTAAACGAAAGCACTAAAAAATATGGTCGAAAGAGACTTGTTTACACATTGAAAACACCCAGTTATAACATTATGTGCTGCTTCAGCAAAAAAAAATATTTTACAGTGAAACCTATGTCTATTAACCTAATTAATTGAGACGGGGGGGGGGGGGGGGGGGTGTGAAATGGGCAGTTAAAGAAATTTCTGAGTTCTAAGTGTTGTTAAAAACCTGTAGGCGCTGGCTTTCTGATTTGGAGTTGGCTGCATGTTTAAAATGAGTCACCCTTACAGTTTGAGTTTGTGAGGTTGACGGCAGTCTGTCCCCTTTGAACCCCAACCGCACTATAAACCTATGCCTCTTCTTTTACCTCTGACACATGGGATTGACAGCGACTCCACAGAGTTTTCAAACACTTCGCTGTCTGTTCTGGGTGTGACATCAATGATTGTCACAATTTCGCAGCTCATTCCAGAAAAATATAACCTCCAACATCAGCATTCTAATAATCATCACAGCCTTTTTGTGCATCTCTGCTAATTATCTCATCATTTAATTGTCCGCCCGTATGCCAGTCATGAAACCCATCTGATAATAATATCGGCGCTTAATACTCTCAGTGAAGCAAACAATAGACATCTGTTGGAGTTTCTGAATTGCTCTTTGTAGGTTTCAATGGCAAGGACAGCTGCACAGGTGTCTTAATATGGTGGCAGGGGATCACAGCTGCCTGTCAGTTTGCCAAACCCAGGCTGAATGTATAATCTCTAAACTAAATTAATGGTTGTAAAACAATTTAAAAAATGTAAACCAAATAAGTAATTGGAATAATTTTTTGTACCTACTTAAACATGTACAATGATCTTTTCGCAAAATATGCAACAAGAAAAGTAATGAGTGCTATTAAACCAGGTCTTTTGCAAGATGCAATACCAAAACTTTGTACAAATTGCTGTTTGTACTGGACTATATAAGGTAGTATGGTATTGATTTATGTTCTGCAAAATGTGAAATATTTTTTAAGTAACAAAGGCAGAAACATTTATTTCCCAGCACTTAATTCTGTCTCAGATCTATTCAGCAGGCCTGGTTTTTATTGCTTTTTGCTTGAGTACAATATTTGCATAAGTTATTTCTGTAAAGGAGAAAAGCCGTGTTAACTGATGCCTGCTTAAGAGTTCCTGAATTAAGCTGTTTCTGTGTCTTCCCAGTAGAAAAAAAGTACACCACGAAAGCACAAGGTGTTTAAATGAAGACCAATATCCACCAACTGCAATTTTCTATCAACATTTGGGGAAGTTGTCAGTAAATGGAAGTAATAGCGTAACTCTCTCACCCTGCCTAAATCTGTAGTGGTTTTAACCCTGTAGAGTTTTATCACATGAATGTAATTAGAATGGTCCCTATGGGTTAGCTTATAGGTTTACATTATGGTTATTAAAGTAAGAACAATATTATTGTTTCAGGGGTTAAGTCATGTTAACAGGTGTTTTAAAATATAATTCTGAAACTGTGGGGCATGTTCACAAAACTAGTTTAACATCAGTGTCAAAGCCGTCTCTTAACTCTGTACGACACTGAGAAAGGTGAAGGAAAAAGTCAAATGTGTTGATCTGAACCTTGTTTACCTGGTGGACAGGTAGGATAATGTTGTGTTTTGTGGGTGTAGATGTAATAAGAACATTTACAAAAACCAAAACCAAAGCTGGACTCATTATTTGTCTCTCACCTTTGTCGCCTGTCTGTTGGGTTATTATTATTAGTTTATTTTGCAGACGCCTTTATCCAAGGCGACTTACTCTCTCTCGGGTGTGTGAACTATGCATCAGCTGCAGAGTCATTTACAATTACGTCTCATCTGAAAGATGGAGCACAAGAAGGTTAAGTGACTTGCTCAGGGCCACACAATGAGTCAGTGGCTGAGGTGGGATTTGAACCGGGGACCTCCTGGTTACAAGCCCTTTTCTTTAACCACTGGACCACACAGCCTCCACACAGTTCCTGAAATGTTGGCAGGTTTTGTGACTTGCAAATATTCTTCTTATTTTAAGGCCTGTAACAGTCTTGATTGTGACAACATTGTAGCAAGGGAGCACTGCAAGTCCTGAGTTAAAACTAGGAAGAAAATAAGTCTGCTAGACAAATGTTTAGGCTAGTGCTGTCATCACACCGAAGAATAAAATAATTGGAAATTACAGATGCAATCATACAATTAGTTCTTTGAATGAGGTTTGTTTGAGATCTGTCTTGAGTAATGAAGGTTCCCACATACGTTAGGAATTTCCACCTCTGCATACTTTTTGTTAAAAGACCAGACAGCTGGAAGGGTTGTGTTTGCTGCAATTGAAATAAATGATTTTGAATAGGTGCCTACCTAAATTTAGCTTTTGATATTTGTTATGATGAGCTCAATTTAAAATAATAAAAAAAGTGTAACTGTTTCAAAACTAAATTACTTTGCTTAAAGGTTTCTCTAAGATAACTAATCTGATAGGTTCAGTGTCTAATATTGAAAAATAAAAAATAAAAAATAATGGTGTAGATGTACACACACCTGTATTTGAGTAAGGTTTTCTATCCTATAAAGCATCCTGCAGTTTCAACTGTAGTTATCTCTCTAAGACCCAATACAGGGTTCCAGTGTTAAAGTTTAGAACTGTTTTTATTACATATTATTACATAAACTTGTTTTATTACACGTTTAGATTACATATTCATAATATATATATATATATATATATATATATATATATATATATATATATATATATATATATATATATATATATAATATTTATTTTCTCTTACTTGTTGGCTTCTTTAACAACAGTTTCATGAATTTGAAAATAGTTTCTGTGGTATTAAACAGTCTTTTATGTAAATCTTGAGCTTGTATAAGCCTGTGTGAAATGTATGAAAGCAAAAATCAAAGATGTGAATAAAAAGGGGCCTAGTCCTTAGAACATCTTTGAATATATAATATTATGGGTTTTTTTTAACTAGTATATTAAATGTCTGAAAC
Organism: Acipenser ruthenus; assembly: GCF_902713425.1. NCBI lineage: Eukaryota > Metazoa > Chordata > Actinopteri > Acipenseriformes > Acipenseridae > Acipenser > Acipenser ruthenus. The sequence goes on along the minus strand of NC_081203.1, from coordinate 5,074,948 downwards.
GGATAGTAAGAGAGAGAAAGAGCTTCTGTCCCAGCCTGCCTTCACACCGACTGCTCTTTCCTGTCGCTGTGTGCAAGTAAACAACAAGCAAAGAAAACAAATCATTAAATGTCTGTTGAGATCAGAGTGACCACCGAGGATGCTTTGATCATTCTGAACCCTAAGTGCTATTGAGCGTCGGCCCCCTTTTGATCTATAGCCCTCGCCCTGGAGTGTGCTTTGCAGGTTGCGTTGTACAAGGAAAGGGTTGATTCCTTCCCTAATTAACTGTGTCCTTTAGATTGAGCAACCAGCTGTAACAAACAAGGCTGCTCCATAGACCATCCTAGCAGCTCATTTTGGCGTGTAAGGAAATATAACCACATTTACAATAATGAGATCTGATTTAAATGGTAACTGGAGGATCCAAATGCTGCTGTTTTATATCCATATTTTTTAAGGAGATGCTGTTTTACTGTACAGTAGTGATATTTTGATCCTCTATGGTTTACATCCGTTGAACAGAGCTCAATAGTTTCACTGCTCTTTGTAAATAGGATCATACATATTGTGTTTCATTATCTGCTTTTGTTACGTGTACAAGGCTACGGACTGCATTGACCTTTTTGAAATGCACAATCTTAGTGTAGACAAAAGGGTATAAATGCATACCATACCATTTCTCCATCACGTGCTATTTTTGCATCACCCACCCCAAATGAGGTAACGCCTCCACTTGAGCTGGATTGACCCCATAAAGAAACAGAATAACTGTTTTCTATAGTTTAATTTCTTTTTGGTTAGAATTATAGACCAAGCCCCTCCATTCCTACCTGTCTGCCTACTTCCCATAGCATTGTGATTTGTTTGCAGTGTGCGTCTCTTTGATCTGGCTTCAGAATTCAATGTGGCGTGTGGTTCATAGTTTATGGGCCTAAAGCAGGTGTTTCTGCATTCTGCAATGAAATTCAATACATAGCATAGACAGCAGCTGAATCTTTTGATATTTGTGATGTTTTGAATGGTTCCTGGTGAGCATATTTGTCCCTTTTCCTCCCTGTGTCATATTATCTTGCTTCCCTGGTTACTTCCTGTACCTGCTGTTAATAGAAGATGACATATAGAGATAGATCTTTACCCGCTATCTAACTTCCTGCTTCCTTCAGTCGCTGTTGCCTTGGACACCAGAGGGTCAGACGGCAGGTTAAGAACCATCACAACAAACAGAGAAAAAAATGTTGTACAATAAGGAATCTCAAGAAAAAACAATTATAAGCTGCTAACCATTTATGTATTAGGCCGACTCTCTCTGTTTGTATCCCACAGTTGAGTGTAGAACAGCTAAGGCAAAGTGTAATATAACTGGGGGATGGGGCCAGGAAGTGAAGCCTTGCATGAGCAATTCAGTACCCAGTTTTCCTTCAGTTATAACCTCCTCATTTCCCTCTTGCTCTCTTCTTTAACAAAACCCAGAGGTGTTTATGGAAGGATCCTTAAATGTGTTTGAAAAACCAGAGGCTGTACAATGGGGAACTGTATTGGCTGCCTTCAGTCCTTGGGTGTGGAAAGGATGGGGGAGTGGGTGCCGATCCTGCAGCTGGAGAATTTCAGGGGACATTTTAGGAACATCTGGAGAAATGTATTAGGGTCCCTCTTTGATTTTTAACATGGTCCACTGCCAACATGTTCAAATATACCAGTGGATTGGGGGGGGGGGGGGGGGCGGGGTCATTTGAACAACAGAGAACTTCATTGTATTGCAGTTTGAGTCATTCCATTCATTATCAACAGCTTAATTAGATACACCTGAGCTTGTAACATGCTGTATAAAATATGGCTAATTAATCTGACCGTAAAATTTGCCATAACTCAAACTGCTATGAATGTGGGTGTTTCCATTGCTGCAGTGCATATGTATTATTCATTTAAAACATGTACAGTTTTAAATTATTAATCTTAACGTGAAAGCCATTTCTACAGTCAGGCATCATTTATACATCTCTCTCTGTTTCAAGTCAGCGTTTTGGCCCCTTTATCAACACGTGATTTTAGGCCATCGTCATTAGCTCAGGCACCTAGGTAAACCATTTTCATACAGCAAGTGTGGAAAAATCTAGCGCTGAATAACTTTTTTGCATTTAACTCTAAAAAGTGAACAACCTTTCAATTAGGAGACTCTATCCTTGCAGTCATTCAAATCCAGCGACGTAATGGAGGGCCGACAGCACTGCTCCAAATCAGACTGCGTTGCTAAGCAGATATGGGGCTTGATCTAAGGAAAGTCATTTCTCAAATCCAGACGTCTAATAAGATTTAAACATGCTTTCTTTTCATACATTGTACATTTTCTATAATCAGAATACTCCATGAACGTACATGGAGTTCTGTGTTTAGTTCACTTAACAGGAGGGCTGTAAAGAACCCACTGAGGGCTTGCTTGTTACTTGGCTGTCCTCATTCATAGATTCTGCTTTCTGTTGTGTAAAGACGTCTGGAGTCTCATTTGTGGGTGTGACAGGGTGGCTGTCCAGTGACATCAGATCAGAAGCAGGAAGGACACCAGTACTGCAGATTCAAAATAAAGACATGGCTGCGCCGTTTATTTAAATACAAAAATAAAAATAAAAGGTTCAAACAGAAAAAGACTGTGCTCGCAGAGCAAAATAAATATGTTAAACAAAAATAATCACGAACATAAAACAAAACAACACAGGTCAGGCTGGGCAATTGCTGTCACTGTTCTTGTGTTACTATTTTTTAAGTCTCTCTCCGCTCTCGCTCCTAACACACCCACACTGAGGGTAGAGAGCTGCAGGTTTATATACAGGTGACCATCTCCCGATTAGCAACAAATTAATCACTTAATCAACTCGGGAGATGGCCACCTTCTGCACAAGGTTTTTAATTTATTCCCGGCAGAGGACGAGCACCAATCTCGCCTCTGCCAGAACACGTTTAAAAATAAACAAAACAATAACAGACATGGCGCATGGCTCTCGCCGTTACACATTTTTAAATAAATACAAAAACACACGGCGCCTCACCGTCATAAAAATACAAATAAATCATAAAACAAACAAATACAAAACGATAATCTGCACAGGGGCGGAGGGGGGGAACCCCGTAATAAAAATAAACAAGTAAATAATACGTACAGGGCTCCTCGCCCCGTTACAGTGGGATTATCTGCACTGAGAGTAATGCAATATATTAGTGTGCGCTGCTGCTTCACTGCTTTGTGGTGTCAGCAGGTGCTAATAGGAGGAAATGGTTAAAGCACATTGAAATATACATGGATTTTCAGTTGTGGTTTTACAGTGAAAGAGCACAGTGGTTAGAGGTAGAGCTCTGGGCTGTAGTGTGGAAATTAAGTGACTTTGAATATTTCCCAGTGATTGGAGAGGTAGACTGCAGCTACTATAAGAGAAAGACTGCAGCTAAATAGTTGGTGTCACAAAGTTGCTGCAAGAAAGTTGGTTGGTTTCGAGTGTCTTGGAGATTTGAGTGCTGTCAGTATAGACCACAGGTGGCCAAACCACGGCTTGCAAGCTGCATGGGGCTCTTGGGCAGTTCAAGTCTGGCTCCCTTTAAACTGCTGGGTGACGCTCACTTTGCTGGTTCATTGAACTGAAGAAAGAATAATAGAGAGAAAGTAAAAATAAACACAAGTTTATTATTTTTGTTCTCTGTATTCATTCGTGTTAATTATTCTTTCTTCTCTCCCATTCTCTCTCTCCTGTTTCTTTGAGCCTGCATGTTCACTGCACGGATATTTTGTCACTTGTTGACTTTTTGACAGCGCTCGCTGGTGTGTGCGTATTTCGATCACCGACAGAAAGCCGGATGTGCAGCTGAAAGTAAATTTCATAATTCTGAAGCTTTAAACTAGACTGCGAGAAAGAGTTTGCTTTCACTGAAAACAGTGATAAACCCGAGTCTCATCTGCAACAGATTGCTTACACATTGTAGACTCTACAAGGCGAGCAACCTCAAACATCATTATGCAACAAATCACAACACATTTTCATCGGAAATATCCTCCTGGATCAGACTTAAGGCAGATGCTCCTTTCAGCTTTCAATAAAGAAGCTGATGTAATATTGCTTGTGCCAAATGACCTTATTGTGCCAAATGACCTTATTCAGATGAATGAATCGTTTTATAAAATTGGAGTGTTGGTGCTAGACTAGAGAATGCAGGTGTAAATGTTATATTGCAGGTCTAAAATGTTAATTATATTTACTTATCTTGCATCTCGTCATGGGCAGGTACTGTAATCCCTTTCAAAATAAATACAGTGCATTTGTCATCCATAAAGCTCTCAAAAGTATCTAATACACCTAGCAGTCCTGCTTTTACATCCAGCATTCAGATCTTCAAGGGAAGAGCTTGTCAAAAAGAACCCTTTTTTTGGTTAAATCAGGTCAGTTAATGTATTTTGCTTCATAATAACTGAATCTATTTTATTTAAAGTGTGTAATACATACAGTATAAACAGAAATAATGGCAATGTATACACCAATAACACCAATGTATTAAACTTTAAATAACACACGGGTACAATAAAAAATAAAAATTACACAGAAACTGTGTAGGCTTTGCAATGTTCTATCCCTTGTTCTTGTGTATTTTGCTGCCACCACGAGATAGCCTAACAACTACTGTACTGCACAACAAAGCTAGTATTTGAAATGTCTTGCTCACAAACATTTCATGTCTTGCAGTGTACGTCTTGCTCTCTCGACCATATGGAAATTTTGGTATGCAGCTCGTAGGGTCAGGAAGTTTGGCCACCCCTGGTATATACAATTTAGGGTGTTCAGACACACAAGTCCGAACCCATAGTGAATGAGGAAAATGAGTTGGTAGGGGAAAAATACTGGCCCAATCATTTTGACAAACAGCAATCAACAAAATGATGGCTGCTGCATCACTAACAGGAGGCTGTCTGGAGGCCTCAGAATGAAGGTGGTGAATGGGTGAAATCCACATTTCTCTACAAAATGCTGTATTAAACCAGCTTGTATTTTCAGGGGGAGGGCTGTAAAACATCTATGTATTCATTTTAAGCAACCCATCCTTGGTGTCCTATTGCTGCTTATCTGGATGTATTATTCAGACATTGCCCCACTGTGGCGAAATTCCTTACCTGCCGATAATGGAGAAATTGATACTGTTCCTCACCTCAGTTTTAAGCAGCGCTGAAATGAGAACAAAAAAAATAAATACATCCTCTATTTTGGCTTGTGATCAGCATCAGTGTTGTGATTGGTATTAGAGAATTTGTCATGATGGTAATTATAAATGTTTGTTGTAAATATTATAAGGAAAAATATATATTATTATTGTTTGTAAAAAAAAAGAAACCCACAGGGGCTTGAACACAGCTGACTCTGGGTTCTTGCTAAAGAGGGATAAGAGCAATACAGGTAGTAATGAGAAGCCACTGAATTCTGTATTAATCTTCCACATAAACCTGATCAAATAAATACAACACCATAGTCTAATATTTACAATATTTACAGGAGGGAAATGTTCTTTAGAGAACGGCTCTTCTGGAGGTTTCCCCACAGTCATTGCATCATTTCATACGTAAAATTAAAGTCAAATAAAAAAAATGAGAAGGTATACCATTTTTTTATTTATGGGGATGAACACGTTCAATTTTTTTGAAAAATGTATGCATTATGGAATGTTAAACGTATTCATCCTTAAAAAATAAACACTTGTTATTTTGGCCTTTTTTTTGGTAATGTAAATATCATCTCAACAAAATTAAGACATTTCCATGAATATCATAAACCACCTTAACAGAGTGTGATCTTTTAGAGTATCTCCTAATTGAAAGGACTGAGTGTGTCCTTAATGATGAGCGAGTCTTTATACAGAGCTAATGAGAAGGAAAGAGTTTACACACTGGCTTCTAACCAATGCGGTCCCAGTACTTGGAAGAAAGCGTATGTACCAGAAATTGATGAGCTTTAAAGAGATAATTGTATACTGCAGCAGTCACCCTGTTGGGCTGATAAGGCAAGGACAGAACTTGTCTATAAATGAATAACTTCGGGTCTGGCGCCTGAATGTTTGTGGTTTGAGGGAAAGATTTGGCAGGCTGGAAATCATAATTGCCTGTGACAGTTCTACTACGGAGATGTATCGCCAAAAAAGGCTTTGATTTCCATTGATTCAAAGCTGCAAGTATAAATAGCAGTTCCAGTGTAAAGGAATCTTGAAGTGTGTGCTTTTAGTATTTTATATTATGTTTATTAATCTTGTAATATTTATAGTCCGCCTCATATTTTTCCCCACATTTTCAGCACACGGGGAAACACTGGAGTGGTAAACTTGTGTGTACCAGACATTTGTTTTGCCCCTAGGAAACTAGAAAGTAAGTTTTGATTCTAATCAGAGCACAGTGTTATTTGATCTATGTTTACCTAGAAGGCAACAAATCATAAATTTACAATAAGTCTGTCTGGCATTTTTACCTGCCTTGTGGTATGTCTTTTCATTCTTTGTCTTCTCCAACTGTAAATAGAAAGCGATCTGGATTCCACCATTAATCATCCGGAATTCTACTTTATATACTCAGTCTGTCAGTATCTATAACTATACTGTATCTATTTGTTCGAGTGTCTCACTGTGGGTCAATCTACCTACTAAAGATATATGAGTGTCATCTACAGTACTGACTTACCTACTTACAAACAAAATTAAGAACGCTTGACTCTACCTACTAAAGATATGAGTGTCATCTACAGTACTGACTTACCTACTTACAAACAAAATTAAGAACGCTTGACTGGAAGATCCTGTTTTACAATGTCTCAGGTTTTTAATACCTACTGTAGGCGGTTGTCTTGAAGTTCAAGTTTGTTTGAGCGAGGTGCGGAAATGGGTGTTGAAAAAGCGTTCTAGAAATGTCTGGCTGAACTGACTATCCTTAAAGCACAGTAATGGAGTGAGTGAGATCTGATTCATGTATTCCAGCAGACAGGCGGTGGATTCCCAATTTGATGATTTTTCTTTTGTTCGCATTTCTGTGGAGGTGGCTATCTTCACAATATTGCAGTTTCAATTTCTATTAGTATTTCATGACCAGGACCCCTGAATGTGATGTACAATAAACAGAAAAGAGCACAAAAACATTATACAGAGGAAATTTATGCATAAATGATGTGTGAAATAAACCGCACACTTTCTGCTGTACAGAAGAGTGTTGCCCTTCTTTTTGTACTAGGTAATTTGATGGGGTACTGGATTTATTTTACTCCCAGGAGATTTTTATACTTCCTGTTTAAATTTCGAACAAGTTTTCCAAAATTTCTGTTGCCATTCCATTTTCTTCCCACTACCTCTATCTTCTCTCTGCCGGCCAATGTTACCAGGAACTGAAATGCAATGTGTAGTAGTCGTAGTAGTAGTAGTTTTAATACATTGTTCACAAACTTTAAAGTTGCGGGAATGTGTTTTTCTGGATACAGAGCGAGAGAGAGGGGGGCTGTTTACATGATGAATGTTCTGGAAGGGCTGAATGTCTGGCAGGCGCTGTATTTGTATGATGTGATTCTGTTATTTACTCAATCCACTGGCCTCCTGTGTCCAAGCAGCCTTTCTGTTCTTGTTGCGCTTCCTTTTCCCCCTCTCTCATCCATAGCTATATTTTTTCACTCCCTTCTTTTTTCTTTCTGTCTTTCTCTGTGCACTTTCTGCTGGTTATGAATGAAAACCAGATTTACAGGTTCCCACTCCTCTTAAATGTACTTGCTCTCCGTCTAGGAAGCCTGTCCTTTAAGCAGTAAACAATAAAGGATATCTGGACCTCAGTAGTAAATAACATAAACAGAAGGCTTATGTTCTTGTATATTCAGTCGTGAAAGAAACTCCTAAAATAAATAACGTTTAGGTAAAGAAACGGTCGACAAGACTGCAAGAACTTTTTACTGCAGCGCAGTACGAGCGTCATTTTAGTTATAGCAGGTCTGTCAAAAGCTGTCTTTCATGAAGCCGGCATTCAATGTAGGTTGATTCTTAAGCACTGGTGTTAACAGGAGAAGGTATTCATGTCTTGTGAGAGATTGAGAGATATCAGATCCCACTAGTGTTTGTAGACATGGTGTTCTGCATTTTTTCTTTTTTTTTAATCCTGTGGAAACGGAGACTTCCTTGCCTCCCTATCAGGGTGGCCCTACCTGGGCAGGCCTGTCGTTGTGAAGTTCTCAGTGCTTGTAAAATCCCTATACATGCAGAATCTGGATTACAAAATGATACGACAAAAACAAGTAATGTTAAAACAGTTTAAAAAGAAAAAAAAGGCCCTGGACCCTGCCCCCAACAAAACTCAATATTTGTTTTGTAAAATAAAATAATAATCCAGCCCGCAGTCTATGCTGGATCATGTGACTTGACCTAGTTTTCTCCTTGTTTCTTTGTGACAAGTCAGTAATTGCAGATTGCCTGTGTTTGTTGACTGAGTGCTTTGATTTTATGCATTAGCAAAAAAAAAACAAAAAAAACTTGCTAGTGCTTTGCATTCTTTTTTTTTCTTTAAAGATAAATGATTAATTATATTCTCCTTTTTGTAATTGCCAGTTGTTAATAAAATGTGAATTAGCCCTCTGCTGCATACTGTAACCGAATTACAAATGGACAAGTCACTAATCATTTAAAAAAAAAAAAGTTAAGTTCCTTGAAAACAAATGACATGGCATTGTTCCAACTATATGGGCTAGTTTGGTTTCTAAAACAACAGGGGACTTCGATTCTAGCATTTTATTACTTAATCTGGATGCTTGACACGTTTTGCCTTTTTCCAGCAGCATCCAGTTCCTGTCCACTCTAGCATCCCCCTAGTTTAACAAGCCATTTGATGTCAAGAGAGCTAAATTCAAGACTAGTGGCTTAAGGTATCGCGGGTCAGAAAATTGTGACTTTAAGAGATCCATCATTTGAAATGTACTCCTTTTGCATACATAGTCCATAACGTCAAACACTGAAGTAATGCTAGAAGAAAGTCAAGTTTAAGTATCTACAGTATTCTTCATTTTAGTTTAATAGTACTAAACCTGAAGCCATTTGCTAAACTCCTAGATATCCCATTATCCAGAACGTCAAGTATTGTTTATTAACTGGCAATACCGTGGTAGCAAAGTACTTTATGTACGCATTTACTGAATTTTAGGTTTACCTTTTCACTCGGTGAGTTCCCAAGATTGTGTTCAAGAAGTGTCTGAATTGTAAACAGTTAGGGCTGTAACGAAGGGTACATATTGACCTTCGAAGGTTCGGAACACATTATAGTATTCACACTTTGACGGTTTCTGTTAATGGAGAAAGAAAGAAAATAACCGAGTGCGTGAATGCCGCCTGACAAACCTTCGAAGGCTTAGAACTACCTTTGAATTCCTGGCTAGCGAACGAACCTTCGAACCTTTGAACACAGCCCTACAAACAGTACAGTTTTGTTTACTGCACTTACTGCAGTTAATGGAAACTCTTAATGTTTGCCATGTTTTTTTAGCTTACATAAAGCAACTGATTGTAACGATTTCCTGTGGTTTTCCTATGCTTTTAATATGCTATGTTGCAGTGGTTCTCTATTTGTAAAAATTAAACTGTTTTAGGTTAATAGGTGTGATGCATAATGGCATTAAAACCGCCTGTCTTTTACCTTTTGAGTAGCAGTAGCTGATGTTCTGTGCAGTATTGTTCATCCTGCCCTGGCTGCTGAGGATAGAAGGCGCCTTTTACATGCTGTTCAATTGGCACAGCTGGCAGAGTTCATAGCCCTACGTTTTTCCCATGAACCCAGTTCCCTGCTGAACAGAGGTTAGTCCGAGCAAGGAGGCCTGCCCATGTTGGCACAGACTGCAGGAGGGAAGTTCTGATTTTTCCGTGGCACACAGGGTGCCTAGTGGTATGCATGGCACGGTGCCATTCCTGAAGAGTGTTATCAGACTTTGAAGCAGGTGAAGACTTCCTTGGCACAGATAGCATGGTTCTCTCACACATGAAATATATACCAGATTCTGCCGAGTCAGTGCCCATGGGGCGGAAAAATTACAGGCATTATTGCAGAGGGAGTATTTTAAACATTAAGTAGATTGAGCACAGCACACAGTCCCGATAAAGAATGAAGAAGTGTAGGTAATGTATGTAATAACTAGGGAAATTCAATTCAAAGCTGCTGCAGCATATCCACTGTATTGTCATTTCAGGTCTTTTCACAAAATAAACAATAAACTTTATTTAAAAATCAGTAATTTAAAAATATATACAGTCAACTCTCTTTATACCACCAGGTAAGGGCCATGGGCAAAAACGGGCAGTAAGCGAAGGTGGCGTTATAGTGTGGGTCAACAAAAAAAATTCAAACTTTTTTTTTACTGTACTGGTCATTTGAACTTTACTGTCTGTGGTGTGACTGTAGCCAGCTGAATACTATCCCTGATTGAACGATGCCATCTATTTATTTCACAAAGCAATTTTTAAGTTCAACAGCATTCTTTTTTAAGCATTCTTTTTTTGAAGATACATCAAAACAATGTCCTCACTATGGTTCCTTAAACCAAATTGAATGAAACACTGACAGGTACTTTGGACAAAGGAGGGGATGGATAGTTGCCCTGGGCGACGGGTGGGCCATGGGAGTTGCCGAAGAGAAAGGAGGAGGTGTAAACTGGTTGTTGTTGCTAAGGGAGTGAGAATCCCGCTAAACACATGAGATGAATAAATTAATGAAGTGGTCTAGATTTAAAATCCTGGTAGTAATCCTACTTCTGCAAAGGCGAGGCACAAGGACAATCCTTGACTTCATCTGTTGATTACCCTCTTATTTTATAAGGATATCTGACGGATAGATTAAGGGATTATGGGGAATATTTCCATGATCTAATTTGTTGCCTTACTACATTATCTCTCCCGCATACTCTCTTGTTGTTCTTATTCTGTCTTTTTTTTTTTCTTATAACTTTTTTCCTTTTTTTATAAACAAACTTGAATGACTTCAAGACTGGAAGAAAATTGGATTTTGTAGGATTTGAGATGGATAAGGAACAATTAATGTCTGTGGTTTAAAAAGCTTCCAACCAGCAATTCAAACCAAGCACTGAAAGCTGAATTTGAGATATTTTGCTGTCTGACTTTTCATGGCATTTTGAGGTAACTCTGTGGCTCCAGACAACCTATTTTGTTGTGGTCATATGCATTAGGACAGATATATCTGACCTTATGTAAATTTTGATACCACAACTAATAGCTTATAAAAGCCACCATGTAAAATACATGGCATTAACATAACATAATTTACAGTTTTTCGGAGGCTTACCGTATAGCTGTCCCAAAATGTGTTTTACAATGATGTTCATTTCTTGGTGGTGTTTGTTTACTACATAGTATAGCTGGCTATTTACTCCTCTATTGTCAGGAAAGTTAAATAACTAGTTTGTTTGCATTCCCTTACTGGAGTTCAGGCTTTCAGCACACAAACTTCCTCCCACTCATGGAACACTGCATGCCACTGGTTCATTCTGTCATCGGGACGTTACAAATTAAACTTCAAGTTCTGTTAAAAAATAAGCAACCAAAGGGCTGATCTTCTCCATGCTGTATAGATTCACCCGTAACTATAAAACTCAATTTTGCTAAATTTAGGAATAGTAAAAGAAACTAAATTAATTCAAGGACAAACACAGGTCTTTTTTTCTCATTGTCTTCAAATGTCCTAAAGATTCGAAAATCTGCAATAACATCCCTATTGAAATGCCATTGCAGACATAACTACAGTATAGACATCACGTGCTTATTCATCAGTATTGAAGCTGTTTAACACTGTGTATTTCCCCACAGGCCATTTCATTCTAAATGTGTATGTAGTGTCAGTACAGAATCCTATGAAGGATCTAGAACACAGCTCATACTGTACACATGTGACGCCTTGAACGAATAACTTTCCATTCAAACATAAAGCCGAGGAGAAAGAAGCATCTTTTGCTGCATGAGACTGTTCATCTCTTGCAGAGAAATGAGCATTTTTAAAGTATGAGTGGGGGAGGGCAAGATGACATCAGTTCTTTCAGAGCTTAACTTACCCAGTGAAGCTTAAATGAGCCGTGTGCATTTCCCAGCTGTAGCGTGTTAAGCGAACAAAACTAGATTAGATAAAATGATAATACTCATAACTGTATACAGCAGGGTTCTTGTCTTTGCTGGAATCTGGGTCAGTGCCTGAAACAGACATTGTTTACCTGTTAGTGGAAAAGCGCTTGGACTATAAAGACATGCAGTATGAGGTCTTTTAGATCAGTGGTGTGCTACAGCTGGAGGTTGTGTTTAGCAGAATGATTGTAGAGAGGACAGTACACTGCATACACATTTTTATATGTGCTTTTTAATGCACTGAAGCATCTCTTCACAGTACAAAGCCAGTGAATTACAGTGCAGAGTGACTGCAAATGCAAGAAACCGCTACTCATTCATCAACAATCTTAAATGGTGGCAAGTCACTAAAGCCTGGTTTTTATGTTTTGTGAATTGCATAGGGCATCCCCAGACTATTACTGTTTCTTTATCACTTGCAGAGAAGTTTGCAGCCTAAATCCTTACGATTTATACACTGACTGACTTTTATAGATGGCCAGTGGGTGGTGCTTGGGTGGCAGTTGCTTCCATGTCCGCACACATTCCAGAACAAATCTCAAAAGGAGAAATCCCTGATGGAGGCGATAGTCACACCTCTCCTGAATAATTGGAAGACCTTGCAGAAACGTTGGTTTGAAACAGTGCTGTTCTGGCTTCCCTTGGTGACACTATTGACAGTGTCATGGCAGGTGTTTGTCCTGCCTTAGTGCATTCAGAGTTCTACTGCTTATAAAAAATACATTGAACTACATGTTAGAGCTGTATGCAGGCTAGAGGTCTTTACAGGTCCAAATGAATCAACCCGACCACGAACCGACAACTATTTACCCAACCCAACCCGATGTAAAATTCTTGTTGTTAGACCCGGATCCGACCCGGCCCGAAAAAACAGTGATATGCTTTTCCTTTCCCCAGCTTGGTATATGCACAGACTAGATACAGTATTAAAGCAGTGTGTTTTTTTTCCAGTCAACCTGGAAATCTGGCTGAACTACAGATAGTGTTTATTCCATCATGAACCTACACGGAGGACTGCAAAATTAAATATATAATCTGATTGTGTAAAAAATCCAAAGATAAATACATTATCTGAAAATCAAATGAACTGAAGTATGATCTCGTAAATGCGTGATTTTATTACAAACTTAACACAAGAGCTAATGGAATTGAGATGTAAAATTTGTGTTTTGCAAAACTTGCTTTTGTTCTTTGTCCAATGATTCCCACACTTGCATTTTTCTGTGAGCTTTTGTTCATGGAATTCGTTTTTCTTAAGTTTTTTCTTCACATCCTTCATAAACAAATCCATTACTCCGACTTTTAAGAATGATCTAAAAGAAACACCTTCGATGTAGGTCACATGTCTGGTGCTGCACTCTGCAAGCCGTGGCATGTGCTACTGGGGGAAGTAAATCCACGCAACAGGAATTATAAACAATGATTTTTAGTACCAAAGAAAGCCACTTTAATAGTGAGTAAACAAAATTGGACCCGACCCGAGTGTTGCATGACAATTTTGCACCCGGAAACCCGTTCGGTACGGGTCGGGTCTCAGGTCGTTGGGTCCGGGTAGACCCGTGGAGACCTCTAATGCTGGCTAATGTTTGTAGCATCACTGATATTGTGTGAGCACAGTGCCCACATGGCCTTGTACCTTGTTAAATCTGTAGTAGTACATTCTGTTCTGAATATTTCCTGGCTCTGATGTAGGGGGAAGGGGGGTTGAGTTCATGTAATTGCTTTTGTGTTCTCTTTGCATTAACATTGACATTTTGGGGGTCGGGCAAACAGTGATTGGTTGTGATAAGACAGGGTAGGGCCCGGTTGGGGTTATAGGGGAGGGTTGATGAAGTTAGAGCTACCTGACAAGACAGCAGAAAGAGGGCTTCGGGCTGGGAAACAAACAGGGACGGGTTCAGAGTCACCTTCTCTGGAGCAGAGCCTGCAGTGCTGGGATCCTGTCACGATGGGAAGTGTGCATCAGGAGGCAGTGAGCAAGAGAGCGCGCAGGCAGGGAGGGGCCTGTTGGGAACAAGACATCTTATTGCACTTGGCTTAACTAAATCACTGTGCTGGAGTGTATCGTACTCAATCAGCAAACTGGATTTTTTTAAATGTTCTGCCACTGTATTGCAGAGATTGGGGAATAGTAGTAGCCACAGGTGTCTTATTCAGCTGTGTTTGAATTTATCCATGTTGCTATCAAGTAGACCCGGACCTTGGTTTAATGTTTCGAGTCAAGCAGCCAAAATTTTTCTTGTAAGTTTTACCTTGTAATCAACCATTTTTGGTGTTTTTCAAGTCAATTTTAATTTGTATATTATTTTATTCGGAATCAAGCTTTTATTTTTATTTTTTTTGACTTTCTTATTGCAACAACAGACAGCACTACAACATTGGTAGCCACTTTCTTTGCTTGGGTTGGGTGAGCATCCAGATCAGTGGCGACGACTCTAAAATAAAGCATTGCAGGTTTTGCAGAGAATTACTAAGATTGGTACAGGATTAACAGGGTATGATTACTGCAGAAAAATCTACCCAATTGTACTGTACTTTGCATGCCCAAAACTGCTGTTCGAACTGGGTTGTGATGGTAAACAGATGCATTAACAGAGCAGTGCGTTACTGTACATTGAAGTGTGGGAAGCCCTGGAACGTTTTAGGAACCTTGACAATGGTGGATTAAATGCTTCCTTGGCTGCATTCCTGTCAAAGGAACTCTTTTTAAATGGTTCCCCAGACTTAATTACACACATTTAATTACGTTGTTTGCCGAAGGAACGCTTGGAGTAGAAGAATGAATGTTTTTGGAGCCTTAGGGACGTTCTCTCCTACAAACACCCACGTACAGACATATCATCTCTCTGTTTCACCATTTTTCTATATACGCCCTTGGTATCCCTGTACCTCCTACACAATGATTCTTTCCTGGATTATTTTGCCATCCTCCCTCCCTATACTCCTTTCTCTATCTCCCCCATTTTCCTCCCTCCCCCGAATTCTCATGTTTCTCTTTGCTCTCTCCTATTTGGCAACCCCCACCCCTCCCAAACACACACATACAATCATATAGTCCTGGCTCAAGTTCAAGATTAATTAAATGCATTATTTTGTACTGGTTGGTCTGAAGGCTTTGAAAATTCTCTTTTTAACAGATAGAGAAAATAATATATTGACTATTGAGTGACCATACAGATTCTAGTCCTAACGAGCTAGAGATTAGATGCTATAAGAGCCTTCTGTTTTTCTTTCTATAATTGCTTAACGAGGTTAAAATTATTTTTTCACCTGCTAAATAATATACCTACTAGATTATTCGGTATATTAGGCACGTCAAATGTGGCTTCCATGCTCACCAGATGTTTGTATCCTATAGACATAGGACCTGATTTATCAAGTTAATATTACAAAAACAGTAGCAGAATGCATTATCCTTACAATAACCTTCTGAACAAAAAAGTGGTGGTGAGAGGCTGGTTCATCAGTTGTTGTCGCTGCAGTGACCAGGTCTGTTTTATTGTGGTACTGTCCTGTAAAATGCCCCCTAAAAAAATCAGCTGTGGCTTTCCTGATGGGCCACACTGTAGGGCCACACAGTTCACAAACCATGTTCGCTTTTGTGTAGGAGGTACCTGAAGTGAAGAGCAGGTCTCCATGGTGAAGCCCTAGGGAATGCTCACTTGATCTCATGTGTTCCTCTGCAGACAGTACAGCATGAATTCAAACAAAAGTCTGCAACAGTTTAAAAAAAAAAAAAAGTATGTTTGTCAGTGCTATAGGCCATGCTTGGTGGTATCTGAAATATTTTGCGAGTGCATTTTTGTCTGAAATGGAATGTCTGTAGACTGTAAATATACAGGTATGTCTGGGCTTTCTTTTGTGTTCACTTTTACTGTGAAATACTGTAAATGCAAAATGCCCCGGCACCTCTACAAAGTTTGCTGAACTTGTTTATTTTTTTTGTGAACGATTTACTGTAAAACATTTCTGCTTATACATGTATATAATTGCCATTTAAAAAAGAATGCTAGTCATTTCACGTTTCTGCCGTGAAAAATGCGGCATTTTTATGAAATAAGAAAATGAAATGCTGTTTGCGTGGCTTTTTTAACCTTCATAATTAAGACACTAGAACTACATTTCTGTGAGCTGCATATTTTGAAGATCTCACCACGGTTTATTATTTTCAGTTGTGTTTCGGTGGGAACACTAAAAATAGCACCAAGGAAGCTTCACCACCCACCACTCCCCCCCCCCCCCCCCCGTCATCACTGCTTTACAGAGATTTTATGATTGAGTATTTCAACCTTAGAAAACATGTGGGGACACACTGGAGTTATAAGAAACAAGTCATTCTAAAAGTGAAGAGGTTAAAACTGTAAGAAGAATGGCACCCCCCTTTGCTCAGGATAGTAGAAGAGCGAGCCCTGTGTACTAGAAAGTGATGGGTTTACATAGTCTCCTTCTTCTAGGGGCATTTAAAACCGAGAGTGTGGCAGCAGTCCTCTCAGTGTGAAAGCAGGAAGCTTGAAGAGGGGGAGGAGTTGTAGCTGAGCTGTGGAGCTGATTGAGTGCCTTCTGCTTGCATGCCCTTCTTGGAGGAGGAGAGTGTAATGTCGTTTACTTTCTGAAACAGTTTGAATAATGAACTCTGACCAGACGGGTGAATTCGGGGTCAGAAGTTCCCAGGTGTCACGTGCTGCCAAGCTGCCTTGCTGAGTAACGTGTTTTCTCGACGCTTGGCTCTGTGAAAACATTGCCCTGCTTGGCTTGCGTAACCCGTGCAGGCTGGGGCTGTGAGGAGGCTACACTGGAATTTCAACAACTATTTTAAGAAGCTCTCTCTCTCTCTCTCTCTCTCTCTCTCTCTCTCTCTCTCTCTCTCTCTCTCTCTCTGTGTTCCTTTCTGCTGTAGCTGCCCATGTGATGTGCTTGTCAGCTGAAAGAGGTCAGGTTTCACTCTGCCAAGTTACCCTGTTGTTCTAGGAGCATGTGGGTAACTGAATGTCTTTTTTGGAAATTCAGAAGGCTTCCCCTCACAGGGGGGCATTGCTTGTTTAATAAATTAACTTTTTCATTTCCCTTTTCAAACGTGTTTTTTTCCTCCACGTTGGTCCGGTGAGATTCACAGCAGAGCTTCAGCAGTAGCAGACACATATCACTTATGGGGGGCAATTTGGCAATACTTTAAACTACTGTTTGGTATGATTTTCATGTGGTGGCTTGGAGTTATTAGACAACATAATTATAGCATCTGCACTGTGTCTTGTAAATGTTGGCCTACTTAAAATTTTCCTGACTCTGTCATTTTACAAATATGTATCCAAGTGTCGGCTTTGATTTCATGGATTTACTCCAAAAACAATAGGAACCAAGCAGGCCTATAACTCTGTGGATCGTCAGTAATTATGAGAACATCATCATAAGCTAGTATTAGCTTAGTATTCCATAACCTTGACCTAGAAGCCAAAGGTCAAATGTTTTTCCACACACTTTGTATGTGACTTGTGTGACATTGACCTCCATGACCTACCTGTTTTTTTTTTTGTTTTTTTTAATTATCTTTAATTGCAATGCAGTGTGACTGCAATGAAATGCTTTGTTACCATGGGGTAGTAAAGGGGCTTCTTTGTGGTAATACACTAGCATTATAATGGTCTCCCAAATATATATCTTTCACTCTTTTCTATAAGGGGGTTTGAAGTTACTTTGGGGAAATAAGTTTTTATGTGGAAATAAGTTTTAATATATTTTTTTTTCCGCACTATGGTAGCTCCTCACTATGTGTTATTTAATGTGGTCCCCCGACACCTGGCGAGCAGGCTGCAGCTATATTTATAATTGCCGTTAGCGTTCAACTGATACCTCTGCTTTAGTCAAACCTAGCTGCTTTCACATACCATGGAGTGCATGTGACTCTTAGCATGATTTGCGGTACTAAATTCTAAATGTTATGAAACAGAACCTAATGAATTAAAAAATATTGCAAAGCAGAGTGGCATTTATGGGTTGCACTTGTAAGTGGGAATTGAGAATCTGTAATGTGTAACCCTATTGACAGCCTATATAAATAGGAGTTTATAGTTGTGGAGAGAGTTTGTCTACGCTTAATATGCTTGCTGTGTATGAACGTGTCAGTCTGAGCAAGTGGGAGTGGAGTGTGTGAAAGCGGCTGTCTAAACAAACGAGGGTAATGCATGAGTGAAGAGTGGGAGAGAGGTGAGGTGGTTGCGTTGGGGTGTGTGCCAGTGTTGTTGCAACAGAGGATTATCCACATTAAAGTAACTGGAATGGTACTCAGACAGGCCCCGTTCTTAGAAGACTTTACACAGGTGTGTACTTTACACACCTTTTTGTTTTTTTTACATTGAGTTTTCTTCCTTCCTGTCATCCCAATCACTTCCTATGGTTAAAGTCAATTTCCATGGTCTGGCCAAATGGCCTCAGTCCGTTAGGCCATATTAGGGATACAGAAAGAAAAAAGGAAGAGCAGTTCTTATATTTTATTGAAGCTATATTTCTTGATGTGTCTTTTTAAGTTGTTTTTTCAGGTTCGCAACAGGAGGTGATGTATTTGCTTCATAGTACTTCTAATTGTTTGTCACTGATGGGAAGCCTTATAAGGAAGCAGTAGATCCTTCGTCCAGCAGTTAAAAGATAGGAAGACAATGGCAGTAATGAACACTTTATCAAAGCTCTTCGTCTCTAATGCTGCTATTCTGCTAGACCTTGCTTCTGAAGGACGGGGTTATCGTTGTGATGGACTGCGGATCAGCTCTACCCCTTGTATATCTTGGCTTCCGCAGACCCAATGATCATGAGGGGAGTGTATCAGTGATAGACTACTGTACCTTCCCTCCCAAAGACAAGTGCTATGATAAGGCTTGGGGGATTACATTGCCGACACAGCAACTAGGCTACTATTACTTGACTCTCAGCTATAACTTTCTGAGAAAATATCTGTCATTATAGTAGATTCCTTGTTACAACTTGCAAAGTGCTTCATTCCAAAAGGAGGGTGGAATGTACAGTATCTGGAGGCAACTGTGTAGTATCTCGGATCATTAAGCTTTGTGATCCCGTGCTGGTGTAAATAGTGGACACAAAGTGGGGGTTTTACATACGCTACAAGTTCAGCTAATTCTTAAGACAGAAGTGAACGGGATTATGCGAATAAGCTAAATGGGTTGTTTGTTTCTCGTATGCTACAGTCCCAGAGCTTGGTTGTGTGAACTTTTTAATAGCTTATAAAGTCTGCAAAGCTAAACATTACATACATTACTCTACAATAAGGATTTCAACACAGGGGCTGGGGAAGAGTTATTTTAAGCTATGTGCTTCTCATTGCTTTGACTCTGCATGTTTTGTTTTGTCGTTTCCTCACTGCTCCGCTGGGCAAAAATAAAATTAACCACCTAAAAACAGAAACTCGTGAGGGAGCATTCAGAATGAAAGTAGATGAGTTTATTGTGGGTGCAGCAGTATGTTTTGTTTGCTGAGGCAGTAGATGTCAGAACAGAATAAAAACTTGATTTCCTGCTGGGCTTCCTTAAAACACAAATGTGCAGTTCAAGAGGTTTGGGAGAGGGGGAGGGGGCGTTTTGCATTGCCCAGTGGCAAACCATTTAGATAATTCCTCCAGCCCGGTATTTCATTCTGATTTAAGGAGGTTTATTTAAGACAGTGTTGACAGTCTGGTCTGTTTGTGTTCTGCAAAGGCTGCTGTGAAAAAAAAAACTATTTTTGCCATGACTTGCAGCAGTTTGAGATTATGACATTTTTTAGCTCTGTTATCAAAACAGAATTTAGAACAAAATTAGATAACATTTTTTTTTCTCCAAAATCAGCTGTTCATGTTGAGGCAGAGAGCCTATAAATGAGGTTGGATCATTGTGCTAATAGGTGGTGAATTGGCCTAGTAGTCTGTACTGTATTACAGAAAGCCTTTGTGCTGTGGCTCTCTACTGTCTAGTGCGTCGAAGGGTTTGGTTGGTAGCAGTAGCCGAAGTTTTCGACTTTTGCCGGCATCCAACATTTATCTGAAGGAGACCCCCAGAACCATGGTTCTCAGGATCATATTATTGAAGTCTGGATACATTGACGCTTTTCACATGAATGGTCATGCTCTGCTGTGTTTTGGGGTGTATTTTACAGAAACAAGAAAACATAAAGCATTATGTTATTTTTTTTTACCCAGCATGCTGTGTATTCGCAAACAACACATGACCACAGTAATACAGCATCGTTGGAAATACAGGCTTATTTCTATTCATATTTTGGTAAAATGACAATTTGTATTATTAAAATGCCACCTCCTAGTCATCGGAGGGTGAAATGCGTTTATTGTAAAAAAAAAAAAAAATGAGACGAGATGCTGAGTATTTGGTTAAATGCATTATAGCTTTCTTAGGGCTGCTGATTAGTTACTACACCCAGCCAAGTTGAGACAGTTCATCATGTGACTTCACTCATGTGTGTCTGCTGAAACTCAACATGGCGGCAGCACCAACAAAAAAGAAAAAAAATGCAAATGTTTGAGAATTCAGTTAGGATGCTGCCTCTGACGGTACAGGACCTGGTTCTAAATGAATGTACTGTTTGGCTGCTCTCCTCTCTAAGAAGACAAAAACTCCCTATTTTCAAAGCGGTGCTTGGCTGTCTGGTTACAGAATGTAGCCGTGCTGCTTTGACATGATTACACAGTGCGTAGCTTTTGCTCTCCAGTACCTTTCCATTTCAAGGCAGTAGAATGCACCTTGAAAAATGAGAGTCAACGCAGAGACAGTCAAAAATGTGCACCTGCCGTTTAGGAGGACTCAAGTTTGTGCTTTCCCCACAACAGTGTATGGCACGTGAAGTTTATATTTAGACTTCTTTGCTGCTATATTATTGCTGGGGACCCTTGCTGTAATGCTGTTATAAGACAACAATAACTTTTGCATATTGTAACAATCATACTAAAGTGCCATAGAGAAACATTGGCCCATTTGCTTAGTATCTTTATTTGTATTCCCTAAATCCATTTTATTACAGTTATTAACTATTTCACTGTTGAAGTAATTACTGTAAAGCCTCTGTTTATACATTGTTGATCCTGACCAATTTGAGCCCCCTTTGCTTTATTTGCTGTACAGAGTTGAAGGATAGTTAGAGCTCCACTTTCTATATGCTTTCCACTGTACACTTAGCACATTGCAGTGTACAGGCGCCAGAACAGAAGACCCCTCAAACTATAGCAAGTGGCCAGTAGTGAACCCTAATTTATTCCAGCTGCTTTACAAGGCAGCACTATTATATAATGGACTAGTGCTGGCATTGCTGGAACAAAATAGGACCTCATTGTGTCAATAGCCACTGCAATAATACAAGTTTGTTTTACAGAAATATATCCCTTACAGTGATTTGGACACAATAATAAACATTAAGAAAGTGAAGCACAGTACAGTTATTGTGAGCCAAGAAACTTCAGCAAAGCCTATTCTAAAAGTTCAATGGAGCCTAGAGCCTATTCTAAAAGAGATTGTTCAGGGAGGCGACGCTGAGGATTCTGTCAGGAGCCAAATCAGTCTCTGCCTTCAGTTTTCATTTTCATGATCTGTGTTGCCTGTAACAAGGTTAAAGTGTACACACTACTTAATTTACGAAAATTATTTCAAATTAAAATTGAGGTTGAACTGTAAAGAAAGAGGAGTCAAGCACACACACGCACACAGTTATAGTCACTGCACTGAAAAAAAGTTTGTTTAATTGAAATGGCATGTGTTGGAGTGTGTGGAGTTATAGAGGACAACATTTTAATTATATGTTTAGGGGGGAAAAAAAGAAAGATTGGAACAAATTACTGTCCTACACAGTCATATACTTCACCCTTTCTTATAAAGTTTTGTTTTGTTTTTAGTTTTTTGCCACCAATGAACAAGAATATGTTCTTGTTCTTGTACAGGCTGTTTTGTATGACTGTGTAATAGAAGTGTTGGCACAGTTTGCATTTCAGACTGCAGACGTAAACAAGAATTTGCATTTAATTACAGAATAAAATCATACTGCACATCAGCTGTGAAAAATATTGCCTTTTCTGTGAGGGTACTAAAGCTAATCAACCTGCTAGTGCTGTCTGCTCCATTACAGTCATTTTTAAAATATGTATTTGTGGGTTTTTAAATGCTTATGTTCATGTTGTGATTTTTTAATTTTTTTATTTATTGCTCAGTGCTCTGCAGCAAGTGTCATTGTGTGGCCTTCAGAGGTTGTATTTGTAATCAGGTTTGTTGTCAGAGTGATGCCAGTTTCTCCTGGACTACATAGGGGCAAATATTCATCACAGAATGGCAAACGACCAGGGCTTGCAAATGAGACGCTTGGTTTGACACGCCATAGCTAGCCGCCTTTATTAATTTGAGTGATCAAGAACTCTGCATGCCAATCATTGCACTGCCAAGTGCTTTATATTTGGATATCTTAGTTCTTCGTTTAAATGCATTTGAACCAGATCTGTCTAACATGAGGTAAATAAAATGAGGTTCTGATTTGTTTTGCTACTCTGTGCTTTTAAGGTACTGGAATGCGTACAAAAACCACACCTGTGTAAAAGAAAGTGAGACCAGACAGTATACAAATTAGCTGTCATACTTTGTAACTTCCACATCAAAAGATACTCTAACTTCCTTTTGGGGTGCTCGTCTTGCCAACGAGAGTAACAACTTCTTTTAAAATAGTTTTTATTTCTGACAATAAAATAACAGCAATGGGTACGTCAAATTTAAGGACTGTGTTTTTAAGGACTAATAGAGATTTCAAAACAACAACGTGATAGTATTTACAAAGAATATAGGTGTTATAATGACATTAGCAACTTTCTTAACACTTCTGAAAAAAAAGTGACAAAAGTGAAACACCACAGAAGTTACAGTTCCTGATGAGGTCTTTTAAGTGTTGTGTGTTAAGTATTCATGTAGAATCCATTAACATTTAAAAGATTCAAATTAAATAGTAACAGTGGCAAATGAAAGTAGCACTTCAAGCATATCCACCACATTGACATTTTTCACTTTTTTAATCCATTTCAACCCACTTGCATCAATGGTCTGCAACTATGGGACCACAGAATTTCTTTTATGAGTCATATTTTCAAATTGCAGATACCCTGTAGACAATACATTACTATTTGTGTGCAGTGAAGTGGCACAAGTCATTTTTATAGTTTTTTTTTATACAGTCTAAGTAACTTATGTATTGACTGCATGTGTGCTTTGTGGCTGTTACAGAAAGTCAGTCTGCTGTATGTACATTCCAGTAATTATGGACCATCTTCGAACATACAGTGATTGAAGTCGCAGTTACCAGATTCCCCAAAGTAAAAACAGCATAGACTTTAAAGGTCTACAGAAACTAGTTGTGTCAGACAGTGATTTAGATCACCCAAGTCCAGGTCTGATCCATACAGCGTAGGATATATACACCACAGGGGTTGGACAGCAACATTTGAAACACCTGTTATAACACGGTCAGTGGGATGTAGATGCACCATGGACTGGCAGGACTGATCTGACTTGACATGTCTGCAGGGTTTATACATGTTCCGGAGGTGTACATTCCTAAGTGATTACCACTTTTATTAGGGAAGGGGGTGGAAACCGGCACTAAAGGCTGTTCTTCAAAGAGGCCCACGATGGTCATGACGTTTTACCTCATTTATAACTGTTCTTTAAACATCAGTAATTTGAAAACTGAGGCTCCTGGTAACTGATCTGCAGCTATGGCCAAAGGTTTAGCATCACCCAATAGGATTAACTAATTTTGCTTCATAAAGTCGAATGAAACCTGCTGAATAATGTTTGCGTTAACATATTGAATTACATACCGCTTTGTAGTTTTCCATATACTTAACGAAAAACTGACTACATTCTATACTTTATGCACAGCTAATTTACCAGTCATGTGAGGGACAGCCTGTTTGCACAAAAGCGTGTGCTATATATGGAAGCAAATTAGAGGACTGTGAGGTTGAGCAGCTTTTCTAGACAAAACTTCCAACAGGAATAACAATAGATTATCTTCCATGTGTTTTCTGAGGACTTCTATGGCATGCCCACTGGCTCAGTTTGGGGCACCTTTTGGCGGACTTTGCTTCCACTGCCACTAACAAAATAGCATTCAATTATATCCCAGCAAACATACCCCCGAGAGTTGAAGCCTGGAGAAATTCGCTCTGTGAGCTAGTGAGGGCTTTTAAACTAAGTGGATTTAATACACTCTCATTTGTCAGAAGCATTAGTCCCAGCAAATGGCTGTTTCACTTCATTTGTCACTAATGAGGAAGGTTTTTTTCACTGTAATTAGCATTTTGTAGATGTTCCACAAAGGCTTAATTGGTTTAATTACAATATAAAAAGTCCATTACCGGCAGACCCACCCCGGCATACTAACTCCCTAAGTCGAAATGGTAAACCCCCCGAGCAGAACCTTAAATAGTTTTCTTCAGGCTTGCAACACTTTTTTTCCAAGGCCCCAAAAATTTTGCCATGCCATTGTTCCTTATTATCATTGTGCTATAGTTTAAGGAACAATGCGTAACACTTGCTGTCTTTGCTGGTTATGTGGTTCTGCTTGTGTTTCTTTGAGAAGGTATGTACGGTGCTATAAAGTTATGGAAGTCTGTCACATTTTAGCATGACCATGACCACACGTTAGAGCTAGACCTGTGCATACTGTACTGTATTTATGCCATGGTGGAAAACAAAACAATTTAATGCAGTATAAGCTCATCTGAATTTTTATTTGATTGTTATTTTTAATCCATCACACAGTAGCATACACAGATTTGTGGTCCGTTGCACATTCTTATGGAAACAAATTTCCAATTAGTCAGGTAAAGGGCTTGCTGTCTGTTACATGGCATTCCAGCCAGCTCCGGAAACGCTAAAAAGGTGCAGTGGGATCAGTAAACATGAAACACAGCTCTATAATGTAACAGCTTTGACTGTTAAAACATGGGCCCCCTGTTCATAGTTGATGTTGGGGCTGGTGCCAGCTTCAGATTTTATAGAGTTTTGAGTCTTCGAGTGTAATCTGGGATTCGAATCAACGACAATGGCAAACCTGTATTTTTAAATTTAGCTTTTTTGCTTACAGGAATGGTGAAAAAAAAAAAATACTTTCAAATCTTAAAAAATTTAAAAAGATTACTTCATGAAAAAATAACACAAAATTAAAAAAAAGTTTTAAAATACTAGTGTAATGTGTTATTGTGCAAACAGTATCGTTTGCACTTAATTGTGTGAAGATCACTCATGCTAACATTTACAAAATGCATAACTAAAGTCACAGCTCCCCATTTAGTAAGCAATGAACAATGTGCTGTAATTAACTATTTTAGTAAAAACAAAGACAAATGAATTGAAAGACAAAGATACTGAATGAATTTAGTGGCTGATATCTCTATCTTAAACATTTACTGAAGTGTCTGAGTAGAAGGAAAGGAGCGTGTTCTTAACGTGGCCACTGTTGATTTATATAGGCCCCTCTCTTGTCTTTTAAACATGCTTTTACAGTGAATGCAAGTCTCTTTAGTGTATTTATGTCTGTTAAAGTAGGTGAAACTGATGTTTAACTTCAACAGTATGTATGCAATGTTGTTGAAGCTGACACCATGGGATCCTTCAAGAAGCTGCTTGATGAGATTCTGGGATCAATAAGCTACTAACAACCAAACGAGTAAGATGGGCTGAATGGCCTCCTCTCGTTTGTAGATTGTAAACTTTCTTATGTTCTTATGTATATCTGACACCATTTAAAACTTGTGTCTGTGCTGAAAAAGAAGAGAAAGATTCTTAACCATGAAACAACAAATGGGGCATGTATTTCTCATGATCCCCCTCAGCCTTTTTTTTTTTTTTTGTTCTGGCTTTTTTATTTTGTTTGTTTTCAATCAAAGCATGAACTAATTCTCCTGATGGGCAGCCCCCACTAGACTGAAGATTGGGCATCTCAGCTGGCTTACCATGGGGAATTAATTCAATGTCGCTGGGCCCTTTTTTTAAATGCCATTTCCTGAGATCATACAGAGTGACATGTTTTATTGAGCAGGGTATGTCATCGTCTCATGCTGGCATTAAGGATGCAGTGAAATGTAAAGGTCTTCATGATGGAATGAGCTTTATTTATTTGAACTCCTTGCACATTTACAGGTTGGTCCTCCAGCCAAAGAACCTGTTCAGAGGAATTAATGTTAAAGTTTTCATATAAAACTGTTTGTCAAGAGTTACATGCTATCTAAAGATATCTTCAAGTAGCTTAAAAATTAGGCATAGAACTGAATGCGTCAAACTTATCGGAGGAGGATTTGTATAGTTCAGTAATCGAAGCAATGCCCTGCTAAAGGAATACTTTCATATCATTTTCAGTTTCCCAGTATTTAATGTTCTGTTGTTTCTGCTTAGATTATTCTTCGGTGTTCTAACTACATGTTACTGTTCCAGCAATTGTGCACTGAAGCCTGTACTACACTGTTCCACTGCCTCACTTTCACAAAAGCCATCCCATGTTTACCTGGGCTCATTACTGTCAAGAAACAGTCTGGAATCTTTGGTAATTCCCTCTGTCAGGTTTTATTACTTAAGTATCACCAGTCGAGTTAGTACAGCCGGTTCAGCCCTCTCGAAGCTGATGTGGCAACTTTTAAGGAGAACGGACTGTGGTCAGAAAGTGATTGCAAAGCAAGTCAATTCCCATGTATGTGTATTGTACGATACCCCTCCATGAAGATACTCAGATGATAGTTTGCTCTCTCATTTGCGTTCTTCGGATGTGCATGTGACAGATCACATTGTATCTTGGCCCTCTGCAGGCATAAACTCTTTGGGGAAAGAGCTAGGGACTGCAGCTCATTGTTTCTTGGAATGTGCAGAGTATGACGTCAGATGCAGCCATGGACTGGTCTAAGTACTTTCAGTGGTCATTTCGGTTGTCTTGAGTGTTTTATTTGCTTTATTTTCTAACTGGTTTAAACTTCTGTAATACATTGCTATTTAAACATGTATAGAGGCCTAATTATGCATCGAATAAAACACAAGGAATCCATGTTCACCCTAAAAGCTGCTTTTGTTAATCTGAGTTGTACTGGCATGGTATGCATGACTACTGTACTGAAGAGCGACTGGAGTGTGAACCCAGGGTAAGAACTGTATCGTGATTCAGAAGAATGGTTCATAGTCTTTGCACGCTTATTTTATGTATTTTATTTGTTTTTTAGGCTGACTGTCCATGGGCTTATACCCCAGTGCTTGTCTTTCATTCCAGACGTCATTATGGCAGCATTTCAGTTTCTACCACACAAGGCGACCTGCCTGTCCCGCATAACTCAGTCTAGGGTTACGTCTGGGACCAGAGACAGTCAGGGATTGAACCAGACCTATCTAATACCAAGGCACTTAATACTTTACACTCGCATGTTTTATGGGTGGGTGTACCTTTTTTGAGTCATTAATTAAACTGATGGTAATAGGCCCTGTCTTTTGATACTGTTATGCTTATGTGAAATGTAATAGAATTTTTTTTTTTGTTAATTCTATTTTGAAGTTTCCAATGAAAGCCATTCAGATTCTGCTTAAACTTTCATGCCTGTCTTACCCTGGTATATATATTTTTTTCAGTTAGTTGTATCCAACAGGTTATGTGCCATTTTGTTGTATGAGACAGTAATCAGATGAGCGGGTGAAGGGGGCACAAACAGTGATGTTTTCTGATCGTCAATTGACCCTTTATGCCCAATAATAGCTGCCTCATTGGGTCTAACCTTTCCGCCCCCATGAAGAGACAGCGGGACTGGCTATACTGCCTTGCGGGCTTACAAGCTTAATGTGGCATTTAGCCTGCATGACGCTCCCCCTATCCCCTCCACCCCTCACCCCAGGCTGAGTCTACTTGTCCTGGGTACTGTAGCGGATCTGAGGAGGAGCACTGAGCTAATTTGTCTGAAAGGGGAGGTCATCCACTTTCTGAGAGACGGTTTAATAAAAGTGAAAGGTTAGCTGGAAGTCGCGGTGGGAGGGGGGATGGGGGTGTGTTGGTTTGTAGATTGAATCATCTGGCTGCGTTAATGTTGACTGGATACAAGAAAGAGAGGGGGGGGGGGGGGGGCATGGGCTTGTAATAGCTCAGTTACCGTTGCTAAAAGGGCAATTTCACATCAGAGTTTCGTACCCTTTGGCAGACCTGTCAAGGCACATATGCTAGCCACAGGTTCAGCCTTCCTGCAGTCTATGTATAATCCTAGAACTGCAAAAACATACTGGTACATTATTTGGCTATTGAGTATTGTATTGTCTATCTGTTGTTGTGTTTTGTCTGTTTTTACAGATGCAGACACAAACTGTAGTGTTATTTTAAATAGGGTTGTTGATGTTGAATACATTTGTCATGGCTAATGTTCACCATTTCACCCACTGTAGGATTCATCAAACCCCAGTGCTCACTAGCACCACCTGTTGAGAGGGGCAGGCATGGAGAGTCTGGGAATTCACCCACTGTTTGCTCCTGCTACAGCGGCACGTGCCCGCTTCACCAACGCAGAATATCTCAAGGTACCACTTTCCTCCCCTATCCTCTCCACTCCTCTCTGCCCCACTGGGCATTATGTAATCACACAGCTGGCACCATCCATTTTAGCTAAGTGTTTACCAACCCTATACATTTCCAAGCAATGGTTTCCTAGTCTGATGAATAACTTCTGTTGCCTGAGTTACCTGTTCTGATTTATACTGTATATGCAGGTCTGATCGTAAACATATGGATTGTATGGGAAATGGAAATGGTGAGTCTACAGTAGCTAATTGTAGTTTCTGATTTTGGTTATTTTGAGGTGTAATGTTTTTTTTTTGTTTAAGTCTGTGTTTGAAATCAGTTACGATTTTAATGGTGACTCAAATGTAGCCTTTTTCCATTCTAGTACTGTTCGCAACTCCTGAGTTTCTGCTGTAATAGTAAAAACCAGGATTTCTCTAGGAAAAGTGCTGCGTTAAAATGTGCAAAATCCATAACTCAATCTGTTTTTTTTACACTCTGAGCGAAGTGGGGTTTATCTCTGATAGAAGGTCCTGTAAATGAGATACTCAATTGCATGTGATCAGCTCATTTCTTTGCATTTAGAAGGCGGATTAAAATTCCACCACATACTTTGAAAGCAATTGCATCAAAGCTTTTCCCTTATCT
This sequence comes from Acipenser ruthenus, assembly GCF_902713425.1. NCBI lineage: Eukaryota > Metazoa > Chordata > Actinopteri > Acipenseriformes > Acipenseridae > Acipenser > Acipenser ruthenus. The sequence continues at coordinate 5,045,623 of NC_081203.1, read as the reverse complement.
TACCCACAGGGATAGCGGCAGTACGTTATACAACACAGGTTGTCACAGGTGAATGAATGCGTGATGTCAGATTGGAGGCTGGGAAAGCAGACATTTTCTGCCTCCGCTTTGATCTTAAGTCTGAAACGTGAGCTCTGAGGCAGTCCCACCACCTGTCTGGAGAATAAGTAAATCCTCCTTGGTTATGGAGGAATTGCCTTGAGGAAATGTAACTGGCTGTTTGTTTCCATTGCTACGGCTGGAGATGAGATGGGAACCACCAGCATCGAACAACTTGACCAGAGCATCGTTTGCAGTATGATGCTGATAAGCCTTAGTGCAACACAGGAATAGAGAGGTAGTTTGTCTGTTTTGAGTTCCATCTGGCCTGGAGTTCTCATTTCCTTGATTTTTAATGGTTTTCCTTGCAAAATGATGCAATAAACAGCCTTGGTAAAGGTATGTTTGGGTAGATTTGTTTTGCATAAAAATGTATAATTTTCAGTGGTCTGAGCATGTCAGTCTTCAGGGTGCATTTACGTCCACTAGCTTAGATAAAGCAAATTAAATGGGTATCAAGGACTATTAGCCATGTTAAAATTAAATATATAAAACAGAACTTGTGTTAAGGTAGAGGGAGAAAAAAGTAGGTGCTTTAACTTAATGCACAATACATGCTTTGTGCTATGATTTCATTTCTACGAGTGGTGGAATGGAAAAGATTATGGGATGGAATGTCTGAAGCACTCGGATTGAGCTGCCCCAGCCAGGCAGCCAATGGGAGGAACAGAAAGAACGGGCAGTTAATGTTTTCCTGATGATTACAGCCGCCTTCTCTGTAATTGACTCTGATTTCAAGTGGAGAAATCACATATGGAATGTATTTTTAAAATGAAAGCGACAGATGCCTCTAACGAAACGTCCCTGTCCGTGCTGTACAACATGGAAAAATAATTGCAGTGGGCATTTTTTTTTTTCTTTTTTTTTTTGGAAGCAAGGGGGTTGTGAGCATAATCAAACTTTTATATAACAGTCCGTATGACACTTGCTTAAATCTGCAGTGTCTCAAAATACTTTTTTAATTTTGTGCTGTTTTCTTCCATGTAGACACTTCACGTCAGCAGAACTTGTTGTCTTTCCAGTAGTAGGTTCATTTGCCGGCTTACATGTTTTCCTCCCCCCTTGCTCTGTCACTCTGCAAACGTATTCAAGCTTCTGTTACTACCTGGAGCAACGAGGTTCTCAAAGCAGACCCACATACTGATAAGTGATCCAAAGCCATACAGCTCATTTTCAACAATGCTTTTCAAGCTCTCTCTCTGTGCTGTTTTGTACTCGCATTTGATCTTAATTTAATCCCTTCTTGGACGCAATCTTACTGTTTTAAACCTAGTGGATTTAGAAACTTCACTGGCTTCGCAACCTATGAAGATTTTTGTATTTTTATTTTATTTTATTAAACATACAGCAACTATATTCAATTTCCAGCCCTGCCTTAGGCTATTCCATGCCAGGCTTTAAATTAATCTACAATTGTAGATATTTGGCAGATATATTATAGCAACAAGGAAATGTGAACTTTCTGAATACTGTGTTTACCTGCCAGAAACAGTAACTTAACTTTTTGGTAACCAGGCTTGTTGATTCAGCAGCAGAAACATATCCTGTAGGCAGGGATCAGAGCCTGGATGTGTGGCAAGTTCTCAGATTTGCTGTCTTGATATGTGCTATTTAAGTACAAATGTTTAACCCTGACTCTTCAAAGCTACATTTCTGAAGTGAGGTAGGGAGACACGTTAGTGTTGCACAAGCTTCAGTGCACAGTGCTTCACCTGTGAAGGGCTTCACTGCACGGCGCAGCGGTAATTTGCTTCCCAGTAGGGAGCCACTATAGAGGATGGTCTTATCTGGTCTGGTCAGCCCTCTGAAATAAATCTCACTAAAATTGTGCATGCAAGCTGTGCTCTTGCAACTTGTGATTTAAGTCAGTAAAATGAATTGCCACTTGTGATTTTACAGAAATACAGTAGACTGCAATTGAAGTCAGTGATTGCACCAGCATGTTTTCATAGATCCCTGTCTCTTTTTTTTTTTGATTAATGGCCTCCTGAAATCCAGATATAAACAGTCCTGCTACTGCTACTTTGTACTGTATACAAAAGCAGCTTGCTGCTTGTTTGTCTCGCCAAAATATTCAGCCGTTAGACACAAATATAGTGTAAAGAGGCCAGTAATGTCTTCCAACAAGCTGTTCACTCCATACAGTGTTAGTCACGCATTTGATTCTCTAATTCTGGGTGTCACATGCACACAGGCTGCAATTTACTGAATAAAAAAAGAACAAGCAATGAAAAGGAATCAATATGATGAGATATAACACTTGTTTTGAAAACATGCTTCTAAATGTGGCTTCATGGAAAAAAGAAACCATGTAGAAATCCCTGGCTCATGGGAATAGACACCTTTCTAGTGCAGGCTGCAACATAATGTGCTGGAATTTGAAGTGGTGGTGGGGGGGAGGATTTTGATTTGGGGGTGTGGTCTTGTTGGCTTCCATCTCTTGAGCCCCAACAATGAGATAACATTTCATTCTATTGTGCTGTTGAAGGATTAACAGCTCAGGGAGCTATCAAAGGCTTAGTCCTCATGATTCCTCCCTGATAAAGACCACAGATTGATGGCTGCATTGGAGCCATGCTAACCAGCTTTCAGGCACCCGCGTCCTTAGCTGCCCCTATGGATATCCCTCTCTTGTGGCACGTGATCCCTAATTACGGGTGTACCAGAGAACAGAGCACAGAAATTCTTCATTTCAAGTCTGTTACCCAGGCTCCCAACTAAATCAGGAGTTTGTTTACATTGTAAAAACCCAATATAACAACTACAAGCAAGGCACCTAAAGGGCCGTGTGGACAGGAGGACGTCACTGGTCAGGCTATAGTAACCAGGAAGAGACTTGAAGGCAGAGAATGCAGGTTTCTCCGCACTGGTGCGCACGTTTAATTACAAACAAATAAAAATAACACAGACAGAAACTAAACAAAACACATTTAACAAAACAAAAGGGCCAAAATCAAAAGGTTATTCAAAACACTAATGAACATAAACAAACACGGACGTAAATACAGTAAAGCACAAAACACAAACCCATACCTTCACCAACATTAATTCTCAGCATCCCTAACCAAGCTAACACCCATGATCACATTATTTATACACCAGTGGCTGGAGCCTTAATTAATGATTTAATCACATATTCAATTCACAGCTCCAGCCACATTCCCACATGTTTTTGCAGGGAGGATTTTAACTCCCTTCCTGCCACCCAATAATCCATACAAACACACCCTGTGCTTCGGCACACTGCCACAGGCCCCCAGTGACTCGCCTTGTAAAAGCACTACCGCGTGGAGCGAAGGGTAAGTCATGCGATCGCGGTTTGAATCACGATCTTGGCAGGGAACCAACAGGGTGTGCCTTCTGTGTTCCAGCGTGTTTGAAAGGAGAAAGGCTCATTTCATCGCGCTTCATCATCATCATCATCATCTATTGGTCAGGCACCTAAATAGTGCAAGGTTGGGCCAAGCCTCCAGGGTTCAGAAGCATAGCTGCTTGGATTCAATGGGAGATTTGAGAAATCCTGTGTTTGGAAATGTTATAAAATAAAGGAATTGTTTAAATACAGGGGACCCTTTCTATAAAGTTGTTTTGACTGGAATCAAAACATATATAATTCTTTTTTTTTTTTTTTGGTTGCTCACAATTTAATGAAAAGCAACACCAAGATCTTTCAGATGACTTCACTGTCATAATAGCTGCAAACAGCTTTCCATACCATACTGTGTTTGTTTAAAAATGGGTTCTCATGACTGGAATCTCCCTTTATACAATTGCAGGGCCAGGTTAATTTCCCCAGAACGTTGTAACCACACCGAGCAGAGCTGCCATGATCTCGCATTCCCACAATGCACTGTGGAGCGTAAAACGCCTGCTTCCAAATTAACTGCATGAACAGAAGTCACTGTGTTCTGTTTCCCTCCTTTTTTTTTTTTTTGTCCAAAACGCAGCCAGTGTCATTTAGCAATTCATATTCAGTTTGGATACTGAGACACTGAACCTGGCATGTTCCTTCAACAGACAAAGCTGTTTAGGTTTCTGTCTGACTGGCATTGTAGCCAAGTTCAGATGTTTCAAGTTTGGGTGTGTGTTTCTGAAATAAAAAAAAAGATATTGTTTTTCTAAAGGGGAAATCAAGAGCGATCTTAATTTTAATAGAGAAAGTGGTTGCAGATATAAGAATGTTTCCATGCTGTTCCATTTTCCAGGATTGCTGTAAAATGAGTCCCGGGAGAAACCGCAGTCCCAGAGCAGGACAACACAGGAGAAAGATCCGACAGATCCACTTTTATTCTGCGTCACCAATGCAACGGTGACGTCAACCATGCTTTTCAACACAAGTTTTCACAAAGCACTGAACTTTTCATTAGGATCAAGTTTAGGTTTCTACCTGGAATAGATCTGGTACATTTTCAGCTAGTAGGTCCAAAAGTGCATTTAGGTAAATGTAAGCATTTATGATTTTCTTAACAAAACACTATTGTGCACAAAAGTCCCTCATAATTGCATACATATGTGTAATATTTGTATATAATCTGCACTTTCTCTGATTATACTTAAATGCAACCTGGAAGGTCTATAGGGGTGTAATATAAAACTTTAGGGAAGATTTGTGGAAATGTCTGTGTGACGGACAGATCTGTTCATAGTTGCAAGGGCACTTTAAAAAACGTGAAGCACAATGACTATATCCTTTCCATCAATAAGGAAACATTTAATAATAATAATAATAATAATAATAATAATAATAATAATAATAATAATAATAATAATATTTGTTTATTTAGCAGACTCCTTTATCCAAGGCAACTTACAGAGACTAGGGTGTGTGAACTATGCGTCAGCTGCAGAGTCACTTACAACAACGTGAGTCAGTGAGTGAGCCGGGATTTGAACTGGGGACCTCCTGGTTACAGGCCCTAGCCTAACCCAAGACTTGTATAGAATCCAGGATGTACCCCTTTAGATGTTTAAATGGGAAGCGAATGTGAGTAGGTGTCTATTTTGGGCTGTCCTGGGCTCCCTGCCAGTTGATTCTGTACAGTGTGGGCAGGGTGAACTGGAGCAGCTTGTCTCAAGGTCCACTGTTTGTTTCCCCCCAGGGGGGCAACTGTCCTTTTACATGCTAAAAAAACATACGAGAATCTCATGGCAATCAAGAAAGATAGCTGCCAGGATCCAATACTTTCAGCAGCACTGACGTAGTAAATGCTTGGATGCTTCTGTGTGGAGTTTTCCAACATGGTCTGCTTGTGTTTTTTGTCCCATAATCATATGAGCTACACTATCCCCACAATCTTATTTTTTATGATATATAGACTACTGAGATTTACATGGTGGGAGTCATTCATTTTGGGTGGCTTTAAATCTTTGTGTGTTGCGCTGCTGTGGTGTGGTTACTTGCAACAGAAAGTAAAATGAGGAATTTGATATTAAAAAAAAAAAAAAAAAAAAAAAAAAATTATAGCTGTGAAATAAAAATAAGAAAAGGAAATGGGTTTATCATTGTGGGACTAATCGTAAAAAAGGAAAGAGGTCGCAAATAGTAAAATAGCTTTAGCAATTTCAAAAAGTATTAATTTATAATTGTGTTATATAGACTTTTTAGGTGAGGGACAGGCTAAACCTCAAGCCTCTCCTTTTTGAAGAAACTGGCAATTTCACTTTAATATTGCACTTCTTTTGTTGTTGAGTAAAACCAAATTTCTAAAGCATGTTAAAAGCTCTGCCCAATCGATGTCTGCAGTGGGATATGTGCTCCTACAAGTGCTTAGAGATACAGGGAAGGGAAGGGCTTGCCGGGGGGAATGGGGGGGTCGGTAGGGAGCGAGGGGATGAGCGCTGTTGTTATTTTGATGTTAAAGCGATCAGACACACTTGGCATTATACCCAGGGAGCGGTGGGGGCTGGATGGTTTCCAGTGTCCTTGATCCGAACGCTGCTAAAGCTGATCTGATGAAGTGAAATGTTAGGATCAGAGCATCTATTATCTGAACCGGGTCCGCATCAGAAAGAACGTGACCTTTGTGAACTTGAAAGGGGAAGGGGGATGGGGAGGGTTTCCGACCGGTGACTGGATAGAGTTAGAATTTAGGAATACAAGTGGCTTTGAGTTTTGTAGACAGCAGTGGTCTTAATGGCTGTCACAGCTTGCAACTCTAAAAAGGAGGTAAAAGCAGTGTTGCTATAGCACAAACCTTGTGTTATTTAAATTACAACTCTGGAGTGTTCACACTTGTCTTTTGGATCGGAATACTAGTGTTTTCTTTCCTAAACTGGAGATAAGATAACTGGTTTCCATTGTTTAGCGACAAAAAATTAATTTTGAATGTCTTACACTTGTGAAACTACTAAGAAAGCAAGTAGACATGCTGAAGGCATTAACTGTAATTTTAGTCTACTTTGACTATCTGAGAACACAGATCAAGGCAGTAGCCAATTTCTTTGTTTGGACTTTTTTAAAGGGAATAAGGTTGGTGTTCACGGCAGCCCTGTAGCTCAGAGAGTTGGATCAGGAAAGGGGGAAATTGTTCAGTGAAGCTCAGATCTGTCCCATCACCCCCCTCCGCTAAGAGAGGAGAATCAGAGTCACTGGCTACTCACGTCAAGCAGAAACTTGACCGTTCAAGCCACATGCTTTCAGTCAATACCACTTTGTGTCACTCTGATGCCAGGCCGGTGTGACAGCACGACAACCGGCCACACATCACCAGAGGATATTGTCTGAAATGTGGTTAGGGAAAGACATGATCTAATTGATTGATGTGACCAATTAATGAACTGTGTGTTAAACTGAGTGAGACAGAGAGCAGGATATGAGTCAAACTTTTTGCTGTTTTTGTTGACTGTGCTTATAGTTCAGAACACAAAGTTTACGAAGGTCCGTTCCTTGGAGGCCACACTGCCTGACCAGTCGGACTATATTAGAGAGAGTTGAGAGAGGGCCCTTTACCATGCTTAACAGGAAACCTAATGCCCTAATAGCTTCATAGCTAATGCTGTCACCACCACTGTATACTATAGCACCAGTAATGTCATAAATTGGGGGAGAGTGAGATATGTATGTGCTGATAAGAGTTAACACAAATTATATCAACTTGAGAATGGCTCATTAGCTAGTAAAAAGGTTTTAGGAAGAGATAAATGCATGCAATAAACACTTTTATTTTGATTCATCATGAATAATGTGTAAATCGGTCACAAAAAAAAAGCTTCACGTTTGCTTTGTTTATTGCATGAATGTATTATTATTATTATTATTATTATTATTTATTTCTTAGCAGACGCCCTTATCCAGGGCGACTTACAATCGTAAGCAAATACATTTCAAGTATTACAGTACAAGTAATAATACAATTAAGAGCAAGATAAATACAATGACTTTGGTTCAAGCAAGTACAAGTGTGACAAAATACAATTAAATAATACAGCAGATAACAGTGTCAGTGATAGTTACATCAGGATATGATTAAATGTAATCCCCCCAACTAAAAGTTGAATTGCATTTGAATGGACATTCCTCATAAATTAGTTTCTTAGGGGGGCTATCGCAATTGAAGTTACCCGTAATGAAGATTTGCAAGAGCAAAGTCATGGTGATGTACATTATTGTGGAAATCTGGAGTACCAACGGTGTGTTATTGCTACAGTATTGGCATAACAGGATCAGATCAATGTACAGATAATCTCGCTCTTCTGGCCTTGCCAGTGATAATGATGATGTCATCATATCACTGATATAAATCCTTCTCCCTCATGCGAGAGGGAGAAGCCAGAAGTGATTTTGTTTTATTTGGCCAGATGGTGACAGATTGGAGTTTTCAATAAACCTCAAAATCAAGAGCTGGGTATATCAGATTGAAAAAGCAGATACAAAAAAAATCACAGGGTGCTTCTTCACACAAGTTAACTAAATAATACATTTAAAAAGTAATAATAATCTCAGTTAAGTTAAATACATTATAGAAAATGACCAAACACAAAAAGTCAGTAAATGCATTCAACATTTTTAAATTGTCTGTCTCATATGGGACTTATATCCATTTTTTGATCGTTGACACAATTTAACCTTTGTGTAGATTTTGCGTCATACATTTTCCAGAGTTATGCTTTTTGTGTTGTGCAGTAAAAAGGGGAACATTCATTTTTCAAAGTTATATTCTGTCATAAGTAAGCGCAGAATGTCGGGAAGGTTGCCAACATTTTAGACTGAAGCCAAAAACGATCAAAAATGTATTTCCACTATGTATTTCAGATTTGACTTTCTGTAAAATGACTATAGACACGGTGGGTGTTGAAAAGGTTCATGCAGTCTAGTATCTGTGGTATAGTATAGAACTGCATGCTGCTTGTGGGTGTCTTTCCCCTCTCACTCAGGCTGTGTGGGAAGTCCTGCCAGACCCAGGAAAGGGTTAATCATGTCTACGTGACTTTGCCAGAGTGCAGTACGATTATGAAACCCGCTGTCTTTGGAACAGTTTGTCCCTGTCTGTGTAGGTGGTGCAGACGAGGGTAAACAATGAGCTACTGTTGAAGAAATACATCCTCTGTATCTGCTTTAATATCTGTCTGTCCTTACATCAGTCTTTTATGTATTACATCTGCCTTTACTTGGCTGCAGATAATGTGGGTAAATTGCTAGTATAACTGTACTTTTATATGGTATATGATTTACTTAACACCCTCCATTCAAGCATCCTAAAGTCACATCAAGGTATGTGTAATCACATGATAATGTCAACACTTGTGACATCACAGTGCCTGCCTTGTAAAAAAAAAAAAAAAACGCCTTCCTATTTTTATATCATGTTGAACAAGTAATACTGTGTACACATGTGCAGTCACAAAAACCAAGACTAGAAATAATGTGCAGTGTGCCTAAAGTTATAAAAAAAGGACAGGACAAGAACTAAATCTGCTTTTAAAGTACTGTAATAACAGAAAGAAAGAAACCATCATATTGTCCAAATAGTTGATCTGATTTACTTCAGGATATCTTAGGCTGGTCTGACTGCCGCTGTGCTTAACGTCCGCATTCCATTATCCAGTTTTTAGAACTTTTCTCAACAAACGGTTTTTAGTTTTAGTTTTAGTTTTAGTTTTTCTAGAGCTGCTCCTTGTAAAGTGCGCACAGCAGATACATGTCTGAAGCACAGAAGTGCAGTAAAGCATAGTGAAACATGGTGAATCAGTGGGAACTATAGTAAAGCATGGGGGAAAATGTTTTTGTGTAATGGGCAGCCGCCCACGTTCATGTTCAGTTTTACACTAAAATGCACTCCGATGCATTTGAAACCTGTTCATGCTGGTTTTCCAGTTTGTTTACATGTATTAAACATAGTGACACATGCCTCCTTCAAGTCACTCCATTAAACAAACGTGCCTATGCTGTGATCCTCAGGGAGCCAGTGAGTCTCGCCAGCACACCTTGGAGGGCAGACCTCTCTGAAAGGGGCTGTGTGACAGAGAGCTATCCCTGAGCCAGACCATTTACTCTAAATCAGTCTCGTGGATGTCTGCTATTGAAATGGGATTTAATGGATAAAAAGTAATCACAATAAACATGAAAAAAAATAAATGTTTTGGTAAATCTTTGTTAATTTTGTTCCAGGAAGTAAATTCAATGCCAATCATGATTTTTAAATGTACTGCATGCTGTTTTGATACATATTTTAAATAGTAACAGCAGCTGACTTGATCCCTGCATGAGCACACTGTAACCTGATCTGATTTTTGCCATCACCCAAGCTCTGCTTTGTTTTACACCCTGAGCCACCTGTCTGTGTGTATATATATATATATATATATATATATATATATATATATATATATATATATATATATACACACAGACGTGCTCAAATTTGTTGGTACCCCTCCACAAAAAACGAAGAATGCACAATTTTCTCTGAAATAACTTGAAACTGGCAAAATTAATTGGCATCCACCATTGTTTATTCCATATTTAATAGAAATCAGACTTTGCTTTTGATTTTTTATTCAACATAATATTGTAAATAAGAAAACAAATGAAAATGGCATGGACAAAAATGATGGGACCGCTAACCTAATATTTTGTTGCACAACCTTTAGAGGCAATCACTGCAATCAAACGTTTTCTGTAGCTCTCAATGAGACTTCTGCACCTGTTAACAGGTAGTTTGGCCCACTCTTCCTGAGCAAACTGCTCCAGCTGTCTCAGGTTTGATGGGTGCCTTCTCCAGACTGCAAGTTTCAGCTCTTTCCATAGATGTTCAATAGGATTCAGATAAGGACTCATAGAAGGCCACTTCAGAATAGTCAAATGTTTTGTTCTTATCCATTCTTGGGTGCTTTTAGCTGTGTGTTTTGGGTCTTTATCCTGTTGGAGGACCCATGACCTGCGACTGAGACAGAGCTTTCTGACACTGGGCAGTACGTTTCGCTCCAGAATGCCTTGATAGTCTTGAGATTTCATTGTGCCCTGCACAGATTCAAGGCACCCTGTGCCAGGCGTAGCAAAGCAGCCCCAAAACATAACCAAGCCTCCTCCATGTTTCACTGTAGGTATGGTGTTCTTTTCTTTGAAAGCTTCATTTTTTTGTCTGTGAACATAGAGCTGATGTGACTTGTCAAAAAGCTCCAGTTTTGACTCATCTGCCCAAAGGACATTCTCCCAGAAGGATTGTGGCTTGTCAATATGCATTTTAGCAAATTCCAGTCTGGCTTTTTTATGTTTTTCTTTCAAAAGTGGAGTCCTCCTGGGTCTTCTTCCATGGAGCCCACTTTCGCTCAAAAAGCAACGGATGGTGCGATCAGAAACTGACGTACCTTCACCTTGGAGTTCAGTTTGTATCTCTTTGGCAGTTATCCTTGGTTCTTTTTCTACCATTCGCACTATCCTTCTGTTCACTCTGGGGTCGATTTTCCTCTTGCGGCCGCGCCCAGGGAGGTTGGCTACAGTTCCATGGACCTTAAACTTCTTAATAATATTTGCAACTGTTGTCACAGGAACATCAAGCTGCTTGGAGATGGTCTTGTAGCCTTTACCTTTACCATGCTTGTCTATTATTTTCTTTCTGATCTCCTCAGACAACTCTCTCCTTTGCTTTCTCTGGTCCATGTTGAGTGTGGTGCACACAATGATACCAAACAGCACAGTGACTACTTTTCTCCATTTAAATAGGCTGAATGACTGATTACAAGATTGGAGACATGTGTGATACTAATTAAAGAAACTAATTAGTTTGAAATATCATTATAATCCAATTATTTATTATCTTTTCTAAGGGGTACCAACAAATGTGTCCAGGCCATTTTAGAATATCTTTGTAGAATAAGCAATAATTCATCTCTTTTCACAACTTCTTTGCTTTATTCTATGACATACCAAAGGCATGCAAGTATACATGATAAAATAGCTTTTAATTTCATCACTTTTCAGGAGGAATGAAGCATTATTTCAATGAGCTGTAAGGGTACCAACAAATTTGAGCACGTCTGTGTATATATATATATATATATATATATATATATATATATATATATATATATATATATATATATATATATATGGTCGTATTTTTCTACCGATAACAATTTACAAAACAAGGTTCTGTTCTACCAGCCTGACTGTCTGTCTTAATCTTACATGTTATCTTTCACCAGCATATTTATCTTACAGCATCTATCATGCTCTGCCTCTGTTGAACCAATACCGTTCAGCACGCTTTAATGTCAGGATAAATTCAGCGGCACATTGAAGCACGGGTGCACACTGTCGTTGCTGTTTACTGAGGAAATCTGAAACTCCCAGTAAACACGATAGCCGATTTTTAAATGCAGAATTGACCTGGCTTATTTTTTCAAAATAACCAGACAAGTGTTATTCAGCTGTTTCTTTACAGAGCGGTGACCGTACTGAATGAGCATCATTAGCACAGAATAAACCCTACATTTCCTCATCCATACACAATCAAAACACGATTAGAGTAAGTGTAAGAAAAGGGCACCGTGCCTCGTTGGAGTCAAAAGCAGAAACAACTCGTGGCACAAAGAGACAGGAGCTTTTCCTTCTGATATGAGGAGGTAAAGAGTTTGAAAAGAAAGCTCATTTTATGAGTAGTGAAGTCTGAGCGCCTGTGGAGTGATTCAGCTCTGTCTTATATGCTGACCCAATCAATGGTCAAGGTCTAGACAAGGAACGTGTTATCCCTCTGCAGTGTGGCACTTCTATTTTTCATTTTCAAAACCAGACCATGAGCATGTATACTGTCTAGTGGCATATTTTAATAGGCTGGTTTCACAACCCCTGATTATCACAAATCTCAGACCGTGTTATTTTTAGAAAACGTATGTTAGTATGGAACTGTGAAACTTACCCATAAACTGATTGTTGAGTAAATCACAATTCTGGTGTATCCTGAAAAAAGTGCATTTTGAGAATGTTCTTTTAAAGTTAAGAACTGCCCTATACCTGCCTAATGGTTTCTGGTTGAACCTTTATGTCTCAAAATCAAATCATACAAATTGATGGCTGCATCAGAAGACTTTCATTATGCAGCCTATTATACACAGTGTGGTCTATTTTAATGTTCTAAACAGTGGCAGATCTTAATACTACTGTCCTTATTCCACTGTATATGTTTTATTTTGTTTAGTGGTGTTAATGAGGTGGTCAATAAGTCAACCCTGGGGGAAAAACAAGGATTAATACAGAGTTAAAACAAGGATTAATACAGAGTTAAAACAAGGATTAATACAGAGTTAAAACAAGGATTAATACAGAGTTAAAACAAGGATTAATACACAGTTAAAACAAGGATTAATACAGAGTTACAACAAGGATTAATACACAGTTAAAACAAGGATTAATACACAGTTAAAACAAGGATTAATACACAGTTAAAACAAGGATTAATACACAGTTAAAACAAGGATTAATACACAGTTAAAACAAGGATTAATACAGAGTTAAAACAAGGATTAATACAGAGTTAAAACAAGGATTAATACACAGTTAAAACAAGGATTAATACACAGTTAAAACAAGGATTAATACACAGTTAAAACAAGGATTAATACACAGTTAAAACAAGGATTAATACACAGTTAAAACAAGGATTAATACACAGTTAAAACAAGGATTAATACAGAGTTAAAAGGTGGCTGTAGTTAGATGTGCTACAGTTTAGATAAATAAAGTAGACCCCAGTATGATACCGAGGTGTAAAAAGTAGAAATATTATAGGTTTCATTCAGAAAAGTTGCTTTTTGTTATTTTATTTTATTTTTCTAAGATAGATACTCTGGTAACCCAACCGACAGTGCATCTAGAGGTCCCAGGGTTATTTTAGTAATCAAATCTAGACATAAAAGCTCTTTGAGCTAATATATATATATATATATATATATATATATATATATATATATATATATATATATATATATATATTGTAAGATAGCGGGTTGTGAGAGACAGCAGGGAGGGGGTTAAAACCTCCCTGCGAGAGAGAAAACATGTGAGAATGCACCTTTTTGTTTGATTTGTGTTGCTTTATTGTTTAGTTTAATTGTTTTATTATTAATGATCATCCGCACCTGGGCGTTATGGGAGAATTAGACCCAGGTGCGGAGTTTAAAAGGAGAGCAGGCAGTCTGCTCGAGGCTGCTGAGTAGAAGGAGGCAGAAGAGGTGCTCTGTCTCCGAGTAGCCAGAGAGAAAAAGTAAGTGCGGTGTCAAACCTGTTTGTTGAAGTTTGTGGTTTTGGGAAGGACGGGAAAACAGCGTAGCTGTCCCGCGTTAGTCAGGGTGTTCCTGAGAGTTGAGTTAGTGCTCCAAGAGGAGTTAGGTGTTTATTTTGTGTATTTGTTTTATTTTGTGTTTATTAAAAAATTAGCGCAAACGCGCAAGAAAATCCATTTCAGTGTCCTGGGTCGTATTTTTAAAGGGGCAACGAACCCGAGTGGGTCCAGCTTTGTTACAATATATATACACACACATACATATACAGTGTATATATATATATATATATATATATATATATATATATATATATATATATATATATATACACACACTACATCTTAGCAATGGCTTTCTTACTGCCACTCGACCTGTCAAACCTGCAGCTCGAAGTCTTCTCTTCACAGTTGAGACTGAGACTTGCTTACTTCGACCACTGTTAAGCTGTGCTTGAAGCTGTTGTCCTGTGAGCCGCCTATCACGCAAGCTGTTGACTCTCAGAAACTTGTCTTCTGATTCTGTTGTGGCTTTGGGTCTGCCAGACCTCTTCCTGTCAGAGTTTCCTCCAGTTTCCAAGTGCCTTTTGATGGTGTAGGAAACTGTACTCACTGACACCTTGGCTTTCTTTGCGATTTCTCTAAAGGAAAGACCTACACTTTTAAGGGTTATAATGGTCTGTCTGTCTTCCTTTGTTAATTGCCTTTTTCTCACCATAATGAGAGCAATATACTACTTCCTGCAGTACAATACTGTCCAAATAATGCTTAAGAGGGTGTAGTAACACAGTCTGTTCCAACACTGCTTTTATACAGACAGAGGGTTTGTAAGTAATCAACAAAAGTTGGGACACCCATAGGAATTGTTAGCATCAACTTTCAAGGCTTAATTTACTTCCATTGCTGCAGAACAGCTGTAAGTTGTTAACCCATTACTTGTTCCCTGAAAAAGGCCTTTTTGTATAACTCTGAAATGTACATTATTTTTCAGTTTTTGGTAACCTAAACTTTTTTTTTTAACCTCCTGGCAGTTTACCGCTTACCTTTGTACCATTTCAGGTTATTCACTGGACTTGAACTGCTTAAATTTCAATAAAAACTGGAAAAATGGGGGTGTTCTAAAACTTTTGACCGGTAGCATATATATAGTGCCCTTTCTTATGTACAGTTTCTGCTGTACATGTGTGTGTGTCATCGTTACATTGTGTGGGGTTGCAATTGAGAAGGTTACCCTTGTGATTCATTTCTCATATTAATAATAAGGTAATTGATCATCAATTCTGTAGCACATCTATACCGTGGAAGTACTTTGTAATATTATATTAAACTGCAGTTAGTGTCCCACATTGTGTTTCCTAAATTGCTCAGTGGTTTAGTTACTCTTAACAATGGTATCCTTCTGTGAGTAGACAGACCTTTTGGTGTATTTGCCTTCCTTACAGCTAGTTGTAGCAAAAGGGTCCCTACTCTTGGCAATTCTAAAAACCACACCTTTTAAAGTAACCATTTTAAAATAAATAAGAATTCTGAAGTGATTGCCCATTAGAAGTGAACAAACCTCAAAAGACGCTGTTGAAGACACCTAGCTGAAAAGCTTGTCTGCCCTGATTTGATTGAGTCTTTACAGCTTTGAGTGTCAGTGATAAATACAAACAAATCCTGTGTTTATTTATAAAAGCGAAGGGTGAATTCTGACTTTCCAACCTTGTCCTTATTTGTCTGAGACATGCTGCCGAGTGCGTGGGAGGTTGTGTTGGTGTTGGTGCTTGTACTACAAGAGTTAATTATTTTCTCATTGCTCTGTGTGTGTGTGTTTGACTGTATTTTTAAACCTGCTGCATTTCCTAGTCACGTTTTGAGTTTGTAGCGCCTAGCTGCCCTGTGGAGGATGTATGAGACTTTGGCTTTCCTATTTGCGATCTGAAATGAAGGAAGAGTGTAGCAAATGGGGAACCCCCCCCCCTTTCTAAATGTACACTAAAGACACTGCATAATTATTCACAACTCTTACTTTAGCTGCTGAGTGTGTGTTTTTTTTTTGGGGGGGGGGGTTTGTATTGCTTTGAATTTAACTCTTTCCTTCAAAGTGAGAAAGAGACCACATTATTGAGCATGCTGTTTCTGTGAGCTGCAGTGGGAACGCATCTGTATCCTTACACTGTGTGTACAAGCCTAGGTCGCTGCTTCCCTAGAACAGTGGTGCGCAAAGTGGGGGCCACGGAGAGTCAGTAAGGAGGGCCACGGAGAGTCAGTAAGGGGGGCCACGGAGAGTCAGTAAGGGGGGGTGCAGAGAGTCAGTAAGGGGGGGTGCAGAGAGTCAGTAAGGGGGGGCACGGAGAGTCAGTAAGGGGGGGCGTGGAGAGTCAGTAAGGGGGGGCGCAGAGAGTCAGTAAGGGGGGGCGCAGAGAGTCAGTAAGGGGGGGCGCGACTATGACTAAAGAGGCAGTTCTGTAAATATTATTATTATTATTATTATTATTATTATTATTATTATTATTATTATTATTATTATTTATTTATTTATTTATTTATTTATTTATTTATTTTTTTCAAAGAATAGAACATTTTAAATAAATACATAAATGACAGCTAATTAGTCCAAGTTCTTAGCTTTTCAAATGAGCCGTTGATGATCACTCTAGGACCTGTAGAACCGGAGAAATGATGTTTGAAGTGGCGAGTGTGAGTGAAACTACAGTGAACAGAGCTGAAATGACGGCTGCCATGTATAGGGTGACAAGCGTAAAAATAAAAACACTGTTTCTCAATACAACGTCAAATTGGGCTGCATTAAATATCCCAGATGTATTGGAGGTACAGGAACAGCTTGTAAGATTGAGCCTCAGTTTGAGAATGCAACTACTTGGGTGCTAATCAGTCATTGTGTATCCATGAATCTTTATCCTTTCTTTGTATAACATATTGTATTGTAATCACGGTGTGTATGCTCTGCCGAAAGCACTACATTACCATTACCGATCTTACTACGCATCTACAGAGTAGCCAAAATAGAAAACAGACACAGAGCATAGCATGACTTTAGTGAATAGTTACAGCCCTAGCCAGGACTAATATTTTAAGAAATATTATACTGTTAATAAAAAGACAAGATAGGTGAGATCCATTAAAGACAAATCAAATAGAATAGAAGCTCATCAGGCTCACAGTGAAGCCTTGAATGCAGCATCTCAAACTGCTATGCAGTTATTTCTACCCCGGCGTTTCAATGTAATTACTGCTGAATTTCTGTAATTTCTTGTATTGTATGTGACATCTCATTTAGCATAGGGTCCTGTTGGCAGGCAGCAGAACGTTACTAAACTGACATTATTAACAGGACAAATAATGACTATTGAAGCCAAAAGTGCAATAACATGTCATCTTGACTAAGTTAGTAGGCGCCAAAGTGAAGTATCAAACACCTACTGTAGTTGGAGCCAGAACCTGTCAACGCTTATACAATCGGAGCCAGTCGGAAAGTTTATGTGAATCAAATACCCAAATAATGTTGTCCAGTTTTTGTTCTGTTTTCCTCATGTGTGTGCTAATATTTGTAATGCCACTGTTTGTTTTTCCTGTTTTATGAAAGCCTGGTAAGCCCTTAAGCATGCATCGAAAAAGAAATAAAGGGGACACCTGCAATTTGCAATGAGTGAAAGGGTTCACTAAGAGAAAAGTGAGTTGTACCATAATCCTGTCTCATCCGCAACCTGGACTCCTATCTGGAATACAGGTGTATCCAGAATTGCCACCTCTGGTCTGCAGGCCGTGACTGGGCCTGTTCTCTGTGTGTGTGGTTCTGCTGGGTAACGAGGTGGCCTTGGTAATTAAGACCTCCCTGTGTTTCAGATGAAAACTCTCAGGAGAGCAGGCTGCATTGTAAGAAAGTCACAGCTGATTAACGACAAGCAGTGCTTAGTACTTGAAAAGCCACTCAGCAGTGATTGTACTGTGGGATGCGCCTTGTGTGGCTGATATATGGTGACTCTTAAAGGAGTGCTTAACAAGGTTTATAAAATCCATTTGCTTCCATCTTATTAGACAACGCTACAGATAAAGTTGCTTTTGCATGAAGAAATACAAGATTGTAAGCATAATTAAAGGGGAACCAGTGATAGCGTTAATAAAGTGAGGTAAGAAAAAAATGATTTGAAAGCATTGCTTAGCACAACGTGCCCATTTATTGATCCCATTTAACAGCTATTGTGCAATTTATTATTGTTTTTTAGATCAACGAACCCTGCTGTGTCACACAGTGGATACCTGTTGTACACAAATGTGTCAAATGCACTTCCCTCGGCTCTCACTTGATGGCAGCATTAAGCATCCTATAGTGATCCTAGTAGTGGATTCAGTGTACTGAAATTCTGGCCAACCATCTGTCAAATAAACCGTTGATATTTTCACAATCAGCAAGAATCAGGAAGAGGCTGTTTCTGAACAAGAAAAAATACAAAAAAATACAAATAACAGCAGGCTTTTTTGCCCCCATAAATCTAGTTTTTCAATATGATGTTAGGTATTAAGTTAGTTGTTTCCTGGTTTGCCCATTAATATCTGCCTGATCTGTAGCAGGAAGACAGGCCTTTTCCATCTCTGTCATTTTTGTCTTAAGCAAGTAGGGGCCTGACCTTTCTCTAGACAGGCAGGTATCCGATGCACAAGTATTTATAGAAGACATTTAGTCTCACTCACGTCAAGGCAGGGAGATGACCCCTGAGCTTCCAAACCACTACTTCTTATTGCATGTTGACCTCTAAGCCAATTGATTTGATTTAAAATTCCTACATAATGCATGATTGGTTGTGTTTTAAATGGAGAAATGTGCCAAAGTGAGATACAGGAAAAGTAAATACTGACATGTGCATAAGATAATTCAGTGAGAATGTCCTGTGAAGCTGGCATGCCATTAATTTCCATAACAGGCCTAGACATTAGTAAAATTATCAGCCCTGTATTCTGTTCCCCGCCAGTAATAAGAAAATGGTTTTCAGGTGCATTGTCGGTATGATAGAGTGGAGTACCTTGTCAAGTCTGTGTACCCATAGGTCAAACACATTGGCATTGACACACACGGTTGTGGTGAGATTGTACCGCCGTCTTGCCCAGCTTTATTATATTTAAGCAGATTGGTAAGAGTTGAACAGTTAAAATAACAAGTATCTGCATCCGGTCATTACAGTTTTGGAAAGGTACCAATTTTGCATTTCTTGAACATCATCCGTTTACAATCCCATTCCCACAATACTGGACTTTAATTAAAGCGTAGAAACGCTTCTTTGTGTTCTAAGACCCCGTTCACACGACTGTGCTGGCCCAGGGCCACCTTGGGCTGCCTCAGATTTATTATTATTAGTTTATTTAGCAGACGCCATTATCCAAGGCGACTTACAGAGACTAGGGTGTGTGAACTATGCATCAGCTGCAGAGTCACTTACAATTACGTCTAACCCGAAAGACGGAGCACAAGGAGGTTAAGTGACTTGCTCAGGGTCACACAATGAGTCAGTGGCTGAGGTGGGATTTGAACCAGGGACCTATTGATTACAAGCCCATTTCTTTAACGACTGGACCACACAGCCTCCTAGATTTAGGTCTGCAACCCTGTTCACATTTGTGGTTTAAAGCGCCTTTGCGTGTTCACATATGTGACTGAAAAGCAAGCCTAAAATGGGTAGAATTGCTTGTTTTTTTATGGCCTGCACTCAGAATGGAAGAGCTACCGGAATATACAGTAATCCTTGATTTGTAGCAGATGTTCCTTATTAATGTATATTTTTTCAATGCAGCACAGTAGCAATTGTATGGTATATATTTAAAAAAACATATTATTGACTATTTTGACTTTTAATGTTATAGTGTGTAAAGGGGTGACGGTCAGAGCTTAACCCCACCCACAATCACATTATTCTCTCAAGAACACGGAGGTATTTAGAACGTGGGAAACAGCAACTTGCTAGTGTTGACGGGTACAAATATTTATTTTCGTAACAGATACTTCACTGAGATTGCAAATGACTATCAGGTTGTACATACAGAGACTGACATTCACAAGCAAGCTCACGACTGACCACCTAATAATAGTACTACTGCTGCCTCCTATGCAAAGACATTCCACATGTTTCTTCTCATGTATACGTATTTGTTTAACCTGCATGAATACCGTCTTTGTTTACAAACACAATCGTTAAACTATTCTATTGTTTACTTGTTATTATTATCATTGTCATTATTATTCCCTAACCATCACCACTTCATTGAGGGAAGCGTCCTAATCTAAATACAGCAATACACCATGATATAATATCAAATACACTTTGCTCAACAACCTGCATGATACATAGTAAACCACTGCTCTATCGCCAGTAGAATAACATTAACAATAATAATCACAATAACAGGCATTGAAATATTACAGTGAGGGGCACACCCTCACATGGTGCATCAGCGATCTTAATATTTGTGAATGAGAACAGTATTTTTTTAATGTGTGTAAACGCAAGCTAAAGAAATGATCGGCATTTTAATATAAAGACGCACACTTCTGTAGCTATGTATATCGTTGCGTGTAAAATAAACAATTGTAGCTGAATGGGCCCCTTCACCAGCATTGTTGATCATTATTGAGATCCACAGTCCCACAGTTTTTATATTTATCGCTTAGTTAAAGCATAAGTTTAAGCATAATTATGAAATGCACTGGAGCTCGTATATTATGCGAAAGAAACAACCTGAATGTTAACCCACTATATTTCTTTTTATTTAATATTTTTATAATTAAAGTTGTATGATGTAGAAATAATTACCATTCAATACTGATCCCCTGCCATCTTGGCTAGCAAGAGCATTCAGCTTTCTATTTACCTTTCTGTTTTTAGAGAGTGTCTACTGAGCTATGCAACCACATTGGTCATGTGATATGAAAAGGCCGGCCCTGGTCTCGGATTGCCTTTTCTTTTTTGGAGCATTCACATATGAGAAAAGGCGGCCCCGAGGCTTAAATCGCAAGTGTGAACGGTGTCCCAGATTCTTAATCTGTTTGTTTGTTTTTCCTGTCTTCATTGCTGGGTTGGGATTTTTGATTGGATTGAGGGGCCTGTAACACAGTTGCGTTTTTAAACTAATTGGATAGTTAACTGTGTCGAAGTGGGTAGGATTGTATATCTGTGTTATTTGTGGGTATAACAAGAGCAGGACCCTCCTCCCCCAGCCTCTGTCTCTCACTCTGCTTGTGGTGTAACCGGAGAGCACTGAACTCTTAAACCTCCCTGCAGGACCGAGTAAACGGGTCGACGTTTTGATGAGGGGGGAAGGGGGGATCTGGGTGCGTCGTAGAGCCTTGTCCTGTGGTTCCCGATCTGAGTTGCTAAATGGTCCGCAGTGATATATGATTTGTTGTCAGCAGGTCAATGGCTTCACTAAGTGAGAGGATGTTTTCTCTAGTCTTGCCGTGCCGGGCTAGTGGGAGGATGGCTCATTAGGATGATAAAGTGGGCCTTTTTTGGGGGGGATTTTTTTGTAGAGGCAGGGCCCAAGTTTGAGAGTTAAAAGGATTGAGGCCGGGCCAGATTTCCATGGCTGCCAGAGCACTGTTCTGTGTTCGTTTACTTTTCTCTCGCTATCTCTGCCGATTAGCTGAAACTACCGGGGAACTGTGGAGCAGGCCTTTCCAGTTCAGCTCTTTTAGAGTCACCTATAAGCACAGTCCATCAGCTCAGTTTAATTCAGGTCAGGATAGGAAATGGGTTTGGTGGTCTCAACAGAAACCGCCACAATTCAGGATATTTTGGCACAATTGCTTGGAAGAAGCCTAGGACTTTATAGCAGTGGTGGTCCTTCAGGTCAGCATTGCGCTGCATTGGAGGAATTACAAATCTAAAGGCCACCCAGCCATCCACCATGCAAATGTGAAGTGCTATCTTATCCTTGGTGTGGGTGAGACTATCCAGGTTGACAACAGCCTAATAGTATATGGCTTGTGAGGTAGCACTTCTGTAGTGAATGTGTAGACTGTTAAAACATTCAAAGTCAAGTTTTTATTAACTTTACCTTTTGATTCCTGAAGAGTCTAGGTTTTAAGAGTTGCTCAAGGTTTAATGTTTTTTTTTTTAGCTGTCCGGATTTTTTAAAGTTTATTCTTAAAGTTGCTTTAAGGGTTATGTTAACATCTTAGTGTTTACAAGAAATGCAACACTTCACCTTTTCTGCATTCCGTTTTGTCCATATGTTTTTGTTCATTTTGAGCCATTACAATTCTCAGTGTAGAAAGAGATTTGTCAAGAGAACACCATTAACAAATCCAGATCAATGCTGTGTCATGCATCCAAACCGCTGAATCCAACATCAGCACTGTTGCAGGAGGGACCGCTGATCAGGATACGCAAGCCACGTTCACACAACAAATCCTCCTCCTCATTTCAAATGCTCACAAAATAAAAATAAAAAGTTGGTTTCATTCCCCAGCCTCCCAAAGGATTTTGAATAAAATATCAAAAGATACCGGGATTGTGTTGACAAATATGACAGCGTTTCTGTGGGGCTTGGTACCAGGAGGTCCCCGGTTCAGCCACTGACTCACTGTGTGTGACCCTGAGCAAGTCACTTAATCTCCTTGTGCTCCGTACTTCGGATGAGACGTAAAACCGAGGTCCTATTGTAAGTGACTGCAGCAGCAGCAGCAGTTTTGGTGTATAGTTCGCAGTCTAGTCTCTGTAAGTCGCTTTGAATAAAAGAATCTGCAAAATGACTAATTAAATAATAACATCTCTAAAGAAGATCTGGTGACAAAGATTTAGAGACGATATGGTAAAGCCTGAGGAGACTGCGTTAAAGTTGCTGAGCATTTGTTACGGCCTCAACAGCAGACAGTGAATTTCAGTAATCCCAGAAGCTGCAGCACCATGCCATGTTAGTGCGATAAAAAGTAATTGATTCTTTCCATCATTTTGATAAGAACTTCCTTCTGCAAGTTACAGAAACACAGTCCAGTCAATGGAGTTGTTTATTATGTTTGTTAGGGAATGTACTGAACTGCTGACCATTTTATACCAAGGGAATCTGTGATTTTTTTTTTTAATTTATTTATTTTTATTAATTGTATCCACCAAAATAGGATTGCATCTTGAAAAAGGCTACCCAACAACATTAATAAGGAAAGTATTAAGGCAAGGTGTGTATGGTCTTCATAGACTTTTGTTTTCAACAGTAAGCCAGGCAATAATTCAGTCCTCATAAGGTATTCAGAAGTCAGAAGTCAGAAAGTAAGGAAAATGTTGCTCATACCATGGGGTAAATATGACCATGCTAGTTTTTGCCAGATGTACGCATCATAATGTATATATACATTACTATGGCGAATCTACTTTTGTTTTTCTTCTTTTTTTTGTATGATAGCTCAGAGGGGTACAGGGTTTCATGTTGATATTAGAATATTTCCTTTCTGCGTGATAGTGCTATATTTTATATGCAAAATAAACTAACAAATATTCAAATATGTATATCAATTCTGGAAGAGTATCCAAACATGAAAGTTCTGTTTTTGTTCCAGTACTATGCACTATGAAAAGAGTAAGAGGGAAAGGGCAAAATTTCATGTTGAGTATGACAGTCAAGGCAAGAAACCCTATCTTTACTTGAAGCACCGCACAGTGCAAATATCCATTCCCCTCCGTGAAACAGGTGCAGGGGACACACTCCAGCACCCACGCGCATCCAGTACTAAAGTCATTGCCCGTTCTCACTGGCTGCAAAGCAGGATAGCACAGTGTGTTTTAGAGATCAGCTTCCTCTGGTCCCAAGCAAGCAGCGTTCCATGTCATTAGGTTAAGACTAAATGATCTGGAAGGTGTGGACTGGATAATTGGAGATTATTGCATATCAGCTGCACCGGGTCTCCCTGTCCTGTGGCAGCTCTCGAGCTGAGGAGCAGTCCGGCCAGTTAAGTAAGGCCAGACGATGGAGCAAATCAAGCTCTCTGCAGCACGTTGAGGAGAAGGAGAAACAGCCGGTGGCGGTTCCGAATAACTTCAGCGACTGCCAAAATTACAGACTTCATCTCCCTTATCTGCATACTTAATGTGTGCCATCTGCGGCTGCTGGACTGGGCACATTGCAAAAGTGCAAAACACAAAGGTAAGTACAAATAGGGATGGGAAATTTTTAATTCTAAATAGGGATTCTTAATTTTAAAGCAAAGAAACCTGTTGATGGCGCAACAGGATTCGGTGGCATCAGTTCATAATGCGATCATTTCCATTGAGCTTGTTCTGATGATGACACCATAACAATGTGAAGTGAAGGCACTAAATCTCCTTCCAGTTCACTGTTGGTTAATGATTGTTAGACATTGCAGTTTTTACTCCAGACCAAGGTCAGAATTTGCAGGTATTTTATTCTAGAGGACCATATGCTGTCGGTCAGTAGTACACGTTTCAGCTGTGCAGCCTGTACACGATTTGCCTGAAACCAAATGGTGTTGTTTTTAGTTTTCTATTCTTAGGCTAATCTTGATAAAAATCCAGAAGGTAGAAAACCCATTTTGCTTTCCAAATTCAGTATAAATCAATCTGACATTAATGCTCTTGTATACCTTTCTAATCAGAAAAACCGGTGCATGCGCCACAGACTACACAAGACCAGGACTGGAGGAGCTGGAAGATACCAAAACTCAGAGTCAAAATCAAATGCCAGTGGTGTAGACTGTTCAACATTATTATTATGAATTAGTTATTTAGCAGACTTTTATCCAAAGTGACTTACAAAGACTACGGGGTGAACTATTCATCAACAACTGCTGCTGCAGAGTCACTTCCAATAGAACCTCGGTTTTACATCTCATCTGCAAGACGGAGCACAAGGAGGTTAAGTGACTTGCTCAGGGTCACACACAGTGAGTCAGTGGCTGAGCTGGGATTTGAACTGGGAAGCTCCTGGTAACAAGCCACTTTCTCTAACCACTGGACCACCAAGCCTCCCAACATAACCTGAACCAAGAAATGTGCCAACCTAGCTGAGTCTGCATAACTTCACGGGTGGGTCAAGCTATGCTGAATGGACCATACTCTGTATTACATTCTGAAGTATATAGCTCAAGAGGCAAACATATTGCATATTCTTATTCAGTCCACCCAAATGCCTGGCAAAACCTTCTGAAGCAGATGGGCCACACACCACAGAGCTCAAGCAAGCAAGCAAGCAACCAAGCAACCAACCAACAAGCACACTGACTCCAAGCACACTGACTCCAAGCACATATGTGTTTTCAGTTAACAGAACAAACAAACGGAAACCAGACTTTGCGGCACAACTGCGTATTTAATTCCAGTGCCAAACCAAAGGAGCCTGTTTGGATGTCCTTTATTTTAGTACGAAACGGCACCTTTAATGTGGACTTGAGGGTTGTTTTGTTTGTTGTAAACTGAAGACGGCGCAGTGAGCAGTGTCTGGCAGCCACTCTGTTCAGTGTGTGTGTGTGTTCCCCAGCCCGTTAGGCCTCTTCCTGTAGCACGTAGCTACATTTTTTCCCAGGATTGCACGCCGGCCCCCCCTCCCCCCGTCCCTCTTATCCCAGGATCCTGGACGATTGCTGTCTTTGTTCTAGTGGGGTTAGAAGCAAAAGGGGAGCTAGACTACTGCTTGTCCTAGGGCCATTCAGTTCGCTTACAGCAGGACCAAGGCCAAGAAACCATCCAACATTTGTGTTTCATTTCACTTTCCACATGTAGTACATTGAACAAAAAATTTAGGTCGGATAAACTGTATTTCAAAGGCATGTTACGTGGTCGATTTAAGTTCTGCTTAAGCACTTGGAGAAATTCTTTTGATTTTTTTGTAAAATAAAGGTCTTGCATCCCTGATACAAGTCTGCACATATTTTTTTTACAATACATTGTGTTACTGTATATATCTGGGCACGTGTTTTAAATTAGGTATGCATTGTTCTTTTTATTACTGCCACTGAACAGCATCCTCTGCAGGGAGACTAGAGCATCTGCAACTGGCCGCTACCTATTCATGTATTTCCGTAGCGATTCAATCTTTGGCTACCCCACACAATCCTGTTTTTGGGTTCTAACCAGTACCTATTTTTTATGTGTATTGTAGTCTGCGAGGGCTGTCTTTTATGTGCACCAGAAAACCAATGAATAGGCTTTAAGGGCTTAAGACACGGACCCTGCTGCTCCATCAGCAGGAGGAGCACAATATGTGCTATTTATAACGTGGGCTATTTTCTGCAGCATGTGGTAGTAAACCTGATTTTATAGCAACTTGTGTTTATCACAAATAACTGGGCCTATAGTTGTAATCAACTGCAGTTGAGAGTTATCAAAGTATTGTATCACGCTGTTAAAGTTATGTTCCCATGGCAACATCACACTCCGGCATCAGTGAAGGTATATCCAACTCAAAAGTTTTTGAGACAGTCCTTAAACATGCTTAATCTGTGAATCCATTGTGTTTTGTAGACAGCCTAGCAACGTCCTTGCTTGCGTTGACTCAACATAAGCCAACAAGCAGTTACACTGGATTTTATTTTAATTGACCTTGTAAACACTTCAGACCTGCCAGAGTCGATGCTGATAATTTCTCGTTCAATAATGTTGATCGGATGATTCTTGATTTTATGTGTCATGCAACTGGCAGTTGGAAAATAGGGAGGGAATAACAGCTGGAAGTCGTGCTGGAAATATGTCTGCCAAGTTGAGGGCTTTGTTTCTGAGGCTTGCCTGTTCTGACTCTACGTCCTGGAGGATCATTGAACCGGCAACAATTCTGGGCCACACTGCTCTGTTACAGTGTGAGCGCAACCCCAGGAAGTGCAAAAATTAGCCATTTTTCAAAAACCTAATAAATAAATAAATGAAGAATCGGTATGGTTGAAAAAAAAAAGGTTTGAGCCATTCCAGGCTTTACTATGAGTTCAGTTTGACACTCCCAATGTGTTTCCTCTTTACAGCTTGTTTATTTAAGCTCACAAAATTGGAATGGTTCACTGTATTTCAAAATGGTATTCTAACTTAAAATATTTTATTCCATATGCAGTTAACGTTATAAACCACTGCATTTATGTTAATGCAATGACATTGTTATTGTAAACAAGCTGAAATGTCACTACAGGGATTTGTTTGGTGGATATACCATCCTGAAAACCATTGTGGAAAAGAAGGACAATGCTCAGTTTTCAATAATAGTCATTTTGACAAATACACAAATAAAAGCACCATTTCCTGCATTCTGCGAATATCCTGGAAATTGTTCACACATAGAAAACTTTAAACTGGCTGAAGATAACTGTGGCTGTTCTTAGAATAACGCTTTGGGTGCTGTTTTGAAGCAAGTACAAAAGAGAATTCTTCTGATTCATTAAACTGCTGTTTACTATTTTTTTTTTCTTTTGTATTTCCTTTCAGATGTTCTTTTGCTTGATTTTTCTGTCAAGACTCTACAGTTAAAATATTCTGTTTCCCATGTTTGAGTTTATCCCCATTATTATAAATAGCATTTTCAATGTAAAAATCGCTTGGTGGGCAGGAGGCAGTCACGTGAATTTTAATAAATCATATAGCTTTTGGATAATTCTTCTTTATATTTGTATTATTATGTTTCAGTGCATCTAAAATCCCACATCTGTGTCTTCAGGAAACACAGTACTTGAGAAAAAAAAGTGAGGAAAGCTAGGGGCGCGGGCCTGCTGTATAAATTACACTTCCTTAAGTAGAATGTGAAGGACTGTAATTGTTTCAAAGCTGGATTAATGGAAAGCCCTGCACTAGATTACTCCATCTGGCAAGTTTGATTGCTGCTTGTAATTGGAAAATGCCCTTCTGACACAGACCTGTTGCTTGTGTGGGAGTGAGTTCATCGGCCACAGCGCTCGCAGGTAAAAACAGGAATACAATGGCCACATTCTTCCAGTTTTCAGCATGATAAAATAGAAACACCAGCTGTTAACCACTGCAGTGACATGACTTCACCCTCCCCAGCAAGTCAGTTTGAATTAATACAGAATCTTAGTGCATTATTGACTTTGCAAAAGAACAGTTTGTCTTTTGTCATGCCAGACCTTTTATTTGACCAACAAAACAAACCTGGTCAGCTACAGGAACCGCACAATAGGAGCTGGATAACTATTTACTGTGTGTGTGTTTTGCTGGAAATGAACAAAGCAATAAAGAACATGTGGGGTTTGAGGATAGTGGGAGAGCTTGTAAGATGAGCCCACAAGTCAAGTTCTTCAATCACTTTTGCTGTCCTCAAATCGCTGGAGTGGTCTTTGTTTTGCTATTCAATACCTGTTTGCTGAGCAGCTTACTGAAGACACTGCCGAGCTGAGCAGTAACGCAGAGCACTGTTTGAGAACTCTTATTAGAATTCCAGAGCCTGAAGAGAGAGAGAAAAGATATCCCCAGACTAAATATTGTACAGGCTGTGACAAGTTCTCTGGAAGCTGTGATTTAATCCAAAAGTGATCAAGACTTTCCTTTACTGAACGTAGTATTGCTAATTGTTATTAATATGTGGGACGAACACAGGAACTTCATGTTCGGATCTTCACTCACAATTTAAATGTTTGTTCTGATATTCTTTAGTTTTTAAAATACATTGCTCTGAACGCAGGCAGAGACCACATAGCGGCAGGGTGGCGTGGCCCCTGTGTGTGTGCCTTTATTTTGCAGCAAGACCTTACAATAGGTAACATGTTAAAATAGAAAAATATCCCAGGAGTAAAGAATACGTTGTGTAGGACTTACTTTACCCCAGCGAATAAACTACAACACAAAGGATGCCAAATAGCAGTTCAAGTTAAACATTGTTTTGTTTATTCCCGAAATAAATAGTACATAAAGTTGACACCGCATTTTATTTATTTTTTCCTTTTTTTTC
The DNA here is from genome assembly GCF_902713425.1 of Acipenser ruthenus. NCBI lineage: Eukaryota > Metazoa > Chordata > Actinopteri > Acipenseriformes > Acipenseridae > Acipenser > Acipenser ruthenus. Next base: position 5,016,926 of record NC_081203.1, on the reverse strand, counting down.
ATTCTTGCCATTGCCGTTTCTTCACAGTAAACAGCGGCCATAGACACGTTTTCATAAAGAGGTTTACTTGTGCCTTTTTGTAGCTGAACAAGCAAACTGAAATTTAACTTTAACACTTCAAATAAAACAAACATGGAAATGACATTGTAAAGTGAAGGGGAAAAAAACTCACCATTTTGGTTCTCGTTTATTAGATTCCACTAACAAAGTTGCACCAAAAAATATATCATACATACAATCTATGTAGAAATCACTACACAACATTGTCAGGAAGTTGGGTACTGTTTAAGCAAGGCATTTCAGAATGACGTGTTGGATTTTTTCTGACCCATAAGATTCTAGCTCGCTCTAAAGCAGCACAATGCATTTTTTGTCCCAGATGGCTTTCCATAGAGATCACCATGCGTGCATGCATAATCTGGTTTGTTTACGTTTTGCTGTCTAAAACTTTTAAATAGAGGCTCAAGAAAGTTAGTTGAGAAAATATCCATTCAACAAACTGGCACACAGGAATGAAAAAGAAGCACTGCCAAAATTGGTGTGTACCCAGAGGCACTTCAAACGCACTGCATCTTGGCCTCTATGCCTTTATTCTTTTTGACATTATTGGAGGTACAAGTAGACTGTGACCAGATAAGGAGCAATCATCTTGTCAACACAATTACACAGCATTAGAAGCCAGAGGTAGCTCCTTGTGAGCTGCAGCTGGAAGGCAGCTTTGTGCATCATTATATGGGTCATTCCACCGAGAGACATAAGGGGCCACAGATTTGCAGAGCTCTCGTTAAAAGTAGAACCAAACCTGTATTTGGATCTATGGCAGATGCGTGATGTGGAATAGACACAGAACATTGATTTCTATTTCCAGAGAGACTGGATTAGTGGTTTGACGCAATAAAATAAGGGAACTTTTATTATACTTCTGTGAAAAACAGTCATCATTTGGTCCATTTAATATAGAATGGCCCATATCATCACAGTGTGCAATAGCTGAGGCGTAATACGAACTACCAGCATTTTTGTACTTCATGTCGTTGCCTTTGAGGTAAAATGCTGCACATATTTCTGTAGTATCACTGTGACCAATCGATGTCAATGCACACTGCTTGTTGGCTTTTAATTTACATCTGAGGCTTAGGGAGTTCTTGAGCCCCTCTCAGCTTACACAAGATAAAATAACTGTTGCTGTGACCATCAGAAAGAGCTGACTATTCACTTAGTAACGGCTGCAAATGGTTTTGCATACAGTACCGTAGATGTTTAAGCAGACATAGTTCAGTGCATAATGCACAATCAGGGCTACATTGCACAGAAGTGGAAAACTGGAGAAATATGAAAAAAGAAACAAAAAAAAACAACATCTGTACTACTGTTTCCAGGAAAAGCAACTCTCAAACAGATTTGTTATGTAGGTTTGCATGTGGCAGGAACTGGACGTAATACAATTAATAACGATGTCCAGTGGTTAATGTAATTCCTTTAATGAATGTAATGGCTGAGTAACATTTGTCCACATGGCTGACTTCCTGTTGTTTACTAAAGACTTAGTGATTTGTTCTGTTATGGCCTTATCTAAGAATGTATGATTAGAGTGTTTAAAGTTGTAGAGTAATTAAAACAGAAAAAAAGTCTGAAATCAGTTAAACAGACCCCCTGTATCCATTGCAACACATTTAAGATGAGTAAGGCTACGATTTTGTCACGGAGGCCACAGAAATCGTGAATTTGAATAACGTCCTTGAAATCTTGGAAATGGATGTAAAAACACTTTTCATTAGCCGTTTCCTTTATTTCCTTTAAAAAATGCAGTATGTCATGCATTGAAAATACAAATCTGCGAGTATCTGTAAATGTGTTTGTTTGTGGATGCACACAGCATTTACATGTAGCTATGTAGGTCAGCGAATGAGATTGCTGAGCGAGCAAGCATGTCAACTGTGAGTGAAATGCTTTCTGTAAAGACAGAGGAACAAATGCATCAGAGAACATAAGTTTACCGACCTTACAGAGGCTTTGTTTACAACATGCTGTTTCAGAATTGTGGAAAACTCTAAATCCTGGTTCGTACTTCTGTCACAGATGAATGAGATACATCAGGCGCAGACAGCTATAAAAGCTGTGCAGCTTCACTATTTGCTTAAGAAAGGAAACATCATGTCACAGCCCTTTTTGACTGCGCAAAGTGGTTGCAGCTTTAAATATAGACTGCATTCGCGAAATTGGATAAATATACATTTTAGTAGATGTGCAGAGTTTGTACCTCTTATAAAAAATCAAAAACGACGTCGTTGGTGCATCCGTCTTCTCAACCAACAGAGAAGCCAACATTTCAAACATTAGAGAGATGCGGGTATGTGACAGTGAGAGATATTTTAGAATGACAGGCGAAAGGTTTGACGATCTGTTAGGCCTTTCCAAAAAAGACACACGTTGCAAGAATGTACATGACGTAATTCTGACACACGCGGTCGGAGACTCTCAACTCCGGCCACAAATGATGTCGGTCTGAAGTATGTACTGTGTTTTTTTGTTTTTCATTTAATGTGTGCAATTACACATTTTCCCTCGATTTCTCTCCCATTTTGGAATGCCCAATCACTTTTTCCCCTCACCACAGCAATTCCCCACACATGCTCAGGAGACCCAAAGGTTCATGGCATCCTCCGATCACACGACAAAGCCAGCTTCCTTTTTTACCCAGGAACTCAAGAGGATGTCCGGGAGCTACCGACCTCTGGAGGACAAAGTTGTCTGCTCTGAGCTGACTGGGCGCCTGGCCAGCAGGGTTCGCTGTAGAGCGATGTGGAGAAACAGTCCCTGCCGGTTTGACCTCCCTATTTTGTCGCACCTCGCCCGTAAAATGACTAAAGATGACCGTGCCAAAATCATAGCCTTAAATATGAGTTACTGAATGGAGCTAAATATGTGAATCTTCTTAACACTTAACACATTTTTATCATCCCATACACCACTAATAAAAAGAACATTCTCATTTGTTACCAGCTGATTTCAACATACATTACCTCATTCGTACAGAAAATGAACTGTAATTCTCTCAACAAAAAAAAAAAAAAATCACCAAAGACCACCTACTTTGATGATGTGGGTGGCTGCTTTTCTAGTATAGTAAATCCCCCAAGAATTACAAATACGGGCCTTCTGAACGCCCTGAGCTGTGTTTTTTTTTTTTTTTTTTCCCAAAGAATCCCTTTATTTAGGCTGTGAGTGGATTCAGTTACAGTTGCAATTGAGTTTGCAGTTCCGCTGTCAGCTCGAATCTTGTCTAGTCATGACTGCCTGTGAAAAACAATTAGGTGCGATTCCTGTTTTCTTTTCCCTGTCAAAATGTGTGATAGTGTAGCACGAGCTCCCAGCTGTTGGGCAGATAAAGAAGAAAGTGTGTTGGCCAAGGCTTCCAAAGCCCTGTTGAAAGGCCTCTTGGCACTCCTTGGCTTATCGCACTGCCTGTAGGAGGCTGAGGACAGCTCCCTTGGCAGAGACATTCCAAACACCCCCAGGCATGGTGCAGTCTCGGGGGCCATTGTTCAAATAGCTCTACTGCTGCAAGAAGTAGTTATTGATTATTGTCCTATTAAGGCATTTGTATTGTTGTTTTGGGGTTTGTTTACAACTTTTAAATAACCTTTCTTTTTTTGTACAGTACTGTAGCTTTCACAGTTAATCCTCCTAGTTGTGTCATTTCTAATTCATTATTGATTTGCTGTGAAGGTGTAGCAATATAGAGTCGTCCCCTTTTCCACGTTGGCACAGAGTGTGTTGGGAAGGCAGCATGGAAAACAAAATTAGTTAAACAGCCTTGTTCTGTGCCAAAACATCAATTCTGACTTTTCTATTTACAACGTGCATTACAGCAGTCGCTGTACTGTTTCCTAACGTAAAGTCATGTACAGACAAATTGAAAAATCATTAAGCTATGCTTCATCAGACTAGGTTTTCTGTTCATTTCCAAGTATTCCAGTTCACCCATGTTCCGCAGAACAGAATACATTTTGGCATTAAACACCTACACACACGCAATAATGCACATATAACCCTCTGCAAAGTGGGTGGGGGAAAGACCAGCCTTTTGGAAATGTCAAGCCTCTTCTAAACCAGTTTTCCAGATCCCCCGCCAGTGAAACAAAGAGATAAAATCGGATTAAAAAAAACTATATAACCTCCAGGCGTTCCACCCAGTTGGATTATGGAAACCCGATACAGTAATTTTTTTAAATTGTTATGACTTTTCTTCTGCAAGAAAATCAACAAGGTGGGCTGAATTATCTAATAAATGCACAGATTCTGCTTCTTTCCACAAGATACCAATTTTTCCCTGGCCACGATTTCACTGCGGCATCACCTTGATTTTAATGCCAAGTTGGCACAGCTGCAATGGAAAACTGACCGCCACTGGGTGATGATGGTGTTCAAGTGAGTGGGGTGAAGTTGGAGCTGTAATACCCTGGCGGGATGCCAGTCACTTGGCTGTCCAACACTTAAGCAATTTAATGTTCTTTTTTACAGGTCATGAAATTATTTAGAAAACAAACTGTTAAAGACCTCTCCAACTGTTTTAATTCGAGCTGTGCATGACTGAATGATTACAGGTTTGCCAGTCCTTAGCTTAGTGGTTGACGCCTGAGCATGTTTATAGATTTTAATTTACTGTATATTGTAGCATTGAACCATTGAGATGTAACTTATTCTGTTTATTCACTCGCAAGTGATTAGAACATTTCAGGTATTGCAACAAAATACTAGCTGCTGACTTGTATGTTGTTGATTCCCTTTGAAATCGATCAAACTCAATGTGCTGTCTAAGGTTTGTGACATGTTTGTCTTCTAAGGAGCTGGTCATCGATGTATCGAACATAAATATGCTTTGGACGCGAGGCATAAGATTTAAATAAAAATAAATAAAAAAAATCCTACAGCACAAGTAGTGTTCCATATATAAACGCTTCGATCTGGTCCAGCCATGCCTAGTTAATGAGACCTGACATGTTCAGAATCCAAAATGGCTGATTCTTGGGTTAGAATAGTCTTGGTTTCCTCAACTGACAACAAGCTAGCTAGCAGTGTGAAAAGTAGGCCGATGCTGCTTTCCTGAGAAAGTCCTGATGGGCACATAGTGTTTGGCTGTAGATACAAAGTTACTGCTGCACTGAGAAACACCAGAGGAATTTCCAGCTAGTCCATCACTGGCTGAGCAGAAGGTTTGCTTCAGACAGCAAACAAATGACAGCATTACTCAGTTATCTAAACTGATCAGGGCTGAGCCTTGTTTGGACAGGGGAATTGTTTCAGTAATAGAGGGTATAATGACCAACAATAAAGATACTGAATTGTTGTCAAACCCAAGACTATTATTACGTCAATTTATGTCACAGGAGCAAGGGCAGCGTGGAGGATGAACCTCAGGAATTGAAGTAGAAGAGACTTAGAAAAGGAGGTGAGACCGAACCAGTCGGCCTCCAGGACTGGGGAACCTATCATGGTCTGGCGCATAGAGAACCTTCATGGCGGAGGATGAGGCCAGCAAGGCTGGAGCTGTAAGGTTGGGAAGTGAGCTTCACTTGCCCCCAGAGGGAGACTTTAGCAGAGGTGGAGCAGCAAAGTGGAGGAGGAAGGGAGGATGGAGGAAACGAAAAAGCAAGACAGAGAATGAGGGCGTGGCTTGGGGTTTAAATAGGGAGATTGACAGATATTTTGGTAGGACAGAACAGGGGGTGGGGCTAGCGCTGTAGCTCCTGCACCCTGAAGCACACGCTAAGGTTACAAAACTGCTGTACTGCTCTACTTGTCCCTTTTATCTAATCAGAAAGAAAACATTTTATTAAACACGCAGTACCCCACACAGTTCTACAGTCTGGTGTAATTGTATCAGTGATTTTGTGTCCGTTAGGTACAGCAGAACTTAGAAGTAGGTTCAACTGTCTAAGCATGTGTTTTATAACAGTAACATATATATATATATATATATATATATATATATATATATATATATATATATATATATATATATATATATATATATATAACATTTGAAATTATTGATACTGTATTTGGCCCTATTTGCAAAGCTTTAGTACTATATTGGTAATAGACACCGTTAGAACAGTTTGTGAGACTGTATTTTATTATATATATATATATATATATCTATATATATATATATATATATATATATATATTCTTTACACATAGGGCTGCATAAATTGTTTTGGGTTATCAAATGGGCTAGTTTTACATCAGGGTCAACCTTTTAAAAGCTTCCATTGAGCATCCATCACTTTAACCACTGATCTGTCCTGTCCCCCCACCCCAACCTTTGTTTGATTACTTTCCAGTCTATTAATTAGAAAAATGCCCCCGAGGATTTGGGTAATAACCTTGCTGTAGTTTATAGCTTGGAGAAGTACACTTAGCTGGAACTGCAGTCAGAACGAGCATTCTTCTGTTTCCCAAGAAAATCTGGATAAAATTAAAAGCTTAGAGAAAAAAATTGCAATTTTAGCAATGTAGCATTACCACTTACTCCTGTGAAATGAGGGGGAGATGAAAGGAGACACATGACTGATAGAGGTTGTCTGGATTCCTAATAATTCACATGGTTTTCCTCTTAAGCCAAGCCATCCTAATATTATTCTCTATTAGATATGCTCTTGCAATGCAGAAAACCTCTGGTTACTGCTGGTTTTTAATGAAAAATATTTGTCAGTGGCTGGAAGGTTGACTTCACTTCACCAGGAGGACACAGTCTAAAGAATGACTGTACATTCCCTCAAACGGAAGAATACAGAAACAAAAAATGCATCACAAATACAAATTAAGCACAAATAAAGTGCACATGTATCTTCATTGACATCTAATTGCAATAGCTGTGGGCAGTAACAGAGAACACAATAAGGAGCAGTTGTTCCTTGCTATATTCCAGTAACTGGTGGATATTAAATACTGAACAACTGTATATTACACCACATTCTTAGATGTAATTAATTTGACTTGCTGATAGTTCATTTTTTATTTGATTACCTTAATTCTTATTTAAAGGGAGGCCGTTTTAACAGATTGTTAATTGCCTTGTGGTAGTGTGAATGCAGTTGACTTCTAAGTTATTCAAGCATCACTGTTTGTATCTTTGTGACTCTACAATTAACAGATTTCTTTCCGTTTGGAATTAACCCTAATCGGCTCACAGCGCCTTTAAGGTGAGCGGTGTGCAAATTGGAATATTTGGCATGTCGCTTTTATTTATTTGCCCAACAGCTTCCTCTTCTCGGATTTAATCCCGGTGTTGGAAGTAGGCTTAAAGGGCTAGTTTGTTAGATTGCGAGAGTGGAGCTTTGTTCAGGAGACATGGGTAATCTGCCAAGACACAGTCTTTGCCAACATGGATTAACTCAGAGACCGTATTCACAAAGCATTTACCACCATGCTGAATTAAAACATGTTTTGTTTTAAAAAAAAAAAAAAACAGAAACACAGATGTTTAAAAAGCTTCAAGTAAATAACTCGGGGTTGATTTTGATGAGTGAATATGACAGCTTGTAGAATGTGCCTTCGAGATGCAAAGGTATACATATGCACAGTATGCAGGTGAACCGATTTGTAATTAAATAAAATGATCATTAGTGACGTATTATTTTTTTTTGTTTAATGACAAAACTTAGAGTAAGTAGCGTTATACGTCCCCACATGTTGCTACAACTGTTTAAATAATGTACCTGTAATTTTTCTTTTCATTGTTAACATCCTGAAAACATTTTACACTTATAACTTTAAAGTTTGTTTCAAAGCTCTTTGCCAAATGGCTGCTCTAGTGCACTGGGGTTTGAGATCTGTCCTCTAAATCACTGCAGGAAACATAACAAGTTGGTGTTGGGTAGCAGCATAGTGCTTTTGGTTATGTTTACACCTCAAAACCTGTGTCACAGTTCATCCATACCCAATAAATACCCCCCCATACCCTTTCACACATACCTCATCATCTGATTAAAATAAAGCTTGTCATTACATGATTACTATATGTTTGAATATTCTGTTGACTTCACACATCATCAGAAAGCTGGCTGATCACTGCCAACAGACCAGTCCTCATTTCCACAGTGCTGACACTGATCGGCTGTCATATTATTACAGGTATTAACTAAATTGATTCCTGGCATTGTCAGTTGCTGCTGTGTTCTGCTGTTACAAACCAAAAACTACCTGGCGTTGCATAATGTAGAAGAGGAATTCAGAAAGGCAAGGTGTTTTGCACAGATGTTCCCATTGTTAAAAGTTGGAGAAATTGAAAGTAGCAAAAAGTTGTGGTAAAAAATTCTTTCAACCTCTGCCATGCACCAGATCATGCACACTTTCCTGCTGTCTGCAAGGTATTTTTTTGTTACATTTTTTATTAAGTTTGAGGGGGAATTTGAATAAGGTTTTAAATGTATGAAACCTATCCGGGCTGTTTGGATATTATTTTCATATTTTTACTAGTCTCGTACCTTAAATACCATTAACCAACCATAGTCACAAATAATATAAGCAGATTATGCAACTATAGGTAGGTAGCAAGTGGTTTTGCTATGTCTGGTTAGGCAAACTGAGGATATTAAAGATACTGTTTTTGCAGACTGGCATCAAGCGAGGTTGTGGTGGAAAATGTGACCACTTTGCTTGGTGTGTTCAAATGATTTCTGTGCTATTCAGATGAAAGGGTTTAATGACATGTCAAGCATCGAAACCACATTGGCCCACTTGTAATAAAAATAGTTGAGTGGCAAAGTACCGGAACTGCAAACTACAAAAGGACTAGTATAAGTGTATACTGGTATGCCCTTGCGCTATACGTTTTTGCTGCTGTAGTTCTGCTGAACTTTTATAATCCAAGCATTGCAGGTATGTTCGCCTAATGAAAGAACTACAGCAACGATGTGTGTACAACTGATGCTTGAGAGAATTTTGAGGGATTTCTTTTTTGTATATATAAATGTTTTTTTCTGTATCGGGTGATGTGTTTGAATTTTAAGTTCAAGCCATCAGGATTGTGTAATAGCTGGCCCTGTGCAGTATAGAGCTGTGTCGTGATAGAACAGAGGGTTAACCTTGCCCAGAGTATTTGCAAAGCAGGAACAAACCCAGTGTGCACATGTTACAGTACTTTGTGATAATTGTTTTGTGTTACAAAAGAAGAGAGGATTAAGTAAAACCTGTTTTTGTTGTTTGTTTTTTTATTTTTTTTTATTTCATGTGAAGTGTGTTTGGGTGGACCTGTCTCTGGCTGCCCTGCCATTGAACTCAGAGATTTCATAAAAATCAATGGATGGCCACTGTATATCACAGCAAATAACCATTTAATGTGAGCAGTAATTGATAAACAGAAAACCTATGTTAAACGTTTAACCACCTACCTTCTTCAGGTAGCAGAGAATTAAGCTCCCAGTTGGAATGCAGAGTGATGATGCTGTTTATATATTTTGAATTTAAATTGAATCCTTCCATTTCTCTCTCTCTCTCTCTCTCTCTCTCTGTCTGTCTGTCTGTCTGTCTGTCTGTCTGTCTGTCTGTCTGTCTGTCTGTCTCTCTCTCTCTCTCTCTCTCTCTCTCTCTCTCTCTCTCTCTCTCTCTCTCTCTCTCTCTCTCTCTCTCTCTCTCTCTCTCTCTCCCTCCCTCCAGTTGGGAAATGATTGGATTTCATGAGAGCCATGTTTAATTATGATGCATTCTAATAAAAGAAAACCAAAAGATTTATTTCAACCCCTTTGAAAGATTTAGTGGTATTTATGCTGGCTTTGTCAGACCAGGCATGTTTCTAGCTGAATAATACAATAAAGTGGACTTGGGCAGAATTTCAACAGCCTGTTTTATTGTTTTAATTTGTGAGAAAACCATGTCAATGTGAATATGAAGTTATAGGAATACAGGTGGCAATAGGTAATAGGATTATTAACTACTATTGGTTGACATTGGCTTGTCATGAGGTTGTTTGTGCGCACACAGCCTTCACTTGTTGGGAAGAGGAGGAGGGATATTGCCTTGCTGAATCAAAGAATTACCCTGCTGAATATAAGAATTTCAAAAGTCCATGGTGCTAACATTTATTCCAGTTGATTTTACCTAATATACTGCGAATAATTTTGTGGTCTTAGCATAACATAGTGTGTGTGTCGCTTTCATATAGGAAAATGTGAGCTGTTTAAAGTGATGGTAATATTAGAGAGGATATAATGGAATTATTTTGTCAGCTGTATGTACTTTGTACTTTTGACTTTTGCCTTGACTTTGCACCAAAAGCGGAAAAAAAAACTAAAAACTGTTACTGGCCTGTTTGGCACAACTTTGTTTGCTGGAAGAACAAGCATAGGCCTCAACCTACACTGCAGTTGGGTGGCAGAAATGTCAAGTATCCAAAATCGGTCTGTGCTAGCCACAAGAGAAAAGCCTAAAAGAAAAAGATGTAGCCGACAGAGTTTTAATCCAAAATGCGGTTATCTCAGCTTTACAGTCACTACGTAACTGTGGTAGACTGAAACAGCTGTGGTTCTGACCCCGGAAAGTTCACAAGGTGTGAGTTTATTTTCTAACTTAAAAACAGAACTACAAAACAGCCTGTATGGTGAAAAGGCGCTACTGTGTCAGAAATCTAATACAATATTTAAAAGCTTAATACCTTGTCCACCTGGCTTCTCCTCCAGCCAGATTGTTGTTGTTGTTGTTGTTGTTGTGTGTTTTTTTTTTTAATAAAGCCAAGTGCATTCTTTAGGCTTTACAAAGCAAACGGCAATGAGGTAAAATTGTAGCGGCTGCTATTTTTAATTTTGTAATGCCTTATAAAAGACTACTATGGTATACAATGGTAAAAGGGTAGCAAAGCATAGTGAAAGTATGGAAAAGCAATGGTAAATCACAGTGTGGTGTGGCAGAAACCATGATTAACTGTGATAAAGCATGATAAACGTATTGTAGAAACATAGAAAAGGAATTGGAAAACATGGTAAATACTGTTATTATAGGGAAGCAGGGAGTGGTTTCTATAAGCTTGGTCTTTAGACTTTTTAACCTAAAGACAAGGTCTAAATGAGTGATTTACCATGCAAGGCCTGACACCCCTGTCAAAGCTGCCCCAACAAACCCCAGAAACCAAAAGATTCAATCAGTTTCCCTCCTTGTACCTCACTAGTAATGTGGCGTGTTACCAAGCAGATGGTTCAGGCACAGCCTCCCAACAGAAAAAAAAGACCACTTTGCACTAATTTCAAAGCGAGATCCCAAATGTCTTTTCTGGGGTTAACAGATTGCTATGTCTGCGGATAATGCCTGCCATTTTCTTTTAAATGGAAAAAAAAAACACTGTAGCCAGATGGTGGTTATGCAATCATTTAAACAAATTAGATATTCGCCGGCATGTCATTTGTCTAAATCCCCCTTAGGGGTCGCTGTGCACTTAATCTCCTACAGAGAGACGCTTGAAGCTGTCCTGACCAGGTGCCCATGTTAGTAGTAGTTGTAGTGATTTGCCACGCAACTCCTGACACCATATGTCATCTTTTTTTCCTTCCCAGCCTGCAAACACAGACGACATTGAAAGACTGGTAGAAGTAAATCATCCCTCTTTGTCTTAAACACAACCTTGGTTCTCCTGCGTTCAATGGAAACCATGTCAGCACATGTCTAGAAAATAGAGGGTTTTCAGTAGCTTTACTGGAATTTAATAGTGAGTCATGATTGTTCTTAAGCAGATAAAAGAAAACACTTTTCTGTGGAATACATGCCAGTGTTAAATAGCTAACATTATTGTTTGGTATATCCAACCACAGTGTGGCCTATACACATCCTCTACTGGGTGCGGAATAGAAACCAAGTAGGCCTATTAAACTGTCACAAATAAGCGCCATTCGACAATCCCTTCAAAAGCTATGGTCACAAACCTTTGGAGTGGTTTCTTTACAAGTTTGTTCTTTGCTCTATCAGTCCAGGTACTGAAGAGGGGAAGCTCCATGTTGAAACATTTACTGCTCACTCTGTTGGCAGTCCTTCAGAGTCATGGGTGGTCCTTCCAGGGTAGGGCTGTGTGTGTGTGAAGCTGCCACTCCCCAGAACTGTACCTTTTCTGCAGAAGTCTTGCACATTTTACAGGACCCAAACTATAACTTTGCATCAGCTAATTTAGTTATTTGTGGATACACTTGGAACAAGTGTTTTTCTTAAGTTTTATGCTAATTTTATTTGTCTAGGTCATGAGCAGCCAGCCATTGCTTTTACATTATTTTCCCATTTCAAGGCCAGACCCTTAATTATGTAATTGATCATTCGCACCATAATATAAAACAGTTGGATTTTAGGGTATTTTTTAAAATAGTGAGGTCCAAAAAGAGTTGATGTATGTTAATGTAATGTACATACAGTAGATAACAATGTCAGTGACACAGTTACTGGTGAACTAATGCTTAAAAGTACAGCCCCAAGATATAGAATAGAAAAACAAATAACACCCTGCCCTAAAATCTGAATTACCTTCTTGTTTATCTCATCAGTCGGAAAGTCTTTTGTGCAGGGACTTCCCTTCTATATTGAGCAAATTCTAGCCAAAAAAAAAGATTCATTCAGCTCCTTTTGACCATTTGTTATCTACAGCTTGCAGGCTCTGCTAAATAGTTATTTAAAAGCCGTTCCCCGTTCTCTCCTGTCTGTGTGTCTCAGTTTGTTCAACAGTCCCTCACTGTTGTCCCTCATAGTGCAGCGGGGTCTCTCTCAAGGGGGATTACCATGCTGTTTAAAAAAGAGCCCAGTTTATTTCCATGTAATCCTTTAATGAGAAGGGTCAGCAGTGAACACACCAGGGTAAACAGCTCAGGGAGGGTTTCAAGGGTTCCCCAAAGTTACAAACACATAGGAAATAAATGACATTCATAAGACTGGAATGCCTGTGAAACCTTGTTTTTTTAATGCAAGTGTGTGTGTGTGTGTGTGTGTGTGTACAGCATAACAACACTACATCCTTAACATGATGAATACAAACAAGAAAACAAAGAATAAGCCATGAGCACTGTGTTTTAACTGGTCAAATTCAGAACCAGGAACCCTGTTTCCCGTTTCCAGTTAGGTTGACCAGTCACATTTTTTGTAATTGTGGTGTTTGTACCTTTTGAGGTTATACTGTGTACAGTATCTGTGTTTCTCAGCAGAACCCGTCTAGGAAAAAAAAACATTGTAATCTTCCCAAGTTTTCCTAAAACAAACAAGGGCATTGCTGGGCCCAAATTTAATACACATCCAAACTTTTTTTTTGTGGCTACCCTTTTCAAAAAAGGGTAATTTGTTTATTTGTTGTGGGGGTGTTATGATCCCTAAATCCTAGATACAAGAATCTGTGCTTATAAGCATCAGTATCATATGGTGTACAGTGCTGAAAGTTGAGCTGGGCTTGTTTTTCTTTACACTGGGTGGTGGTGGTGGTGGTGGTTGTAGTGGGGGAGGGGAGGGGAGTGGAGGGGAGGGAGGTTCCAGATGAAACCTAGCCAGTTCCTTGTATTCTCGTTAGCTGACTTTTGTCCGATCCTCTCTCTTACACTGTGTTTTCAGGAAATGTTAGAGTCCAGGATACGGAGTAAGTGTTTAACTTGGCACCGGTGGGAGACATGCGACCGGGTGAATCGGGACGGGAGAAGGGGGGGCCGTCCTTTTGTCAAAGTTTTTTGTTTTGTTTTGTTTTGTTTTTTGGCAGCTATTCTTGTTCTGGGATTGCAACGTGCTGTGGGTTCCGACAGTGACATTAATAAAATCGGAACCAAGTACTTGTGGAAACAGGACATATTGTTATTGTAAGCCGCAGTTTAATTGATGGATAAATCATTTTTATTTCAGTGTTTATTTAGAATGATTTGGCCAGCTCAAACAGTGGTATAAGTGTAACAATTCCAGTCATTTCCAGCAGTTTCTCAAAATCAGGTAGTGGTTTAAAAAGTGGGGCATGAAAATTCAGCTTGTGCGGTTTTAATATACTGTGCTTATGTGAGAAAACACAACGGTTTTAACAGGGTAACTTAATGGGTATCAAAGGTTGAAGATCTAGCTTGTCCCAAGTAGGGCTTTTTACGTCCACAATATACTTATACTATGAAAAGTATTGTGAATTGTGTAACTAAACTCTACACTGCTGATAGAGTACACCTGATTTTATTTTTATACATGAGCTGGTGATGATTTTGGGACCATTGTTTGATTGAAAGATTGAAACTGTGCTTTGTTTGTTTTCTTGCAGACTCTTCACAAATGAACTCCATCTCCTTGAGTTCTCCGAATTCTCATCGGGGCATGAACACGTCCTCTCTCCATCCGTCCCTGATTGGGGCAGGGATCAGCCCCTCCTCCCTGGGCTCCTCGGGCCAGCTGCACTCTCCCATCAGCACTTTGAGCTCCCCCATGAACGGGATGGGCTCTCCCTACTCCGTCATCAGCTCTCCCATGGGCCCCCACTCGATGTCCGGCCCCTCCACCCCCGGAATGGGCTTTGGACCCAGCCTCAGTCCTCAGGTGAGCCCCTGGTCACACTGCCTTACATGATCCTTCATGATGAAGAACCAAAAGCACTTCTACACTCCTGTCAATTCCCCTGCAGGGCCATGGACTTTATGCTTTATTGTTGGTATGAATACATGTGCCTCATGTAAGCTTTGCTTTATGAAATGCAGTAAAGCATGTAGGCATGACGCACTGTGGATTATTGGGAACTATGGTAAAGCTTGGTATGAAAACTTGGTTGACGGTTGTAAAGAACAGTAAGTGTATAGTACAAGCATGGGAAACTGTAAGGTTTTTAACAATAGTCATTTCATCGTATTGCACATAATTTCAAAGTTAATTGAATTGGAAACACCTGAGGCATTTAGCACACCAAGATCACATTTCAGCTTACTTTGTTTTAGCTCTAGTGTTCTGTTCTATATCAAATCTGCAAGTTTTAACTCAAAACAATCTGAAAGACTGGAGGACTAATGGAAAGTGTTCGGTTGGCAGGTGCTTTCTTGTTCAAGAAGAATGAGAACTGTAAACGAATGCTGCTGCCTCGCTCTCTCCTCGTCAGTGAGGGTTAAAGAAAATCTCGACCCTGGATTTAACGGTGTAGTTGCAACTGCAATTGTTACTATTCCTTTAAATCCATTGGGCAGCCTGGGCCTGGCCATTTTGAAGTGATAATCCTGAAGGACACTTAAAAAGGTTGCGCTCTGATGGCTTTTGCCACCTGTCCCCAGTCTGGCGCTATTAACCTGCCATGCCTAGGAGGAACAGCGATGGCAAACCAGGCCGGAACGAAGTGGCATTTTCACAGCCGCATGACTAATCCTTCTTATAGACACGTTAATATTCCAACTGCTGTCTCGCATTTCCCTCCAAGAGGATGTGCTCGCAAGGGACTGGTTGTCCCTGGAGCACCTAGTGGCACAGAGTTTCTAACTATACTGGACTGGAATACATTTCTGTTGTGAGCTCCTAGCTTTAACCTGGGCAAAAAAATGTATCTGATAAAATGAAAGTATCATTTTGTAATTCGTTCTGAATTAAAGGTGTAGTGTCCCATATGTTTTAATAGTTACTTTTTAAGTTGAAAATGTTAGCATTTTATATATATCTCTGTAGCGCAGAGAGGAATGAAGGCTTAAAAGGAGGAAGAAAACATGCGTGTCTGTAGCAGAAACAACATTTAGGAACATAAATAAACTGAAAAGCCAATAAGGTCTGATTTCTGATGTAGAATGCACGATGTAGAACGTCACTTCACTTAATGTCACTTTTGAATCATATATTAGAGTAAAATTGAACATTGATACTTGTTGGTGTACAGCTATGGTCAAAAGTTTAGCATCACCTAGAATTTTAGGATTGAGACAATTTAAAAAAAATATATATATATAATTTACATATTTTATTTAGCATTATGTCATCAAAGAAACTACAAAATGATTTCACAAAAGTCTACTGGTAGCCGTAATAAGTATTTCATGTTACATTTTGAAATGTCACATTTTTCAATTTGTACATGGGAAAACCTACAAAACGTTATTCGTCAGATTTTATTTGACTTTATGAAGCAAAATATAGGCTGATGCAAAAATTGTGGCCATAGCTGTATATGTAACAACTCATTTATACACAGAGACCAAACATGCATACCCGTGCATAAGCATAAGCAAGCACACACATTCCCCCATATGCAAACCAGTTTAACACACACTCACAGGTAGAATATATAAACATGGAGACACTCAAGCACACTCCAACTCTCAGCCGCTCACATACAATATAAATGCAATCTACTTCCATACACACATACAGACACACTCTTGTTTGGGGCAAGTGTTGGAATTCAGCCCCCTCCCTCCCCCCAGCATCCAGGGTCCCGGGATGGCCCTGATTAGTGAAGCGCACAGGCCCTGAGTCACAAGGTGGAGTGCTTCTGATGGAAGGTGATTTGAGTCAGACGGCAGATGCCACTTGCAGTTAACACTCGGCTCGCTGGCTTTTTAAAAAAGCACCCGGGTGGAAAGAGGCTGCGGATTTAACCCTCCAAGAGGCAGGCGGACGCCCTATCGCTAAACATCTCCCCTGCTTGTGCTGACCGATAAAGAAGGCCAGTTTGCATTTTTAAAAAATACTGTGGCACTTCAGCTACACAGCTTGCTTATCGGGGGTAGCAGTGAGGGGCTCTGTTCTTGTAATCTAAATTAAACAAAGAAGGATCTAACTATTGTTGTTGTTTTTAGATTATTGTTCTAGGAACTTCCCTGGCATTTTATATATTTTCACAGACAGAAATATGCTAAAGAGCTTTTCCCGTGGGAATACTTAGCATTTACCATGGTTTACCAAATATATATTTATACTTTAATATACCATACCTATCGTGACTTTACGATGCTTGCCGATGCTTTGACATGCTTTCACCCAGCTTTATTACACTTTGCTATGCTTTTATTATAGGAAATGTTTATAAGGGTTACTCCTACACTTCCTTCTATTACAAATTCTAAGAGCCATATTCAGAAATAACACACGACTGGTAGTGCTCCTTTAAGTGTGCTTTCCCAATATGATAATTCATGAACTTACACTCCAGTGTTTTCGCTGCTCTCTATCGCCTGCCTACTTTATTTTTTTTTCCATTAACACCATGCTGGATTAATGAGCAGGGCAGTTTTAATTACAGGAGATTGCATCTCTGATTTATACAGAGCTTTAAAAAAAAAATCAAATGAATACAAAGCTACAAAAGACTCTGTTTTCAGAGCAGAGGTATTGCGCACTGTGTGGATATTGAGATCCAGCCAGGAAAGGAAAAAAAAAAAAAAGCATTTTGAGAAGATTGCCTGGTGCTTTGGGATCGAAGGGTTTTAAAGTGCTGTTTTCAGTTTTACGAAATAGTTCTTGTTTTGGGAAACTTGCACGCTGATTGTCTACAGACAGAACATATATATATATATATATATATATATATATATATATATATATATATATATATATATATATATATATATATACACATATAATATATGTGTGTGTTGTACAGAAGAGTACATCTCGCCCAGTTAAAGCACTGCCTTCCATCAATAATAATAATGATAAAATATCTAAAAATGGAAATATTTTTGCATAGCAGTTTTGCCCAGTTCAGATTTTAATACAAGCTTGATTAGCCGCAGTGTATAGGTAACAAGCTCAGGTGTCTTATTAAACTCATAGTAAAACCAGGAATGGGAGTCTTATTTCCATCCCTGCAGTCAGAGCCTGTGTACATTGTTAATCTTGGGAGCTGTGTTTGCAGGCTCTGTCTCTGTAATGCCCACACATGAAGCTGCTAAACCTTTTCTGCCTGCAGTTTGTTTTTTTTAGTTTTTTTTTTCTGTCATTTGCTTTTCATTGTTTGGACTGTTCCCTAAAACCACACACTGGTGTTTGAACTGAGGCGCTGCCAGGTTTGCACAAATCAGTCTCAGAGCTTTGTGCATATGTTTGAAATATTAGCGCTGGTTGCCTGGACAGACTGGAATCATGAATGGCAAACTTAAAGGGTGAAATTCAATCTCTGTTACTTGAAGAACAAGAAGCAACCATCCCAGAAAGTCCCTTCACATAGGTAATAATAATAATAATAATAATAATAATAATAATAATAATAATAATAATAATAATAATAATAATGTATCTGTAGCTTTAATGGGGTCTACTTTAATTTGTAGTGCCCTGTAATATTTTTCCCCTGCTTGTGAGGCTGGATTTAAAAAATAATAATAATTTGATGAGTAGCTATGCATTGTATCATGAACATTGAAATGGGCATTGTAATGTTTTATTATGGAGGGAAGAATAGTAATACAAATAATGATACAAAACATAAAAATGTAATAAAACATGAAAATACTTGTTTTAACAAAAGTTTTTCTCTATGTCTCAATAAAAAATGATGATAATAATAATAGGATGACAGTCAATATGGCATCCACTGATTAGAGGATTGGCTTTAGTTTTTGTATTTTTCCCAGTTAAATAAAAACAAGTTGTGTACAGTATGTACTATGAGGATGATGAGAAAAACTGATATGACGGAACAACATTTTTGTAACTTCCACATTGCACAAATTACTTAATCTTTCCTTCCTCTTGCACTGTTAGTATGAGACAGCCTAGCCTGTCCGTCCCTGTATATTTATTTCTTAGTATGGTCATACGGGAGACACATATTCAGCACTAAAAATACATTGTGGTTTATTGTTTTGTTTTTTTAAAAAGAAAAAAAAAAAAGATTTCAAAGACAGTCTCGATTCAATAAAGCGTTTGTGTAAATCTGTGATTCGTGTGAACATTTTCTTATTAAACACTTATTTATATTTATTTGTTTCAATACATTTAACCTGGAAATGTAAACATAGTACTGTTTCCAATGAGGTCTGGAAGCACAAGGCAGTGCTAAATCATTCACTGACACACAGAGATAAAAGACTATGTAGACACTCGCACACTATTATAATCCTGCCGTAGGGAGCCAATAGTAACACTTGGCTTTGGGTTTTACACATGACTAAACCAGGTGTGTTTCGTTACTTCAGACAAAGTTTATTCCAGGTTTTTTAGCTGTGTGGAAGATTTGCTTTCCCTCTCGCTTTTAAATATTTAACAAGTGCATATTTTCAGAACATGAATAGTTTTGATCATTTAAAAAGGTTTTATCAGTATAAGAAAATAGTTTCTTGCGGATGACATTAATGACCGTATTACACGTGTGTACAATGTAAACAAACTGGAAAGCCAACATGTACTGTACGAAGTAAGATACATTTCAGAGGAATGTAGTGAACGGTTACCAAGAATCACATTTCAGTTTCAAAACTAAAAATGATTGTGGGACACTACAGCTTGAAGTGCCAGTTCCTTTCCTTGTTTTGACTGATTATCTGCTGTTGGCAAATGGATTTGAACCTATGACCTTTGGCAGCACTACCTGTGAACTCAGTCACTAGGCCACACAGTCATGTGTTTGTTTATTATGAGGCTCAAGCAACAGTGAGATTTATTTTTATTTTTTTAATGAGAAATGTATTAAAGACATTAGCGGTTTTAAAACATATGCCGTACATCAAAGACAAGTCATAAAACACTATAGAAATGAGTCTCCTGTGTGTGTTTTAGTCCCCCATTGCGTTTGCCAAATGCATAATTGCAAGGGCACACTGCTTGCCACTGAATTAGTGGAATTTGCTCTGGATTAAAATAAAGCATTTTTGTTGTGTTAGCTAGTTATTTACCAGCTGTTTGAGCCGGAAGTGAGCGAAAGGAAAATAAGGTACTGTTAGTGAATTATGGCCTTGGCTTTCTCAGACTCTTGAGACTTCGAAACAGGGTTAATTAAGAAAAGCTGTTTTTTTGTTTTTTTTCCCCCTGTATTCAGATGTGGTCAGATCTTTGTGAGAGCAGGAACAGAAAGGAAACTAACCGATCGTATTTCAAATAAATTCCTCAACAGCTTTTCACTTTTTCGTTATTAACTCTCAGAGTGCCGTCTCTGTGCAGTTTGATAACTCTGGGGAGGCCTCTGCTTTTGTGCAGTGAGGTTGAATGGTAGGAGCACGTTTCTTAACATTCAGAGGTATTGGGTCCAGCCAGGCTTTATGAGAAACAAGTTGTAAGTTCAGAGGTCATCAAAATGGGTATTTATGCACGCTTCAAGACATCTTCTCACTATTTGGTGGTTCTTCACAGTT
Source organism: Acipenser ruthenus (assembly GCF_902713425.1). Classification (NCBI taxonomy): domain Eukaryota; kingdom Metazoa; phylum Chordata; class Actinopteri; order Acipenseriformes; family Acipenseridae; genus Acipenser; species Acipenser ruthenus. Next base: position 4,996,683 of record NC_081203.1, on the reverse strand, counting down.
CTTCTTTTAGATGCACACAACACCTACACTGGAAACCTTTTTCACCTCACATGTGGTTTATCAGTCACAAATGGAGGAAACACCTCCACAGAATGTGGTCCACTTGAGACGGAAGGGCCCTATTGTTATTTGTGCTCTAAACGCATACAGTACCAGCACAACACCTTCCTGGCTGTGTGTTGGTTTTAAAAGATAGTTACCATTAGGATGAGCATCAGATAGAGAAAGGTAGCGGTATGGTATAGACCAGAGCAGGAACTGAGCTTTTAAAGGACTTGTTTATTGTGGTAGAGGAATGGGTGGCCTGACTGCACTGTGCGGAGCTGCTTAATGACCCATGGTTACAAGCCCTTATCTAAAAGAGACTCTGGGGCATGTGATTGTTGTAAATTATAGAATCTCCCCACCCCCATAGGGCAGTGTACAGCACCCGTGTATTTGTGTCTAAAAGCAATGAGCACCTCTTTATGCAAAAATAGTCTTAAGCGTTAAAGAATACATTTTAAGGATGTCATATGGGAAACGGACAACCATCTGTAGCAATTAGGGTGCCACCAGAATATAGTGGGGGTTAGCATAGTGCTCTGTAAAGACCCAGCAGCTGTTAACCCCCCCCATGCTGCTTAATGAGCCCATTTTCTGCCTGTGAAGTGTCTGAGCCCAGGTAATTAGTCATCTTAGTAATATTCTTCAACTCTGGGATATTCAAAGCAGTGGAGGGTTAAAGTAATGACATGGCATTGTGCAATAAAGGGTGACTCTGCATTCTCATTCTCCAGATTAGAGGCTGCGTCAGCATTTTAATTTGGCACCAGCTGCTGAAGTGGCAATATTGTGGGAAGGATATGTACAGATATAGTCTCTGGTGTCAGTTTTACCACTTTATAAAAATAAATAAATTAGGAAATTAAAAATAAATAGTGCTGGGTGTTGATTACCAGTGACTAATGTGATATTCATTTGTTAAAGTAAATAAATACTGTTTTGCGTGGATAAGATGGAAAACCAGCAATTGCACGAGAAACCCAATAGCATCTTTGTACCTGACGTGAGTAGCACATGCAGCTATCTAATTTGCTATCTTTATATATTGTTAGTATCTAGAATACGCTAGATACCTGTCTTGTAAATGGGTCTCCTCGAAATGTGTATGGGTTTGCAAATTGTCCGATCAAGTGTAGCCAGTGTACCTAACTAGTGAAGCAATCCACGTAAAGTACCAGCTCTGTAAAGTCAAGAGCATAGTCAAGACATTAGCCCTTCCAGAATAGCACGGAATGAGAATAAATAACCAGCTGGACGAGACCAAGTAGAGATTTTCCACTTAAACAGAGGGAGCTGGTGTCTAGCCACACATATGTTCTGGCTTAGTGTTAATGACGATCCAAAGAGTGGCACGTGAGGGAGTGAGGAGGACATCTGTTGCTGTATCCTGAACTTCCTAGGCACATACCTGATGGGAATCTGGATGCAGGGGATCCTGAACAGATAGGAGTATAATAAGCGGGAGTGTTTGGATGGGGGCAAACAAAGTAGAAGCCCTCACTCCCTCTACCTAAACTGAAGAGACCTTATGGTGGGTGCATTTCTGGACATTTATGTTGGAGGTTCTTCCATGCTGATTTGGAGGGACCTTCTTCAGTAAGAGAGTGCAGGCCAGTTCCCTTGTGGAGTTTTTGTTATTAGTGAAGCAAACGTTTATGCGGATTGACATGTGGCAACAGTGTATCATAAGTGCACTCTTTACAAATGTAGGGAGAATTTGTATGTGCTGCATACGAGGTATGTGTGTAGAGGGAGAGAGAGAGAGAAGAAAAATGTAAAAAGTTTGTATATTTTTACATGTATTCGAAGGCAAGAAAAAAAAAAGTCTGTGTCCGTCAGAAATGATTTTATCAGCGTGAGATTTTATATATATTGTTGTGGAGGCCGGCAGTCAGATTTACTGTGCTGGAGCTGCTGCTCGCTTTCCCTTGCTTTTTGCCTGCTTGCCATTGTCACTGCTGCTGTGAGTAGGTGGGCATGTGCTGCCCACGACAATGCCCCCCACTGCTCCGTGCCTGCCAATGGGGCGCCGTGACTGTCAGCTGAGATCAGCCCAGCGTAGGGGGGGGGGGGGGGGGGGGGGTGCTGCTGTCTTTGCTAAATAAAATAACTTTCTTTTATGGAAGAAAAGTTGTACACTTGAATTCTCTCTCTCTCTCTCTCTCTCTCTCTCTCTCTCTCTCTCTCTCTTAAAACTTTGTTAAAAGATGGAAAGATATCAGAGCCTTTGTGTAATAAGAAGTTGCTGTATATTTCTGTAAGAAATGTTAAGCTGCTATTTACTTTTCAGAACTAGAGACCTTGCAGTGTCACACAATCCAGTTCAGTTTTTAATTGAGATGGGCTTGGTGCAGAATGTGGTGTTGTCTGAAAAAAGGGTAATTTTGCCTCAGGGTTATAGGCGATTGCACAATACAGGGTTATCAGTTTGACTAAACACACCATAGCTTTGCTCTGTTCAGGCCCAGTGTGGGTCAGAAGACTGTGTTCAAGTAAAGTCAGTCTTATGATGAATCTGGATCCTACCCAATCAGTTATGAGAACTAGCTTCTTAAAGCTTTTCTGTTTCTTCTGCTTACCGCTTCAGTGTTTACATCGGGTGGGGTATAACAACTCAGTGACGCATAAAACGATTATCAGATGGCTATTAATATATCAGCCGTGCTTTAGTTTATGTGAGCAATAACAGTATTGATTATCAGATGGCTATTAATATATAAGTGTGACTGTTATGTACAGTATGCTGTGTCTGTGCTTTTTCTTAGCATGCTTTGCAAGAACATTTCACCTCAAGTTACAAAATACACTGCAGTGTTTCACAGAAACACATTCCATTTCCGATTTTGTTTTGATGTCTATTATTAGTAATACTAAAAGAAACTTTGAAAACACTGAAAAAGACTTCTAGACAATGGAATGACTGAAATGAATGGCTACTGTGAATAAAAAATACCACAACAATTGGGATTATATTGCCACGATATAGGAAAAGTAAAGTAATCTGTTTCTTTTAACCTGCAAATTAAATTGCATGAATGGTTGGCATAGCTGTGAAGTTTCCATGTGTCGGTGTATGAGACGCCTCCAAACGGTATTGTCAGATTTTTCTTTGTTTCAAGAGAGTGTGACTTATCAAGTACTTGCTCTCCTAATTGCTGAAGGGTGCATTTATCCTACTTTTCACATGCCTTCTAATCTGCTTGGTGCTTGTCTGTTGCATAATTAAAACAAACTTGTCTTACACAATGATATTGTTCCCATATTAAACCCATCCCATTTTTATTCTGATTGTTAAGCAAACAAAAATGATGTGCTTCCAAGAAGTTATCACATAATCAACATGCTGGGGAGGAGGGGGGGGGGGGGTTTCTTCATAGCAATTCATTCAGACTGACCGTTCTGTTCTGTTAACCACAGGAAGACCAGATGGTCAGTGTCAACATGCATGACACATTACTGGCATAGGGATGCTATAGAGGAGATTATTAAGTATAGTCCCATCTAGACACACAGATTAGTTTAAGCCCTGTGTCGGTTGTTCTATCTGTCTGTGTCTGTCTAAAGCACTTCTTATTGGGCCTATTATGATGTGGCATTTTTCTTGGACCGTAGGTCAAATAAATATCTAAATGTAACTATTAAAAAAAAAATGTATCTTAAGTGTTGGTAATCCAAATGTAATTATGTATGGACTAATGCAATTTCTTACTGAGCTCATAAGATTTCATTTAAAGGAGAAACCATTTATAGTACAGTGCATTCCACACACTCGTATATTAATTCCTAACAAATTCATCTTGAACAGTCACAGAGCTAGAGTAATTTGTACAAAATATGTTATGGGCAACAGCCTGCCCATATTTATATGCTGTTTGTACCAGAGCCAGGATTGTCTAACAGGAAACGACAACTCTTATTATGCAATGCACAGATACAGCTGCTGATATAGTAAAGTATATAACTTAGAGTATGTTTTAAAGCTGCAGTGTCCAGTTTTAGAGTAAAGTGATATCTAAATAGTTCATAATAAATTGCAGGCTATGAGCTCTGTGCTTTTAAAGATGGCAAAGCTAGGCACTTGTAGTAGATTTTGTCCTTGTTACTTTCAGGTTAAGCGTCAGTTACAGAAAATCGGCTAATCGGGCTGTAAGTGGAAAAAAATCTCACTACAGATCCACAGTTTATTAAGGGACGTCAGCTCCACATCCTTCATGGTCATTTTTCAAACCATATTTTAGAACTGGTGGAGCTATTTGCTGGACTAGTTAGATGATTAACAGTGGGCAATGATAGTGAACAATGATAGTGAAACAATTTGAAAATGTAGATGGTAGAAAGTGAGCCCAGCTTGGCCCCTCCCCTGCGTGCTGCACTAAGCCGATGGGCCTCAGTCACTTTACTTGGCAGCTGAAGCAGCAGTGCTGTTACCAGAGGTGTGAAGAGAGGGGAGTTTAACAGGCCTGGATGAAGCGGCTTCTTGTTCGCTTTAAATTGAGCTTGCAATGTTTGCACTCCGCTTTCAAAAGAAAGCCCCTCCATTTTCCTTCCTCCTTTGGTTCACATCCCCTTTCTTTCTCCTCACTTTCCCCCAACTTCCTCTTGCTTTTCCTTGTTTACAGTGCTGCCTCTTGTTTCCTTCAGTCCTTCTCCATTGTCCACATTTCCATCTTTATCATCTCCTGTCTCTTATTCCGTTTCTCTGTATAACTACATTCTGTCCTACTATCCCTGCTGGATATATATATAATTAAGTATATGAAGAAACCTGCCAGTCTGTATGTCTCACTTACGTGTTTTAAAGTGCATACTGACCAGTGAATGTGTGTCATGGTACTTTTTTATGACACTGATAGCTTATTTTGTATTTGCAGCAAATAGTAACAATAACATTGACAAAATGGTAAGCAGGTTTCATTGTAAGGAGAAGCTTGTGTCCCGACCAGCTTCAACTCCCTTTAGCCCTCTATAAAGCCTGTTGTCATACTGTTTCTGTAAGCTGTCCATCGGTTGCCTCTGTTGGAGGTAAATGGTTTCCCAGTGGATTCACTAATGCTGCCGACATTTCCAAAATCTACAGCTGCTTCAAACAGCATCCACAAAATAACAAGGAAGATAAAGAGCAGACAACTTCCAGATGTGATATTATCTCAAACCAGAGACTTGAGTTTTTGTCCAAAACACAAAGATGAATGCATGGATTATACTGTTCACTGTAAGATGTTGTTTTTATCTTACAGCCATTTAATCGGCACACACATACTTAATATGGAGTATATACACAAACAGTACACACGCTAGAGAAGCAGATATGAATGACATGATGAAAGCCATGTAGTCGTCTGTAGCTTAAATGTTCAATTATAAAAGACAGCTAAAACTAAACAAACTAGTCTAGAATGTAGGCTTTTCACCAAGGGTCTTTTTGTCTGTGTTCTTTTTAGATGTCTAAGAAAGACTTTGAAGTTAGAAGTTACTTGGCTACAAATGTCAATGCAGTCTTTCATGGCCACAGAGAAGGCAGGATCTTGGCACCTAAAGCACTGTGTCTCCTAACACCATGCTGGGGCATTGGGCTTTGCCTGAGCCACCAACTCCACTTCTGACAAGTACTAATCGGGCCGAGCGTTGAGATCTGACGAGACCCAGCTCTAAGGTGGAGTGGCTGCAGACTTAAAAGGTTTCAGTTGCATTTTCTAAAGCTGGTTCCCAAAGAGGCTGGCGATAGCTGTTTTCATGTCAGCAGTTCAGCAGCTGACTTGATGGCAGCTCTGTTTGCTGCGTCGGCCAAAAGACAATTTCTCCAAATTCCCTGTGTCATTTTCACCCAGGGTTCTGTTAGCAACCACTATGCTGCTGGGAGGGACGTTACAGTGAACTACAATTATATTCAGAGCTGTTTAGGTAAGCCTCCTTAATCGCCTACAGACTGGCAGCAAAAACCAAGCATGAATGCCCCTTTTTACTAGAGAAGAAAGGGCCACAGGGGCATACAAAGTTGGGTTATTACCGAAAATAGCTTTGCTGAAGGAAGGCACTTTGGCTCAGGGTTATGTGGATTTGATAGATGCAGTTTTGTTGATGAAGAAACACACGTCAAACAGCCTAGGCTGTGAGAAAACAAACTGTGTTTGCTGTTGGCTGGTAAAAAGACATGTTGAGTCCTTAAGGTGCATTTGTTAGATTTGCTTGTTCTTCAGTTTATTAGTGGAGAGGCAGCCCTCTGTGCTGCGTTCACATATGAACTACAAACTAGACCAAAGCATCAATATTTACAAATAGTAAAGACTGATTTGTAAAATATATTCGCAGTGGAAATTATAAAACGTAAAATTAAAAGGATAACCACTTGTAGTAATGTTCTGCAACCAATAGGCTCAAAATTGAAACAAAGCCTCATCATTGCACTACAGTGCATATGGTGTTAATAAATAAAACTGAAGGACCTCATCCATCAAGAGGTGGGGCATGACCCTGTTAAAATGCAGCATTGTGCAGTGTGCATGTACTGTTCACCTATCATGCTCTGTGACTTTGCATTGCTTAAGGTTGGCTCAATTCCACACGTGAAGAATTGGGGAGTATCTTTAATAATGTGGCAAGGCAAGCAGTGTACATTTTCTTTTGCTTCAGTTCTGCAGGAAAAAAATAAATAAATCAGAACACAAATGTTATTAGCACTGCTAAGCCAGCCAGGAAAGCACTTTGGTTTCCTCTTGTATTTTCCATGTATGCTGAGCGTGCTCTACACTAATAGATTGCTGGACGCATCGTCCTTCATCATTGCTAAAGAGCACAGTTTGTTTTCAGCAGCAGAGGTGTTATTGAACCTAATTGAGATTATCACTTGCTAGTGTTGTGTCTAGACAGAGGTGTCTCAAACACGAAGGTCGGCCTGTCTTTGTGATATAAGATCTGGGTCTTTTTCAAAAAGCAAGCCTGTCCTGAAGAACTCAAAGCAATTTCAGTTCCTTTCATACAGCGTTTTGGCTCTGGGTTGAACAGCTGATCCACTGACCTGATTGCAGTGACACTGGTACCCTTCCAGGCCTTCTTTACTGCTGCTGATGGTGGAGTCTTCAAGCCTCCAGTTATTATAGTAACCAGTGTCTCTGTCTACAGTACATTGCTTTATACCAACTACTTTATTTTCATATTGTGTCCTTTTCGGGCCATGCAAATGCATAACAACACTATCTGTGTGGTTTGAGCTCTTGTTGCCTGCTGCAGTTACCACCCTTACAACACAGTATTCTTTTTAAATAGTGCCTTTTCTCACACTTCAACCTCAATATAATAGACCAGTACTAAAATATAATCGCTCCATTCATGAGTCTCAGAGAGAGCAATGGCCGTGAGTATGCCTGCTCAAGCAATTATATTTGAGGTCTAATTCTGAAGGATCCCATTGGATTTCTTGTAAGACGTGTTGCTGAATATAATGAATCCACCCATAACTTTAAACACTGTCATAAGAGAGAGGAGTTCTAAAGAAGACACATGTTGCGATGAGGTGTCTTTATCAGGGTCTTTATGCTGTGTTATAAGTAATAAAAACACGTGAACAAAAAGCGATTATATTTGTATGCAGAGATGATCAATTAGATTCAAACAGTAGGATTAAAGTACTAACTGCAACAAACTAAGGGCGTGGTTAATCTCTGTTTTTACAATAAAGCTCTAAACAGCGAAACACATTTTAGCATTTATACTAAAATAATTTCACATGCACAAAAGTAAAGCAGAATTGATAAAAGTAAATTTACTCAAAATCCACTTCAGTTTTAAAAATCAAGCCCTTTGTACAGTATTTGGTATGTTTTTTTTGTGTGCAAGCTGTCTGGATGGTCTGGTTGTTCAACAGCCTTTTAATAATTATCGTAACATTTTTTTTATTTTTTAAATGTTTGTGGATCTGCCACATGCCTATTGCATACCAGGGATCAATTCCCGCCAGTAGAGTTTTCGTAAGATAAAAAAATGATCTTCTTACAAACCTATTAACTTCAGTTTATCTTGTACATTGTTCATCAGAAAAGCTTCTGCTAGCTGTAGAGTCAGGTTACAGCAAATCAATGCTTTTTCAAAGGTGGCTGAATTGTTATTGAACGTGTTATTGGAGTCTTTTGCTTGTATGTATTGTGTAAGCTATGTCTCTATGAGAGCTTTTTTAAAAGGGGGTTATTTATTTTCTGAATGCAGCCTGTATTGTTTCTTGCTTTGGAAGGCTAAAAGTCCCATAAGATGAGAAATAATTAAATTAGCTCATTAAAGTAATTTAGGTCAGACCAGTATAAACAGCCATCTGTCCAGTATAGATCTGAAGAGTGTGTTTGTACTGCTCTACCTTAGGGGAGCCTATTCAGTACCGATCATCATCCACACTAACTCGTATTTACATGCTAAATTGACACGAATATTGGCGCACTTTTATGTTTGTGTCACATTCAGGTAGGGCAGCAATATAGAGGAGAAGACAAACAGTGCCAGTGCACAGAAGTGCCCTAAAGTCAAGTATAGTTAAATGTATTTTGTTTTAAACAAAATGTGCTTAAAGCAGTATGGAGTGGGGGGGGGGTAAGTTTGTTAGAGAGCAAGACTAGGCTGGGGTTGTAAAGTTGCACAGCTTTATTAACAGTAAATAGTTCAGATGCAGCAGCATAGTACATTTTGGTCAGCCAGGTGACGCTGTGGCACTGCAGCAAGCAACATCCCATAACTGTAAACACTTGACCTGTGGCGACCTGAGATCTGTTTCAGTCTCCATGACAATGGGGTTATCAGCAATTCAGGGAAAGCACGGAGGAGAGACAACAAGGTTTCAAATTCTTCTCTCTTCCAGCAGGGAGTGAGGGTTTAGGTGACTATAAACCCTGTGTTGAGAAGTGGGGGCGGGGCCCTGGGAGGGAGTGTGTATGACTTTATCAGAACTCCCTGACTGTGTTACAGCCTTCTAATATAGGAGCCAGCTGTTGGTCTAACAGCATTAATATGTGTATATATAGATGTATCCTCCTGAGTTGGAGAGAGTCCTGGCATGAATCTGTATTTATTGTCCTCAGAGGTTGTGGTGTGCTGATGTAAGTGAACTTGTAATAAAACTCTGTGACTTGCGGTAGTATTGGAAGGCTGCTGTGCCACTAGGTGTGGTCCATATGTCCGTCATGCAACAGTGCACACTTTGTAGTTGGAAAGAGCTGGGGTTTTAAAATTACATCGGGTGATTTTTTTTATTTATTTATTTTTTTAAATGGTTTACTAACCGCACATATTGATCATAGATGTTTCATAGATTTTCCAAGCATCAATTAAGGTCAATTAATGTCCTTTTTGAACTGTGGTGGGGGAAAAAATGTAGAGCCACACTCGCTAAGGAATTCCTTAGGTGGGTCCAAAAATATTGAGACAGTTACGATGTATAGATCTGTACACACAGTGATTCATAAGAAATGCCTGTCAGGGTGCTTTTCATGGAAGACCTCTGCTGCACGGTTTTTACTGATTTATTTTTAAATAGTGCAACGTTTATAAATCACCCTGAATTTTATATGTGGGTTCAATTGTATAATTCCTAAAATAATAATACTAATCAGTAAAAACAATTATGTAAGACATGGAGAGAGTAGTATTGACAACTATTTGGCACACCTAAACCAACGTTAAAGCACACAGGTTTCATGGGGTGTCAGTGTTTGCAATGACGAAGTACAGTGGACATGCAAGATGTATGAACCATTAATACAGAAGACTGAACTTGCTTTGACCTACTACTGCATCCTATAGACATTGAAACACGTAACTATGAATAATAGCTCTTTACATGTGTGACTACATTGCTAAATGTGAACCTTCTTGTTTTTCAGCTCAACTCTCCAATGAACCCTGTCAGCAGCTCGGAAGATATTAAACCTCCGCTGGGATTGAACGGGGTGATGAAGGTACCAGCGCATCCTTCGATGTCCCCGCTGTCTCTCACCAAACACATCTGTGCCATCTGCGGGGACAGGTCCTCAGGTGAGGACAAAGTCAGTGAATGTGAAGGAGTCCAAAACTTGATATCACAAAGTGAGATCTTTAACCAGGCCTCAACACATACCATACACAAGCATACAGGCATTAGAGTGGCTCAACCCATAACTGTAAAAAAAATAAAATAAATAAGGTATGTATTAATAATACAAGAAAATAGTTCCATTTGAAAATGCAGAGACAACAGCGACCTAAAGTAAAATATGAAACATAGGAGAGGTTGTTTGTTAGATGTTAGTGGTGAAAAAATAAGTAGGAAAGGTTTTCTGGTATATATTTGGTTATACAACAAGTGTTGAGAGATCTAGCATGGAATAAAATGTTCATATTCAAAGCTGCTGAGTGAATGTACTTTCTTTTCCGTATATTGTATTTATTATATAAACAGAATACTCTGCTGGGTTACTTCACTCAAGAGGACAACCAAGCTGAGTAATAACTACAGTGCCATATTCATCCCATGTCATTAAATGGGCTATGAGCTGCTGTTTTTTTCTTGCAGCATTTAAAGACCTCTTTAATGGTAGTTGAAACATCTGATAGATTTGTACGAGTTTCTTTTAGTGTTTATACATGCATCAGATCGAGGAGCTTTATAGACTTACCCTGAAGCATGAAATTAACTGCCCCAGGGGTGGCAGGGCCCCTAGCTGGGCCAGCAGCATTGTGACTGGTGGTTGTCCCTCCGCTAGGTAAACATTATGGAGTCTACAGCTGCGAGGGATGCAAAGGCTTCTTCAAGAGGACGGTGAGGAAGGACCTGACCTACACCTGCAGAGACAGCAAGGACTGCATGATCGACAAGCGACAGCGCAACCGCTGCCAGTACTGCCGCTACCAGAAGTGTCTCGCCATGGGCATGAAGAGAGAAGGTATAGCACATGCCGTATAGGACAGCAACAACCTGGGCTGGCATTATTACTACTTTCCATATCGGTTTGCTGATGCAAGGAGGGAATCCTCAAAACAGCTGGCATATACAGTTTATAACAACAGGGATGATGTTAATAAGAGTTAGACAGGAAGGACGTATGCAAGGAAATATACAAAACCAGGTTAATTGGTGAAGGGAGAGCTGAAAATAATTATACTACTAATGTCTGAGAGCCTCTGGAATTAATGTTGGTTTTTTTTTCACATTTTTAAATATGAAATTTTTAAATGTAAACAACCCGACACTAAAAATGCCCGTGTATTTCCTTAGTCTATATTCTGTCAGGCTGATTTACACAAAGTAACATAATACTCACCTTCCTGTCCTCTTTTGAACCCTCGCCTGAAACAAAAAGGGCCAGTTTCCTGTTCCTACCCCATGACTGGTGCCAATTAGACATCACATCCCAGCAGTATGTAGAGGAAGCAACTTCCTGGCCAGTATCAGGCAGAGGAGCAAAGGGCCTGCTGCAAGGTCCGGTCTCTTAAACTGATCCCTGAGGACCCCAGCAGGCTGGCGAGTTCCTAAAAAGAACTGGCAAATGCAAATGCAATGACAAGAACAACTAAGATTAAATTGACCCATGGGGTCCATTAGGAGGCTGTTTACCTTTGGGGTTCACAACAAGAAAAGGACATTGCTTCCTTTCAAGTGCTTGGTTTTCACAGTAAAAAAGCAAATCAGAACAAAACACAGAAAGGACATTAGGAAAATGTTTTCATGTGAGGGCTTTCTTTCTAGCGCTATTTGTTCCAAGTTGGGCAACAGTGTGAATGCTCTTGTTTACGTGTTATGATTTAGCCTGTCCCAGGTGCCCTCAGTCCATAATTTTTTGTACTATATAAATCACTTAATAGATTATATTTGGTAGATTTTTAAACCATTTTACTTATTCGCTTTTCAGTCCTCCCTCAATTATCATATAGTTGAAGTAATTTAAGCTTGTTGGAGTGTCTGAGTCAGATCATATAAGCAAGCATCTCAAACCTTGCTCTGTTGCTGCTCTGCAGAGCACTGGGAGGATAGTAAGCTGATCTACCAGAAAGTTGCATAGCCACACTTTCTTGAAAAGTGATTGGAATAAGCCCAAGATTCACCAAACTATAAAAATGATCTATTCAGAAAACTTTGTTACATATTTTTGGTTGTTTTTTTCAGTGTGGAATTTTTGCAAATTATTACAAATCTAAAAACTGAATGAATGTCCAACTTTTTAGTTAACCTGAATAAACAGACTTTAAATTACAACTTTTCTTCTTTAGAGCTGAATTAGAAATATCTGCATATCCCAAATTAAATTATAAAAGCAAGCAAAGAACCAAAAGATTGTAAACGCAAGAAAAGAGGGGCGGTGATGAGTTAAGAAAAAAGTAGGATTTTAAAACACTGGTGTAGAACAATGTAAACCCATTACAGAAGAGACCTAGAAGCTGCACACCAGGATGATTTAATGTGTCTCTGACACAGAGATACTGTAGGTGTCAGTTATCGCTACGACTGTGTTACTTTCCTTACCCACAAGCCATGTGATGCAGTACACCCACATTAAAATTATAAATGAATAAAAAACAAATCTGAAATCCTCGCGGGTAGCGTGTGGTGCAACCAGGAGCTCTGAATCAGAGGCACGCTGTCTCACCCGAGCTAGGCGCCCGACTGGTCGTCTCTGGAAAGTTTTGAAACCACTTCCTGTGTTCGGTTTCGCCAGCTAGGACAGCTGCATTAACAAATATAGTATATTGCATGCATTTCAGATGTTGTTTTGTACAGTATATTTTAGATAAATAGTTGACAGACAGATCATATCTACTATAAAATCTCACAGTATTGATATTAAAAAAAAAAGTCACTGTAGCATGCAATCTCTTTTTTGGCTGTACAGTAGACTGGTATGTATGAAAAGATAGCAGATAGCGAATTCCAGGCCCCAATTTATTATTTTACTGAAAAAAATGTATGTTCTAAAATGTAAGCCGAGGTCACCAGGCTATGAAGTAAAACAGCTTGTCTCGTTGAAATATACAATATATGACAGGTTTGGAAGAGAAAAAGTCAGATGCATAAAATGCAGTGGCTTATTTTATATCAAAACTTTATTGTATTCATAAAAATTGCATTGTTTTAATATTTGAATAATAGGGTGGTTTGTCTGAAACTTAAGGTGCCATATTCATAAAGCATGGATGGACTGAACTTTTACACACAATAACTTTCAAGTGACACTGGGTGATTTGTGAAGTGACCAATAAATCTGTGAAAATGACTGTGAAAGCAACAAAGTACTAATACTTTTAACAGCATTGAACAGCAGGTCATCAATATTGTGCTCGAAATCGATTCTCAGGATTCTACATCTGAGGTTACTCCACATCTCTGGGTCCTGAATGAATGTAGCCTATGAAGAATATTGTCTTTGGTCACCTGGGAACTCGCTGGGGTGCTGAGCTGGGGCTGAAGGCCTGGATCCCCAGCCTGTCCAGGCTGTCAGCACCAGCCTGTGGGCCACACTGCTTCCCTGCGAGTTCCTGGAAAGGCCTGCCTGGAAGCAGCAGTAGTGACCGGAACCAGTTTTGTTAAATGCAGCCGTCCAAGAGGAGAGACAGAGGGGGAAAGACCGAAACGAGAACGAGGTGGAGTCGACGAGCAGCGCCAACGAGGACATGCCTGTGGAGAAAATCCTGGAGGCCGAACTCGCAGTGGAGCCAAAGACAGAGACCTACATCGAGACGAATCTGGGGATGCCCTCAAACTCGGTAAGGAGCAATCTCATAGTCCATGCCATGGTAAAAGCATAGAAATGTGCGATAAAGCAGGGTAAAGCACAGATAGGCATAGTAAATCACATGATAAAACACTAAAAAACATGGTAAATCACGGGAAATGTATAAGCTTGGTAAATTGCAAATGTATGCAGTAGAACCTGACTTGAAATGTTACAACTACATTTAGTGCCCTTTCATAAGTGAGACCCTTTGCTCTGTGTTAAGGAGAAAAGGCCACCTCTGTTTCATACTTGCCAGGGCATTAGTTTGATAGTGCATGTGATGATAATGTGTTTTGAATAATGAGAATAAGATTTATGGTAAACAGAATGGGCCCGGCAGCCAGTTTAATTTACCATGAAGAGTAATCTTAATCGTGTAGGTGGGAGATTCATCCTCTGTTACTGTCTGGAGAGGAGGCTTGTTTACAACAACTGGGCCTAGGAAAACTACATTTTAAATTGAGTTTTTGATCAGAACTACTTAAGGGCAGATTCAATTAGAAAAATAAACCACCTGCATGGTGAGTAAAAGTTTCCAGAATAAAGGCTTATTGAATGTTTAACATGATTTTTTTGCCATGTTTGTTTACACAGTAGTGTATGTTCGGGACATGTCCAGCTTTGTGTGGAAGTTGATTAGGTCATGAATAAGGGGCTGCATGTTTTGATTGAGCCCACCCCAAGAGGTACAAATGGGCTTGAATACAAGAATTATCAAAGCATTTAGAAGCTTCCCCTTTAAGCGCTGAAAAATAATGATCCATACATTCTTTAAGGAGTGTTGGTTTATAACAAGAGACAGCTGGGAGGTGTCACCTTTCAAACATCTTGTGGCCTTAAAGAAGCTTTCTGTAAACCTAAACCAGATATACTTATATATATATATACTGTATTAAACACACACACATGCCCCTTAGTTTTCAGCTCAATATTTTGTGAAACAGAACATTCTAGCTGCAAGTTACTTCAGTGTGTCTCTGAGCTCATTTTACAGTGCGGTGTGTTTTATTAGTGATGTGTCTGAGACTGGCAGGTTTATTGCTGAAATTAGAAGTACTTGAGGAGTGATAAAAACTGTTTCAAAAGGCTTTTCATAAGTCACAGAGGAAGTATGACAAAGCACTTGATTTGACATCAACACTTTCTCTCCTAGCCGCATTATGCTGTAATTCATTATTCAGAAATGACCAACTGGACAACTACAGGCTTGTCTTTCTCAGTGCCCCCATGCCACATGCTGTGAAACCAAATGGGCAAAACTATTTATAAACTCAGCTAAATCATTTTATTTATCTGTAGTCAAACACACAAGACAAAGCATAACCAATATTATCAGCACTTCTTTTGTCAACCCAAAGTGTTCCTGAGAAGACACTCCCAAGAGACAGGGTCAGTTGCACATATGCACTTCATTAGATATTATGGATTGCGCAATCACAGGCTTGCACAATGGAAATTGGTGCAGGCTCAATAGGCTTGGTCATACTCCAGTTAGTCATATCTACTGTAGAAGGGGAAATACTGTGTACTTAGATCGAAAGTGGCCACCTAAAAGAAGAAGTATTTGTTTATGTCCTACAGGCATGCTTTATCGCCATTGCGATCATGATAGAGCTCAATTAAAAAGTAGCTTCAAATTTCAATTTCACCGTTTTTATTTCCACTGCCCCTTTATGTTTGCATGAGGCTTGCAATCAATCTGAGATGTTCTTATAACAATGAATCCAACCCATGTTGCGTCTTTCACATTTGTTGATACGCCTGTGTTTCGGTGCTGCTGTTCAGTTCTCGTTGCCTGCCTGAGATATATATATATGTGTGTGTGTGTGTTACGTAAGCTAGATCAGATCATTAAGGGCAAGCACAATCTAGTGATCTGCCACTTTGGATCCAAATTTTGTTTTGCTGGCAATACACTGCTGTGCACTAGATGGTGCTGGGCAACTATAACTAACCAGCAGAAAAGCACTATAACACAACTTATCAAAATTTCATTTACGAGTGTGAACTAGAAAACTATTTCAATCAAAATACAAATATGAATCTTCCACTTGCATGTAAATGTATTTCTGTGCTTCCACTATCTGCTGTTAAATGTAATAGCCATTCACTCTTATTTGACTGAATAGCTATAAGCCCTAAAGTAAAAGAGCCTATTTTTTTCTGTTTTGAGAAACATATAGTAGGATTTGATACCATTGCTAATGAAAGTAAGAGAAATCCAATAACGGATGTCTTGAGTAAATGGGATCTATTTTTGCGTGATGAAAATGTACATTGGAAGCTGTGATGCTAACAAGGTCCCAGCAGGCTTGTCTAGTGGCTCTACACACTAAAGCACTAAAGCTTTGTAAGCCTTCAGCTCCCTGGCGCTGGGAGATTGAAGCCCCTCAGGAAACTTAAAAACTCTGGATGAGAACAAAGCTAGTTTCCTGAACTCGGTGAGATTGGACTGGTATGAGGTGGGGGTGTCCTTTTACAAGACAAGGGAACCAGACCCCAGGTGTTGGTCTGAAAGTATATAAATATAGACACAGTTTGGGCAGTGGGTGGTGACTCCCTGCACTTTGTTTCTAGGCAGCTGTATTTTTAAGGTTCTCAGACTGAGAAAGTATATGGAAAACCTGAAAGGGAGCGAATGCTGATTTTGATAACAGAGTAATGACTAATGTATTGGAAGTCTCATGAGTTTTCAAGGTTGCATAGGTTCTGTTATTGTTACTGGAAACTGCGTAACTCTAAACACCTAAAAATTTATTTTATCTAAAAACTAGTCTTAAACTAATTGATGCCAATTGACTTTTTCAAGCTATTTATAAGGCAAGTCGCATTTACTGTATTGCTGACGAGAAGTAGCAGCACCTAATATAAAAGGCTATTTTTACACAGCCAAACTACAGATATGAAAATGAAAACTGAATGATTTTGCAGTATGTGGGTAATTCTCTAAAATACAGACACAAAACTAAAATATATCTTTAAACTTTAACTGTAACATTGTGTGTAGGAGGGGGTGGGTATTGTCGAAATGACATGTGTATGTATTACCCCTTTGATGTAAGGTGTGAAATTGTAAAATGTGACGGAAATCTTCAAGGGTCTGAGCTGACTAAACTGTCTTTTTTTATATATATGTTTATACAGCTACTGTAATGTAATAGCTTTTTGAATATAACCCCCCTTTTCATTGCGTGTCTTGAATAAAGAGTTGATAGGTTTGTACAGTGCAGTAGTTCTGGTTCACTATCTTTTAACTACCATAGTTACAAGCAGCCATAAACATATGCTCTTCCAGTATCTGACTGCACTTCATGCAAGTCTTTTAAAGGCCCGTTGATCAAAAGTTAAATATACACATACAACAAAGACAAGTTCCTTAATCTAGGCTTGATAGAACATGCATTTCCCTTGTTGCTGTTCTTTTGAATTCATTAATAGCAGTTTTCAGCCCTTGTGCTGCACTCGTGAATAATACAGCAGTGTTGGCTGATAGCTTGTGGTTGGTCAAGCTGAATAAAGTGTATTTATCTCATGGTGACCTAGAATAGGAGTTAAGCAGGCATTAGTGAAGCTTCAAGTCAAACTAGAAAAAACCTTAGTTTTAAAGGGCTTTGCATTTTTCTCACCAGAGCGACGATTTTGAGCAGTAATGATGGGTGTACTTCAAGAATAAACCTCCCAGTTCAGCCGGATTAGTGCCATATGGGGACACTATAGGAAGTGTGTCCGTCCCTTCCCAGTGGAGCATGAAGATGAATTGCAGGGATAGTCAGGTTAAAGACTGAACATGCAGAGATGGCAGTGGTCTAGTCCACTACATAGTGACCAGCGTTTGCCTTTAAAAACAAATTGTTCACACAGGTGCTTGAAAACCTTGAAAGTTCTTAAAATCCACTCTGGAATAAAAATAAAAATTTCTTTAATAAAATTGTTTGTCATTGGGTTTTTTTTTGTTTTTTTTTGTTTTTTTTTTGGTATTCTTAATCTGGTTTGGGAAGTAAAGTGTAGTTCACAAACTGTAAGTCATGAGAGAGACCTAAAAGTCCTTGGTTTTAATGGCCCAAAAAGTAAAGTAACCCTGCAGATATTCTGGAGGAATATGGTATACTTTTGGAATGGTTTTTGCCACTCAATATTGTATTTGCGCTAATAATAATTTGAATTAATTCTCTGTATGTATTCATATTTCTTTATTTATACTACATGTATTTATATTAATATTTTGATGTATGTTGGTTCACAAATGTTTTATACAAACTGAGTGGAGCATTACTATTGTTAGTATTTTATCAAATAATAACTACAAATTTAAAAATGTCTAAAAAAAAAAATCGAGCAGATGAGTTTTTACCCTGGTCCTGGAGAGCTACTGGGGCTTCTGGTTTTCCTTTCAACCAATCTCTCAGTTACTTAATTGAACCAATTATTGACTTAATTAGTCAAGATTAACAGGTGTTCCAGATCTTTAGCCATTTATAGGTGTAAAGACACCTATGAAATCAGCTGGATAGGGGCTCTCCAGGACCATGGTTGGAGACCCCTGAGCTAACCCATTTTTAAAGACTTCCATCTATTATTTACAACAGCTGCCGCATAAATTAGAACTCTGGGAGATGTAGTCCATTGAGAAGATTGCTGCCTGCAAATTACAGATGGCTGAATTTCAGCTCCCAGAGTGCATTGCTTCTGTCTTCTTTCTGTCTCTGTGCACACTGAATGTATATGAAAACCTGAAGTACACTACAAAGCTCTGAGCAGAACTGATATTGTCTAAAGACAAATTAATTGAAACTAAACCATTCTGTTTTAATTACCGGTTCCACATTGAAAAACTGGAAAGAAAAGCTAGTTTTGCAGAATATAAGCCGTTGTCAAGGATAGGTTTGAAAAATATTTTTTCAAATGTAATAACAAAAATAAGAGTAGTCGATTCTGTCCCATTTTAGTACATGCCATGTCTGACTTCAGAACAAAAAGCTGTGACAAATACATTCACTCAATGGAAATGAAATGTAGGACATACTTAACATTGTGGTATCCTGCATGCTTTGTACTGCGGATGTCAGTTTAGGACTGGTATCGACAGCAGACGAAAAGCTCCTTAGATTCACAATAAAGCTACCCTTTGGTTGGCTGCTAAAAAAAGAAAACACAGTTGTCTCAGCCTGATCTTCCCTGGGAATTTTCATTTGATGTTGAGAGTCTTAAAGATTTCAACAGTATCATGTGTATTGAAAGGATGACTTTCAAAGAACCCTGTGTTATCCAAGTCACTTAGCCTACTGCATTATAATGAGCAGAATATTTTTTATAGCATGTACTGATAGAGCCTGGTTATCAGCCTTCTGTGTCATTATGAGCAAAGCCTATGGTTTGTTAGAACTATTAAATTACGAGTTTAATTTGTTTCTGCAGTTTTTAAACTCTTTGAAGGAACACTGGCAGGGGACCATGAAGGCAATCTGCTATAACATTGTGTTTAATGTTACTCTGATCTGTTCTGCTCTTGCTGTAACCCAATGGCTATCTCTGTTCCCTGTTCTCTTGGGACCCATTGCATTGACCGCTGCACAGCTGCAGCCTGCTGATGCGTCCTAGGAGAGACACACATGTGTCTGAGATTGCTCTTCTGAGCCCACGTGACTCAAGTGTACCAGAGCATCTGGATTGCTTATCTCATCTATATCAGAAACGCCTTCCATAACACTGTCACCATGGGTAGCCTGGGCGGCACTGATTCGATGAGACTGAAATGCGTTGGAGGCATACCTGACCCCCCCCGTCATTGATTATCACTTCTTTTAGGTAAATCGGCAAGGTCTTCAGAACCCATAAAGTGATAATTTTGAAACATGGAAGAACCTGAAAATCTGCTGTACCGCTTGTCTGTCAGATCAGCTGTCTCTCCAGTCATGACTGAAACTGATGCAGCTATTCTATCCTAACAAAAGAATCAATCATGTGAGGGACAGCCCGTTTGAACAAAAGTTTCCCATTTTTGGCCAAACTCTTGATACTGCTTCCGAAACCGCCTTTTGCATTCTTGGTATGGAAACAATCAGACCTTGCATACCTGAAGCAGAAACCCACGCTCCCCCGAGGAGGCTGTCGGCTTCTCTGCTCATGAGAACCAGGTGTGCCGTCGTGCGCCAAGCTTGTATTGTGAGGAATTGTTTTTGGCCACCATAGATTCAAGCTCATCTGCGAACAGTTTAACTCAACCGGTGAAGTTCTTGTCAACTCATGTTTCTGTTGTGCACTTCAAATGCTGAGGTTTGTGGAAGGGAAATAAAGTGTTTAAAAAGTGAAATGTGTGGCATTCCTATTACTGAGGTAACCTTGTCTGCAACCTTGTCACCATGGAAACCCAGACAGATTGGGGGTGAACCTCTGAGGACATTGGTGTACTTGCTCCAACAAAGACATTTCTGCACACAACAAGGGTACAGTCATAATCCTTTACAAAGGTCTCGCTACCAAAAAATTGAGAGATACCACAAATGCACTATACCACCAATTAATGTTTTACAATGATGTTGTTTTGGTACTTGGTCACATAGCACAGTACAAATGTCAGTCAGTAATACTCGTTTTCTCTTCCAGCCGAACGATCCAGTCACCAACATATGCCAAGCAGCAGACAAACAGCTCTTCACGCTCGTGGAATGGGCAAAGAGAATCCCACACTTCTCAGAGCTGCCCCTCGATGACCAGGTCATCCTTCTACGAGCCGGTGAGTCCTCCACTTCAGTGATGGCGACACGCTGGCATTATGGGGTCGGTGACACTTGTTACACTTAAAAACAACATATTATTATCCTCATGTTGCATACTTCCAAAGTACAATGGCAAACCTGGTCAAAATTGGTCAAACCCCCAAAAATCAGATCCAGGTTATTGTAGTTTTCTTGAATAAATACTGTTTTAAAAAAATAAAGCGATAATCTTCTTCCCTTTTAAAAAAACTGATCCTCCCGTACACTGGAACAAAAAAAGCAACAAAATCTCTCAAATCATCATACACTTACACTAGTCAAAAACTACTTGTGATCATGAAAGGGAATTCCAAAAATGGATCTTTTAAAGGTTACAGTAACCTATATGTAGAGTCCTGTGGTCAGCTGTATTTACTGCAAAGCGTGGTTCGAATGGGTTATTTGCGTATTGGTTTAAGACTTGTGGTAAGGAGTGCTTTTCTTCAAGGTCCTCATGTTTCTGATGCTACATGTAAACGGTGCCAGCCCCTTGGTTGACCCCTTACCCAGAACCTTGGCATTTGCTGCTAGGGGAACAGTGGTGCTGTACAGGATATGCATCTTCCTCTTGCAGTTTTACATTTTCCAATTATCTTGCATTTTCTGCAGCTGCACTTCAATAAAAATGACTGCAATTTGTGTTTCTTTTTATAGCTGAAGTATATATTGTTTACGAACAAAAAAATAACCTCTCCGTTTCTGATTTTAAAAAAAGGAATTAACTGAATTAAAAAGAGCAAATTCAGTTTATTTTTTCTGGAACAATTATTTCTTTTTCGCCCCACTTAGACAGTCTTCTTTATGTATTTTCTGCTATCTTAATGCGAACATAGTTTCCATGACAACTTGGTCAAATGAACAAAAGATGAATCAATAAAACTAGAGCTTCAAGGACACAGACATTCGTGTGCATTTATGAGTGTAGTGAAAAGAAACAAGTTTGGAAAACCCAACAAGACTACAAAAAGTATTGAATGGTATTTAAATATTGGAAACAAGACATCGTGAGACAGATTCATAATGAATTCATTGTTTTATTAGTACCTCAAAAAATAGACTGCATTTTTAGGTAAAAAGGGACTTTTTCATAAGGGCTAAGTACTGTATCCTGAGAATATTGAATATAAGGGGGTCCCATGTTGTTCTCCTAGTAAAGGCACTGCCAATTAGGTGAAAGCTGAGTCTGGACAGGGCCTTCATCAGTGCAGTGACGATAACATAATAAAATAAATAACTAAACCGCATTTAAGTCTCTGGGCACTGGGAGAGTATGCGAGTACAGTATGGGAGTTAGAGGCTGTCTGTTACTGGAACAGCGTTTCCATGCGCAGTCCTGTCAGCACTTCGATGGAGCACGCCTCAGTGACTGAGACATCCTGAAACGAGGGAAAGGGCCTAATTCATTCTCCCTGAAGTATTTTAACTTCTGTCTCGATCCATTATTGAAAGCCGCAAGCAACTTTTTTTTTTTTTTGCTGCTGACATCTGCAAATGGAAAATGTACCTCCTTTAAGATTTAGCTAACACTTCACAAGTGGATCAGGGTTGCTACGTGCGTCAGTGTCTCCTTTCTGTGATGTTCTTCTAAGTGACTGATATATAGATGATAAGATTAGAGAGATCCTTTCCCTAGTCTTCTCTAGTCAAAATGAAACGAGTTGCTACTGAAATGTCAATGAGAAAGCCATGCACACAGTGTATTCTATAGTATAGCTAATGCTAGTCTGATGTTATATATATATATATATATATATATATATATATATATATATAATCTATATATATATATATATATATATATATATATATATATATATATATATATATATATATATGTATATAACATACATAGCATAGCTGGAAGGAGATTATCAACAGAGTATATTTCAAACTATCCCTCTCAGTCTCAAGGAATTCCCAGGGGACAGCAAGCACATTGGATTAAACATTCATGTTGTAGAGAGAGAAGGACCATTTTCATAAAATTAAGGACTGTTTTGGGAACTGTTTTTTGGGGGGGGGGTTTGGGTGGGGGGGGGGGGTTAACGTGCTTTGAAAGATGCAACATTTTACCCTCTCTAAAACAGTTTCATGAACTTGATTAAACCATTAGGCTTTAAAATTGTCCTTAACATTTTGTGAATAGAGGCCAAAACTGCTAAAATGACATTACACCTTACAGTTCACTAGAAGTACCAGGTGACAAGCACGATAAGTTAATTGGTGAAAGTGTGTCTGCTATCAAGGTTTTCCCTTTTAACAACACTGGCAAAGGATCCAGGTTTATTGCTGTTCAGATTGTTAACATACTGTACCCCACCCACATCAGATCCGTTTCTAACCAGTTCTCTCTTCTTTTTCACTTGTTCTTAAACCTGTACAGGATGGAATGAGCTTCTCATTGCCTCCTTCTCACACCGCTCGATAACGGTAAAAGACGGGATTCTCCTGGCAACCGGGCTTCACGTTCATCGCAATAGTGCACATAGTGCCGGAGTGGGAGCCATTTTTGACAGGTACTGTTGCACTCCATGATGACAGCTCATACTTTCCTGTGCTGTACCTACGGTACTTCATCTAACAGCTTGTAGAGAAAGAGTAAGACGGCATACAAAAAAAGCCAACAGAAATCACAGCTACAAGTTTAATCTGTCAGTCTGCAGCAGTCTTTTAGATAAATGAGTGAAGCATCACTTTTCAAGGTATTCCTCTTGAAACATCAGTGTTTTGTAAATTGTAGCACCTGTTAACCAAGCATCCACCATCAGCCATCTATCAAATGCAGGCAGACTTGCAATAGGGAACTGCAACATTTATCTTTTACAGAATGGATGTCAGGGATTCCATTGACTGTGAATGGGGTCCATTGGGATCCAGAATCATATTAACCAAACAGAACAGCATATTTGAAATACAGTAGGAAGTTAATGTAATAGAGCTAAGCTGTGTGTGCGTGGTGGGAGAGAGGGGAGGTGGCATTAGTATCACATTGTGTGTTTGTTGGAAATGATGTAAGGTTTACTGTCTTTGATAAACAGCCTCATTATGCGTTCCCCCTATTCCTCTCTCGGTAGAGTGCTGACAGAGCTGGTATCGAAGATGCGGGACATGCAGATGGATAAGACAGAGCTGGGGTGCCTGCGAGCCATCGTCTTGTTTAACCCAGGTACACTGAGCCCTTCTTCACTTGCAGGGTTTGCATGCCTGGGCTGTGCTGAGCCCAGCCTCGCCTTGAGAGCTGAGGAAAGCTGGTGTTTTTTTTTTTTTTAATGGGCAGCAGGGAAGTCTTTGAGTTAAGTCGTCCCCATTTAAAAATTCCATGCAGTGAGAACAAAAAGCATGCTGTAGGCTTAGATGATTGAATCCGAAATTCATATTCTTTCTTAGTGTCCAATTCTGGGTTGGGTTATCTGGTACAAGTAAAACAGGGATGGAAATAAGACTCCCATTGCATAGCAGGTTGATTCCTGGTTTTACTATGAGTTTAAAAGACCGACCTGAGCTTGTTACCGATACACTGGCTAATCGAGCATGTATTAAAACCTGGAATGGGTGAAACTGCTATGCAATAGGAGTCATATTTCCATCACTGTAAATAATAGAAGCCTCCATTTCAAAGGGCTGCTGTTGCCCCATACAGTACAGTCTCCAGTATCTCAATTTTACAGATACCACCGCGTGACACTGACCGTGTTAACAGCTGGGATTTAAATCAATACTTATAGTATCAGCATCAGTGGCGAGCCTCTCAATGCCAGAGCTGGCAGTTTAGATCCCATTTGTGCCCTTCAAGCTGGGATCTAATTAGGCCCATGCCATAGTTGAGTGGGGTCTGTCGCTGTGATGGTGGGCGCTTAGCAGTGCCAGAAAAAACACGGCAAACTCTTCTGTGCCAGGCGGCTGCACAGCTGTCTGCCAGTCAGTAGCATTTGTTACAGCTTCTGAATGAGGAGTCAATGACTGATGGAGTCCCCTGTGAAAATAATCTAGGTAACACAATGCCAGTATTGCCAGAAAACCATGTGTTGTTCATATAGAGTGGAGGCCTGGAATGTTGCATCTCATTAAATTGTTCTGTATGTACAAGTTTTACCATCAAAATGAGGCTGCCTGTAAGTTCTATATGTTACACACAATAGTGTGATACACCCATTTCTTTCAATCTAATTGAATGCGTTTGCCTTGATCCATTATTAAACGTGTCCTCCCTTGCCCTTGCCTAGCCTTGTCTGTACTGTTGCTGGTTTTATGCCTTTGTTTTATTCCTCAAGTGTTAGCAGTTTTGTTTTTCTGTATACACAAAAAATAATGGTGCCAACTGTATTAAGGCCCCTGTTGAATCAGGCTCGTTTTTGTCTCTTCGCCCCGGTTGTTTTTTATTCCAAGCAGCAAAGTAAAGACTCTTGTGTTCTCCGCAGACTCCAAAGGGCTGTCGAATCCTGGAGAGGTGGAGGCACTGCGTGAGAAAGTCTACGCGTCACTAGAGGCCTACTGCAAACAGAAATACCCCGAGCAGCCTGGCAGGTTGGTGTCGGCTCAGCACTTTATATTTACTGGATTGATTTATTTATTTATTCCCTTTCTTCATACCTTGCTCTAAAGTGGTTAACCTGCACTTTATGTGACTGTGGATATGTCTGTATGTATGTGTGTGTGTGTGTGTGTGTTTGTGTAGTGTAGGTGTGTCGGTCACAAAAACACTAAGCAGGTGTTCTCTGAAAGTTCTCTGAAAACAGCGCCACATCTAACGCTTGCTTTGCAAAACTTCCTTATCAACTTTGTGGTTGTTCTTGGGTGTCTCTAGACTGCCGTAATTTATTTCAATTAAATCAGATCCCAAATTTGAGTTTTCTCAAAGCGTAGTTTAATGGTGTAGGAGTTGTCCTTCATCATTTATATAAGCTGTGAAAAGTGACTGGCACTGACCTCTGTTTTGGGACATCCTGCGCCCTTACACAGCCTCTGTGCTATCTGTAGATATATTTAGATCTAGATGCCCTTTGGACATCATCACATAATATATGTAACGACAGAACCTGTTAGACTGATTGAGTAATTGAAGCGTAAAAAACCAATAGCATTCCAGTCCCTTTTGGAGTTTGTGCAGCCCTGCTGAGCTGAAAAACTGAACAGGTACAACCATTAGCTTTTGCATCTCAGCCAGACTATTGATTGTAAAAAATAACATTTACAGAACTGAAGGTGCTCCCATAGAGATCATTGGTCCTATATTTCCCCCTGTCCCAGGCATACTAAATATTTATTTTGCATTTATTTTTTATTTATTTATTTTGCAGTTTTTTCTGTTTGTTTTTTTAGCTGCTTTCCAGTTAGAACTCAATTTTTGCACTTGATCTGAACAGCTGAAAATCGAATTACTGCTAACAGGCCTATGAAAGGGAATCAAACTCTCAATGTAGAATATTTAGTGTATTTCTGTCATATAAATATATAATATGCAGGGAAGGTACCTATTTTAATGAGAAGTGTTATTTAGACCCACTGCCATTTAAACCAATTGAGTAGACCCCCTGTGCCACCCTGCTTTTCTGAAGCTGTGGTACAAAATAAATACAAAGTGACATATTTCCTCTTACTGTGTGTGTGTATTATACTGCATCTACCACAGATCTGTGACAGATATCTGGAGGAGAGGGAGCTTTAATACCTGGAGAGGTTGAACCAACCAAACCTAAGGAGAGGATAAGAGCAGACAAATTGGTACTGATGTGAATGAGACACTGCTGAAAATACTGTATATTATAACGGGATTTTCCTCTGGTGATAAAGTTACACCCCCATGAATACACTTCTCATCATGGCAGAGAAAAATCTCCCTGGCCTAGGTTTAGAAACTGATTTCTGATGGTCAGAAAGGATTTTATAACTGCAGCGCTCCAGAGTTGATCCCTCGGTTTGCCGCGCGGTTCTTACCCGCTCTCGTTGTCTTTTCCACCAGGTTTGCCAAACTGTTACTGCGCCTGCCGGCCTTGCGCTCCATCGGGTTGAAATGTCTGGAGCACCTCTTCTTCTTCAAGCTAATAGGAGACACGCCCATCGACACCTTTCTCATGGAGATGCTGGAGGCACCACACCAAATGACCTAAACAAGCAAACAACACGGCCCCCCTGGGATCCCGCCCACCGTCCCTCCATCAGAGAGAGAGAGAGAGACTGATTCATGACCCGATAGAAAGTTGGCCCATCCTTATTTTAATGTCTTTTGCCTCGTCAGTTTCTTTTGTGTGTGTATAAGGAGTCCATTTCATAGTGTATGAATCTGTTTTATATATTATATATAAATATATATATAGAGAGAGAGAGGAAGCAAAAGAAAATGGACAGAAAAAGAAGGACAGAGGAACTATGAAAGAAATTGAAAACAAAACATATAAAGATATGCCGTATCAGCCAGGTTGGCAGTCTTTAATTGCGGTAAGATACAGTATTGAAGGTATACAACAGCCTTTTGAAAAAGCTATTTTCTGCCTCTTTGCAATGAATCTCTTCTTACGACAAACCCCTTCTTGTACTTGGCACTTAACTTGCTCCCTGCTTTCTGGTTAATAGTCACGTTTGGATCACTCATTTTATTGCAGGTTTCTGGAGTAGGGCTTTCCTTGGGTAATGGGGGTGGCAGGCACTCCTTTCCCCATATGGGTAAAATCAAGCCCACCAAGCCAACAGCCACTTGATATTATGTACCAGCTGGTAGTTTATTGTACTGAAACAAGGTTTCATTTTCAGACATTAATACTGATTGTAATGTTAGTCTGAATGAATCGGGCAGGGCGGGGGCCAGGTTAATTTTACCCATTAATCAGACCTCAATATTAGTCTTACATGTGAAACTGCTGCTCAACAACAACTTCAAGTTAAGGGTGCTTATTCTGGGTGAGAATTAATGGCAGGCCTTTCTTGGAGCTATAAACTAGCTTTGGCTGCCCTCTTGTGGTAGGAAAATAGAACTACAATCTTGCTACTGTTTCTGCAGGTATTCAGGCAGCAAAAGGCCATCTTCCCAAAACATATGGATAAAAAGAAAACTGAAAAGTGGCCAAAGTAAAAATGTATTTTAAAACAGTCATTACAAAATGCACTAGGAGAGTTTCTGCATGGTCTGTGCACACCTAAAACATAATGTTACAATCTTAAAATAGCTTACCGTGCTTGGAGCCTTTTGGATACTGGGAGTTTAAAATAAGGCTTGGCTTTTCTTAAACCGTTAGGCCCAGTCTTATACCGTATTTCTAAAAAAGGGTGTTGGCACTGCTGGCCACAAAAAAGGGTGTTTGCACTGCTGGCCACATCAGCCCTGGCCAGCCACGGCCACTTTTTCTGGCCTGGTTTGCTATATCTTACCCGATGTGTCCAGACCTGGTCACAAAGGAACTACGTCATCACGTAGCAGGAAAGCGTGCGCTGGATAAGAAGCCGACAAGGCAACAAAACTACACATTTAAAGTCTCCGGCCCGCAGTGGAAATTTGCCATTGGTGTCGATAAGTGTTCCTTTGATTTAGAATGAGACAGAAGTTGTAAAAGAAAAGTCAGCAAGCAAAATAGTGACCAGGGTATTGCTAAATTTAGCAATTTAAAATGATGCCGGATACATTATTAGGAAAGCACTGGTACTTTCCAGCAGTAAAGCAGATGGCAAGGTGTTGGTTGCTATGAAATGTAGGGTTAATTCTGCCTCGCAAGAAACGAATTTGAGTAACTAAACGGATAAAGAATCACACTTTCACGGGTCAGACAGGTGTCATTTGTGTTCAAATGAAAAACAAATGCGTTATATGTACCATAAAGCTATATTTTGTCTATATGTAAATTATGTGTGTATATTTAATTATACTGGTTTTATCTAGAAAAGAGGGATAGAGATATGCAATTGAAAATATGACTAGAAGTATGGACTGCTGATCAATCAACAATACAGCTATCCCCCCCCCACCGCTTCCCAACTTTACAATGAAATCCAATAGGAATCTGGCGTGTCAGACAAGCCTGCCAGCCATTTAACTGGCCAGCTTTTACTAACTACTCTGAAAAGATCTTAACCTTGTAAGTTACCTTTACGCTATCCGTAAGACTATGCAGGAAGTGCCTCTTTTAAGATGGCTTGTATATGTTTATGTACCACATGCTTTTTTCAGTGCATACTCAATGAGTTCTGTTGTGTACCTAGTGACTTCCAAACTACTCTATGAATTCCTGACCCACAAAACCAAACCCGAATTGACACAGAGGCACTTTCTGAAAATGCCACTTTTATCATCATCTGCATTAAATGTAAACCTATGGAAGTGACAAAACAGAGCTAGGTATCTAATACCTGTTGCTAGGAGCTTGTGCATCTATTTTCAGATGCCCCACGGTTAGAAGAGGCGAGGTAGATTTAGTCTAATATGGCATGTAGTAAATGCCTTAGCCGTGGCAACCTAGTGAAAACAAAACAAAACAAAAAAAATTAAATCTATTTTTGTACAAATGTAATTTTATCCCTTGCCTATATTCTGAATGTTTCTTTTCTTTCCTTCTGTGGACTGTTGTATACATTATTTGTGTAAATGTTGATTTGAAAAAGAATAGTTTCAGAACAAGGGGAGGTAGGAGGGGATCAGGAGGTTTGGGAAGTCTCCCCTTTTCCCTTCCCTGGAATTTTGGCATTTCTGGCAGTTTTTCACAGCTGCGAGATCAGATGGTGAATTTTTCTGTATTTGCTGCAAGAAATGCCAGCATCTCATCGACGTTAGAATTGTCATAAGTGTTTTTTTTTTTTATGGAAAAAAAAGCAAAGAAAAAAGTTCTGTCTTTATGGGTGTTCTCTGATGCTCTGTTTCTCTTAATGATAATCTTATTAAAAAAATATTTGCAGAATAGTTTGGTTTGATGTTTGACCTTATCCTACAGTATTAATATTTATTAACCCAGGAACTCAAGAGCAGATGCCACGAAGATACCAGCCTCTGGAGGACAAGCCCTGCAGGTGTCTGCCTTGAGCTCACTGGGCGCCTGGCCAGCAGGGTTCGCTGTAGTGTGATAAGAAGCATTCCCTGCCGGTATTACCTCCCTAACCCACAGGAGCGCCAGAGCCAATGCAACTCTCCCTTCAGAGTCCCAGCGAAGACTTTGCACAGCCAAGACGCGAACCTGCGCTGTATGAAGTATTTATGGAATTTGATGCATTACTGTGAGACTTAACTTTTGTGATTAACAACAGGGAGAGACAAGTTAAAAATGCTCCAGAAATTAAAGTAGCCTGTCCTCAAATGAGGACTATGACAGTTAGAGGGTTAGTAAGAATGCAGTGCTGTGCTTTAGTTACTAAACACATCAAGGTTTCAGAGTTTAGGGGACCCCGCGAGAAGAAATCCAGGGCATCAAGTCTGGTGAGCAAAATAATTTGTTGATGTAATTGACAGCATACCCGTAGGTTAGCTTCACAATTTGTAACTAACTTTACATTGTTTAACGTGTAAAGTTAGCTGGGTATTCAATTCTGTCCAGTTTAACTTTTTTGGCTCTGGTCTTAAGAAGGCCAAGAACAGGTCAAAATAGACTAAAAAAAATATTTAGCTAACTTTACACTGCAAAGTCACATTTCCCAGTAAATAATTGATTAGTAATGGAACGATCCTTACAGGGAAATATTCACCTAACAATCACTATTCCTTTCCAGTTCTCTGAATTACAGCACACAATTAGAAGAGAATGTGCGAACAGCACACATGACATTGTGGATGATGTCCCAGCTAAATGGAATAAAAAAAATTTAAAAAAGCATTGTGTGCCAGCTCCATGGTGACGCTCAATTTTCTGCGATATTTTCTCTTATGGTGTTTATGAAATCCAGTCTACGGGTAGATAGGCAATATGCAGTATTGAAGCACAAACATTACATGTAAAAAACACTTTATTACACCTTGGTTCATTGTCAAAATGAGCATTCAGAAAATCGGAAGCATTTAAGCAGATACAGATATGGTTTTCATGCTGTCCTTTTAACAGAGTCGATTGATATTTGAAATCCTTTGACAGTTTTTCCCTCACTGTATTTTGGAACGACAAAGGCTTCAGAGTATGAATTGTTCAATACCAGCATGAAAATCATGAAACAAAAATTTCAGGTTAAAAAAAAAATTCTTATATTGCATCTATAAACATCACATACGCAAGAAATATAAGCAACGATACAGAACTTTAAAAACAGCAATATTACATTGTTCTGTTTTTTCACAATGCACCCAAAGTATTTTCTTTGCTGAAATCCTATTTGGTCACTGTTTTAAGTCGCATCAAAGATGCTCTCTTGTTGCATGGCGTCAAATCGCACTGAAACACGGAGTCAGCTGTACATTTCCGTGAACGTTTAAGAGAAAGCATGTTCAGAACGATAATGGTTCTGCGGATTTTAGACCCATTTTAATGCTTTTATTTTAAAAGGAGAGCATTACTGATCCTTAGTATCTGTATGATTTTGTCCACAAATCAGCATTGCATGATAATAGTGTTCAGATGCCTACTTAAACCAGTCATTAAAAGTAGTCGCATACTTTCATCTGGGGTCTAAATTACATCAAAAGAATACAGGCAAATACACAACTTAATGACATTTGTTTTTACAGCAAAGGCATGACAGTTTTGCAGGTGGTCAATTTGTACATTTTAATGCAAGGTCTCTGTATGCTGAATGACTTGTGGATAGCATCCAGTGACGGCAGGTCCTGTCCATCTATTGGCACACTAACGCATTATGATAAAAAATAGTAGCTCCAGAGGACAATGCTTTTGAAAACATGGTTTTGTTCCAGAAATGACATTACAAGACGATTTTAAAAACAGTCTTTCAGGTGACAGTTGCCCCAACATATTTCGAAGTGTACTTCTGGGCCTTTATTCACAAAGATATGCACGATACTGTTAACAGCTCAACAGTTGAACACACCGTTCCAAAAAGCCAGCTATCGCACAGTACAGGAGACTGGGGCTGTAGGCACTTTATGGCACAGCTCAGCTGCAAAGGAGTGACTTAATCATTCTACTGAAAGAACGACCCTGCTGCAGTGTGGCTCCCAAGAACCAAATGCATTTCTGCATGTGTGTTTTAACAAGAGCTACCATACCCTCTAAAAGTACATCCAATTTTTTAAGCCTTGTGGAAGATTTTTTCTTGTCTTTTTAAATAAAACATATACAAAAATGACAACATAACATTAATTCTGATTCTTAAATATGTCAAGAATGCACCATGCCAGAATGAAAGTGAGAAAGAGGTTAAGGCAATAGGACATTTTAGGACAGCAATAGCAATGACGATGATGTACTAACAAGGAACAATTTACAGAAAGGCACATGTATTATAGAGATAGTTCAGAGCAGTTTCTTGCTGTTCCTCTGAAAATGAGCTTTTATATATATATATATATTTGTAAAACCAATTGAGAAATGATGGACTGCAAGACTGCCTTTACTGGAAAAAGAGTGAAATGGGGTACTTTTTTTTAACATTATCTTTTATTGTACAATAAAATATTTTTTTGTCAGACATTAAAAGTGAATACTGTAATGGGAAACACAGTACTGAAAATGGCCAACACATGGAGCAACGCATCATTCTTGTATAAGAGAGGACCATTTTCAGTTTCATTTTCCACAGGTACGAGAGTCATCTGAAGGACTGGGGCGAGAGACAACAGCAAGCTTGTCTGTCGTTTACTCATCCTGGCAACTAATCCATAATTAGATTGTAGAACTGGCACTGCCATGTGTAAAAACAATATAACCAGCAAGCACTTCTGATCTGACGTTCTTCATTGGCATTAAACAAGCTTTACTACAATAAAAAAGTACCTTTTATTAATAAGGTCAGTCTACACGCTTGACATTTGATGAAGGTTTGCAGGTCAGCATCCCACCTTGAGCTGAACAACAAGTATGTGATTGGCTTGTGAAGAACAAAAAAGACAGATGTAGGAACTTCCAGTACATGCAGTAGAATCCAGATAAACTATATTGAAACTGTGGAGCTTGGTTGTTAAAAGGCCACATGTTTTACTGTCTTGCAATGGGGACAGAGAGCACACTTTATGTTGCATGACATTAAACAACTTAAATCTCACTGGCCACAGAAAAAAAAAATTGCACTTGCCACAAGGACCCAATGCATGTGGTCTGGAAAAAAAATTAAAAACTTACATAAAATCGGTTATTTGAGAAGAAAAAAAAGGCTTCGTACTCTTGTACATGTAAAGCAGCTACCCAATATTGAAAAAAGCCTACAGTAAAAAGCAAATTATGATTTTGTGCATAATTAATCCAATCAGAAGGTAATATGCAACTTTACATAAAGGTTTGCCAAATATTTACAATTACAAAACCAGCAGAACATCTGTTGCACTTAAAGTTCTAATAAGCCGTGTCAATTAAAGCTGTATCAAAATGAACAGTTACATGTCAAAGGAATGCAAGTCAAGGCACTGGCTGAATCATCTCTCTACTTCATTTGAGTGTTTCGGACATCTGTCAATTATAATAGTGAACCTTGTTTTTTTTGTCTCATTTATTTATGACCGATATTCATCTTAACAAAATGGAACACACATAGCTTACATACAAGTCTTAATCCAAAAGTAGCTCCAGAAAAAAAAAGGGTCTCTACCTAATAAAACACTCCCTCTTAAACCTTAAAGCAGCTCCTTCTTAAAAACAACACACAGCCATGTCTGGCAGTACACAGTGCTAAACCCCAGTACCATTTGGCATACTATAGTATAAATGCATTGTAAAAGTACTGTCAAAATGAGTAGATTTTAAAATCAATAAGGGTTGCTAAACTGGGAACAGGAGGTGCAGAGTGACAGGCTAAATAATCCTGTTACCGCATACGTATCGATTTGTTTGGCCTTAGCAATGTGCCAAGGACTCTCTAGAGGAACCGTGTCCTGAGGGATTAAAAACTGTCGGACGACATGCAACACAGGTACATCGCTTTTGTTTAGTAATTTTTTTTTTTTTTCATGTTTTCTACCAGTCACCATGTTTCAATGTCATAAGACACCCATTGAGTCCTTTCCTCAAATCAAAACAATTTAGAGAAACTGATTTCTGCCAACCTGCAACTTTACTGGGGCTGTCGCGAGTCCACCTTTTATTGTGTTGGTATTTATTAAGATACAAAAATCAATCAGAAATGCCACCTTTAACTGTTTTAAAATGTCTACAAACATAAGGGTATAGTGGAAGAACCCTTGTTCACTAGAGTTAGAGCTAGGTAAGTGGCACAGCATTAGCGTGTATGAAAAAGCGATGTGAAAGTACTGGTTACTGAACTGCAACGATAGGAAACCCAATTCTAGTTACCTATCAGCATTACACTTCTAAAGCTAACTTTTTTACACATAGTTCTTTAGTTATGCATTTACCTTCATTTTTTTTTTTGTTTTTAATTAAACACAAAAGTTGTAATTCACTTTTTTAAATAAGGCAATGAAAAAGTATGTGGTTTGGGATTAGTTTGCTCCAGTCAAGACAGTTTGTCCACATTCTCAACAACTCAAACTTGTTTGCCTCCATACTGAATTTCTTCGTTCCGTCACACTGCTGCCAGCACCAGATCATGAATTATGTTCCTGCTGTATAAAGTCCTTGTTGGGGGGGGGGGGAAAATAATAAAATACAAATTAAAAAAAAAACTCCTCTCTGGCTTAGCAGTCGCTCCTCCAAAGTTTGATGGTTTTGTCGTTTTCTAGAGCTGCTGATGCAACTATGTTTTCTGTTGGGTGACAGGCTGTTGAGATAACGACATCTAAAAAGAAGCACAATGCAACACATGTTAAAGGTTAATGCCCAACACGTGAAATCAGCAGAGGCACATAACGAGATCCTTCAGGTCAACTGCTGACAAGTACAGCACATGAATCAAAACTTACTTTATCATCATAGACACTGAACCTCAAAACGGTTGTCATTACATGTATCTTTTTTTTTTTTTTTTTTTACTATTTCTACATTTTAAACATGAATGACACTCATCCACCAAAAGTCATTTTGCAAATATTTTAAAAGGATGTTACTGCATCTTCGGCAAGGTACATTTTTATATTAATTAGTACAGAAAGGAGTGAGCCCTGCCCCCAAAGACCATGAGCTGACCAGTGACTGTCCCTTACCTGTATGGCCCTGTAGTTTCTGCACAATCTCCTTGGTTTGTAGATTCCAGATGTACACCATATTGTCCTCCGAACCAGACACAATCCACTAGAAAACAGCAGGCCACAGCTCAAAACTGGGGTTTCATATCGGGTGCAACCCAGAACAATTAAGTCTATGGGTATAATAATTGGCTCATTTGATATTCAAAGACATTTTAGCAAATCCATTTAAACTCACCATTTATATTTAGTTTTAAAGGATCTAAAAGACCCACCACCAACAATCTTATAAAACAACTTAAAACAGCAATTTAAATACAAGCTAGCAATTCAACTTACCTTGCCACCAGTGACTGAGAAATTGGCAAATATACAATATTTCTCATTTTTGTGTCCAGTGTATGTCTTCAGGCACTGAAAAACAAAATGAAAAGGAGTGTCTGGTGGATCTGGGATGTTTACTTTTAATTCTCAAAACTTTACTTTAGCACTTCCAGATCATTGATGCAGAAACTCTACCAACAAACTGAAACCATCAAAAGAAAACATACCTTTCCTTTACTGTAGTCCCACAGCTTCAGAGTACTGCAAACAGCAACACATACAAATGAAAGGAAAACGTTAGCGAAATATCAAAGTCACAACTTCAAGTATTTCATTTAATAAATTACAATATTAGCATATTCATTGAGATACCTTGTTGTCTGTTTTACATTTTAAAAAAACCTGAATTTCACTTCAGGTTTAGGGGCTCAGACTTACTTGTCCAACGTTGCAGCCAGGATGTATTTGCCATTAGGAGAAAATTTCACAAATGACACTGGGGGGTTATCATCATCTAAAAAGGAGAAATATAACTGGGAGTAAAGATATGTCAAGTCTTTATCTTATATACACAGATTGTTTTTTTTTTTTAAAACTTTAAAATTAATTTACAGTTGAAGTACTGTAGCACACAATTTGGCTCCTTAGGTTAGTGCTTCCCAACCTTTCACAGTCTTTGAACACGTGACAGGTAGCCTTTGGTTCTGTTGAAGCAGAGACCGTAAAATAATTCTCATGCTAGAATAAATCAATGACCGGGAAATAAGTGCAACTAAGTATTTCCGAGGCACAGGGCTTGTTTGTTGAGGTGTTGCATTTTGGTTCATGGGGAACAGTTAGATGCATGAAAATTTGGGGATTAGCCAGACCAAAAATTGTGAACCTCTGCTTTAGGACGTTAATGACCCATTACCAATCAAAGTAATTACTAGGTAGTTATCATACTCACCAATAAGCGTTTTCAGACACTGGCCCGACGCTGTGTCCCAGATTCGACTGCAAGGACACAGAAACGTTAGAGACCTGGTTAACACATGTCTATTGATGTTGTCCAGAGAATTATTGATCCCATCTCCTTACATGATGCATGGTTTATTTTAATGATCTAAACCACGGTGGCTATTAATGTCGCTGCCCTGAAATCCTGCTCTGCTGTACATTAAAATAGAGCTCTATGAATTGAAATTATTGACTAAATAAATAAAACATAAAATCCACTTCATAGAAGCCCAAAGTATATTGAAGGTGACTAAGTAGGCTATTGAAATGAAGAGACTTACCAGAGTCCGTCATAACTGCTGGAGACAATCAATGACCCATCTCTATTGAAATGCACCTGCAGAAAAAATAAAACTTTATATCCTATTTGGACAAAGCCATTGACAAATCAAACTAAAAGAAACACACACCCACAAAGGTTTACTACGTATGCATGCAGACAGTCACAAAAAAACTGTTTCAGTTGGTTGTTCTTTACCATTCATATGGTACATAAACACATCAACACAAACCAGTGCATGGAGAGAGTAGAACGGAAGGGGGGGCTTTGTGGTTAGAATTAATGAGAATGGAGACAACTGTCTGTTTTTAAACAGACCAAGAACACATGGAATTTTCCATGCAAACCAAAAAATAAATAAATTAAGTAGAAAATAAGTACAGGGTGCATTTGGAATAAAACCTGTAGAATTCCAAATTATTTTCCGTTTCTAATCTAAATCAGTAAAAAAAAAAAAAAAAAAAAGTTTTGTAAGGCACTGACTGAGCAGCCCAAATGAGCTGCATTTTTGCCACTCATTGTTTTGGATAATGTTTCAAAGAAAAACATCTGGCACAATACATATCTGTATGCAGCATAAGCAAACTCAACTTACACGCCTGCCTCATTCAATACAGTGGATTGTGCTCAGACACAGTTGCACATTTTAAAAATCATACGTTATGAGGGGAAATGGAATAAGTAACAGAGAGAGACTCACAGCAGAGACTGGGTCAGAGTGTGCAGGCAGGGTCTTCAGACACTTCCCAGTTTTGACATCCCATATCCTCACACTTTCATCAAACTGCAGGGAGAACAGTTCACAAACCTAGCTTAGTCTGTGCCAAATACCTCCAAAGCTAGATCAATAAGTAATGCAAGCCAATTATAATCTTCAGAATACAAACCAGAACACACACATGCAACAAAAGAGTATTCAATTAGTAAGTGAATATGTTATAAAGTCTCTTTAAAATACAGACAAAAATACTGAACTTTCACGAAAACAAAAATCAATCATATTTAGTTCAGATCAAAAGGTTCTTTGGTTTGGAATAGCCAAGCTGACATCCTCAGATTTCCCCCAGAGCAAATCCATTTTTCTCAATTATAACATGCATGCAGCCAACACACTTGTATCGCATTTCAAACTCTTTTTTAAAAAATGTGTGTTACTAAGGCTGAGGCGATGCATTGTATCGTTTGACAACTATCGACAGTCAAGCCTGTGCAGCGTTTTTGTGTAAAGGAAAGCTTTTATGTTTTATTAAATTTGGAATCGGCAATTATTTCTTGCATTAAGCTGCAGAGCTTCTCTGCTCCCCTCAGGTCTGACTCTCTGAATCTGCATGTGATTGAGCTCACTTTCTCCCCCTGTTTACTGATGGGATTGGATCTGTGCAGGAGTCTTCAAAGTAACAGAGCAAGTGAAGAGCGTTGTGCTAGAATTACAAGTACTGTATCGACCGAGATACAATGCCTTTCAATGTTTGACAATTATTTTCTAAAGCAAGACAAGAAAAGTAAAGAAAGTAATGTTTGGGATACTCCAGTAACTAATTAGCGTGACCATTTAATGAGATACAGAGGCCGCGCTAGCCTTAAATGTGCATTTGTAAAAAACATACCATCTCAAAATCTGTGTTTTCAACCACAACATCTGTGTTTTTTACATATTGCATAAACAGTTGTATTTTCCAGTGTAACTATTTCAGATTAACGAAGTTAACACGCAAAACAGTACACAGTATAAATAATGGTAGTAGAAATAGACAAAGACAAGCTTACTGTGAAACGTTTTCTTTTGAAAATCCCCCCTTCACAACGTAAAAATCAGTGTTGTAGAACATGTAATAATGTCTCTTAATGTTTAAAGGTGCTTTCTGTTTTCCTTTTAGCAACCAAGTCGAAAATGACTTGTGTGCTTTCCAAATCAAAGTCTTAATAATGCTCAGGAGCTTCCGTTGAAATTGTCATGTTTTAGATGATCCTCACGTAAACGAGAGTGTTTGCTGATCTGTACTCTGCTCTGACAGCTAAAACTCCATTCTGCTGGTACACAAGTTACAGGTATCGTAATTGCTGCAAGTTTTGCAAAAGCAGGAAAGATGTCGTAATAGTTCTCAATAAAAACCCTGCTGGCCTCATCCATGATCTTTAAACCATGATTTTTGAGCATGTGTTTTACTTGTCCAAATTATTGCCTGACAGTGTCAACAGGCAAGATGCTCGGATACAGATTACTGAGTCGCTCCAACACCAGAGATGTGTGCAGTGCTATATGGGATAAAGAGAGGATGCAGGGAGCGGTGGAACCATTTTTACATGTTGCATTGCATAAAACTATTTCGTAATATAAACAAAATTATTGGACAGGTATGAAAAAGGGAAATGTTGTCTTATACATCTGCGTTTTAGAAACGCACTGCTGTTTTGTGTTTTATTAAATGTCCTGCATATATAGAATGCATAATTCTGCGTAAAAGCGACCTCAGGCGATGGTACTCCACAAAACGTCAAACAAAATCTGCACGTGCCAGTCATCGCTTAATTAAAACAAAATGTGGACACTATCATGTTCCTTAACACAATTCAAATATAAGCAACAGACAACACTCTTGTTACTAAACTGCTGTGGACAGCGATACATTTTTTTAATTTGTTTTTTTCTGCTGATTGGTTGTTACTCTGATTGTACTGGTACAAATCAACAAATAACGTAAAATAAATAAATCATATATTTGATTACTACTGTATCATAAACTGGTGTAACCAATTTAATACACATCATTTTAAAGTGTTATTTGCAGTGTTACACAGTAATCCACAGCTCCACATGTATTATTGCATTTTTGTTACCCTTTCATAACGTTGATGAATCGGCTTTTTTTGGAGAACGATAAATCGATAGTGAAAAATTAAGCATCGCCCCAGCCGTGTGTGTTACTGTAATCAGCAAACAAATTAAAAACAACTTTAAAATGACTTACTGATCCCGAGACAATCAGATTGGATTGAGGGTTGAAGTTACAGCAGAATACATAGTTGCTGTGGCCCTTCAACGTTTTCAGACATTTACCCTGTTGGGGACCAAAATGTTACATAAGTACACTACAGTAAAATATTCAATTAGAAATCAAACTCCCCTAACTCCAGTGTCACTAAATTATACTTGCATCTAGAATTGTGAAACACATATGGGTTAGGTAGTTATTTTATAACCCCATGCACAGAATAAGTTTAAGGCTTGGATTTCCCACAACCTTAACAGGCGTAATTACAAAGTGTGACTGTAGCATCATTTTGACCCTATAGCTGCACAAGGAGGAAAAAGATAGCATATGTGTCTTGTTACATGGTGCAGTTTCTATGGGGGGTCTAAGGGAAACAGTAAAAGCAGCCAGACACCAGTAGCTACTACAGTGAGGCCACAGTGCTGATAAAGCCAGCAAAGGTTATTGCTCGATAAAATGAAAATCTGTCAAATTCCTGTGACTTAAATGGCTCTTCCTTTATGCATTTGAGCACAGACAGCCAGTTTTAGCAGCAAGGCAATACTGTATTTATGACATTACAAAACAAACAAGGATACAATGCCACCTGTTTTCATGTGCAACACTCCCATGCCAATTTACAAGAATAAATGTGATCTTGTCAAGCCTGTAAACAGCTAGGGAGATAAGGTGCATGTAAATGCCTTATCTTAGTGATGGTTTCTGTGACCTTGGCGACTGCTGAATTGATGAGAACCCAGCAAACTCTCTTACCGAGCTGACATCCCATATTTTAAGAGTTTTATCATCAGAGGCAGACACGAGGAGGTTCGAGTCCGAGGACCAGGCAACATCAGAGATGCCCTGAAAAAACAAAACCAACCCCATATGAAGCAGTACATTCAATGCTGTCGAATTAAAGCAGATATTTCAGTTCAGGCATATTTACACATTTGAACCTTCTGTTTCTAGTTAAGCCAAACATGCCTGTTACGTCATACAATGCAATAAAAGTAGATGATCTAGAACACATTATAAAGGAAAATCTCCCTTTAAATTATGACCATCCAATTTCAAAACACATGCATAAATAAAAATGCCAAGCTGAAACCTTAAGAAAACCCACAAAATAAAGTTTGACGTACAAGTTTGTGTCCAGATATTGTTTTCTCAAACTTCCCGTCATATGCTCCCCATATTTTGATCAGTTTATCAGCAGCTGTAAGCACAGAAAGACTCCTTAGGGATACAGATGTTCACAGGCAAATACATACACACAAACACACACCCAGTGGATGATGTTCTCTACACATTACACAATAAACAAACTAATGAGATGATGCCTTTCTAAGTAAAATGAACGGGGGTTTGAAATAATTGTAACATTTACTGTAAACACATTAGAGGTGCTCTATAATTTTTGTAAACGTACACAAGCATTTAGGCAATACTTGAAAATGCTGAAATGCATTAGAATATTTGTCATTTTATTTTTGGTGGTGACTTTTTCAGATTTTGAGGTTTAAACGTCTAGCACATTCCAGTTTCTGGCAAACGGATGGCAGATGCACCGTCATGCGCTCCAGACAACGAGGAATATAAGCATTTCTTAAGAAAATCTATTTGTACTTACAGGAGCTTGCCAGCCACTCTCCACTGGGGCTGAACTTCACAGATGAGACAGCTTTTGTGTGTCCTGCTAACGTGAACTTCAAGGTGTATGTTGGCTTCAGAGGAGCTGACTGTTGGGCAATACACAGATTATATATATATATAAAACTATTTATTTACATTACATCTTTTGATATGTCACGTTAACACCTAATATATAGATGTGAATCGTACCATTTGAAACTACAAGGGAGTCCTGTATAAACACCACCTTTTTACTTCTCTGAAAGACTTTGCAAATCACTACAGAAGTAAGGAGGAAATGTATGTTCAAATACTGAAAGCCAATGCATTCACAAATAAGAGTATATTTTAAACATATAAAACACATTGCACAATCGACCACAATCCCAGTAGCTCAAATACAGATTTTTAATCCAAAGTAGAAGAGGCCATCCCAGCACTAGTCAAAATATTAAGCCAAAATATAGACATCCAACAAATTCCTTTAGAAACGTAATGTTCATCACCCTTTTAAGAGATATGCATTGGCTGAAAATGTGTATTTGCACATATTACCCATTTTGTTTTTGGAAACCCACTCGCTGCCAATGAAAACACCCTTGGCTTGCTTTGAATTTCATGGCGGATCTAAAGATAAAACTTCACAATGCAGATACAGAAAATTAACAAACACAAACAGCTAATTATGCCTGTTACTTGGCCTGGGAAATAATGTTGTTTTAAATTGCTCTGCCACTGTTATTACCAAATAATTCAAAAGAAAACTTCACACTTCAAAAAGGGCCTTTTCCTAAAATGTAATCTCAATTAAATCAAAAAGGCAGGTCACATGCTCAAGAGCCAGTAGATTCATTTATACTGTTATGCATCTGAATTATGAAAAATGTTTATAAATGTATGTAGGTTTAACAATGGTATAATACGACATGCGTCCTATAAGCTTCATTTCCTACCTTGCTCTGACTTGCAGATGCTGATGGAGTAGACTGTGTTTTACTTGCTTCAGTCTCAGGTTTCTTCTCTTCTGTTGCCATGGTTACAAGTGAATCAGAATATCTTCCCTAATGTGGAAGGTGTCAGCACAACCCACCAGCACAATCTAGAAATTAAAATAATATTTTACAAATCTAGTGGTAAATAAACTAAATAGTCAACACACACGCACACACAATGCCTGGTTTTGCAGGTTCACAGCCCGCCAAATTGCATGATACTACAATATAACAAATTATATTGTAATACTTAAAAGTTGTGAATAATGGTTTATGTTCGAACCTAAAGACGACACAATGTATTATTTAAACCGCATCATGAAAGCCTGGAACCAGACTGCAGTGTGTGATGCATTAA
Organism: Acipenser ruthenus; assembly: GCF_902713425.1. Classification (NCBI taxonomy): domain Eukaryota; kingdom Metazoa; phylum Chordata; class Actinopteri; order Acipenseriformes; family Acipenseridae; genus Acipenser; species Acipenser ruthenus. The sequence continues at coordinate 4,954,447 of NC_081203.1, read as the reverse complement.
GTTTCTGGGTCTCGTGACGTATACAAAACGATTTATTTTCTGTGTTAAGCAGCAGGTGCATCCAGTGCGGAGTAAAGGACTGTACAAAATGACAAAACAACTAAAAGCCTACATAAAAATCATTCTTTTAGACAGAGGCTGTTAATTAATGCAAGGATTAGAAATGTATAATATATATTACACTTGCCATTTAAATAATTTACCCATACAATATGCTAAAACAACATCAGGCCGAAACCTTGAACAACCACCTCAATAAACCTGTGTCTATTCAGAATCCAGTGCTGACTGTGGTATGAATGAAACAGGACAGGCATTGATGTCTGTCAAGCGGTCTCCTGCAATGCAAGCCAGCTGATGGATGCACAGTACTCGCTTCCCAAAAAACATAACCTTAAAGAATATAAAATACATTAAAATAATAAAATAAAATATTTTCTAGTAGAAACAGAATTGGACTACGTCGGCTACTGCATAAACCACACTTGGGGACATACGCTTCCAGCTGATTATTTTCGTATGAATTGGTTTGGTTTTAAAGCAAATTGCGTTCATTGAATGTAGTCGTAATGCTGCGATGAAACTGGTTTCTAGATTATATTGTATTGCTTGTCATCCAGTAATACGAGTAGCTAGATCAAAGGAAAAGTCGGTATGGGTTTCTTACCCTATTTGTGGCATTCGTAAATATCGCCAGTATACGTGCTAGGGTCGTTATGTATAGTGTAAGTACAGTAGTAGTGGAGCATGTAGAGTCCTTGTATTGCTATACGTTTCACATTGTATCGATTGTGTATTGTACAGACTACGCTACGTGCTACATTTAGAAATGATTAAACAACGTCCGTTTGATTTTTACCGTGGATGCAGTAATTTGTGTGCAATAGTAGCAATTTGAGATGTAATATGGTTGTGCTATTTAATTGTAGACGCGAGGCCTGGCTCGAAAAAAAAAGCATCACTTACTCAGTCTGGACCAGACAGATACTCGCCCTGGCCAACAAGCCTACGTGTACGTTCCATCTTAAAAGTTTAGAAATGAATGTTTAACACGGTATCTTTACTGGAATATCGGAAGCTCAATTTCTGTTGAAATCCCACGAATGCATTCCATCGACGGCGCTGGGACCAAAATTCATGCATGATTTCTTTTTTTGCACATGAATTATTTTTTCTATTCCTTCCATTCAAACAATAAAACGCGAAATTACTCACCCCTCGGATGTCGGCTTTGCAGTACAGCTCGCCTCTTTATAGGTAAGTCTCCAGATTTAACGATTGTACGAAAACCTCTTTTGTACAGTAATGTGAATTTTCCCCCCTCCGTTGAATTACAACGAAGAAACCTTGGCTTTACTCCTCAGGCGGGGAATGTGGCGACCGACAGCCACCGCGCATGTGCATGGGCAATACAGGCACAATACATACGGCAACCAAGGAGGGACATTGTGTTGAAACGACCAAGGCACAGCATTTTCGAATGTAGATCATTGTGTTGGTTTTGCAGGACAGACAGAGGCAGCATGCAACGTGGTTTCATAAAAGGTAATACAGTCATCTGTGAACTTATTTGCCTGTAGGAAGTGTCACATACAAATGTATATATATTTTTTTAAATATCTTTTTATTATTTTTTAGAATATATAAACAATACATGCATCCCTACAATTAAGTTGAATTCTCTATCTTAAAACTGAATAAACTGCAACATCTTTACAATACAATTTAAAATAATTAAAAAAAATACCTATAGCCTCTTTGACAAGTTACGTATTGCTTGCAATAAAATTTAAATAATTAAATAAATAATTAGATAGATAAATAAATAAAGTCTCTTGTGCATTACATATTCGTTTCTGTTAAAATAATTAGTTGCATCTGACCAAAGTATTGTATGTTTTCTTTTAATTCCCTGCAAACTATTTATTTATTTATTTAGATGCAATATTTTAAAATCTGGTAATTGTTGGCTTTACAATCAAGAGAATCTCCACATGTTATGGACTTGCAAAAAAATGACTTTAACTGAATCCCCCACATTGGCTTTGTTAGGCATTACAGAAAACCTCAACTTAAATAGAATTCAAACCCAATTAGTCTTAAGCATGTTACTCACTGCTAAAAAGGCTATAATGATGCTTTGGAAAGAAAAGCAACCACCATCACTTACAATGTGGAAAAAACATAACACTGGATGTCATTCTATTAAAAAATAGGAGAGTGAAGGCAAGATGTTGGCCAAACGGAAATTTGAAGGCGCTCACAAGTATAGAACAAAATTCAATCCGGAGTGGTCATCTTCTGCACCAGAATGGCGTTGCAAACGTTGCGACAAAATCAACCAATACCAAGGAAGAAGGGCTGTAGAGCAACACGTCAACTACGAAAAGAAGAAAAGTTTGGTGGGTGTGGCACCTTTGCAAAGTTTTTTTTGTGCCAACTTGTTCTCCTTTGCAAGAAAAGGTGTCCAAGGCTGAGGTGCTATTTTCTAATTTTCTTGCTGAACACAATCTGCCAATCGCCACTGCGAACCACATTGGGCCTTTAAGTAAGGGCTGTTTTTCCCCCGACAGGGAAATCGCCAAAGCCTATACTTCAGCTGTGACGAAAACATGCTGTATAATTAATGATGCACTTGCCCCACACTTTCTTTCACCTACAGTAGTCCATTAAATCAGGCCCGTTTTCAATCGGCATGGAGGGAAGCAATGACTGGTCTCAAGAAAATTAATCCAGTCACTGTTCGTCTATGCTACAGTATGTATGTATTCATTTATTTTGCAAGTTACTGACAATTAATAGGCTGTACTTTGCTAGCGGTCATTGTTTTGTGTGTTTAATTAAATTGCTACTTATTTAGTATTTAGATAATCTCACAAATCGCAGTTTTCAGAACTTGAGATCTCTGCACCGGTGTAGGGCCAGAAAGTGATACATCATCAAAATGAGGTACGCGTTCCTGTTTAACGCCAAAAAATGGTACGCTGTCAATGCTGTGATCGACTACTGCACACTACGAACAATACAAACTGTAGTTCACCCAAAAAATGTATATGTTTACAATTTTAGATAACCCAGTTTGTTGCTCATCATTTAAAGTCACATACATTTACTGAATTGTGAAAATAATTATATTAAAAAGAACTTTAAGGGCCAAAGTCAGTTCATCGTACCCCTTTCAGCAGGTGTTTCCTTGTTTTCTGAGCTAAAATCATTTGCACGTAATCATTTGCATGTACCATTTTTAACACGCACCACAAAACAACACAACGCCAGTGTTCCAGACTAGTTACTAATAAATGTAAATTATGAGTTCTGTATGACAGCTTTGGTGTTCCACAATCGTGCTCAGTTTTATAGGAAAACACAATTCCTGTTTTCTAAATGTTCACAGAAAGGCTGATTTATTATCACAATGAAGTAGAGATATTCCACCCTAGTTTCAAATCTAAAGGTTATCTGAAAGCACGCTCTTGCCAGTGATAGTTTGGTGGTAAACCACAGACAAGATCTGCGGTAACTTTCACCCTCTGTTAACTCTGGGTAAGACATACGCATTGAATTGCTTTACACTTACACTGGATGGGTTATGTAGCCTTAGGACCAAACACTAATTGTAAAAAGCACAAAGGCTAGATTTGATTGCACATGGTTATAACCTTACATTAGTGACATTAAAATAAAATATAATATTAGAGAATCAAAAGGCAAAAGAAAGTGTGGGTAGCTGTGTGGCGTAGTGGTTAGGGCTCTGGACTCTTGACCGGAGGGTCGTGGGTTCAATCCCTGGTGGGGACACTGCTGCTGTACCCTTGAGCAAGGTACTTTACAAACTACATTGCTCCAGTAAAAACCCAACTGTAAAAATGGGTATTGTATGTAAAAATAATGTGATATCTGCTAACAATTGTAAGTTGGCCTGGATAAGGGCATCTGCTAAGAAATAAATAATAAAAAAAAAAAAAATTATTGATTAAGATTATGATTAACTGGCAACAACTATGTAGTACATTTTACTGTACTGTACTTATTCTCTATCTGTGTGAATATTGGCACATCAGACTCATGTAAAGGTCGGTCTTCATTGTTTGTTTTGCTTTGTGCATCTGTTTTTCTATAGTATGACTGTCTGTATTGCTTTATAGAAACCTTAAGTAATCTTTTTAGACATACAATTGGACCCATCCACCAGAAAGATATTATTTTCAAAGAAATCCAAGTTCTGGCCTTTTGGAAATGTATATAATTTTGTTTGTGTAGTATTTAGGACAAGGATGTTATGGATCCCAGTACAGAAAACCCACAGACCAAAGCCAGGACTGTCATGCAAATATTAGGACATTCACTGAATACATGAACATATGTACACCCCTTTCCCCCATCTGCCATTTAAAAGACAATTTCTCTCAAGCAATAATAAAAAGACCATTTTTCAAAGCCTCCACCACTACCACCACACACACACATCTGTGTTGGGACTAGCTGGGATAACAGTATTACACGATTACATGTACAAAGTGTTGTTCTTTTTTTATTTAATACGGGAGAATCGCAACCATCAGAGGATCGAGAGCGTGAAGCCGTGTTTGCTTGGGATTGGTGGTTGGTGCACTGGGGCGTGCCCTGGGCGTGGGGATAAATAGCGGGCTGCTGCAGCTGAGGAGCTGCTGTTGAGACTGAGAGACAAGCTGGAGTGAGAGAAAGAGCGCAGAAAAAACAGCCAAGGAGAGCAGAAGAGAAGCGGGACTAAAAAGGAACCAGAGACTCCACTTAGTGACTGTAGCACACAACCGAAACAGGTGTTTTTTTACTTTCTTTTCTTTTTTTTATTATTTGTCACAGTCCAGGTAGCACTATGCTGCTCAGCTGTAGTTGCACCACTAGCTGGTAAAGCAGCACCCTTTTACCTGTGTAAAGTAGAGTGTAGAGTCCTGGCTTAATAAAAAATGTGAATTCGAGAACCCGCAAATCCTGTGTCCTTCATTTTCCCACAAAAGCTGCATTGGTGATCAGAAGTGGGATTATGGAGATGACACCGCAACCAGAACAGGCCGAGAGGTCAGAACAGGCTGAGAGGCCAGGATGGAGCGATCGCAGGGAGCTGTCTGCAATGAGAGCCATGGAGAGCGAGAGGGAGGCGGCTGCAGTAGGAGCTGGGTGCCGTGGAGAGCGAGTGGACGGGAACAGTCAGCACCAAGGGACGAGAGACACACTGAGACTGGGACAGCCTGAGAAGCCAAGGTGAAGCAACCTCAGCGGATGGATGAGAGACCGGGTTGCCAAGGTGCAGGCTGAGGTCGAACGAGAGGCAGCCACAGGGATACAGGACCCAGAGGGAAGCGAATGGCAAAGGCAGCTGGCATGGAGCGACTGGGGGTGGAGGAGCGACCGCACCAGAGTGGCGATGAAGCGGCAGTGCCGCGAAGAGCAGTGGGAGAAAAGAGAGTCCATCTGGGGTAGCGCATACAAGTGTGGGGCACTTCTGCCACGTCCCGGTGGAGGGGGGTCCATGTACAGCCTTGGTCAACACTGGTGCGACCCGATATGATCACCAGGGAGCTGCGCCCATGCAAGGAAGAGGGACCATGGCGATCCTGGTGGGCGGCCGGATAGCGAAACACCCTGTGTGGGTAGCTACAGTACAGGACCCCTGCAGCCTGGACTTTTTGAGAAGTACTGGCAGCCAGCTGGACCTCCAGACGGGGATCCTACACTTCCAGGAGGGCCCGGCTGTCGCCATGGCCCACTTGCCCGATGACTGTGACCAGCTTGAGGAACCAACACCTATCAAGCTGCGGCCTTGCCATCACCTTCCTGGGCCACTGGGTCAGAAGAGAGGGGAGATAAGCACCAAGCCGGACAAGGTGACTGCTGCTCGGGAGTCGTCCACCCCCACTGACCAACGGCAACTCTGAGGATTCCTGGGCCTGGCCTCCTACTATCGCAACTTCTTCCAGGACTTCGCCAGCATCGCCGCTCCCCTGCACCAGCTGCTGTGCAAGGTAGAACCCTTCAAATGGACAGAGGAACGCCAGGCTGCGTTTGACACCCTCCAGGAGGTACTGACACAGTCCCCGGTGCTCTCCCCCACCTGGATCCCAGCCTATCATTCCTCCTGGACACGGACACCAACAATGAGGAGATTGGAGCTGTGCTGTCCTAAGAAGGGCCCAACGGTGAGAGGGTGGTGGCCTACTACAGCCGGTCCCTCGGTCCGGCACTTCCAGCACTACGTGTGTGACCTTGCCTTTACCACCCGGACAGGCTACACAGCGTTGCAGTGGCTCCTGACGTTCAAGGAGCCGAGGGTTGCCCACTGGATTGAGCAGCTGCAGTTCATCCACTTCAAATTCCAGCACCAGGCTGGGGCTCACCATGCCAATGCAGTCACCCTGTCCCACCGCCCTTGCGTCAGAGAGGAGTGCAACCACTGCCCGAAGTGGGAGGCCCGGGAGAGGGAGAGGGCCATGACCAGGAACAGAGCCAGGAGGCATCAGTGAGTGGCGCTGCAGCGCCACCCGTAAATGATCCAGGGATCGCTTACACACCCCCCACCAGCAGTTTCCCGTCATCGGATCCATGGAGAAGGTGGGGGTCGACATCTTGGGCCCGTTCCCATGCTCGGACAAGTGGAACCGATACGTCCTGGTAGCCCTCGACTACAAAGTGGCCTGAAGCCTATGTGCTGCCCAACCAGGAGGCGGAGATGGTGACTGAAGCACTGCTGGAGGGGTTCTTCAGCCTATTCAGGATCTCCCAGGAGCTCCACAGCGACCAGGGACGGAACTTTAAATCGAAGGTGTTTGTGGTCTAGCTGGCCATTACCACCGCCAGTCACCAACGCCGTACAGGACTCCACCTCCTGCACCCCGTGCTCTTGATGTTGGGCCACGAACTTCGCACCCCTGCTGAGATGGTGTTTGAACGGCCGCCAAAACCATCCATTGAACCACTTGGATCGGAGTATGCCAGGCTGCTGCAGGACTGTCTAGAGTTGGCTCCCGGCTTCGCCAGTAACCATTTTCAGGGTGTGAGCTGCTGGCAGAAGAGGAACTATGACACCTGGGCACAAGGGAGGCACTTCACACGGAGGCACGTCATTTTTGGGACTTTGTTGGTCCCCTCAGGAATGAGGGACTTTAAGGGGGGAGCTGTGTAATGACCCTGTGTCTGATGTAACCGTGTTCAGGAAGGGTCAACAGTTCAATGGCAGCAAGTGTTCAGGGACATCAGAGACAGGAGAATCGCAAACATCAGAGGATCGAGAGCGTGAAGCCGTGTCTGCTTGTGATTGGTGGCTGGTGCACTGGGGCGTGCCCTGGACGCGGGGATAAATAGCGGGCTGCTGCGGCTGAGACGGAGAGACAAGCTGGAGTGAGAGAAACAGCCAAGGAGAGCAGAAGAGAAGCGGGACTAAAAAGGAACCAGAGACTCCACTTAGTGACTGTAGCGCACAGCCAAAACAGTGGATTTTTTAAACTTTCTTTTCTTTAATTTTATTATTTGTCAGTCTGGGTAGCACTACACTGCTCAGCTGTAGTTGTACCACTGGCTGGTGAAGCAGCACATAAAGAATCCCGGCTTAATAAACCGAGAATTTGAGAACCTGCCAGTCCTGTATGAGCCTCCTTTATTTTGCCGCAAACACTACAATATACCAGTACATATATATATATTTGGTGTGTGTGTATCTATCTATCTATCTATATATATATATATATATATATATATATATATATATACACACATACATACACACACTTGTGTGAGTGTGTGATTATCCTTCCTAGAAACGTTTTTGCCCTTTTAAACGGCATTATTGTGGATGAAAATCGTGCATATATTTATGGACCTTGTTTGACAAACCAAATGGCCTGTGTTGCCTAGCACTAGACATTACTAGACCGCGAAACTTAATTAACACAACAATTACTACACAGATGACCAATACTATAAACTCGTCTGAGTTGTACATTAACTGTTTTAGATTTTAAACATCAATACTATGCATAAACCTTTCTTTTCCTTAAAGCCAGAGTGCGCCGTTCTGTTGACTGGGCCAAAAAACAGCAACTCAACTGCCCGCGCTGTATTCTGGAAGATGTAGTCCTTGGCTTCTGCACCGTTTCCTTTCGTTTCATGAGCAAAAGCCGGAGCGGAGAACTACAGCTCCCATGAGGCCCAGCGAGACAGCGCATGGGCAGGAGGTTCCCAACAGCTCTATTATGTTGCTTTGCTAAAATAAAACAGCTACTAGAACGACTGCAAGCGAAACGCTGTTGGAGCCGCTGAGGGGAAAAGTAATACATTAAAAATATTCCTCTTTTATTTCTCTCATTATTGCTTAGTATGGGAATTTACACGCTAGTTTAACGGTACAGCAGTTTGAGAAACAAACGCATAGGATTTATAAAAGTGTTATTATTATTAGTGTTATTATTTTTTTTAAACAAAGCTGCTCTGTGCATTGCAACAATATAACAAAGCCTGATTTGGTAGGGGAGTCCATAGATTGTGTGTTTCTGATCGAGAAAATATAATGTGGTTGTAAGGAAATGAGCGTTTTGTACACTATACTGACTAACATACGTGCGAGGTTTCGTAAATGTAGCGAAAGACTGCCGTATATCGCGTGGGGAAAGGAGTAAATGCGAGAGCCAGGCATTTTTTTTTACACGGAATCTACCCCTGCCCGCCATCTTTTAAAGGAGAATGTGTGGAGAACGTACCGTATTTCAAAAGGACAGGACTCGGCGTGTTCCGTATTTGCATCAAGTAAATTATTTTATCTTGCCGTAAAATGTTATCTGTTGCATGTTTTGTTTTAAATATCTCCATTATGTTAACAGCAAAGTTATCTGTCTAATTTGATTTAAGCGCTTCATTACACACAAGTGTTACTCGGTGATGGTTTTTGGCTTGTTATTATATACCCTTTTTTTATTTGTATATTGCTGTTGGACATTTTTATTTGTTCAACACAAACCACCACAGTAATAATAATAACAAATTATACGGGTGCAGTATTGCACCAAAACAATATAAAATGCAACGAGTAAACGGCGTTTTTTCTTTTTTTAAATCTGGATTGCCAGAAGTGAATACTGTGTAGGCACGCGCGAATTAAGTGCATTTACTGTAGAAACAAGTGATTCTGATCATATTAGTTTGTGTTGTCGATACTGTTTCTTTCAGTTGTTTTATTAAACAAATTACTGTTACCTGGCTTACCACTTTGAAATGCCGCGCAAATGCTACATACATGTCATTAATTGTTTAAAAAAAAAAAACAGCTCTGGTCGCAATTGTTAACCTCTTAAATACATATTTTAGCTGATTCTTGCAATAGACATGTGTTTAAGGTAAACATTTTTGGACTTGTATTACTGTGGTTTTAGATTGTTGTTTAACCGCGATCGTATACATTCCATTCTATAGAAGGAGGGGTCGGTAGAGGTAAATAATACCAGTTATTTTACAGAGGAAAGGCTGGTGTGGTTTTCTTATTACCAGTAGTACACTATCTGCGTGTGATTTTATTTAGGGATGCATAATTAGGAAAACAAACATGTTGTGTTTTTTTTTTTTTTTAATTGCCCATTATTACTGAAAACGTTCATTGAGGATAAAAACGTGGTTTTCCTTAAAAAAAATAAAATAAACCTAAGATTTTGTAGACTGTGTGCCAGACATTCGCGAGCGTTTGCCAGGATTTTTCAAGACTGTGTTAACCAGGGTTTTCTTTATAAAGGGATTTGCGAAAAGTATTAGGTTTATTTTGGAAATGTAAAAATCAATGCGATACAGCGTGAGAAATGTTTAAGAGCTGACAAGGATACTATTGCATTAAAATGCACCACTACTGTAGACTAAGTAGTTTTTCACGTTTTTTTAACAGAGTTGTTAAAAGATTTTTGAAGTTTGTGTTCAGAAGGTGGTGAATTAATTTTCAATGCTCTTGGCATACAATTCTCTGTACAATTTTCTGACACTTAATACAAAATCTATATGATTACAGCATTTTGCCAAGTGATATCAAGTAGTCTAGTCTGATGACAGATATGTTTACTTTGAAAATCTGTGTGTATTGATAAACCATTCCTTTCAGTGTTTGTGTTTTAACGTGCATCATAGGTTCACTGAGAAAGTTTCAATGTTAGACTAGTTTATAGTAGCAATGTATGGGTGTTTGTATTCCAGTAAAAGTCATTTGTTTTGACAGTGTGTGAATTCCCTTCACGTCTATGAAACTTCTTTTCAATGTTATTGAAAAACAGCTCCCATGTGCTTCACACACACACCCCCCAAAACACTTGCCTTAAAGCAAATGATTTCCATGCTTCTTATTTGCACTTGCTTGCATCCAAGAACGTGACCTTTGTTGCATTTTAATGTTTATTTCCAAGTCGATGCAGTGTTCTTTCTTTGTAATAATCACATTATTTGATATAGGTCTAGCTAGTTTTCATGCAATGCCCTAAATAAATGTTTTGATGTGTAAAACAGATCCTTTGCAATAAAATTAAAATAGCCACTGCGATAGGATTGTCTGTGCTGTTATAAAACACAACTGGTCATGGTCACTTGTACTTTTGTAATAGGCGTTGAATAGCAAACCTAATTTCTTTAAGGTGAAATTTCCGTTTTACCATGTACAGTACTGGAGGTATGTGTCAAAGGATACTTGTAGCAGTCAAATCCCAGCTAACTTGCAGAGGCAGTTTTGATTGGTTTAAACAGCCTCCCACCCTTCCCACAAACTGATTTGTACCCTGGTGCGATTTGAGATCTATCAACATTTTTTGGCGTATATACAGAAAATCAGTTCAAGATGAAGGAGGTATCAAGCTGAGATAAAAAACAACCTTCATCAGAAAGAGAATATTCTCAAGGAATTGATCTCCCCAGTAATCCCTCACCGGGTCTTGAAGAGATAATTAGGGTCAGGCTCGTCTCAGTCCGTCCTTATCTATTAATCAGCCCGCTTTGAGGTTTTTTTTGTTTATACCTACATTACAGGATAACCCTGTTCTAACGTCCTGGAGATGCAGAGCTGCGAGGATGTCCAGTATGTGAGCAGGGCACTCAGTTAGAATGGAAAGGGTGCACTGGTGACAGTGATTTGAATACTGTGTTTATTGGGGGGTTTTGATCATCAATTTGAACTCTGTCTTGAAACGTGACCTGGGTTTGCTAGAGGTGATCTTGAAGTGGTTAATTGTGTGGGTTTGTTTGTATTGCACTCCCAAAACCTGGCTGAAGCGTAACATGTAGTCGGGGGGGGGGGGGTCTTTTTTGTTTCCTGCTTTTCTGTGCGATTAGCTTTCACGTATGTTCTTTTGGCTCTTCCTGTGGTGTTGGTCTCAAATCAGTTTTTTTGGTGGAAAAACTAACTTTGCTTATTTTGTGTGTGGATCTGTGTGGGCATCACGTAATTTAAAAAGGCATTAAGGGTATGATAAACTAGGTCAACAGTTTTGTCCGATGTCGTCATTTTAAAGTTTTACCTTGTGTTATGTGTAATACGCACGTAATGTCTTTTATTTCCATTCGCTGCGGGTAGAATAGTCTGGTGGTAGTGGTTGTTAGAACAGGCTTTTTTTTTTTTTTTTTTAAGAAAGCGTCTTAAAAAGTGAATTCCAGTCTCTCAGTACGTTCTGTGATGCTCTGGTGTGACAACAAGGCTGCAATGGCTGGATTCCCCACTTGACCATGCCAAAATACCAGTGTCGCAAACTCCTTGCTCTTTGAGTATAACAGGGTCTGATTGCCAGACAGGCTTTGAAAGGTTATCTCTTGCTCTGAACTTTTATGTTAGAAAATGAACAGCCTGCCTAAATAGTTTCCTCTGAATGGGTGATCCATGGTTGGCAGTAGTTTTATTTAGCATGCATGCTGTATTTGCCTGTTAGCTTTAGTTATGAAACTTTTTTTGGGTGAAGGAGAATTGTATTAAGTTTAAAGAACTTTTACCCCATTTCTGTATCACAATTTCAGATTCTTTTAAATTCACTGTTGCCACTCTGTATGGGCTCAGGAGGTCTGGCAAAACCTTACCATGCAGACTGTCAATGCGCTGTGTACTAAGTTCTGTGCAATAGTGATTTGTTTTCTTTACCCCATATACAAGGTTGGGAATTAATGGGCTAGCTTTCATGTCTGAACCCTGACACTGTTCTTTTTAAATGCATAATGGAAGACGACCAGCGTTCCTGACAACAAAGATTGTTGTATGTTGTTTTCCACTTGCATTATCATATCCTTCACAATGGCCACTTGAAAACAAATTAGTCTTCATTCAGTGTTTATTGTGCGTCACACAACTTCCTGAGGGTGTTTTATAATGCGTTGATCCCAGGGAGTCTGGGAGAGCTGTAACTTGGTTAACAAGAGCCCCAGATTCTACTTCTCTGATCAAAAGCATTTGCTTTCTCCAGTCCGTTCAGTGAACTAACTTGAGGTTGTTGATATTTGTCACCTTACTTTCAGTACATGCCTTCCATGCACACTTCTTGGCTGAGTAGCATGCTTGCATGAATGTGCTGTATGGATCTCTGCTAGTTTTCCCATACTGTAAAGACATAATTAGGTCCTCTACTATAATATGTCTCTCTTATAAAAGCAACTTACTAATGGGAATGTATGGCTAAGTCAACCAGTTGTATTTACTGTTGCAGTGAGTCACTTTAAAATGGCCTAAACGTTTATTTTTTCCCTGTTTTTATATCGCCTAGGTTTAGGATCCAGGCTTTGTCGTGATTTGACTCGGTTTTACGTTTTTTGTATAGTGTTTTTTTGTATAGAGCTTCTGTATAGTACTCCTATTTTAGTATTTCTTGGGTAAGTGATTCCTTGTTAAGAGATGATCACTGATTTTGTGTACAATCAGTAGGAAAACCTTGGTCATTTTAAACAATATTGTGAAATATGGCCTTGCAGATGGAAGTTAAAAGGATGTGTCTATAGTCCCACTGATATGGGGGGGGGCGACCATGACCAGGGGTTCCTAGGGGGCGGCGCACAATTGGCCGAGTGCCGCCCGGTTCACCGCGCACCAACGACCCCTAATTGGACATTCCAAATTGGAGAGAAAACCAGGGTAAAACAAACCATTGGCGACGACTAAATTAAATTTTTATTAAAAAAACAAAACAAAAAACAAGAAGTGGTAATCTGGAATAGAAATACATTTTGGATTAATGTAGACTGTCATGCTGGTAGTAAGCAAGATTTTGGTTATGACGACAGGCACAACTAGGCCTGGGGAATAAACTGGGATGTTCTCCAGCACATGCTCGCACATGTTCAGCATCTGCTTCAACAACAAATCACCATCTTCAGGATACAGAGTCGACTGGGAGTTGACTGCAAGTTCTTTAGCATTCAGAGGTGAATTGCCTGAATTGGTATAACACAGGCAAATGTTAATCAGAAACGGGACTGCTTTTTTTTTCTGTAGCTTGATTGCAGTTGGACTGCAGGCTTCTGAAATCGCTAGTAATTTATTGCTTATACTAAGCAAGACAGGAGTCCCATGAACTGCCATAAATCAAATGTGATGGCCCGTCTTGATTTTTTTTCTAGGTAGCCTTGGGAAACCGGACGTATTTATATTGCCATCCCTGCTGTTACTGTAACTTTTAAAGAGCTCATTACATAGATTAGTGAAGCAAGACGCTGGCGTGCAGATCCCTTTTTTTGTGTTGAATACCAGTAATTGCTAACTACTGGTAAACTGTTTTCCAAACTTCATGCAGGGTGAATAGCAGGTCACAAATGATGTAGTGGGTATAGTGAAGCCCTCTTATCAAATGTACTGCATAAACAGAACATGCAGATTTAACAAAATTTACGAAAAACAAAAGCATAGGAATAGATGTCGTCAGATCAATTCAACAAGGCTTTTAGAAGTATTGTAGTAAGCCTCACAAGCTTTCCTAGATTCAACACACGTGTCATTGTAGTATGTACTGGAGGCAGACTTGATTTGCCCTTTGCAGGGGAATACAGACACGGGTAGACTTTTCAATTTACTTTGATACTGTATTTATTCATTAGCAACAGGACTTCATCCAGGAGTTCTAGTACAGCATTTGACTGTCCATGAAGGACATTATTCTGGCATTCTAATATTTATGCCTGGCTGTGCAAAAGATCTAGCAGATACGCTCACTTTATTTATATCAGTGGTCAGCTGCAGTTTATCCATACCATAGCTAACATGTGTCTTACCCTGGAAGGCTGGCTTTACCCCAAATTACTGAGTAAAGGAGGTTGTCAAACTGATGCCATTCCTGCTTTTTCGTGGTACAACATACTAAACTATAAAACAGGTGGCATCGACATGGCATATACTCTTCAAGTGTGCAGTTTCCATACTTCTCTACTCTGGCACTGTACCATAGCTTAGCCATCAAGGATTCCTGGTTTCCTCCCACAGGTACACTTGGGGCTGTATGGAATATTGAAGTGATGTCATGTTGGTAGATTGTTATCCTTAATGTGTTCCTTTTTTGTGTAACGAATCCAAACGTGTGATTTAAGTCTTGGCGATTTGCAGTTGCTAGCGTCGGGCACAGATCCAAAAATCAGTCAAGTTTAGCTGGAAACAAATGTAAAAATATATTAAAGTGAATGTTCATGCAAGCCATGCAGCATGGACACTGAAGGTGTTTCTGATGTGTTTCTTATGCTCCTCGGTGCAAGACTAGAAATGTCCTTTCCAAGCAGGAATTGCATTTACTGTTTGATATTTCAAGCAGCCAAGCTTTAGAAAAGTGGAGTTTTAGGTAACACTAAACCCATTCATCAGTCTTCTGTCTCTCCTATTCCACACACTTCACCAAAGAAAAAAAACACTTATCCATGTTTTGGCAGCTTCAAACTATATAAAATGTATTTTGTCCTGCCTGATATTTTTCTGCCGTACCCTTACTCTGTAAGTAATTCCAAACTTAACTTTGCGTAAAGGCAAGTTACATTTTTCCCATCCCAAGTATCACACAGGAAAGAAACTGCTATGGATTCCCAAATAGAGGATTTTTTTTGCTTTCCTGCACCTTGCCTGGTGCATTATATAATTAATTAGTCTATAGTGTTGTATAATTAGCCAAACCATGGCTGTGTGTGATTGCAAAATCTGCAGTTATTGCTGCAGTGGTCAAGCTAGTAAACCAGGTATTGAACTTTATATACCACCTATAAATGTTAAGAAGAGTACACCTGAACTGTCATGCAATATCTTCATTAAGCTACAGGAATCATCCTCCACTGTTTTCTTTTGTGTCTAGGATTGAACATTTTTTCTGATGCTGGTGGATAGGTCGACAATGCAATAATAGGATTAGAATGTAGAACGAATTCAGTTTCTTTCAATTGTGTCAGCTAAACTACACCCATGCACTAATGCATGTTCTTTTCATACTCATTCTCACCACTGTTTCCCCCCCCCCCCCCTCTTTTAGAGGTCACAAGGTCTGGCCCTGGAGATGGGATGTGGGTCCCATTTGGGGAGTAAAGAGCACATAGAGGAATACAGAATCCATTGAAGACACGGAAAAAGAACGAAAGAAAACAACAACAAAAAGAGGGAAAGGATGTCGGCGGTCACCTCAGCAGCCCCGGCTCCCCAGTCCACCGTCAACCTGCCACCGCCTGAGTACACCAACCCCAGCAAGCCCGGCAGGAAGACCAATCAGCTGCAGTACATGCAAAACGTCGTGGTGAAGACGCTCTGGAAACACCAGTTTGCCTGGCCCTTTTATACGCCAGTGGATGCCATCAAATTAGGCCTCCCAGTATGTAGTCTTATTACTAATATTCCACTGACTTGTCCATATTCATTAAGCAGGGTCAAAGCCAGGGAAGCAGTGTGCTTTTGTGTTTTCGTTACACCCCGATATCAATTGTGGACGATGGAAGTAATCATTCATTTATAGAGAGAGTTTGAATAACTTGATAGACTAGTGTGGTCTGTTGTAGAGGTAGAATATAGGGAGACCTCTTTTTATGAAATGTGTAAAACTACTGGTATTCTCATGCAATTTGAAAATGGTGCTTTGTATTTCTACCCAGTTACTCCCTTACCTCTTGTAGGCTCACAAGCGCTGTCTGTAGCATATCGATTACATATCGATTTACTTCTGTGTCAGATTTATAACAGCCAGTGGTGTGTGTTTTAATGTGTTTAGCTTCTGTTTTAGCACAACTTTAAAATGTATGTATGAAAGATCAGTGGGGAAACAAATCAGACTGTTAGAAAAAGTTTTGTCTGTCCAGTATTTAAGTTTAAAATAGTTCCCAGAAAGGAACCTGGACAAACTTCTCAACTGACCGTTTAGTATTAGATTCTACAGAACTAGCATCATTGTATTCTTTATGTAATGCATTTGCTTGTCATTTGTATCAAACAGGATTATCATAAAATAATCAAGGTTCCTATGGACATGGGGACGATTAAGAAAAGACTGGAGAATAACTACTACTGGAGTGCCAGTGAATGTATGCAGGATTTCAACACAATGTTTACAAACTGTTACATTTATAATAAGGTAAGGATGGAGTGGACCAATTAAAAGTACATTATTGAAGGTATTTTTTGTGTTTTAAAAATATTTGTACTAAATCATTTACCCAGGTCTTCAGTTGGTAATACGTAAGAAATAAACACAAATAAATTAAATTATTGATTCTGCAACACAAAACCATAGACACTGAATTTGTGGTCGTCTGTCTTGGCAACAGAACACTGCAAGTCATTGTGAAGCATTAAAAAGTAAGTTTGCAGAAAATATTACTGGAATGTAAAATGTGTAGACAAGTCATTGTGAAGCATTAAAAAGTAAGTTTGCAGAAAATATTACTGGAATGTAAAATGTGTAGACAAGATTTGGGTTATGGTATCCCTCTAGCGGGCAAAGCTTATTAGTCATTGGGGATAAAGTCCGGAAGAGAGTGATCACATTTTAATGATTGTTAATATGCTGTATTTAATGTGCCGTGCATTAAAATGCTTACTGTCATTAACAGGCTTGTCATCTCTTGAGTTTAAGAAAGTTAAAATATGACTAATCTCTTGGCTGATGCTATTTTAATCTTCAGTCAGCTGTCTTCACATTGAAAGGTGATCTGCAGTGCTGAGTGTTAGCAAGCAGGTTGACATAGTGTTTGTGTCAATATATGTTCGGCACTGTTACCCACCATGCATATGTCAGTATTCAGCCCATTCCTGCCAACCAAAAAGTAGCAGGAAAATAAAAAATAACCCTTTTATTAACAGATTGAACCGAGACATTGTCCCAAAATCCATTAAAGACATTTGCAGGTGATCTCTCTTCTTGTCTCCACCTCACCTTGCTTGTTCTGCTCTTGCTTAGCCCACAGATGATATTGTTCTGATGGCGCAGGCTTTGGAGAAAATCTTTCTACAAAAAGTGGCTCAGATGCCCCAAGAAGAGGTGGAGATGCTCCCTCCAGCACCCAAGGGCAAAGGACGCAAGCCAGCAGGAGCATTGACGGCAGGTAGGACAAGTGAGAAATACCACTGTGCTGTACCAGGGAGTCCTAGTGCAGCTATAGGAAGATAAGTTAATAAAGCTCTGTCTGGTGTAAGACGACTGTACATCCTTTTTCTTTCTGCATAAGTTTGTGGCATTCTATTCTTGAGTAAGACACTAACTTGTGACTCAAATCACACAAAAGCTCACGTAATGTTTAATTAGGTTCATAGCTCTTCCTATGTTTAAGTGTGCTTACACTATTGCAGCAAGTACACTTTTTTGCTTGTCCAGTAAAGCTTTTATTCCCTTGTAGAACTGTCCCCTATACTGGCCACGTGCCTGTTCTTCAAGTTTACAAAATTGCATTTCCTCGCTTATTAATTAAGATGCTTTTGTTGTTGTTTTCCAGAAAGCCCGCAGGAGTCTGCAGTGTCCTCAGTGTCTCCGCCTGCATCTTTTCCAAACACCTCTCCAGTAGTATCTCAGACTCCCGTCATCGCAGCGACCCCTGTTCCAACCATCACCCCCAACGTCCCGCCAGTTCAAGCGGCCGCCCCCATGATACCCGTCGTTCCTTCAGCACAGCCAGTCATCAAGGTAGGTTCTGTCTGCTGTGTGGGTGGGAAGGACCTGATCATGCTGTCCTTGTATGTCCCACAACCCCCCCCCCCCCCCAAGCTGAGGAAAAGACTGCTGATGAAAAGTGCATGGGCACAAATGTTTCCTGCATGAATAACAGCAGTATTACATTTGTGTTATATTTGATATGTTCCAAAAAAGTAAAGCAATATATTGCGTTTTCAAAGATTAACCAGTGAACCGTAGTTGCAACAGTTTGCTATCAATCCATTCTAGCTGTTTCGATCACTTCATGGCTTGCTGTTTTTCTCTTGTTTTATTTCTTTGTTTTGCTCCGTAGAAAAAAGGTGTGAAGCGGAAAGCAGACACGACAACTCCCACCACTTCTGCGATCACGGCCAGCCGTAGCGAGTCGCCCACCCCCCTGCTGGACCCCAAACAAGCCAAAGTGTTGTCTCGGCGGGAGAGCACGGGGAGGCCCATCAAGCCCCCCAAGAAGGACTTGGAGGATGGGGAGGTGCCCCAGCATGCGGGCAAGAAGGGGAAGCTCACCGAGCACTTGAAGTACTGTGATAACATACTCAAGGAGATGCTTTCCAAAAAGCACGCTGCTTATGCTTGGCCCTTCTACAAACCTGTCGATGCAGAGGCCTTGGAATTGCACGACTACCACGAAATCATCAAGCACCCCATGGACCTCAGTACCGTCAAAGTACGTCCCTTCCCACTACTGTAACAACATTTCTATAACAGAAGTTGGTGGGGCATATCATCTAACCCTGCCAAAATATTGAGTGGCCACCGAGGGCTGCTCTATACTTGAATATCCTCTACTTTTATTGTGGCTGGCCAAACAGAAGGTCACACAATGGCAATGAAATGGGCTTAACGAAAGCAGCATTTGAGAAACACTGATCTAACCCTTTTAATTAGAATGACTAGGTAACAGAAAAAATAGACTAATTTTAAGCAGTCATTATTCTAAATAACATTTTGTAACCTGGTTTCTAGACAGAAAAGTTAGAGATGAGAGGCGAAAACATTAGTTATTGTAGTTGAGCTAAAGAATTAGAATTATTTGGACCACATTTATTAAATAATAATGTTGCGTATATAATGCACATTTTAATAAGCCCATGTCCGCTGTATCAAGGCTTCACTGGCTGTTCTGTTGAATTACTGAGTGAAAACACCGATAGTCCTGTGAAGCAGCACTGCTCCAGTGTGACTTCCACTGCAGCAGTGCTTTGATTAATTCACTAGTTTCCAGTCAGAAAGTACTGCTATTGATTAGCTTTTATTGGACCAGTTTGGGACACACACGTGCACAGCTTTCAAGAATACCATCATCATGTAACCATGGATTTGAGTAGAAACAGTTGTTTACTTTTCAAAATGGAATCGGAACCTAGGAATGCTGTCGTGAGAACACAGTTGAATGAATACAGTTCTGCAGTTAAAGAAAAAACATTTCAGCTGTACAGTGTAGCACCAGAAACCTAGAAGTCTATTCATGTCGTATTTGGTGATTGGAAAGTAAGAAATCGCTATGTTTTGTTGCTCGCAGAAAAAGATGGACGGCCGGGATTACCAGGACGCACAGGGGTTTGCGGCTGACATCCGGTTAATGTTCTCAAATTGCTACAAGTACAATCCTCCAGATCATGAAGTGGTGGCTATGGCAAGGAAACTACAGGTATGTTGGCTCCCTAAGACTATGGCAGTCACATCAGCACTGGTAAATATATACATTGCTATTAATAGGTGCAGTGCAGTGGCCAAAATAAATGCTTTAAACAAAAAACGACTGTACCGATACCCTTCAATTTCAACACAGTACAGCACACACAAAAACACACTAACCATCACCAACATTAACCGACAGGGCAGGGAGGAATTTAACCCCCTCCCTGACAACCCAGTATTCCCCACATACACTACACCTTGCAGGGCTTCCGCTTAAAATGTAGGGTTTCAAACCAGATTTGTGAACATCACAAAAAAGCATGTTAAGATATTAATTTACAACTTCAAACATTCTCTTTTAAAGTTCAGTCGGAGAAAACATTCCAGGATATCTTGCCTTGTGTCCAGATGTCCTCTTGTAGTTTTGCGAGTACAGTTATTGTTCTTGTGATTTGTAATTGACTGTTGGGTGTAGAGTGTCTCTTACAGTAAGTCATCATTCTGCAGTTTGAACAGACTGGGCCTCTCGCTCAAACTGCATGAGATGACAACTCTTACAACAATAAGACGCGCTCAACGTATCATCTTATACTCAAGCACCCCCTCACTGGGCGCTGTCCCAATCCTCTCCCATCGGCAGGACGTGTTCGAGATGCGCTTCGCCAAGATGCCCGACGAGCCGGTGGAGGAGGCCCCTCCCCCCGCGCCACCGGCCGCCCCTGTGGTCAGCAAGAGCACGGAGAGTAGCGAGAGCAGCGGAGACACCTCGTCCGACTCGGACAGCTCCGACTCCGAGGAGGAGCGGGCCACCCGGCTCGCCGAGCTGCAGGAACAGGTGGGTTCAGAACAGGTGGGTTTCAACACAACAAAGACTGGAAAGAGGCCTGAGTTTTTTTAGATTCCATTTCCTGTCAAGTTCCACAGCACTACTGTTTTACAGCCATGCAAAAAACGAAAGAAAGTACTGTATTCAACCGACGTATTAACACGAGTCAATTAACAATGATTTAAAAAAGAACTGAATCAAATATGAATTAACCCTCTACCGCATCCTGTTAGCAGTTTGATTACAGTACATCTCCTGTCTTTGTTAGTTTTGTTAAACCTTCAAATGCATGCTGTTTTATCTGTTAAAACTGTTTTTTTTGTTTATCGTTCATTTTCGCTGCCTTTTGGTGGCACTTTTTTTATTAACCTATTGTTTATGCATCAACAAATAATTATTCTATTGTCTTAACACGTTAAACATGGTCTTTTGGTAAATATCTTGTCCCCTGATGTCACTTTAACTTTTTTACCAGCAAATCACTGTGGATCGCCCCAATGGTAACAGGGCAGGAAAAAAAAACGGGTGTGCCAAAAGTTATCAGGTGATTTACTTTTTATTTTCAGGTCCCCCACTAACTCCTTATTTCTTATAAAGCACCTTAATTTATGCGGTAGAGGGTTAAGATGGGAGGTGACTGATTTTTTTTATTTTATTTATTTTTTTTTTTTTTTTTAAAGATGATAGCTCTGGAGAGCTAACAATAATCGGATTGCAGTCTCCAAAGTAATGGTAGTTACAAGACAGAAGCGCAAGGCTCCTCATGTACTGCTTATCCTTATGCTTCAGAGAACTCTGCTGTGCCACACATTACAGTCTCTGCCTGTCTCAATGCTATGGCCACACTCAGTGCTTAATGGCAACAGTTGAAATGGTGAAGTTTATGTTGGTAATTGGATAAATTCAAAATAAGAGAATATTAAAGGATTTACTCAATTTTTTTTTGTGTGCTCTAACCTTTGGTGTGCTCTATTATTCTCCCTCTGCATACTTCATTTCCCATGTTTTCAGACTTGCTTTCATTCATTTCACTTATTTCATATTGTCTGCGTGGCTGCTTGCTTTGTATTGCGCCACCAGAGCCAAACATAGGGGTCTGTTCTGTAACATACTTTATACCGCGCGTGTGGGGAGGGCAGCTTGTAGCAATGACGTCACTATAGCAGCTTCATAAAGCTGTGGATTCAGAGCTCTCCATAGCAACGGTAATGTTTAATCCATGAAACAAATAACTTTTAAGTCTATCGTCATAAGTAAATGGTTCATTACGAATGGGATAAACAGAAAACACAAGGGTTCTTTGGGGGGGGGGGGTAGCTTAAAGAAAAATATATATATTTGTTATCCCTTTCATTGTGTATCCTCTCTGCAGTTTTTCTCCCCCAGCCCCCACCCCCCCTTTTTTATATAAAGTAACTTGCAAGCACAGTAAGAGTGTGAGATATATAAAAATGTCAGCTTGGCTCTGGGGTTGCAATAAGCTTTGTGCATTGCTGCTTTAGTGCTGCATTAACCTTCTAAAAACCCTACCGCTTAACATTGTGAGCAGATATACTGAATAATGAAGCAAACCAATGGTAGGAAAACTCAGTTCCATGGAGGTAGTTCTCTTAAGTATGCCTATTTGATATAAACATCCACAATCCCTCCTGCCCTGTCTCTCACTTTGGCAGCCCTCACCCCCCTGCCCCCCCCCCCCCCCCCCCCGTGCCGAGTGTAGCTTCCAGGCCCCCAACAGCACACTGACCCCTCTGTCTCTCCACAGCTAAAAGCAGTCCACGAACAGCTGGCGGCTCTCTCCCAGGCCCCGGTAAGTAAACCAAAGAAGAAGAAGGAAAAGAAGGAGAAGGAGAAAGAGAAGAAGAAGAAAGACAAAGAGAAAGACAAGGAAAAACACAACAAGGTGAAGGTGGAAGAGGAGAAGAAGCCCAAGTCGACGCAACCAGCAAAACAGACCCAGCAAAAGAAAGCCCCGGCCAAGAAGGCAAACAGCACCACCACAGCAACCAGGTAATGCTGACTCTAGCTCTGCATCACGGGGAAGAAATACAGAGGCAATGGAGAAGCAGTAGAGGCAGACTTCATACTTCACATTTTTAAGTTCTGTTTTGAGAAAGAGTCATCCAATTATAATGAAAATTGGTATGGACGTTCCATCGAGTTCAAGGGTCATGTTCATCATTTCTGGCCTCCACGTGGTTGGGCTGTGGAAGCCTTGCACTTTGGCATTGCTTTGAAGTATTTGTTTTACATGCTGTGGATATAAGTGTAACACGTTTACAGTACTAATACCTGATCAGCTAAGCTCTATCTTGGGAACTGCTCATCTGAATTTAATATAACTGGGCTGGAAATTTAGCAGCATATCTTGTTTGGATTAGTCATGGAAAAACATACAGGAAGCTGGTCAGCTCACTTCCTTGCATGAATGCTTGCTAAAGCTTCTTCTGCTTGTCATCCTGTGCATGAAATACTACACGTATTATTAAATAGGTAATTTCATATGAAAAGCAAGACATCAAATTCTTTGTCCTTGATCTCAAGGTTTAACTAGGCTAATCGATGAATGCATTTTGCAGAACAGCAACATATGAGTTTTGTCTGTACACTAAATATGGCAGGGATAATACCTTAAAGCAACTAGGTCTTCAGTATGCTATTTTAGGGTAGTTCATAATACATCATCAGCCTTTATCACTTATCAGCAAAACTAGTTAGAGTAAATGATATACTGTTGTCCTGGATAAAGCCAGGTATACGACTGAAGTTTTTTTTTTGTTTTTTTTTTACATAAAATGAAAGCTGTGTGATACAATTCTAATCCAATGATTTCAGGCAACTGAAGAAGGGAGCAAAACCTCCGGCCGCCGGCTACGAATCGGAGGAGGAGGAAGACTCTTTGCCGATGACGTACGACGAGAAGAGGCAGCTCAGCCTGGACATCAACAGGCTGCCCGGAGAGAAGCTGGGCCGTGTGGTTCACATCATCCAATCCAGAGAGCCTTCGCTCAGGGACTCCAACCCAGACGAGATCGAGATCGACTTTGAAACGCTCAAACCTTCCACGCTGCGCGAACTCGAGCGATATGTCAAGTCTTGTTTACAGAAAAAACAGCGCAAACCTTTACGTAAGTACGAGACGCCCGGAAAGGAGAGCTCGTCTTCAGGGGGAGTTACCCTGCTGTTAGCTGCGATAGTCGGTTTGCTTCCGGTTATAGAAGAATGAACCGTGGTGTTCTACTAGAGCTACTCCCCTACCCCTGTGCACGTCTGTTGGTTGTTTTTCTTTTAGAGTGTGCTTTTACTTGGCTAAGAATGTGCTATTCTAGAATGAGCTCCGCGCCCATTGTCCAAGACAGTGAGGTTCTAGAATGAGCTATGCATTGCTTGGCGGTGCATTTTCCTTTTTTTTTTCTTTGTTAGAAAAAGAAGAAAAGAGAGTCCTGGCCTGCGCTTTTTGTTAACACAGCTTTGCGATCTTAGATCGATCCCTGTACTTACTGTACAGGGCTGTGTGTTTCATCCGCAGCTGGCACAGGGAAAAAACAAAGTGCGAAGTCTAAGGAGGAGCTTGCTCAGGAAAAGAAGAAAGAGTTAGAAAAGAGGCTGCAGGACGTGAGCGGACAGCTGAACAACAACAAGAAACCGCCCAAAAAAGGTACCTGTGTTGCAGGGTTGGCAAGCGGCTTGACGTACAGGCTGCTGGCTGGGCTGGACTTTAAAAAGCAACGAAAAAAAAACATAGCAGGCAGAGAAGAATCCAAGAGACAACCAGGGGTTCAACTTTGTTGTTGTTTTGTTGTTTTTTCCATTTAATATTTTTTTTGGCCAACTGTCTGGAATCAGTTTTTAGTTTTGTTCACGTTAGAAGTTCCCTTCTGGTGGCTCCACTCTCCCAATCAGAAGAGCATGTCGTTTAGTTTTTTTGAGCCTTAAATGGAATTGGTCTCAAAGACGCTGTTCATATTTTTAGATGTCCGTCCTTTTTCGACCCTGTGCCTTTCCATGTCCGCAGAGAGCAACACACAACCTAATTCTACCATGCAGCCAGTAAAGCCTGCTTCAGGTTCATTGCTGTAATGCAACTGCAGACAGCTGGTTTTGTGCTTGTGATTTCAAAGGAGAGACGTTGTGACTGGTTGGTATCATCGTTGTAACCTCATTTTTTTCGAGCGCTTGTGTAACAGTCATTTGCAGTGGCGGAGCACACATAGTAGCAGTGTCTGTGGCAGGTTTAAGAGTGTGAAGGCAATATAAAGCACAATCAGACGTGCCTGAGGGAAAATTCGTAATCGAAGACGGGACCTTTCTGTGTGTTGTTTCATTTGATTTTTTTTTTTTTCCATCTTTTCGTGTGTGTGTGTTTGCATGCTTGTTTGTTTGTCCCCAGCGATGGGGACTACATCCCATCCACAGCACAGATATAGGAGGGACACATTTATAGCGAACGCCCTCTATTCCTGTCTGTGCTGTGAAGCTTTGTGCTGATTGTGTTTTAAAATGTGCACCAACAGACACCACAACCAAATGCAGAGAAAACAGTACATTAGCTTTATAAGAAACAAAATATTCACAACACTGACTGTTATGAATCAAGAAACTCTTGCAGCACCATCAAAAGGTGGCACTCTAGACAATGCTACACAGGGCTCCTCCTAATGGAGATTCAAGTTCGAGATACAGAACATCATGTCTTTGTATTATATAAGCTACAGTAATTATATTGTCACTTCCTTGTGCTGTCTGTCTTATTGTTGGAGTTTTTTTCCATGTAATAAAACCGTGTTTGGTTTCTGTGTCCAGGTTCTGTAGGTGATGATTTTGCTAAATATTTTTGCTTATAATTGGACATCTGCACAGTTTTCTAGATCCTGAGTAAAAATGTGCACATTCCCTGATGAAGTAGCCTTGGTGATTTATTTTTGCCAAATCGATATATAAACTGGTTATCGCTACAGAACCGTAAATGTGTACCAAAAATGGATTTATTTAAAACCTGACTACAATAAGACAGCACAAGAAAGCAATGGTAAGTAACTAAAAAATGTAAAAGTTAACAAGATTTTTTTTTTTTTTTTTGATAAATGTACCGGCCTTGACCTTTTTTTTTGTGGCTATTGCCACACGCAACAAGGGAATACATTCACAAGCTGTTGAATACTAAAAGTGAAACTAAAGCCCCTTATTCAATGACGGGCTTTAACACCAATATATCCCTAAATCTTAATTGATGTGCACTTTGATTCGCTATATAGGTCTAAAATGTGCAGTTTTGAAAACACACATTTTCACATGTTTTCATTTTAAAGAATATCTGGTGCTAAAAGAGGTTAAAGAAAGGTATTTGTTTCCATGCTTTATAATGCACTTCCTAGGTCATTTCACCTCAGCAGTGTCTTCTGGGTCAAAGCATATTACTGGCTTGAAAGCGTGTCATTCAAAAGGGACAGCAGCTGGTTGGGTAATGACAGAGAAAGAAGGCTCTGGAGAAGTAACTGCACCTTCAGATAGTAACCTTGTGTTCAAATGAAAATATTTGTGTACTGGACATCTGAGACCTACAGCTGTGGCCAAAGGTTTTGCATCACCCGATTTAGAATCGTCTCATTTTGCTTCATAAAGTCGAATAAAATCTGCTGAATAATGTTACGTTAACGTATTGCATTGCATACCGCTTTGTAGTTTTCCATATACTTAACGAAAAACTGACTAATTAAAAAATGTGATGTTTCAAAATCTAACATGAAGTACTGTACTGCTAGGCTTCCGGTAGACCCTTACCATATAATTGTGTAGTTTCTTTGATTACATGATGTTAAATTAAAATATCCAAATGATGTTCATATTTATTTGTTTTATTTTAAATTGTCTCAATCCTAAAATTTCTAGGTGATTTTGGCCACAGCTGTATATAACGAATGAAAATGCACAAGCAGCAAGATTTGTTAGCTCTGAACACTTCAGGGCATAGATGTGTTGTGTGAATAAGGTGCTGTGTGTCTCTTTTGAAGGCAGTGGTGGGTTAATGTGCTGTTCTGTTCTGTTTCACAGCAGAGAAGGCAGGCTCTGGCCCAGCAGGCGGCCCTTCAAGATTAAGTGGAAGCAGCAGCTCTTCAGATTCTGGGAGCAGTAGTTCTAGCGGATCAAGCTCCGACAGCAGCGACTCGGATTAAAAAAACAACAGACGCGCACAAAAAACAAAACCTGGAACTTTTTTTTTTATTTGTGTTTTTTGTTTAATTTTTTTCAAATACAGAAAACATTGTATGCAGTCAGAAATTGGTAGTTTCCCTCTGGAGACTTAGATTCTTCTTTTTTTTTTTTTTTTTTAAATAAAAGAAAGTTACACAGTCAGAACATTTAACATTTTTATAAAGACTATTTAAAAAAAAAAAAAAAAAAGTGTAAGCAAGCATAGTGAAGTGCAAAGGTGGTTAAACTGTTAATGTTTGGCAACAGGCCTCAATTGGGTTGGGTGTGGGATGAGGTATCCATTTTGTTTTTCCCTGCGTGGAATTCTAGATTAGAGCAAAATTAGCAAAAAATCCAAAGGGGAGAAAGTTCAGATTTTACAAGTCCCTGCTGTTGTGATATTTATTTTAAAAATAAATACATAGTACGGTGTTTGTAAACTTTTTTTTTAAGTTTAAAATCAATCAAACATTTTTGCCAAGTTATAACTCAATTTTAACATTGCACAGTGTGCTGGGATTCGATCTTAAACTACTTTTACATCTTGATTTTTTTTTTAAGCTTTTTTTGTTTATTTTACTTCTAAATATATACATGCACAGTCTAGCCTAGAATTTGACCTGTGCACCCTCATCACATTCCAGTAACACAAACCCCTGCCTTTGCATGTAATTATATCTACCTTATTTATTTGACATCTTAAGTAAATGGTTTTAGAATATGTGCATGAGAACGTAAGAGGCGTTTGTTTGTTGTCAACCTCCATCGTTACATAGGCATCTATCTGAAATGTCCGCCAACAGAAAACAACTCGGAGAAATCTTACAGGGTCTGTATTACACAGCTGTATACCTGTGCAGGTGCTTTGTCTGGGGCTTCAGATAGGGTGTGGGTGCAAGTCTGCATCTGACTGCCAAAGCTGTGTGCTTAAAGTTTTTATTAGGAATGTTTTTTTTTTAATCTGAACACGCACATCATTGGGATCCAACCGAAAATACATTCCTTCAGAGAACTGTTTGCAATTTGAAGACAAATTAAACTTGCTCATCATTTATTTTTTTTAATAGAATGTTGATTTAGTTTTATTTTGTCCTTGTGCATATATAAATATCCACCTTTTATATGTGACCCCTTTGTTTTAAGTCTGAATCTGTAACTTGTGAAGGTCCACTCATGGTACAGTCACATTTGTGGCTTATGTGACTGCCCATCACATTGGACATTGAGCTTGTATGGTTTAAAAGATCTTGGTCTGTAGCTGCATCCACCATTGTTTGAGGCTTTAAATGCATACCCATTGCAGGGGCACTATGTGCTAGACAAGTTGTGAGGTGTGAAGTGTTCTGAGCAGCTGAAGGCCCCTAGAGAGGGTGGTAATGCTATTACGAAGTGAAAATGTTTTGCCGTGTGGAAGTGTTTTTAGCTTTTGCACTGGATTGCGATGGAAACCATGTCTTTGTTATAATGAAAGGTTCAAGATACTAAGGCTTTTAACAGGCTTCTAACATGGGCTAGTGCTCTCTCTAGTACTTATTGTGAAAGTCCACCTAATTCAGTTGTAAATGATAAGGTGCTCAAAGCATAGACTTTATCAGATATAACTTGGTTATGAAGTTTCAAAATGTATACCCGCCTCCCTTTTTAAAACTTTTTTTACGCAACTTGCAAAGTTGCTTACCCTTTAACAGGAGATGACCCTGTTGATTCTCAACTGGCCATGCAAGTAAATTCAGTTATGTTGTAATGGGTCTTCATTAAGTCACATAGTTAACTTTATAAATTAAGATTTTGTATCAATGTTATTTTTAAGCTTTTGAAGTCGTTTGTAAGAGTTTGAGATATGACTAATTCACTTGCTAAACGGTGATGCAGAGGCCACCCAGCATTGTTTTCATTGCCACTTTTGTGGGTTTTTTGTTAGCTTGCATCTTTCGACCTTGATTGGTAGGAACTGGAACCTATACAATAGGTGTTTTGGTTCATGCCAGCAGGTGGCGCAGTTGCTTCAGTTTTGCAGCAGTGCTGGCACTTCTTGGTGGAGATTATCATCTCAAAATGAAAATGTGAAGGTGCAAACTAAAGAGTGATAGGGTTTGTAGTAATGATCTCTGGATTTTTTCAAATACCTTTTTATAGCCTGGATTTATACAGCATAATAGTGTTCTGTTGTGGTAGACAGTATTGACAGTATTGAGCTGTTTTAGCCCTGTCCACAAAAAAAAAACACGAAAATATCCACCGAGAAGACTGACTTATGTAAATTCTGTTAAGGGAGGCTACTGTGGGTATTGGACAATTCTGTTTGCCCAACAGATCGTCTCATTCTTTAATTTTAGGATATTGAATATTACAAACTTGTAGCCTAAAATTGACTTTTTTTTTTCTTCCTTTTTATATAAAAAAAAAAAAAAACGTAAAATAAAAAAAATAAAAACATTGGAGCTCCCGGGGTCCCTGTTCTGTAACGGTTACACTTTAGACTGTCTCCACTGTTTTTAACATTTTTAAAGTATATCTTGTAATATGCTGTATAATGTTGCTTCTCAGTAGATAGGACTAGTATTGTTTGTTTGAGGTAGTGTCTTCCTGGTCAGCAGCTGCAGGTTCTTGTTCTGCACCACAGTGACTCCAGCTGGCAGGAACAGGAGCTGCAGCAGTGTGGGACGACGAGTTCATGGCAGGAGCCTGTTACTGTTCAGCAGGGGAGACACATGTTTGGCAGGCTGGGAATCAGTAATGAATGTACCCACGACACCCCAGAATGATTTCTGCTTCTGTGCTTATTAGAGGGAAGCTCAAAAATAGACGTATTTTAAATCATAGGGAAAGACCAATACTGTTGATGCTGGTGCTGGTTCTTGTGCATCTGGTCTAACACAAACCAATACTGATATGCAGCTAGATTAAATGGAAATGCAGAGATTGCATTATTAGATTTACGCTGTGTGTGTGATTAGTGGTCTGGGAGGGTTCCTGCTGCTGTGTTTCTCTTAGAGCTGGACAGTAAGAACTTGGTAGACTGCTAATTACGAAACACAAGAAGTTTCGATAGACTGACAATCCTTGATTCACGCTCTTAAACCTCCCACCGCAATGACTAAACTGACTAGTTTTTCCACCAAATCGAATATTTTTGACAATGTTGCACCAATATTGATCCCCCAAAAATAACTTGGCAAAAAAAGTATTGGTTTCAAAATGTGCTGGTCTATCCCTGTGTGTGTGTGTATATGTATATACACACACATACCTGTCATATGATCAATAGCTGATTTCTTTTTGTTTCCCCCCTGTGATTAAACAGACTGGGTTGTGTTTTGACATTCTATTTAATGTAACATTAGATAGTTTTAAAGCATTAACGTTTTGCATTAAATGCAGACACAGCCGATATCCACTGTGCTAAAAAACAAACAGAAAAAACGGTAAGACACTCATGAATTTGCTTCTGTTCTGTGTCCAGATCAACAGCATTGTCATGCAAGTCCCGACACAAATTCTACAGACTAATGCCTCTGTGTACCGTTCACAATATAATACCTTCTGGGTTTCCTTTTAGCGACTGATGTCATTAGAGTTGAAAGAAAGAAAAAAAATTATATCAAAATATATATATTCGCCACTTTGTTTGTTTTTTAGGCCCTGACCAAGATATAATAATTTTTATATTTTAAAACAAAGTTTACTTTTAATGTATGATGTGCATGCAGATTTATTGTAATTCTTTCTTATACCTTTTTTTTGGAGCTGTTTATAGTATCTTCCTGTAAATGTCAGTCAATGGGGGGAGGGACAAGGATTCATTGTAAGTAGTTTTAGGCTTGTTTATTGCAGCACTGGCCTCTGAGCCAAAATGGGAGGAGGGGGAAGGGAGGGTGAATTAGAAGCTAATATTTGATGTAACTGCTAACCAGGGTCCCTGTATCTCATATGGGGCTTGTTTTGTTTTCATAAATAAACATCAAAAACTAAAAGAAAAATCTATAAATTGTGTTCAGAATTATGTGAAAGTTGCACCCATTCTCTTCTGAGCTCTTTTGTGTGCTTCTATAGTAGCACTGAAATAAGATTTCTTGAAATGCATTTGTTTTGTATTATAAGTTAATCCACATATTACTTCACTATCTCAATGTTTAAGTCAGCAACTAATTTAATAATCTTGTAGATAAACTTGTACTCAAGAATAACCATTAAAGGTATGCATGCCACTTTTGATAATTATTTGTACGTACTTTTGATCTGTTACAATGTGCATACATAATGTGGTGTTTAAGAATATGATTAAAAGATCGCAATAATCAAAGTAGATGAAATCTAGTACACATCTTTCCCGGAGGTGTGCTGCATTTACCTAGTTCATACACAGCCCACATGAAAACTTTCTGCATTGTTCCTGACTCTTATTGACATTGCATATGATAGAACCACATACATTTTGGGGACTGAACCTCAGTCTTCTGCTGATTTGTCCCTTGCTGCTTTGTGACAAAACATGCTGGCCATGTTCTGGTCTGCCCTGCCTCAAGATGCAAGTGGATATTGGTTTATATAATGTAAATGTAATCTATAGTTTGATATATACTACCTGGCCTATATCTTGTGTTGCTATAGCTAGTCTGTGTTTCTCTTTCTGTTCAGGTATACCTTGTCTGCATACTTTTACAAGGAAGGCCTGTACTGCACTATAAGCATTTACCCATGATGACTTGCATATGAGAACACACATTCAACAACACTGTATGAAAAAAAAAAAGCTTAGCAATATTAACTTTATGGAATCACTGTGAATGATTTAGTTCAGTTTGGTCAGCAGGAAAAGCCCTGTGGGTGTCCATTTATACATTCAAAAAGCTGCAGGTCCCCAGTGTGAAACCAGGTAAATCAAATCACACTAGAACACCTTGCCTTATTCTGCACCTCACAAAATGCCAACTGTACAAGTACAATAAACTACGAAGATACATTTAACCTTCAAAAAAACATTTATTTAAGCAGAAGACAATACACTAATATGAGAAACAAATCTATAAAACAGTATATTTGAAAGGATATTTGAACACACATATGCTTCATTTTTAAAACTGACAAAGAAAATGTTTATCATATGCTTGCATTTGTACAAATAAAGGAGGGCCTGTATGTAGTAATCTATAAGTAATCTGTATGAAGTAATCCAGAAGGGTAGTCTAAAATGTGCTAGTCAGGGTCTCTGCAACCAGCTGATAAAGGTCTAACGCCCTCCAGTTGTAATTTGAACATTGTAAGTACCAGTAGTATACATTTTCAATTCAATTACACCTCATGTACAGTCTGAAGTCTGGGTGAATCACACAGTTACAGCTGAGCTACAATAATACTGATACATGCGTTGCATTCCACTGGCATGATTTTTTTTTTTAGTACAGCATAAAAAGCTCTAGTAAAAGAAACCACCAATAATGCTGCAAATGAACTTTACATACAGACAGCCGTTCAACGATAAGACGCGCAACACGTTGCTACGTCCAACAAATTGAATGTATGATCAAATACTCTTATGGCAGAATGCATGTCTTATTTCATTTAGATTGTCTAAACAATCAAAATACAGGGTGGTTAGAAAGTCACTAGGCTATATGTGCTTTTTGTGAATTTAGTTCATGGAGGTGTTCAATGGCACAAGCTTGAGTCAGGTGCTATGAACTCTGACCTGAACACCCCTTGCCATTCTGCCTCTCGCAAGCAGAAAGTACCCATTCTGAATTGTGTGATGCAATACTGTAATAATCACTGGGGACCAGGCTGAGACCACCAAACCTAAATGAGCCAAGTCAGATTCAAACCAAGGGCTCCAGAGGTGAAAGTCTGTTGAATTAGCCTGCTGCATCGAGCCCTGTTTTTATAGACTAACTTAATTTTCTGTATTGTTCTCATTTTAAAGCTACTAAATACCACTGTCATGTTCAATATTACACAACATGTAATTCCTGTGTGCCTGTTTTGTTCTTTTGTTCAGCCTTTTGTGTATTCTATCAGAAAGCAGACACTGCCCAGTTTGCTTAAACCCCCATTTATCTTCAAGCAGGATATACATTATATAAGGATATATATGTAAACCATTTGTTCATGTAGTTCATATTTGAAAACAGCTTGTATGACATATTGTAAAGGGTGTTTCAAAAGTCCTGGTTTTATGTTTTCTGTCTTATTGCTGGTGGTAATATAATATGCAGTAATGTCCCAGTATACACAAGGGTCAGGACTTTGGAAACACAGCACAGCCAGGGATGGAAATAAGGCTCCCATGGGCAGCAGTGTGGAGTAGTGGTTAGGGCTCTGGACTCTTGACCGGAGGGTTGTGGGTTCAATCCCCAGTGGGAGACACTGCTGTTGTACCCTTGAGCAAGGTACTTTACCTAGATTACTCCAGTAAAAACCCAACTGTATAAATGGGTAATTGTATGTAAGAAATAATGTGATATCTGTATAATGTAAAATAATGTATAATGTGATATGTTGTAACAATTGTAAGTCGCCCTGGATAATGGCGTCTGCTAAGAAATAAATAATAATAATAATAATAATCTAATCCCTGTTTAATAAGACACACCTGAGCTTGTCACCTATACACTGTGGCTAATCAAGCTCGTGAAAAAAAAAAAAAACCCTGCAATGGGTGAAACTGCTATTAAGATATAGAAGTCTTACTTCCGTCCCCTGTACAGCACAGTAATTCTAAAGATTATTTTGTATTGCAAAACGTCGTTCTTCCTGCATGTTTTTTTTTTTTTTTTGTTTGTTTTTTTTTTACATTACTGAGCAAATCCTGGACTGCCCCGTGTCCCTGTGGCTCTCCAGTTTAGTTTTGTCCCTCACTAAGATAGCCTGGTTTCCGAACTGGGAGTACCAGGCACTCTGACTGCGGCTCAGGTAGCTGCTCGGGGGAGACTTCTCCAGATCCTGTTGCTGCTGCTGCCAAATGAGTAGCGAAGTGTCCCGGTACCGGAGTCTGGCGAACCCCTCTGAAAGAGCCTTCTCTGCCAATGGGACGCGTCCACTCATTGTTCACGGAGTGTATCACAGGGCTTCTGTACTGTCCTCAATTCAAGGTACCAAAATATAATTACACAGTAGGAACTGAACCATGCTTAGTGCCAGCTATGTGAAGCGCAGTGCCCTAGCACTCTTATTTTGTTCGAAAAAAGACATTTGCCATTTCGTTACATGGCTTGCTATTGTACAAATCCCCTTCACAGTGAAATCCCTTTTTCATATTTTTTTTCTCTCACTGATTCGCTTAATTATCTACCAGTACAGCCTTGACCACTCTCCATGTTTTGGCTGAGGACTCCATCTTTTTGACTGTGGTTGAAAAGCTTGACAAGTATTCTTTACTGTAGCCCATATGACAAAATTACAGTAACTCCTCTTAATCCGTATATTTTCGAGCAGTAGGCTAATCTTCAACAAAATCTTCTTGTGATATTCCCAGATTAAGGTGCATGTTTAACAACACGGACTTTTTTTTTCAGCAGTGTTGTCTCTCATGACCTTGGCATCACCTGCGCAGCAGAGAATGTTGAATCAAAGCGAGTCAATGCCTTGGTTAAGTACGCAAAAATGGACTCTGGCATTCGCTAAACCAGGGAGTTCGCTGGGTGTGCTTACCGTGCAGCCTTGTTCTACTAGTGTGACAAAACTACTTTGCATGGTCTTCTCAATAAAATGTGAACCCTTTAAAATTAATATTATTTCCCAAGCAAGACGACATGTCCCTCCATTGCGACGGGGGATTATACAGAGAGGATATCAAGTATGGGCCGTTTCATCTGCTTGGTTTTCATAAACGGAGTGATTTGTTACCCAAGTTGTTTCTGTCAAGTTATCTCCATGTTTGATGGAAATCACGTCCGTGTTTCAAATATCCAATGTTGAAGTTTTCATAAAGAACCTATTTAATTTAATAACACAACTTTAACTGAACTGCATCCACACCCAGTAATTCGCTGCTGCTGCTGTCAATAGCAACCGTGTTGTCCTACCGTTGAAAGGAGTCCCTATGAAACATGGCCAAGTACGTAGGATTCCTACTACAGCTGAATCCGAACCGTCAAACAACAGTACTATTAGAACGCACAGAAAATCTCAATTCGAAGAGTTGACGTGCATATTGCAGTGAAAGGAAGGAGACGAAACTGAAAAGGGTAATTTTATTACAACTGGCGTTTTAGTTTATAATGAAACACAGTAGAGGCCTGTACATGCATAGGCAAGCAAAGTATATGATATACACATAAATAAATAATATATCATTCTCCCAACACGGTAAGTGTGCATTCTACATGTTAGTTAACAGCATTATTTATGCACTGTTTAATGCTAACTTTGTGATGGTGTTATGCAGTTGTGTCAGCTGCAAATAAACTGTTACCACCTTATGTATTGCACATGGTTCTGACAACACACTAACCCCCCCCCCCCCCCAACCCCATGCAGTAAGTTACCAGTTCGTTTCTGCTAACCTCAGGGCATGAAAACAGCAGTAGCTTTAATGGTGCTTCTCATTAATAATCCTACTTCCCTTATAAACCCTTCCATTAGTGATGCAGTTACCAACAGACACGTTCTGGGCTCTTACTAATTCAATATCCCAGTGCATCTTTTGCAGAAGAGAAAGGATGTTAAAGGAGTGCTAACCAAGGCTTCAAATCTGTGATTTACTATACTTTGCTATGTATCTATTTAGATTGCAGTCCACTTTAAAAATCTGAGAAAATTATAAAAAGCATGTTTTCAATGATCATATTTTTTTGCATTTAAAATGAGTTTTAATGATCATATCCAGACAATAAAGGCATGCCCAATTAGGAATCTGTACTTTTCCTTGAAACTTGAGTGCCCCATAATAAAGGATAATCAAATTCCTCAGGTTTTCAGATTCTGTAACCAATACATGCTGAGTTTTATCGCATTAGAAATCATTAAAACAATCCAGAGTTTCTGGTTGCCTAGCAGACCCCAAACCTCTGCCTTCATTTCTCTTCTCTAATATCTACTAATAGCCCAAATTGCATAGTTGGGGTAGGTAGAAATCCCCATGTGTATTTTGCATGACGCTCAAATGTCTACAAAAGCCTTCTTGGAAAGGACATTATGGGTAAATGTCTGCATGCATGCTAAACAGAAACGACTGCTGTGTTTGATTATTCAGACTAAAGTACTTCCCTGTGAAAACATTTAGGAGTGTCAGATTGAGTGACAGATACAATACTAGTTGACGTAGTTTAGAATAAGCACAACCCCTTTGTAATATATGTAGTACTTGGACTGCAATATATGAAACAATAACTGGAGTACGCACCCTTATTAGACTACATGATAGACACACACGATGATAATGCAAATAGCAACAGGAGAATGCAGGCACTGGTATAGTAATGGTTCCAAAGGTTTCTGTAACCATAATGTGACACAACGAGAAATCATTTTTAGTCACACTTTTTATCTGTGAATAATGCTGTACTATGTTCACCTGTTGCAAGTGATAAAAATGAACCTGCTGTAAAAGTTTGGTTCAAGGTTCAATACATGCGAAGAATATAATAAATAGTAAATATAATTGATCTGGTTTATTTAATAAGTACTTACATTTTTACCAATAGGGCTTTTTTTTCTCTAAATAATGACTGTTTTCACCCAATACTGATCAATCATTCATAACACCGTGTAACCAAATTTTTTTTTTTTTTTGTTCCTGGGTAGTAAGTGTTATTTCCTAATTGCTTATGCCTCAAAAGTATAGAAAATGGCTATTATTCCCCACAAACTTTGCTTTTGTGACCAGGACAGTGATATTTTGAAATTTACCTATTTTCCAGAACATTCCAGATAGATTCAGTGCTGAGTAAACTTGGAGTAACTTCTAGAACTTTCCAGTAATATAAATAGTAGTATAAATACAGGGGCCTTAAGCCCACCAGTTCAGTTTAGTT
Organism: Acipenser ruthenus; assembly: GCF_902713425.1. Lineage (NCBI taxonomy): Eukaryota > Metazoa > Chordata > Actinopteri > Acipenseriformes > Acipenseridae > Acipenser > Acipenser ruthenus. Next base: position 4,917,695 of record NC_081203.1, on the reverse strand, counting down.
CCAGCTGCCTAAGTGGATACATATCTGTATTTTTCTGAGATGGCATCAAGGTCATAGGAGACTTCAAAATGGTGGCATTCCTGATGGGTCTCCAAGGCGGTTTTATCAAGTTTCCCTGCTATCTTTGCCTTTGGGACAGCAGGGACACCAAGGCGCACTACCACAGGCGGGACTGGCCACAGCGGACCGAGTTCTCTGTGGGGAGGAACAACGTCAAGTGGGAGCCACTGGTGGACCCCCGGAAGGTGCTGATGCCACCACTGCACATCAAATTGGGCCTTATGAAACAATTTGTCAGAGCTCTAGATAAGGAGTCGGCAGCCTTCAAGTACCTTCAAGACTTCTTCCCTAAGCTGTCTGGGGCAATGGTCAAAGCCGGTGTCTTCGTCGGACCACAGATAAAGAAGATCCTGGAGTGCAATGAATTCCCCAAGAAGTTCACTAGTAAGGAGAAAGCGGCTTGGAACAGCTTTGTCGCAGTGGTTCGGGGCTTCCTGGGCAATCACAAGGCCGAAAACTATGTGGAGCTGGTTGAGACTCTGGTGAAGAACTACGGCACAATGGGCTGTAGGATGTCCCTCAAAGTCCATATCCTTGATGCGCATCTTGATAAATTCAAGGAGAACATGGGAGCGTACTCGGAGGAGCAAGGCGAGCACTTCCACCAGGATATACTGGACTTTGAACGCCGCTACCAAGGACAGTATAACGAGAACATGATGGGAGACTACATTTGGGGGCTGATTCGTGAAAGTGATTTACAGTATAATCGTAAATCTCGAAAAACTACTCACTTCTAAATCTTTTGTAGTCATTTTTGTATTACTTTAGTATAAATACATGTTAATTTGGATTCATATGCTGTTTTTTTCTGACTTTATGTGAACGAAAAGACACAAATTCGCCCGTTTTTTTCTCATTGGAAATAGGTAAATTTCAAAATATCACTGTCCTGGTCACAAAAGCAAAGTTTGTGGGGAATAATAGCCATTTTCTATACTTTTGAGGCATAAGCAATTAGGAAATAACACTTACTACCCAGGAACAAAAATTGTGTTACATACTGGACTGTAGTATAAAGATAGCTCATATTTTTACAATTATTTTATATCACCACTAGATGGCGCACTTTCACACAATATTATACAGAAAATCATGCCATGATAAGAAACCTTAACATGCTATGAGTATAGTGATGTGAAACAGTGACACGTATGAAATCAAAGCATGTATGTGTAAAAGAGTACAATCTCAGCATGTTTCAAATCTAAAAGACACTGAACATTCGTTAGTAGTGCTTTAGAGCAGTGGTTCCCAGCCCTGGCCCTGGGGACCCCCTGTGTCTGCTGGTTTTCATTCCAACTGAGCTCTCAATTACTTAACTAGACCCTTAACTGAACCGATCATTTGTTTAATTAGACCTTTTTAATTGTTTTCATCTCTTAAACAGTTGCAGAATTCAAGTTAGCTATAACATTTTGTAAGCAACTTGAACTCTGCAACTGTTTAAGAGCTGAAAACAATTAAAAAGGTCTAATGAAACAAACTATCAGTTCAATTAAGGGTCTAGTTAAGTAATTGAGAGTTCAGTTGGAATGAAAACCAGCAGACACAGGGGGTCCCCAGGTCCAGGGTTGGGAAGCACTGTCTTAGAAGCTTATCATGCTGCCTTTTTCTGCTGCACAGGTTAGCAGCAGAATTCCTGTTTGGTGATGCAAAGAGGATCAAACTTCTTGCTGTTAACTCCTATGCTTTTGGGAAATGTACAAGTTGGGGCGAGTTACCTAATAGTGTTGGACATAGAAGGCTTGAGTATGGAAGAATGTGATTAACAGACACAGGAGGTATATACTAGTGTAGAATAAGACACTGTAGCTTTAAGAAGGTATTAAACAGTTGTCCTATGCTTACTTAGCTACAGTGTGTATACAACAACATCAATCATAGAAACAGCACAGCAGTGTTTGCTGGTGATGTCTAACAGTATTACATTGAACAATTAACTCTTCATATAGCCCTTCTGCATATTCTCAATTGGTTCTTATGCCAACCTATGTGCAGCAGCTGAACAAACTTTTCAGCCTTTCCCTCAGTATTGCATTATTCCAAAGCTATATTGCCTCCTTCTGTATATTCTCAAACTACATGCTGTATTAAACGTTAAATCATGTGGAAGCCATTTACAAAATGTATTTATTTATTGTGTTTATTGTTCTTTTCTGCAAACTCTTGTTTTTTCCACATATTACTCTGTAACAGAACTAGGAACACTGAAACTGTCGATGTACATTTTATGATGAAGTACAGTGAAATATAGTGATGTTTTTTGCAGTGTGGCGTCATGGCAGTTTCTTGTGAGGATATTTAGTTATAGTGCCCCCAGATTGTGGAACTCGTTGCCCCTTTCAATAGAGATGCCGCTTCGGTCGATATTTTTAAATCAAGATTAAAGATGTACTTTTATAGTTTAGCCTTTTTAACCTGACTTAGAATTGTTTTTATCTATTTTATTTACTTATTTTAGTAATCATGCTTTTTTTTAATCATTCTTATTAATTTCCTGTCCTCTTCAATTGTTTTATTTAAATTTTAATTATTAATATTATTATTATTATTATTATTATTATTATTATTATTATTATTTTGTAATTTTTACTACTTCTTGATATTGCATACTTCTTTCTATTTTAACTGACATGTAAAACGCTTTGAGATACTGTGGTATGAATGGACAGTAGCTCACAATGTATTATCCCCCAATGATTTAGGCACCTGTCCATGAGTCACACATATATCTTACATGTACATACGGTAAGTGTAAATCATGGTAGTTTCCTTTTTCTTGATACTGATAGCTATACTTCTGTATTTCCAGACATGATAACATAAGAAAACCTACGTACGAGAGGAGGCCATTCGCCCATCTTTGCACATCTGGTTCCTAGTAGTTGACTGATCTCAAAACTTTGTGATTCAGCCTCAACAACATTACTAGCAGTAGTGCAGTCAAGGGTAAATGAGGTTAAACTGAGGTTACCCACTTCTCATTTGGGGAATATGGAGTTTACCCACTTGTGATTTAAGGAACAAAGCGTTTACTCACTCCTACTCTCCTGTGATAAGCACATCCTGGCTATATCAAGGGTTAAAGCCAAGGCATATTCCAGTTTATTATACAAAGCGAAATGGACGCATTTAATCATGGGCAGAATCTCTTCCGATTAACCTTTATTGCACAATTCCTGCACGACCACCACAGCTGACATGCACCTAATCTGTGCATCTCTGCACACCCTCAGTGCCTGGCCTGGAACACCAAAACATCCACTTCCCCACTGATGACTAGGTAGCCCATTCCACACACTCACCTCTCTGAGAGCGGTCCTGTATTATGGAGTAATGGAAGTACATAGGCTGCTTTAATGTTATGAGACATTGTTATAAGAGCACCACAAGGATTACTTATGGCAGAGCAATAATAGCAACCAATACAAACTGACAGTTCTGAAGCACCGTATCACACATTTCATTATGCCTTTAAAACGTTATCATCATCCTTGTAGCTTGAAACTGAAAACCCATTTGAATGTAGGATGACACAGGATTGGTTTTCTGGTTTCATTGGAAAGCAAACACTTACAATCAATGAAGTGCTGTGTCCCCCCCCCCCCCCCCCCCCAAAACTGCAGAAAACTAATGACCTTGATCTGCAAAGCAAAAACACCAGCAGTGCAATTAAGATCTCTCTTTGAACAACATCACAACTCTGAACTGCTGAAGGGAGTTCACAAGGATGTATACTGTAGAAGGTTTAATGATGCCCAATTATCCTTTTAAAATAAAGCAAAAAGAAAGTCCCTCGATCCAGATTGTTAATAATAATAATAATAATAATAATAATAATAATAATAATAATAATAATAATAATAATAATAATAATAGGTGGCATGCATGCTCCCTTATTAAAGTTTACTGTAGTATATTGTACTAAAGCATAGTCAAAGCATTTTATAACACAAGCAATATTGGAAAATCATAATGAAAGACATGCCTAACAAGAAAACAATGAGTTTTGACTAATATGTAAAGGCTGCATTTTTATATGAATATCGCAGATTATTTTGGCAGTTATACCATGGGATGTTTACTGGCACAAAGGCAGTTGCTACTAGCTGGACAATTAAAAAAAAAAAAAAAAAAAAAAAAAAAAAAAAAAATTCCCTTTCTCTAAAGCTACGTATAATACAATATAAATGTTTGTCTTTCTTCAGTCTTGATGTTAAACTGCTGGCACCAGTCTTTTTGGAGTTTCTTACTTAACGTAGATGTTGTACTGGTAATAAGAAATCACAAAACTGGTATAGTCTCTCTGAGATTGACTAGACTGCATCTATATAAAATAGTACTGCAAATTAAGTACTATTTAAATATATACGTTTTTTTCGTTCGTTGAATAAACTAGAAGACTTAATTGTCAAAAGAAACAAGTTATGAACCTCGCTACACTGCACGTCATTCGCCGTCAGGGGTCTCTCCCTGAAGCAAGTAGGTGGAGCTGCGCGCTCCCGAGACCCTCCCGAGAGCACTCACGGCATGGCCAGTTAACTCTCTGTTCGCATCACCGTTTGCACTCCAACTTTAAACTACGTTCATCAACATTTGTCGGTAAATCAATGCACTAGACCCTCTGTTGTCCGTCATCACAGCGCAACCCCATCTCCAAAAAAACTCTCGTTGCTCCCTGACGTGAACGCGCTCGGCCGGAACCCCACTGCCCCGCTCCCTCCCTCCTCTCCACCAACACGCGCGTGCACGCGCTCTTGCAAGGCTGCGATTGAGCCAAGAGCGTAGTACTTGAACCAAGCGATCCAAACCGGAGAACAGCAAGGGGAAAAAGGGAACGAAAACTATCCAGTAGCAACGGCAAAACAGCGGCTTTGAATTGGATACAGATTGTTTTGAATGTTTTTAGCAACAGTGTTGCTGTTAGTCGGGACTGGAGGAAGAAGAGGATTACATTGTTGGCCGTTTTGTTCTTTCTTCTTGTGGTGGGTTTGGAGCGCTGCACAGGATAGTCAAAAAGATCTGCACGGGGCGATACGCGAGAAAACATTTCTGCGTTTCTATAGAGAGAGAACAGATGACCCTTTTGTAGTTTCTGAAATATTCTCAACATTCGTGAAGGGATACGAATTTCAAAGTGGATGTACGTGGAAATCTCTGACTGTGTAAGCAGGAGCTGTCTGCATGGACCCGCAAGAAAGAAAATAAAAGAAATGAATAAGGGTGCCTGCTCTCCGCTGCTGTGACATTTGTTGAAAATACACATTTTGAAAGGAAATTGAAACATTTTTGAATGCGTGCGGTTAAAAACCAGTGTATCCCTTTGACAGGAAAACGATCAAACAAGTGTGTCTTTGTAGCAGCTTCTGAAGTTTTTTCTTTCCCAGATCAAGAACACAAACACGAAGTCGAAGGTGTTTTAAAACAGAAACAGTAGAGGTATGCATAGCTATGTGGATGTGCATACCGAGAAATATCAATGAACTAACCCGCACTCTGTAGCTGCTAAATGTTACTGGATGCATTTATTTATGTATGTGTTTTAAAAGGTAAAGAAGAGACTGGAGAGAGGAATCTTGTGAGCACACCACCATACTGAGCTACTGATCATGCGTAAAGGAACGTACTTTATTGTAGCTTTAAGCAAACTTGGAATTACAGGTCTAAAATGCATAGGCACTAAAATGTCAAAGCGACTTTTGGTCTTTAATAGTGGAGCAGAGTTATCACGCTAAAAGAAGATACGTCCCCCACGGAATATTAAAACAAAACCAATGGACAAACTTTCAATCTCCGATTTTATAAAGAAAAAGGAAACCGGCAGCTAAACTGTAAAAAAGGATTTCTAATTTGTATGCGTTGAACAGTTTTTTTTGTTGTTGCGCGTACTTAAGCAGAGATCCACGCTGGTGTACCACACAGTACGTGTCTGCTACGACTTGTCGGTCCTTGTTTTGGTGGAAGAGTCGCTTCTTCCCTGTCTTTTTTTCCGTCAGGATGGAGGAATGGAGACAGTGTGGTCGATGGCTGATCGATTGCAAAGTGCTGCCACCGAACCACCGGGTAGTGTGGCCCTCTGCCGCTGTTTTTGACCTGGCTCAGGCTCTGAGGGACGGGGTCCTCCTGTGCCAGATGCTCCATAATCTCTCACCTGGATCTGTCGATCTGAAGGAAATCAATTTCAGGCCACAGATGTCACAGGTAAGCTTGGGCAGCAGAAACATGAAGGGGTTAATGACTGTATATAATAGGCATTATTGCAGAAGTATTGACTGCCCTAATCTGGTCTCTGAACATGTGCAATTGTGTTCCAACGAATGCATTTAAATAACATACAAAGTACCCAAACTGTACATTAAAGTGCACAGGATGAGAAATACTGTCTTTATTACTGAGCTGTGAATTTGCTTCTAACATTTATAAAAACGTGAGAAACTCGTGATGACAGGTCATGCTACTGAGTGACTGGCTGCAAAACGGCTATTAGAGGGAATTGGTACATGTCAGGAGGGAGGCTGTGTTAGTCCTCTACATCCAGTAGGGGGCAACGTGGAGTAAAACATGTACTGCACTGTGTCAGTGTACAGTGCAGTATCTCCTGGAAGGATGAGACTGGGTTAATAAGTGTTAATTTGCCTCAAACACGCACAATTTCAATTAGATATTATAATGCAATCGTCAAGGACATTTAAATACAATGACTACATGTTCTTATCTTTGCTGTCCTTATACATTATTCGCATATCTTTTAAAATGTATCTTTTTAAAGCTTTAATTTTAATGTCTTTGAAAATGCTATTACTGTTTCTGCCATTAAAAGGGTCCTCTTGACAAAATATATCCAGCCAGCAATGTGTCTCGGGGTGGTTAGAAATAAGATTTATTTCCACTTAGGAAAGGCCAGTCTAAGTTATTTATTCCCTCACATGTACAGATAAATTGTAGCTCTCACTAGGTCATGCATCCCCTTTCTCTCTCAGTATCTCTACTAGTTACACACATACACACAGATGGTCATAGATAGTTATCTTCTTGGAGAATATTTCCAGGTCACTGAAAATGTGAATTGACTCACTGAGAAGAAATAATTCAATTCAGTGATGCAAAATGTGCACTTGGGAAGTAAAGGAAACCCATTCAGCCACCACACTTTTGCCTGATCAATATTTGCATCTGCATTTTGAGAGATGGAGCGAGCTCTGTGTTATGGGTGTTCCCAGCTTTAGGAAAGGGGACAAGACAGGCTGTTAAAAATATCTTCTTGAGTGTCAAGTGATTTGGTGTCAGAGCACAGCAATGTTGTCCCAACAGCTAAATCCCAGTCTGAAAGCATGTATTTAACAGTGTCTAGCTAGTTAGGTTTTGAGAATCCAGTGGCTCATGCGTTGCAGACACCTGGGAGTCAGTAAGCTTTGTCTGTGCTGCTCAATTCTGACTGCATTCCAGAATGATGACAGTTCCTGTTGTATTTCTGTACCTGTACTTACAGGGGAGAAACCACCGCCTGACTCCCTGAGGTTCCTTTTTTTAATCTTTCTTAATCACCAGTCTGTTTTTACAGCTAACAGCGCTAACGCCTCACAGAGGTTATTTTGTTTCTTCAGACGGAGACTTAAAGAGCAAGTTGCTATGGGTATGACATAGCGGTGTTAGCTTAACTAATGTATTTTTCTTTGTTGTTTAGATTTACTTTGTGTCGTTTTATGTTTCGGTGACACATCTTGGTGCTTCTTTGTGTGAGGGGGATTCAAATTCTCTGCTGGGATTTAAGGGTGATATCAGTCAGTTACAGAAACTAGAACCCCTTTCACACTGGCACTCCTATCCGGGGCCCGACCTGGGTTCTGGCTACCCGGATCACAGTCCCACGTAGTGTGAAACCAGTTACCTGGATCGTACCTGGGTTGACCCGGCTCCCATTGACCCACGTCAGGATGTGGGTCGACACACTTTGACCCGGGTTTAACGAGACAAAATGCATGATGGCTGTTCGTAAACCGACACAATAACAAACAGCCACGTCTGTGTGAAGGTTTCGCTTCCACAAGGAATGTTTCTGTTTATTCTGTTTAGCTATATTTTTGTTTGCTTGAAACACACCATGAGCCAGATTGCAGCAGGGATGAAGAAACATTTGCTCTAATCAACATTTGAGCCGACGGTTCAATCCAGAGAAGCTTGGATGGAAGCGTCAGTAACAAGCTGCTTCCGGGGCATTGATACGCGCATTGTGCACTTGCGTCTGTCACCCAGGTCAACCCTGCTTTATCAAAAGCAGTGTGAAATCGTGTCACCGACCCGCATGACACTGGGTCAGGTAGAGCATGCCAGTGTGAAAGGGGCTTAGGAGGCACAAATAAACCATTCTGTGTGTTTTAAACTGTAACGTTTTGCTACTGTGTTTCTTTTCCAGTTTTCCTTTGTCTCTTGTATTATTCAGCAAACACACATTTTAAAAATGCTTTCTCTACCCAAGCCAAACCAGTGTGTAAAAAAAGATTTATATGTAAGAAAAAAATTAGACGTGTCCGCTATTTTTTTTTTATTCTTTCATTGGATATCATCATCTATGGTGATCTCTTGTACTGTGCTGTAATATTGAATGAGAAAATGTGGAGATCATTGTCAGATACTGAGTTAAATGTACTTTTGTTTTGAACAGGTGCTTGTAAAAAGGATTAACTTATTAAACACAGATTTATAGTCTTACAAATAACCCATGCCATCTAGTTTTGTTAACTAGAAATGTATCTGTGCCATTTGATGTCTGGATTTTTTGCCTGTGTCATTGGGCTAAGCTGTTGGCCTTATACTAACCTTTTTGGTGACTTGTCGCATCCATTGATTGATTGGTAAATACACAGCATCTGTAAATATTATTATTGACATGAAGGGGTAATCCAACTAAAACCCTTCCTTCAGCTTGTGTATCCCATTACAGTTAGAGCTGGAGGAGCGGACAAGTGATTCTATGCTGTAATCGTATTAAACTGATTGTAAAGCAATTTATGCAGCCAATATATACAGATCAGGGCATGTGTCAGTCAGGGAGTGCAGTTAGGATATAGAGCAGACTCACAGCAAGCAATTTCCTGATCCAATATTGGACAGGTAATAATCAATGCATTTAGAGCCCTTTCTTATTTAAAAGCAGGAAGCAAACATGTGCAAACTGTTCACCAAAGCCTTAAAATACAACTGAAAGCATGCACTGATAATCGATCAATGAATGTTCAAATGAGGCTTGCAAAGTAAATTTAATTGCATTGTAATTTTGCTTCTTGATAGTGTGATTGGCAGCCAGCAAACCATTTTGGCCCCCCAGCATCATTATATCCATTAGGGCCTGACCCATTTCCAAGGCTGTTAGTTCAGAGTGATTTTAATCCTCAAGTCTTGTTGGTTATTGTTAGGGGCATGGGTTTCCAGGGCGATGTGGCCAAGTGATTTTCTAGACACCTTGTATATATAGTACAGTGCTGTCCCTTTGCAGTGTCTCACAGGCTTGCCTTGATTCCCTCTGAAATTACTCATTGACTTCCTGCTGTTTTATTTGCTGTGACAACTACTAGCTCTGGCATTATCTTCCCATGCTTGATAGTATAGTATACCTGATAGTACTCCAATGTGTAGCTTTGATGCCCAGTCATTTCCCTTCTAGTGCTGCACCTTGTCAATTTCCTATAGTATCTGGGTTAATACCTCCATCTCCAGGGTTCAGAAGAGTCTACAATGATAAACTGTCCTCTATTAAAATGTTCACTGACAGACGTTTCAATTAAATCCTTTCTCAATGTCTTTGTTCTTGATAACAAACACTCAATAGTGGTTTGTCTATTAGTCTTTCTCAATGTCTTCAGTGTTCGCAACTGCTTTTAGTTATGGATGAAACTCTGTACTCTGTTATAATGGTTTTCTACACCCAAAAGAGCGGCTCACAAACAATTTCAGTGGCAATAATGCAAGTCATTTTGTCCAGGAGGAAAGGGTGATTGGATGGCGATGGTAATAAGCAGAGTACAATATGACACCATCAGAAGTGACATTTTAATCTTATGTTAGATTGTTCTGGGCTGCAAGTCTTCTTATTAACAAACACAAGGATTGAAATGAGTATGTTTCAGAGCGTGGGTCTTAGGTAATGATGGTACCCATGTCAGTGTTTGTCTTTTTAGTTGCAAAGGTTTGTCTAATGTTATAGTCTGCCCTGCAGACTTTTTAATGGCAAGGACTTGAAATATATTTTATTATTATTTTTCTTTATAAATGTAGTCATCGCCAATGATTTGTACCCCAGTTTTCTCCCCAATTTGGAATGCCCAGTTATTATTTTTATCCCGGTTCACCACTGCACCTCCCGTGCCGACTCGGGAAACGACGGCAGACACACGTGTCCTCCGAAACGTGTCCTGCCAAGCCGTTTCACGCAGCAGGTCTACAGCGAAGCCACCAGACCTATAGTGCCGGAGGACAACACAGATCTGAGTGGCTTCTACAGCAGACCCGCAGGCGCCCTATCGGCCACAGGAGTCGCTGGTGCGTGGTGAACCGAGGATTACCCTGCCGACCTGAACCATCCCCACCCGGGGCGACACTCAGCAAATTGTGCGCTGCCCCCTGGGAACTCCCGGCCACGATCGGCGATGGCTTAACCTGGACTCGAACCAGCGATCTCCAGGCTATAGGGCGCATCCTGCACTCCACGTGGAGCGCATTTACTGGATGCGCCACTCAGGAGCTCCTAGTATGTGAATATTAAGATAAAAACCACCAGGATTGTGTTGGAAAAGATGCTGAGGAACACCAACGGCACCACAGGCAGTATTGGTAAGCAAAGTGTTAGGTTGTAAACCAATATAGTCTGTTCAGTACAATTAAAGTAAACACAAGTCACAAGCCCTGGACTTTAACCACTGGACCACACTGCCTTTTTATTTCTTTAATCAAACAAATACAGTAAATAAAACTATGATCAGGAATAAAGTGGCACGAGAGGAGTGCATTGATTAAACAGCATTGTGAATTAGGTGGAGTTCTTGTTGACTGACATGATTGATTATTTAGCAGAATGTGAGCAGCAGAATTGAGGCTGCCTGAAAGGCATTGTGAAGCTGCCTACAATAGTCAGGCCCGCACGACTCAAAGATTGGTTCAGGAGTGGCTGATGTCGGAGAGAGAGAATATAACGAAAGGTAATGGAGCTATGAAAAGAGGGTTGTACAGGCATTTATATTAGGCTGTAGGCTGACATGTATTTTATTTTTGTAAAGATCGATTTCAATTAAATCACAATATGATGCATGTCATGCATTTAATAAGATTTGATGCTTATGTATTCATACTAACATTAAATCAGACTTAATCATTCAGGGACCGATCAACAAATCCTGGAAAATACTCTTTTTCCAGATAATTTCAAGCTCTGGTAGCCTAGAGTTGAGTTATCGCACTAATAAAGAAACAAGGTGAGCCATACAGTCAGGGCAGTGCAGGTTTGCATCCTGGCTCTGTGAAGTCGCTGTTCTTCGTTGGAGTTTCAACATTGCATTGGCTCTGGTGCTTCTGTGGGATACAGAGTTCTGTGTCTCCACACCGCTCCAGAGCAGACCCTGCTGACCAACTGCCTGGAGAGCTCAAAGCTGACTCCTGCAGGGCTGTCTGACCTCTGCTTGGCTGAGTCTGCCCACTGACCTTGCTTACCTCTGACTGTTATCTTTTATAGTGTAATAAAACATGTTTTACCCCTAGAGATAACAGGGTGAAGTCATTAAATCTGATGTTTACAGTATTCATGTTACTGTACCTGTTTCCACTTACCTGAGCTGGAGTTAGTGTACTAGAACATTGTATTTGAATGACACGGCTGTTGGCTATGTAGGGCATGCAAATACCGTTAAAAAAAAACAAACAGTAGGCTCTTATTAAGCATGTGTAGAGATGTTGTACCCCCTGTGTTACAGCAGAGTAAGTTCAATCAATAAGAGAGGGCGTGGTCTGTATTGTACTGAATACAGATGTTTCTTGTTCCATCGGATACAGCAGGGGCTAATGGTTTTAATTATTTATCATGCCAGTACGAAGTTGAGAAATCCCCTGATTAGCGAAGAAATTTGGCAGTTCAGTTTCATCACAGCAAAACCAATTAAGCATGACCAGATGTGTCGTAACAAAATAAACACAATACAGCATTGGCTGACTTAGTCTAACCACTGTAATTCATCCAGTGGTGCGTCAAACGGCTCGTGGCAATGCGGGAGCAAACATTTGCTAAAGGGTTAAGTTCTGCTTTGTAAAGGAGAGGTGGATCCGCCTTTTTAGTCAAATTACAGAGAACCAACATTTGTTTTTAAAGGTGACGTCACTTACAGGCATTTCAGCATAACTGACATCCACAAAACTAAATCCAAAACGTTTGTCCACCTATTTTCTTCTTAATTATTATTATTATTATTTGTTTATTTAGCAGACGCCTTTATCCAAGGCGACTTACAGAGACTAGGGTGTGTGAACTATGCATCAGCTGCAGAGTCACTTACAATTACGTCTCACCCGAAAGACGGAGCACAATGAGGTTAACTGACTTGCTCAGGGTCACACAATGAGTCAGTGGCTGAGGTGGGATTTGAACCGGGGACCTCCTGGTTACAAGCCCTTTTCTTTAACCACTGGACCACACAGCCTTCTACATTGAACACCAGACTATCACTGCTGGTCGCTAGCTATGTGATGAGCTGGCTACTGCTAATGTCTCCTGGGTGTCACTGGTAGATATTTGTGTTTTAATGAGTGGAAGAAATAGGCCATGGATACTAAATGTGCTGTAAAAATAGATTGATGGGCAGGTGCTTTTAGTGGTTTAAAGAAACTGGGTATCCATGCGTGTCCCAGGGTTGGTGCAGAGCTTAATGTTTCCTTCCATTCAACAGAAATACCTGCCCATGACAGCGAGCTGGCTGTTCATTTCAAACCTAATTTGTAGTGTGTCTGATGATAAATGCTGTGCTCTGAAGTTGCAATTGAAATGGATATTGGAATTGTTACTGTAGGTCACATACAGTCATAAGGCATTGATTTAAATAATCTGAACCATGGCATATCTAAATACCGTCTCCATGAATCTCATAAACCCCAATGTACTGTAATACAGACTTGCAAAATATTTTTCAATCTATATCATTTTAGGGTGCTCTGTAATAGATCAGTTACACATTGTAGACCTCAGCTCGCATGCATATATGTGTACCATCAAAGTGAATGCAGGGTGTTGCAATGTGTAAATTGCATGCAGCTGGCCACTGGAATATTGCATGGGAGCTGGTTTTGGTAAGGAAGGGTTCTGATTTTGAAATGGATCTGCCTCACTCTTGCACTGCTGAATTCTTCAGCCCAGCCAAAGATACAAAGCCTCCTTCCTTCACAGCAAAGCAAGACAAAGTAAAGTTGTGTAACCCTGGTCCCAAACAGAGCAAAACATCTGGGACAAGAAATTAAAGTTCAAGGGAGGGGAGGGGGGGGGGGGGGGGGCAAACTGAAATAGCTAAACAATGGCATGAATAAACTTGTGTATTTACTGTAAACGTGGAGTCTCTTGCCAGATCGGCTTAATTCCTACCACCTAGAACATCAGCTGATGGAATATTGAAGTGTGCTGCCCCTGATGTTCTTAACCCCAGTATTTCTCGGTCTGTGTAGCTCTGGCTTTGTGGTCGTCTTTCTCAGTGATTGAGATCCTGGTTGCTGCTTCTTGAAATACAAATGGGACGTGTTCAGTTTTGTGGTAGTTGAGACAGGGAGTGCTGTAGAACTCCTGAAGGCATTGATCGGGAGCATCAGGCTCTTCTGTCATGGCGTTGCAGTTATGATTGAAGTGCTGAGAGATGGAGAAAGAGGAGATGTTTGCTGTATGTAATAAATCTTACATTATAGCGCAGGAAGGAAAACAAAATGAAAGCAATTCACATGATATTTTATTAAAGGAAATATCTACCATTGATATAAAAAACATATGAAACACACACATTTAAATAAGAAAAAAAAAATAATCTGCTGTACATGTTTGCAAATTCAATATGAAAAGCCAGTGATAATCCTTTTCAGTATGTGAAGCAATTCTACACAAAGTACTGGTAACAAGTGCAGATTACGTTGTATCAATTGCTGGGTGTGCAAATCCCAGTTCAGTGAGAGTTTCAAAACCCATTGGGGGAGAGAAAACAAAAGATTGAAAACTGTAGAAAGCTTTTGAAGGTATTGACTGTGTATAGGCAGATAGCAAGTGGGCTGCCATTATTGCATTGGCATTTATAATTTCCTTCCAAACTGTGCATAATCCACGGAAAGTAAAAAACATTTTTTCAGGTCTTTTTTTATTTAGCCAGTTCTTGGGTCCTCCCATCTTGGAATGACAATGAGTGGCAATGTGTGTACTGGCAATTGTTGCTTATTAATGTGTAAAATGGCCCTTAGAAATAGCCTATTTAGCTTTCACCTTTGCCCGAGCACTGAGATACAGTATGTGCTTGATAGAGATAAAGAACTACAATGATAAGATAACCAATCACTGCTATGTACAAGAATCCAAAGGTAACTTGGTTTCGTGACCATAATATTTTGATGGAGACAACGCTAACTTTTCTCATATTTACCCAGGGAGATAATATTTGTTAAAAACAGTGGGGTCATTTCTTCTGCCAATTTAAATGATGATTTATCCATGGGAAAACAGGAATCTCATTGCTACAGTATGAATTTAGTAAACCAATTCTGGAGGTCTTTTTCAACATTAGCAAATAGATAAAACACAAAGGCTATTAAAGAAGCCATACGTTATTTTTTAGCCCTACATTTTAACCAAGTGTATTTCAGACTCGGCTGCTTACCTCATTCAAACACCTTTCGTTGCTGTTTATCTGTAGGCCTTTGTGTTCTCAATATTCCTTCCAGATTTCACAGCTGACCACTTTGGACACACTGAGGCTCGTGTGTTTTTCCTGCACCGCCTAACCAGATGATGAACTGTTGAGCTTGTGAGATTTACGCTTTCAAGCTGAAGTACTTTTATCTTCTTCGGTGTCTGCTGATAGGCTGTTGTTGTGAGAAATTATCGGTTTGTTTTCAGCTTTGTTCTGCATCTGGGGCTTCAGGGATCCCAAGGCCATAGCCAGTGAAGGGGGGTTCTTTGTGAGCAACAGAGACTGAGCTTGCCAGAAACTGATGGGCAAGCAGACTAAACAACTCGGCCCATTGAGGATGTGCTCTCCAGGGCTGGGTAGTGTGGAGAGACCCTAATTTATCATTTGAACAGTGTCTCCATTGTAGTTTCAGCAGTTTTGTCCTATAAAATACACACACAGTATTGCATAACATGTGTGGTATGTTATTCACAGGCAAACTGTGGAACTATTAACTCCTAAGCATTCATTGCAGCATTAACTGAGGGCTTGTTTGTTGATCTTAAGATGGTAGTTGGGTCACACATACTACTAATGTTAATTGCAACCCACTTTGTGTATATATGATTTCAATAGTCGATTCAGCTAATCAGAGATGCTCATTCCATGTTGGCAACCAATCTGAGTACAATGTGTTTTCAGAAGCACTGGAAATGTTCCTATAGGGACAAGATGTTATTTCATCAATGCCAAAAGGGTACAGGAGAACCTTGTTTCCATTCCTGGGTTATAGTAAAGACACAAGGGCTTTAAAATAGCATGCTACCTTCATTATTGGTTTTGGAAATCTTTGGAGATAACTGTGCCAAACACCTCGTGGAAAGGATGGACATGATGTGATAACATACAAGAAGACAGCAGTTTAAACTTTTAAATATATTTTACCTGGAAAAATGAATAAAAAATAAAGTAGAAGAATTAGGGGACCAGTGGATGGTAAGATGATGATGACAGTTTTCAGAGGTGACGTAACGGTTAGATTAACCAAACTAGATATCCAACTTTTCCAAGTGGCACGCCTTAAATATGCGTGCATTTAGAAAACCGACCTTTACTAGGTTACAGTAATTGAACTCGCTGAGTAATGGGAATGTACTTTGGAAGTTAAGCAGTTTGATCCTAATTAAAAGTCTAGAAGGCTATTTTTAAGGTGATATGCCAGAATTAGTTTGCCTCTTGTAACTGCAAAGCCTGGTTTAATAATGTGTATTGATCGGACACTCTCAACACCTTCACTGAGTAATCCCCCCCCCCCCTCCACCCCCCCTCCTGCTTTCGGGAGGGTTTACTTCAGAAACAAAGAGGGGCTTGTGAGTTAATGTATTTGCAGCTCGCTACATTCCGGGATGGCTTAATAACCACAAAAACATGGCAAGCACTTTTCCAACGCTAGGTGGGTAAAGATTGAAAAGAATAGAAAAAACTCTATAAATGTTGCAAAACAAGTAAGCCTCAGTGTATGTCCTAAAAAGAACTCTTTTGAATAATTTCTCTCTAGTTTTTTTTCTGTTCCATTGTGCAAATGGGAGCTATTTTAATGGAATTGGTGCCTCTAAATACTAACACAGCTTTGTAGTTCTAGAAATAAGACTCCTACTATATCTAAAACAGTCCATGCTGGTCTCTTTAGTGTAATCGGGTCTGTGAGACACCAGAGAGAGGCCTTTTTTAATGAACAATGTCAGAATTTAGATCTATTGTTGTTTAATCCAAAAGGCAGGGCCTGTAGACTCATTACTGAATTTCTTACAGGACACTCACATTCAATTAACATTTTGTTTGAGCCAAGAAGCAAATTCCCAGTGTGAACTTATTTTAATGAATAATACTATTTATTAAGCCACATTTTTATTGAAATTAAACTGTGTCTACTGTAATACAATAAATACTTCACCTCTTCAAA
Organism: Acipenser ruthenus; assembly: GCF_902713425.1. NCBI lineage: Eukaryota > Metazoa > Chordata > Actinopteri > Acipenseriformes > Acipenseridae > Acipenser > Acipenser ruthenus. Next base: position 4,900,778 of record NC_081203.1, on the reverse strand, counting down.
GTGGCCAAAATCTACCCAGACTTGGATCTTACAGAACCTGTTGTGACCGGTCATGCAAACAAGCACCTGCTTTTCTTAATCATTCCATGTTGGCAACCAATCTGAGTACAATGTGTTTTCAGAAGCACTGGAAATGTTCCTATAGGGACAAGATGTTATTTCATCAATGCCAAAAGGGTACAGGAGAACCTTGTTTCCATTCCTGGGTTATAGTAAAGACACAAGGGCTTTAAAATAGCATGCTACCTTCATTATTGGTTTTGGAAATCTTTGGAGATAACTGTGCCAAACACCTCGTGGAAAGGATGGACATGATGTGATAACATACAAGAAGACAGCAGTTTAAACTTTTAAATATATTTTACCTGGAAAAATGAATAAAAAATAAAGTAGAAGAATTAGGGGACCAGTGGATGGTAAGATGATGATGACAGTTTTCAGAGGTGACGTAACGGTTAGATTAACCAAACTAGATATCCAACTTTTCCAAGTGGCACGCCTTAAATATGCGTGCATTTAGAAAACCGACCTTTACTAGGTTACAGTAATTGAACTCGCTGAGTAATGGGAATGTACTTTGGAAGTTAAGCAGTTTGATCCTAATTAAAAGTCTAGAAGGCTATTTTTAAGGTGATATGCCAGAATTAGTTTGCCTCTTGTAACTGCAAAGCCTGGTTTAATAATGTGTATTGATCGGACACTCTCAACACCTTCACTGAGTAATCCCCCCCCCCCCTCCACCCCCCCTCCTGCTTTCGGGAGGGTTTACTTCAGAAACAAAGAGGGGCTTGTGAGTTAATGTATTTGCAGCTCGCTACATTCCGGGATGGCTTAATAACCACAAAAACATGGCAAGCACTTTTCCAACGCTAGGTGGGTAAAGATTGAAAAGAATAGAAAAAACTCTATAAATGTTGCAAAACAAGTAAGCCTCAGTGTATGTCCTAAAAAGAACTCTTTTGAATAATTTCTCTCTAGTTTTTTTTCTGTTCCATTGTGCAAATGGGAGCTATTTTAATGGAATTGGTGCCTCTAAATACTAACACAGCTTTGTAGTTCTAGAAATAAGACTCCTACTATATCTAAAACAGTCCATGCTGGTCTCTTTAGTGTAATCGGGTCTGTGAGACACCAGAGAGAGGCCTTTTTTAATGAACAATGTCAGAATTTAGATCTATTGTTGTTTAATCCAAAAGGCAGGGCCTGTAGACTCATTACTGAATTTCTTACAGGACACTCGCATTCAATTAACATTTTGTTTGAGCCAAGAAGCAAATTCCCAGTGTGAACTTATTTTAATGAATAATACTATTTATTAAGCCACATTTTTATTGAAATTAAACTGTGTCTACTGTAATACAATAAATACTTCACCTCTTCAAAGTGGCCAAAATCTACCCAGACTTGGATCTTACAGAACCTGTTGTGACCGGTCATGCAAACAAGCACCTGCTTTTCTCGTCCATATGAACTAGATCTGTATTGGGCTGTTTCAGCTCAGTTAAGGAATTGTGAAGCCTGTGGACACACCCTGTAATGGCTCTCTGGCAGGGTTGAAATAATAATATTATTTTGTTTCGATGTAAATAAAATGTGTTGAAGTTTGTAAAAACAGTGTGTGCTGGATGGCAGGGCTGGGAGGGTAGACCTCCCTGACTGCCTAATTGAAACTTAATGTGCAGCAGGTGGCCAGGTGTGAATGAACTAATTACTTGCCTTTAAAAAGGGGCTGGAAAGCCAGACCTTTGTTCTTGTTCTTGTTTACCAGCATGAAGGTCCATGCCTGTGTGAATAGCCAAGGAGAGTGAGCCAGGAGGACCACAGTGTGTGTATGGCAGGGATTTATTTAGGGGAATTTTAATCTCACCAGAGTTTATATTAGTTTGTGCAGGGAGAAGGTTCCTGGTGTAGACCTCCCTTTTAGTGGGAGTAGTGCACTGCCCGAGCTTGGCCACCTTTTTGCTTGTTAGCTGTTCTCTCACTGTGTTTTGTTCAGCATTTTTGAATTGTAATAATGTACACCTGTGTGTCTGTGCGTATGTCCTTCAGCACTAGGGCTTCCATTACTGGTACCCTAGTGGCAGCTATGTATGACTGCAACTGCCTGTGTGATTCAGGCATAGTGTAGTCAGATTGTATAGTATTTCTATGATTGTTTGCAGAGGTAGTGTTTTACATAGTTATGCATTTGGAGTATGTTCTGTACAGTTTTCCCTGAGTGGGAGATGGGGAGTACTGTTTTTATTAGACAGGGATGGCAACATTGTATAGAAAGGGGATTTAGAGTCTCAGAGTTGCTTTAGACATTTTAATGCACTAATGCATTATGTTAATGCATATTTATAATATATTACCACTCCAAGCGTGATCTCAAATGTGGGGGGGGGGGGGGGTTGGTGGATATTTCTAGATTCGCTGTCGGGAATCAAAGTCTGTGGTTTGTCTTGGACAGGTGCTGTCTCTGGCTGGGGAATCTGTGATATACGACTCATGTGTAACTTCCCAATGCACACTGTAAGCAGCAGCAGCATTTCCTCTATACATTTATTAGGCGTGACACTGTTACAGTACTTCATTATTTATGGTCCTTCACTTTATTTTAACCTTGGAATTCCTTTGAGGGATCCATTAGTCCTTTGGTCAACACGTGCAGTGCGGTCCACTGGTAAGAGCAAATACACTAAGAGGTTGAAGAGCTGAGGTTTAAATCCTAGCTCAAGAATCAGTCCTTAGGTTTTAAATTCAGCTGGTCTTTGTGACCTAGTCATTGTCAAAATAACACTGACAACATTAAGCCCGCTTGTTAAATTCTTGGTACAGATCCTATTGGTATTTCTATATCATAGAGCTACTCTTTGGAGATGTGTTGGTTTAGCAGGGTATAATATTAGGGTTTATTACTCTGACAAGTGACTGAAACTTATAAAGCATACATAACACCTGAAATAAAACAATCGTTCTATTTTAATTGCTTCCAAGATCTCACGAGAGGAGGCACAGCAGATGAGCAGGAACACGTCAAGTGTTTGACTCATCATGTGATGAGGTGGGAAAACTGCTTAATCAGCTAAAGGTCTTGTCACATATCAACACGGCACACCCTGAAACAGTTGCAACATGTGACCTCCTATGGTACCTGTCACATTGAATTGATCAGAAGCAAAGCAGTGCGCTGAGAAGTGACAAAATAAAAAGGAGCCCAGTCTAGATTATATATGGTTTTCAACCTGTGGTACTGGTACGTGCCAGGCTTGCAGCTGGTACCGGCAGGTGTTCTTAATGACGATATGATTCCTCAAGCAGAACACTCCCTCAATCGCACCATCGTAATGGATCAATCTGTTTGTATCACTGAATCACAGAGAAATTAGAAATGAACCAAAAAAACCTGCAAGTGACGTGGCGCATCGGCAGGGATACTCGGAGACCAGAAATGCTGCAGTTTAAGAACTTACTCGGATTTATTTACATTTCATAACACAAAACAACAAACACCGCACACATACCTTCACCAACACTACCAACACTAACACCCGTGATCACCCTATTTATACACCTGTGGCTGGAGCCTTAATTAATCATTTAAGTAATTAATAAATGACCACATCCCCACATGTTTTTACCTCCCAACATACACCCACACACACACACACCCATGCACCAGCAAGGCTTTCACCCTGCCATGCTGCCACAGCATATCACATGTTTTAATAAAATGAAGTGCAAGAAGGACAGGAGCAATATTTTGATTGAATACAAATGCTTTTAAGTGCAGAGAGGTATTAACACCAACAGAATACGGGAATGCCAGTTTTTTATAACGTTTGTGATGGTGACCAAACGTGTGTGAGTACTGTTGTGTAAAAATTTGCTTATGATGAACAGTTGCATTTAAGACATGCAGAACAAGAACAGCGAAAAATAAAAATACACTTAAGGTTTGCAGACATGCCATTAACAAAATGCCCTGGAAACTTAAAATAATGAAAATAATTAACGAAGGACAAAAAAAAAAAAGGAAGTGAAGATGTCAAGCTGAAAAAAGGTATCTTTGTGAACTCCAATAAACCAACGTTATCTTTCGCAATTCAAGTCGTAGAGTGCTTCAATAAAGTTTTGAATCAACACAAACTGATTTTTTTAACATCTGTTGAATCTTGCAACCCAGATATATTATATTTAGTTACATTGTTACAGAGCTCTGTACGGTAAAGGATTAAGGTGTGGTATTCTGCAGAGGTTCTTGAAAATGTGAACTAAACTCAGCGTGTGGGTGTTGGGCATCCTTTATTAAACGAACATTCTGTGCATCTGTTGCTTTACAGACCCTGCTGTAATTGGAGGAAGTTTTCCTCTGTTGTTATGGAAACAGTTTATAGAAGATTTCAAAGGGCCTATTTTAGGATCATTCACTCACTGTACCACTTTACAAGAAAACAGCGGCAATTGCAACAGTTCACCTTGATCATGTGTCAGTTCTGATGGAGCCAAGAAGCAAATGAGCTTCTTAAAGCCCAAAGATATATAACTTACTGATAAGAACCATTTGTATAATGGTGGAGTGCAGTGCATGATAACACAACATGTAAAACGCAGTTCGGTTCAAGGGTTTATTGGATTAAGATAAGACACAGGTTGATTTTATTAGAGTGTTTTCAGCATTGGGGAATCTCTCTGGATTATGTCTACCACCTAACTCTGAATATCCCAGGATTATCCATTTAAAAAAAAAGCAGTAATACAATCCAGTCTGATTCCCTGGTACAGTCAAATGTTCTAAAAAATGTGTTTGCTGAATAGATTTACGTTCATTAAAAAAGGGTCGGGAGGCATATTATTTTATTAATATAGATTTGGTTGAGATGTTTGTAAATCTATTGTACACATTCATTATGGGGTACCCTGAGTCGGGTTACCGCAAACCATTACAACCTCATACACTTCATTTTAGGAGCATAAATAATGTTTCAAAATAATTCAGTCAAAGGCATGCAATATTAAAAACTCAGTGGTTTTGCAGGATTCTCTTGAAACATGCTAAATGCAGAGAATCCATCATGTGCTGATCGTTGGGCTCTGGCTGCTGTCTGGCTCAGTGGGCTGGTAAGTTGCAGTTAGATGATGCATTTCCATGACTAATGCTCTTTCCCTGTTAAAAGATAAAAAGCTCTTTTAAAACCAATAGGTAAAATGCATTGAGAATTATACACTGTAATCTAAGTGGAATAAAATTGCACTAATGTGTCAAAACTAAGGATTGTCATCTCCCTACATCTAAGCTGCTTTATGCTTTTGGAAAATCACAAACGACAAAGGACCATCTGCAATACTTTGCAGCAATCACATTGATGTCTTGTTCATTAGATCTTCAGTATGCTCGCTCCCTTCTCTATGTGGCTATTTGCACCCTCTGCTAATGCTAAGCCTCAAGAAATATTTATGCATCATAGACCCTGAATGGATATATTAGTCCCTAAGCAGCTTTGGAGCGCTGCACAAAAAGCATGTCTCATTTCTGGAGATGGAGACAGGTTTTATAGATTAGGCACTGTGACAATAATAGAATTGCATGCATTTTAAGAAAGCACAATGTATTAAGTTGAACCTCCACAGACCCTTGCTCAAGAGAGACCATATAGTGAGTGCACAGAACATGTCGCTGCTCATAATTGCCGTTTAAATCTCCGGTTAAAGAAGATCTCTGGTTTATACATTAGTTTAACCTATAAAATGTTTTCAAAATGGTAATGTAATTGTAACACTGAACTAAATGAAACATATTTCAAGCAACAGTATTTCAGAATATACTGGTTGATTTGCACTGGTTGGGGAGTAATGCATTACAAGTAACAAGTTGCTGTAATCAGATAACGTTTTTTAGTAGCTTGTAACTGTAATGGTGCTTTTTTCAGACCGATAAACCAAATGTGGTAACACATTATATTTTACTTAATAAATAAATAACGTAGGAGTACGGCTGATGCAAGTCAATCCATATGAGTCCCATGAATGCCCTTTTCATACCCCCTGCTGGAAAATGGTGTCAGAGGAAGGAATGAGTGGGTTCGAGAGCTGGATCTAACAAGAATATTTCCAGCTGCAGCCTGACCAAACCGAAAAAATAACTATAAACTCTGCCCGAGAAGTAACTATTTGTAACAGTAACTAGTTTAATTTTTAATAAACAACGTAATAAGTTACAGTTTTGTTCAAGTAACTTTTTAAAAGTAACTTCCCCAACACTGTTGATTTGTAAACTATGCACCATATAGTACACATTATTTGAATGGAGCTTCACCATTAGCCGGGCACATGGTAGTATTTTCATTCCAGCCAGCTATCTATGCTGTGTTGTTTATGAATTCATTCACTTTCATTACTGTTCTAGCACATTTTCAACATAAGAGCATAAGAACATAAGAAAGATTACAAATGAGAGGAGGCCATTTGGCCCATCTTGCTTGTTTGGTTGTTAGTAGCTTATTGATCCCAGAATCACATCAAGCAGCTTCTTGAAGGATCCCAGGGTGTCGGCTTAAACAACATTACTGCGGAGTTGGTTCCAGATCCTCACAATTCTCTGTGTAAAAAAGTGCCCTCTATTTTCTGTTCTGAATGCCCCTTTATCTAATCTCCATTTGTGACCCCTGGTCCTTGTTTCTTTTTTCAGGTCGAAAAAGTCCCCTGGGTCGACATTGTCAATACCTTTTAGGTACATTCATGTACTGCGTGCATGAATGTCCATCTTAAATACATCATATGTGCCTTAATCTGCTTACATCTAGCAAACTAACTATTATTCTATTTACTTTAACTTTTTTTTTATTTTTTTTTGTAAGTATAGTAGTTTCTGGCAGTTTTCGCATGGCAGCTGTTTCTGTGTCAGGTTTAATCTGCCGGAAGGTGATTATGTATTTATTATATCTATACATACTGCTGGCAACAGATGTCATAAGTCATAAAGTAAACAAAATCGAAACTGTTATGGATGATTTGATTCAAAAATCAGAGAAAGATACATGGCGATTAAATAAAGTCATGACTTCCATGTGCCCTCGAAAACAATGTAGATTTAAAACAAGTATTTACCTCTTAAGTCAGCCATAAAACAGCACTGTAAGGACAGCTGATGTGTTCCATACTGTCTGGCAAGCCTGCAACGAAGATGAATGCTGTACTGAGAGTGGGAGTGATTTTCTGTGACAAGATTTTAATAATAGATACAGGCAGACAGCTACGTCAAAGTGATGTATAGATCAGAATAGTCTAGGCCTGTGGTTATTTTGTTGTATCTGTGAGAACCATTCCTAGCATCCTTACAAAAGGTATCTTTGAATTTTTTTAGGCTAAAATGAGATTCATTTACAATACATAGGCAGAGATATACAAGAGTTACTCCTAAAACAGTTTTTCTCAAATGCAGCCAGTGGGTTATTTTGTGAGGCCACAGCAGACCCCCAGTATCCCCCCATGTACCAAGTCTATTGGCTTGAGAAGCACTTCTCGCTGTCTTGTTTTTGTTGCTGTAGGCTCTGACACATATAAGGGTCAAATATAGTGCATTGTGAATTCTAATTCAATCCTCTTTGTACAGTGCATTCACACAGGGAGGCTGTGTAAGTTTTATATAATTACGTTTAGATGTTTTCCGGAGAAGTACGTTTTGTAATCTGATTTGGAGAATCAGTTGAATAAGATCACACAGAACTACTAGTGCGCCTTTTTAATTTGCCATTTATGTACACATAACTTGTATCTTTTACTAATCTAGCCAAGTCTATCTCTCTTAACATGATAGATACGGTTGCAGTATAACAGGGAGTACGTGCTAGTTAAGGGGTTCTATTAAAATAACATCACAAAGGAAACTGAAACATAGCTCTGTAAATTGCAGTGCTGTATATAGTTTTCAATATTCCCAAACAAAAATAAAATATATATATATGTACAATGTTACAGGAAAACCTTATTCAAAACACCCTAAAAACTAGTAATCTGGACGCATTCATTTAAAATCCTCAGGCTCATCTGTCATGTCATTTGCAGTTACAACAAGCGTCATCTGCAGATTGGCATTTGGAGCAAGATCTTGCGGTGGATATCCTGAGGTGGTTTGAAATGAACATATTGTATGTTCATTTCTTATTTCCAGATCTAATTATGTACAGGCATGTGGTGCTGCATACTGAAAAAGCTGCTTCGCCAATGTCTGTTGAGATTCTTTTACACTCGTATATTACAACTTATATTTAGGGTGTCTGATTTTCAGGTTTTACCCGATTTAACCCGATTTCCCACCCCCCCGCCCTCCCCCCCAATACTTTTTTCTGCATTCGGGTTAAACCCCGAAAACTCCCCGAATAGGCACATACTGTATATGAATAAACGCATGCACAGTTGTATGTATATATTTTTCGATTTTTCAAAATTACAGCAATATAGCTTTTAAGGTTTTTGCTTTTTTTGCACACTTTTCTTCCCAGTTATTTGTTTTATGAGTGTGTGTTTTAGCCAAGAGCATTTAGATGTAACAGTCGATCGTTTCTCTTTGTAAAACAGCATGGAGTAAAGTTGTTTAGTTTTCCGTATGTTCTGTGTGCAATTATACTTGCAACTCCACTACAAAATAAAACTTTATATGGAGAAATGCCTCCATATATAGACAGTATGTGTGTGAGAGAGAGAGAGAGATTAGATGTCGTCAAAAGTTTGCATACTCCAATGTGTGGAAATATACATACGTTGGGGATTTAAACTGTTGAAGCCGAACATTTCTAGCCGAATATTTATTCTTTATTGATTATATATTTAAAAAATCCACCTGATTTCACCCGATTTATTTTCATTAAATAATTATACCTGATTTTTAAAAAAGCATTCACCCGAATTTGGAAAAAAAGTCACCCGAAAATCAGATGCCCTACTTATATTTTACTATTGGGTTCCTTATAGCATAATAATCATATGACCAAAACAAGGCATATGATTATTTTAATGTGAATTAATATTACATTTTAATATGGTCTTTGCCGATCCTTTCACATTCCATAACATGTTTTGAAACTCAAGACAGAATATAACATTGTATCCAGTTATTTAAATTTAAGAGCCATATTGGAGACACCTTTGTCCAGTTTCCATTTGCCCACAAAACCTGCTAAGGGATAGATTGCTTTACTTGAGCTGTAGGCTGGGCTCATGTGCCAGACCACTAATGACTTTTCTCGTCTGTCTCTGTAATTTTTCTGCTTTAGTTTTAGGCGTGATATATTTACATAATAACATTTAAAAAGATTAGACATTTCAAAGGGATTTGAGCACATTTATATTGGATAAATTCCACTGGTGTTTGATTTCTGGTTTATAGGTTTCGATTCCATATCCTTGGGCTCCAGTAACATGGTTCTGGAGACTATCTGAAGTCATAGTTTTGCAGATTTCTCTTCATAATTGCTTCTTTCTGCTAGCCATATTTAGGGAATCCGATTATCTTTTTTTTTTATTATTTTGCAGTTTTTGATTTAATTTCTTTTACACTGACCAAAATTAACATCTGTAAACACTGAAATCATTCATTCCAGCTTTAGCAGAGCTGAGTGAATGAATTTCCAATACCCTAGTGTGGAATAATAAGGTTTTGGTAAAAGTATGTGTATTTTTGCTGGTTAGCGTCCTGTTACATTGGTTTTGTGGCTCAGATAAAGTGTGAATTGTGGATCTCCCCCAGCAATACTTTTCACAGCCCACTCAAGCCTAATTAGATACTGCTCTGCAAACTCTGGAGACCCACCTACGTCACAGACTGCTAAAGTAATTAGATTGTTAGTAAAAAGACTGTCCAAGTCGAGGACTCTGGGAAAACAGGAAGGCCTTTAATCTTAACAAATGCAGCCACTTGTATATACTGTACATCTGAAATGACTTTGTGTTTTGAGTGGAGAGCAGTAGTTTAGTTTTCTGGTGTGTGTTCTCTGGAGGGATTTCGTAGTTGAGAAGAGACAGCTTTGTGGAAAAAGAGGAAGCTCAGGAACAGCTGTCATATATTTAAAACATGGTCAACAGTGTTATTTACTTGACATGCAGCAAATCTTTTGATAGCTTCACAAAATGAGAATTGTGTGATTTAAAGAACACAAATTAGAAACATGCATGAAATTCAAAACAAGCTATATGTTAAGTGTCATTGTCAGTATGAATAAAGTTAAAAAATAAAAAATGATAGTCGTATGAATTTCCTTTGTTAACACATTTCTTAAACTACAGAGCAGTATTAATATAAAAAAGCCAGGGAACTCTGTGTAGTACATCTGGAAACGATTGTGAATTCAGTCCGATTTCTTCGAAGCGTAGGTGTTGCCCACAAGTGGTGCAGCCCTTCTTGACCTGCCTGGCCTCCTCACTGCAGTTAACAAGTAAATGTATAAAAAACCCTCTGAATGTGCCTCTTTAGTTGGGGCTATCCTAGGCCCGGTGCTGCACAAACACTGCAATGTTGTGCACGGTCAGTCAGGACAGTGATGGGGATACAGTAGGCCTTTGAACAGTGCCAGTACTGTTTGGCTTCGCTACTGGAATCCTTTGGAAAATAGCTCTGATCTGCAGAGTTGCCTAATTTTAGTGCATAACATGGAAAAAGGAGTCCCAGTGAAACTGCCCTGATTCTGATAAGTTTCCTGTACCCCTCCCCACTGCGGTTTCTGTTCTGGCAGTAATGAAAGACTTGGAGGAAGCGGGTGTCCATTGCAGTGATACCAGGAGTGCAGCACAGGTGTACCGATTGGGTTGAACTGCTGCTACCGTGTTCAGTTGCGCACTCAAGTATCATTACTTGGTGTCTGTTTACCATATCCTTCTGCTCACTATATCAGAAAGCAGACTTCTGTTTGTTGACATTCCCAGGTAGTTTTTAGCTGTAGGGAACCAAGCATTTTCCATTTGAAAGCTGCTTTCCACAACACCACTACTTCTTTGAGCAAATAGCCCTCCAGTGAACCTTTTTATATCCCGTTTTTATAAGTATAGCAATTCAGCTTTCTAAATCTCTTCTCATAAGAAGTGTTAAAACATATCCCAGGTGTTTGTTTTCAAAATGTATGAGTAAAAGGCTACTGGTATGCACTCTTTTCTGTGTGACTGTTTAATGTGTATGTATAAAAACACGTGGGAGGGAGAAAGCTGCTGCTTTGTTCAGCGGTTGTTGGAAATGGGATTCTGCATAAGAAGTTGAAGGGACTAATCCTCCGGGCATTCAGAGAATCTTATTGAACACAGGTCGGTTTGGCTCCTGGCCTTCAGGTTTAGTTATTAAGCCACTTGCTGAGTCCTGTCGTGGTAAGCGGCTAATACAATCCATCCAAGTATGCATATTATTTATGGGGTCTGATTTGCTGACCTTATGTTCTTTTATGTACTGTGTTCCCAGGCGTTCTGTAAACCATGCTGCAATTGTCATACTTGCCAATAAAATACTGCACACTCTGGAGATGAATGGGGGGAGGGGTGCTGGAGTTTACAGTATTTCTGTATGGAACTTCTTTAACCTTACTAGTATGGCTGTTTGTTAGCATGCCTAGCACGTGGTGGCTTCGCTCTAAACCATAGCCGTAATGTTTCACAATCCGAGTGCCACAGAATAAGAATGTAATAATGAAGTGAAGATAACTGGATATTAGGACAACCTTGAGTAAATAACTAGTAACTACAGTACATATGAACAGTACAGGACAGAGGTGTAACTCTTCAGAAGCTACAGTACATGTTGTTTCCATTTCACCTGAATCTCTTGCTACAGGCTGTTTGTTGACAGGGAGGTCAGGGTGTCATTTGACTGACGGGTGCCAGGTTAGGCAGCAAAAGGGCTGATCTGCTTCAGCACATGGATAAATGAACAGCCCTATTGGGGACTCCATTATAGTGTGAAATTGATTAGGAGCGCAGGGCAGGTTTTCCTCAGTCAGCTGTTTCCTTATTAAGTGATTCATTGGGGTTGTGGAAGTGTGTCTTGCACTGTGTTATTATTATTATTATTATTATTATTATTATTATTATTATTATTATGTTAATGCTAGCTGTGCTTTTAATTAATTACATGGTACCTTTGTAGTTTGTACTGAATTGTATATTTGAGAAATAATTGTTTCCCTGTCTTTCATGTTCATGTTAGTGGGTTAAAATGAAGAATAAAGTAATTGAGTGGGATACCCTTTTAGAATGGATTTGTATTTTACACTGAGAGTCTTTTTAAAGAGCATTCTTTGAGGGTTGCCTTGCATGTATGGTATAGGAGTTTCATGTGTTCCCTATGTTAAACACAAGGTTCAGAAGGCTGCTTCCAGTGTGTTATTATGGCAGCAATGACTTGAGGCTGGATTGTTTCTTCACCATTGAAACTAACGTTGCAGTGTAGCTTGCATTGTCTGAACACTTCATTAACACTTTAGATTGTTAAATGAGTTCGAAATTGCATTTCTGCCTTTCATGCACCGCTTGTAGAAGGAAATGTTATAAGTAATCTCATCTGGTTTACTCGTGGAAAAAACTTTTTAAAAGATCAACGCAACTCAGTTTTGAAGTGTAAATGTTCAAATAGCTATTTTTATCTTGTTGGTCTTTTCTGATGCTGTAAAGCAGTCGTAGCTGATTTGTCTTTTTGAACGACGCGTGTGAATGTGATAATCCTTAATGTTGCCGTGCTGAATGCCAGAAAGCTGTCACAGCTTTGGTTTGGCAGGGATGTTTGTTTTGGACTGAATTAAAACAATTAAAGCACACTGTACGTGCCTCGATGTTTCAAACACCAGAGGATGACCGCAGTTGACATGAACAAAGGAATTTCAATTTGCTGGTTTAAAATAAAAGTACTCTAAATGTTCTGGTAAATGGGGGGGAAAAAAGAAGATACAAATAATGTCTGGCATATGATTTAAAAACAGATACTCCAGAACTGTATGAATAAATTATTTATATACTATACAAACCCAGCCATGCAGCCCTGCAAAATCCGTTAATATTGTCACCCGTAAAGCTTAATATTTACACAGAACAAGATATTCATTGACATTCAGGCTATGTGTTGTACATGAATTTAGAAAAATCATAAACATGTCACAATAAAACAATACACATTACTGAAACTGTCAAAGGATGGTCGCTTTTTCCGCAGTGTTCATTAACTCGATGTACATTTTGGTTAGCAGTCAAACGGCAATGGATTTTTAATGCCTTGCTCTCCCGTGTTAAGTCTCCCATAGGAAAGATGCATTCATATTGAAGTGCATAGTGCTGACTCTGGGTCCTTCAGTTTCTCACTGTAGTTTGACAAGAGGGAAGAAAAACTGTCTTTATAAAGTACAGAGCAGTTACAGAGATGGATTAGAAACACACTCAAGAAGTTTTCATTTGAACAGCCCGGGACAATATGCTCAGGCCCCAAAAAATAAAAATAAGAATACAAATAAAAACGCTAGTGACCAGGGCTGAAAAGAGCTTGTAGTTGTCATTACCACAGTATAGTGTTACAGTGAGATCATAGGGATTTAAACTGGTAACCCTCTGGCTTCAAGGCAAGGACTCAAGCTCAGGGAGCAGCCCCCATCAGCACAGCTCAGAAGTTCTATACAGTATATTTAACCTGCTTGTTCTACCTCCCTTCCCTTCCCTGACACCCCTTTCCCAGCCTCTTGCTTTTTATTGCTTCTATTTGTTAAGTTTTTAATGCGTTATGTATTTCCAAAGGGAAGCCAGCTCAGTAGTGTCTTTTACAAGGAGCTTTTAAAAGGAATGATATGCTTTAGGTTGGTCATTTTACTCCCAAACGGATATTCGGTAAAATCTGGTTTCTCAGAAAATCTCCCTGCTGAAGTGATAGTTTAGCTTGCTGTATAAAGGTTACTGGCTGGGTGAGAAAGCTAATGGCTTTAATCTGAGCAGTAGTTGATAGTTGCTTGGTAATAAGGCAGACGGTAATGTTTATTTTGCAGTGTAGGCTGTACATCATGACTTTGTTTTAAAAATAAAACACATTTGGGGGGAAAAACATGTGGTATTAACCATGAATTTTCGCTTGATAATTAAGTTGCCTACCATAACATTTGCAGAGCTGGTGTCGAATGTGAAGGAAGTTAATTGCTTTGCAATTTTGTTAATGAGAAAACGGAAGTGTTATAACTGCATTTAGCTATAGGGAACACATTAAGAATCCCATATCTGCTAAAATTATTTGCTTGTAAGCTGCTAAATTACTTTGCATGTAAAATAATTCAGAGACAGAAAATATACAGCACTCCATGGGTGCCGTTGAAGCTAGTGCAAAGGACCTTTTCAAAGAGGACTAACAAAGAACAGTCCTGCTCCATCCCACTGTACAAGTGGTTTCTGTAGCGTTGGTAACATGGTCAAAACTATGTAACTACCAATGTTTCTCACTCTCACACTATGGAATATACATGCAAGTTACTATTGGTTATTGCCCCGTTATTATAATGTTATAACAGGGCTATGCATGCCCTGTAATCTAAACTTCTATTGGGGTATACTGTTATAATTGTTTTAATCCTTGCCTTTTGAAAGACAAGGAGTAAAACAATTATAACAGGGTCCTCTATCCTGAATGCAGTGAAACTTTCAGATTTTGAATAATGGGATTTATAAGGGGTTCCTGTGTGTTTTATCCCCTTTTATAGCTGTTTTCACATTCACATTGCTTTAAAACCGCAGGTGTTCCCCTGAGCCACTAAAACTATGTACAAAATACTGCTTCCTCTTTCCAATACAGTGAGTGCCACAGGGAGGTGTTTGTAACAGTTACCTGGCAACAAGTTTCCGCTCAGACGCGTGTGAACAGAGTCACGTACCCATTATAATAATACAGGCTGTTTAGATAAGGGTTACTAAAAAATACATTGACTTATACTATTACCCTCAGTCCTGTCTAATAACCTGTTTTGTGGAAATAACTGTACAGTATAGCCATTCTGCACTCAGAGTGGTACAACTGGGGATTACAAATCTGTTTTATAGTTTGAGAAGTCATCCATAACTCTTTATATAGATCCTAGATAAAACTGTTTCTAAAATGATTCTTTATTTAATCTACCAAGCAAAAAATATATATTTTTAAAGATGCATTATGCACGGGTTATTCCTCATGTTGGAGGTGCCATAATAAATGTGCTGTTGCTCTTGAGTGTTTTACAGCACAGCTGAACACTAATTCAGCCATGTTTACAGGCATCGCAACGTGGGAGAATGACGTCACACCCACTGATTGATGGGCCACCACACCACATAGTGTGGCGGAAGGGAATTTGTATTTAATAAAGTAATTCTGCAACTGCATTTGCCAGAATGGTTTGAACTGGTTCTAGATTGCACCATGGCAACGAGTCAGTCATCCCTTCAGAGGTCAGTCTTTGGTTTGGGTGGCTGAAACTCTAGGTTACTTTCCCAAAAGACTATAAATGGACTTCATTATAGAAAACCCTTGCCTGGTTTAACAATCAACACAGAAACAAGTTACTCATTCACTCACATCCAGTTTCGCCAAATGTCATTTCCAGGTATTTGCAATGTAGACATGGAAACCATATACATTCTTACAGCTTATTCAGAAAACATGACAATGTGTTCTCAATGCGTTCTTTGGGGAAAATAGCTAATATTTTTGGAATGTATATTCATTTGCGGACGTTATGTGAAAGTGTTACCAAAAATGTAACCTTATGAATAGTAATGCAAAGCTTGAGATGTTCCTGCTGTATTACAGAAGTGTGCCAAATATACTGAATTTTGTTTCTAAGTCTTTTTGCAGGTGTTTTATCTTTTTGCTGTAAAGCGAGTTGTAACTCTGTTAAATTCAGATTAAACAGATATATTTTTATCACTTTCCATGATTTAATAAATACAACAGGTTCTATTAATAACGTTTGCAAAGTGTTTACTTCCAGTAAGATTGAATTAGAGCAAGTAGCAGTTTATAAATATATTTAGGTATTTGGCTGGACAGTGCCTTGTCTTTTAAAACCCATATTGATAAAGTTCAATCTAAAGTTAAATCTAGAATTGGTTTCCTCTTTCGCAGTAAATCATGTTTTACACGTTCCGCTAGGTATACTCTAGTCCAGATGTCTTTTCTTCCAATACTGGATTATGGTGACGTTGTCTGCAAAATGGCCTCGGGAGCTCTTTGTGAGGTCAATGCTCTTTGTAAGGTCTCTGTCCAGAACCGATTTCTCAGAAGCCATATTAATATTATTTGTTTATTTAGCAGACGCCTTTATCCAAGGCGACTTACAGAGACTAGGGTGTGTGAACTATGCATCAGCTGCAGTCACTTACAATTACATCTCACCCGAAAGACGGAGCACAAGGAGGTTGACTTGCTCAGGGTCACACAATGAGTCAATGGCTGAGGTGGGATTTGAACCGGGGACCTCCTGGTTACAAGCCCTTTTCTTTAACCACTGGACCACACAGCCTCCCCGGAACAGCTTGGATCCATGTCTTGTACAATGTGGAAAAGGTGTGATTGTTATAGAACTGAGCTAAAGGAACGCTTGTCGGCAGTTATTGAAAACATGCAGACGCTTAGATTTCATAAAAGTATCTAGTCAAGTATCCATAACCGGGTCTTCCTTAGTTTGAAGCGTTGATAAGTGCTTATACCGTTAATGTGACATTTGGATGTCTAAATTCTAATCCGGGTGCATATTTGAGGAGCCAATTTATTTACGGGAGTGGAAATTCACCGCATTTCAGATGTTCTTATAAGATCACTATGTTTGGTATAGCACTTCAGATTCTGATGAATATTTCAGGAGTATGTTCGTAGCTTTAATTGGCTCTTCACAGTTAGCTGCGGTAACTTCTCCACAGAACTTCTTAAACGCAGCTTGATTCCACAGCTGGCTGCTTTTGAATTATTTTTATGTAAGTCGTCATGCACTTGAAGGTGTAATCCAAAACATATACTTGACTCTAAGTTATGCATAACCAATTGGATCACCATGTGTCAGAAAGCTGTGATACAATTTCAGTGCATTTTGGCACACTATAGCTTTAAGTCATCTTTGTGCTTTAAGTTTTACAGTTGAACTGGAAAATTGCAATGTATTTCTTTTATAGTACGCACAGCAGGGTAGAGGTGTTCTCCATGTATCTACATATTGTTAAATATTTAAAAACTCTTGTAAAGAATGTCCTTAACACACAAAACAATCTCAATCAGCTAAAAAGGAAGAGGCAACCTCTCAATAAATGATCTTAAACAATTACAGACAGTGTTGGTGTTCATATGTATAGAAATGAAACAGGAAGCAGCCCAGGAGTGCCACTGTTCAACATTAATAAAATAAAAATGGATTAATCTCAAAGGAGAACACTCAGAGTTAATTGACTTAAAGTGCTGTAGCATGATGTATTAAGTAAGTCGGAGACCAATCTTCCGGGACTCCATAATTGCGGAATTCCCTTGGTTTAGCCTCCCTGTCTTTCATGAATATGTAATTATACATGACACTGTTTAAATTGTGTATTTGGCGTATACAATCTTTCCTAGCTTCAGCTGCAGAATGCTCTCTTTATGGATTTTTGTTTTGATGAACCACCCAGTGGCCTTTGAGATCATAATACCAGTTATATCACTTTCCTTTGTTTTGGCAAATGTCGTTGAAATGAAATGCGCTAAAGCATTGCGAGTCGCCAATCAAGCTAGTTGATTAACATTTTAAAGAGCAAATTACAATTTATTTAACAGGGGCCTTATCCAAGGCGACTTGCAGAGACTAAGGTGTGTGAACTATGCATCAGCTGCACAGTCACTTACAACAACGTCTCACCCGAAAGACAGAGCACAAGGAAGTTAAGTGACTTGCTCAAGGTCACGCATTGAGTCAGTGAGTGAGCCGGGATTTGAACCGGGGACCTCCTGGTAACAAACCCTTTTTGTATTACAAAAGGAACTGGCTGGCAAGAATGCATAAATAAATGTTCTAAAACAGTGATGTTGTATACTGTAGCACTCCGCTTGCAAATGCTTTCCAAAAGAACATCACACAGTGTAGAATTACTTAATTATACATTACATCTATACACGAGGAACAAGGAAATACAACAATGCATGTTATGTTAGACATAGAAAAATGCCAGCCATCTAAGTTATGAGTGGCGTTTAATAGAACAATTAGATTCATCTACATTATTGGAACATTATGCACTTGTTCGTTTATCTTACTAGAGATTTTAACTGAGAGTCAATTAGTTGACTATCATCAGGGAGAAGGAATTAATAAAGCGTGGTGCAACATGATACAGTATTTGGCATCTCAATTTGACTTTAGGGATTTTTGTAATTTGGAATTTACTAATGTAAGTCTTTCACAGTTGAAATGTGTAAGAACCAATGATAGATTGTGAAATTGTGCATTTAAAAGAAGCAAATGTATTTTGAATATTAATGTGATAATCTCTTTGGTGTTATCCTGTTTTTTTTTTTATCCAAAAGTTTGAATTTCCAGACCAGTGTTTTAAAATAAATTGCAGATCACGCACAGTGAAACTATATTTAAAACATCGAGACAATAATATATTTTACGTGGCTTTCTCCTGTTATTGATCACCTACTTCTTCTCTTTCCCCTGGAAAGACCCTAAAGATCTCCCTCCTCCTCCTCCTCCTCCTCCCTGAGAGATTCCTATCTATTCTTTTCCTATTAGTTATTAATCTTCACTCATTTTATTGTTCACACACATTGTCATAAAAATACATTTCCATAAAAGAGTCATTTCCAGTCTTTCCAGCTCGTAAACCTCAAATATGCAGCTCTCGGCTTACAGATTCTGTGCAGCAGTCTCGTTCCCAGCAGTATCCTCCTTGTCTTTGTTACGGTTAAGACATTGGGTGAACTCATATCAACACATTGATTCCTGTATGGGCTTTGGGAATACAGATTCATTTCAGTGCTGTATGTGCGCCCCTTGCCTTTTAGCTACATTAAATAAATAACAGAGACCTGGTGTTGCCGTCCCTCTATTGAAGAATCCCAGTTTTGTTTGTCTAGACGGGATCCAGACTGCAGTTGTGTATGGCCCCCTTCCTGTCTAATGTTCCAAAGAGAAGACAACTCCACATACATCTGTCTCTAAATCTGTTGTTACCTAATGTTCTGTTCCAGTCAAGGTCAAGACTAGCCTAGGTGAAGATGACAGGATGGCACATTTGAATTGAATTAACATTGTGTGAACCTGTACCTTTGCTTGGGGAAATACAATTTAAAAAATCCTCCTCTTTGATTCCTTTTTGGCACAGAGCCACTGTCACCTTTGGGGCTTCACATTAAAAACAGTGCAGTTGACGCTCTGAGGAACTGAGCGGTGATGCATTGCCTAGTTATTTCATGATGTGTGAATGAAAGTTCATTTGATTTGGGTAGAATAAAGAAAAGAAAAGAAAGGAAACACTAAAGACTCTTAAGTTTAGTTGTGTCCGGACACGTGGAGATTTTGAAGGTATTTGAAATCTGCCTGGACAAGCGCTTGAGTATCAGTCAGGTGGCTTGTGTGGTGGAGGAACAGAATCTTATGGAATGACACTGAACGGGGTCGGTTTGTGCTGTATTACAGTGTGCAAAGATCGGATGGGTTTACATGTTCTGACAGCAGTAAAAGATAAGAAAAACCTGCCAGAACATTGACAAAAGGGTTTGCAGGTACTGACTGGACGTGGCAAGTCTGTAAGTTACCATGGACACCATGATCTAATTCTTTAAGGGCAGTCTTTTCTCTAGAAACCACAGGGAGATGCAGCATATATATATGATAGAATATATGTGCAGCTTAATAAATTAATCTTGTGAGAGACAGACTTCTATGTCACCGTTATTAAAGCACCCCATTAGGATAACAGTTTGCCAGATGGGTTGCTCAAGCAATATAAATCTATTGAGACTCGGCATAAAAACTGCTGCGGGTCCCGTAAGCTGTTGAGTGCTATAGAGGGAGATTCAGACATTCCAGTTCTAACACAGCTGCTCTAGTTAGCTAAGGGACTTTAATGAAAGATTTTCTGATGTTCGGGTGTTTACTAAGATTGAGGGAGGTGAATTACGAATGCAGGAGTTTATATATCATTATTCCAAGCTATTGGGATGCTGTCTGCTCTATGCCTCAGGGAAACTAGCAGTATCCTACATTGAACTGAAGAAGATGAATTTACCTTACGAGTCCCACAGGAGGTGTTGAGTAAAACAAACTGTAGTTCGTATATTTACTTTGCTTGCCTCAGTATTTCAAGGACAGATGGAGCAGGGGACTGTCAAAGCAACCTAGTTTGCAGAAAACTGAACTGTTCTAAATGTGAGGAATATACCGGGGTTATTCAGAAATTGTGCAAACTTAAAATACGTTGGAAAGGATCTTATTCGATAGTGAGTTCAGTAAAAGAGGCAACTGGATGAAATGCACTTGATTTTTCAATGATATACCCTTGTTTACAGGTAAAGTGACCTCCCTTGATTTGTACAGTAATAATTATATAGTGGATCAGCAGGCTCGTGTAATGCTCTAGACCAGACTGACTCACACATGCACACAAAGGCACACCTAGGCTTTACAGTAACAGTAGATTAAGTTGCATACCAAGGTGCAATAGTCATTAAAAAAGACGCCTCAAATATTCACAGTCTGATACCCGCAATTCACAGTATGCATAAAATAAGCAGCTTCCTCAATCCTGTAGAATACGGTAAGTCACTGG
The DNA here is from genome assembly GCF_902713425.1 of Acipenser ruthenus. Taxonomy (NCBI): domain Eukaryota; kingdom Metazoa; phylum Chordata; class Actinopteri; order Acipenseriformes; family Acipenseridae; genus Acipenser; species Acipenser ruthenus. The sequence goes on along the minus strand of NC_081203.1, from coordinate 4,880,030 downwards.
AAGGAAGTGTTACCCTTACTGTAATCTACTTTGTGGCCAGGAGTTCTGAACATGACAAAGAAATTATTAACTTACTCCTACTTGACAAATGTTGTCACGTATGGCAAAATGATTTTGACTCAAAATGCAGTCAATGAAAATTACTTTATTTCTGTATTCAAAATGTAATTAATTTCACGTTCAAAATACAAACCAGTGAAGATAAATATGCAAATAAGCTAGAATAAAATGTTAAACGAATGTGTATTTCTGATGCAAAAGAATCCATCAACTTTGACTCAAGGAAAAATCAGCAACGTGTACTGTACGCTTGGTTCAAAGGGTTGAAACTGTGGTCTGCACCTGGCTTATCTCATTGTTTTAGATGCTTTTCATCATATATCCCCCTGTATCATATAGTCACTCCACTGTTCATCTCCATATTCATAACCATGCTGAAAACACGTGGTGAACAGTCATTTCTAATACAGCACACCCTTGCTATAACGCCCTTCATCATAACGAACCTTCAGCTATAATGAACCTGAACCCTGGACCCCAAATTAAAAAAACAAAAAACACATTCATATAAACACACACGGTCAACATCCCGGTCTGTACGCACGGGGTGCCACCTCCACAGTGAAGTCAACTCTTTTGTCTTAATAAAAATCATGCGCTGTGTAACTGCCTCCGAAACGAAAATCATTTTATGTTGCAACAAATCTGGAAACTATATTGATCGTTTGAAAAAAGCAGTAATGCAGGCATATCTCTGTCGTGAATATAGGTCGTCAAAAAGCACTCTGTTTTTTGGCTTGTTCAGCAACCATGCGGCAAAGCAAAATTGATTAAAGAAAGAAACAACGACAACAACAAAAAACTTGATGTCATTAATCTGATGTCGGGTTGATTTGGAATAAAAACTCAGTTTGGGATTCTTGCATGTTGGATTAAGATTTGCTGCACTTTGAAACGATTCATGTCAGATTGAATTTGAATACAAATTCGGGATTTTTTTTGTACTATTATTTATTATTTGTTTATTTAGCAGACGCCTTTATCCAAGGCGACTTACAGAGACTAGGGTGTGTGAACTATGCATCAGCTGCAGAGTCACTTACAACTACGTCTCACCCGAAAGACGGAGCACAAGGAGGTTAAGTGACTTGCTCAGGGTCACACAATGAGTCAGTGGCTGAGGTGGGATTTGAACCAGGGACCTCCTGGTTACAAGCCCATTTCTTTAACCACTGGACCACACAGCCTCCTTACTGCGCTTTAGTTCTTTAATGAATAGGATAAAGCAAAGGCAGAATACTGCATACATGAGACGAACAGGTACATGCAATTCTACTTGTAGTCACAATCTCATCTCATTAACTTACTCCAGCAGTTTATCATTCATTTTGATTGTCTTTTCGCTATAACAAACCCCTCGATGTAGTGAACAAAAGGCTGGGACCCAAACAGGTTTGTTATGGCGCAGGTGTACTGTAATTATACAGCATGCCACCCAAAGCTTTCATTTTCAGCTTGTATTGGCTCTCCAACTTCAAACCTTGGTGGATTTCTGTGTTTACTTTCATAAAAAACAACCTTCGTTTACAGAGTTGTTGGTTTTTTTTTGGGTTTTTTTAAATGTTGGAATGGTGTTGTACAATCTAACAGTGGCCTTGGCTGAAATATTAGCTATATAGTCTGTGTGTACTGAAGCAAAACTGAAGCCTTCCTAACAGTGCAAATCAACTCTGCTCCAAGGATGCACGCACAGTGAAGATATTTGCATCACTCCACAGAATTGTTGCTGTAAAATGTTGTGGTTTTATTATATTTCATTAATAATTAAAAATGAAAGATTAATCATCCAAAAAAAAAGGTTTAAACCAGATAAATCCACGTCTGCCCCAGTACTAATAAAAAACCTGTCCAACTTTCACTTATTTTTTATTAACTCATTTTTTTTTTTTTGTTTTACACTGACATACTGTTACAGCCTGCTGAAAACTACCCACAAACTGTGCAAAATTTAATCAGGTCGTTTTTCAAATGTCAGGATTGGCAGTCTGTGTTTTTATATAATTTATATCATTGTGATTTGCTACAGCAGCAAGATCCAGATTTATTGAACTCTTTGAGAGGCCCATTGAAGCGAATAAGTTACAAGGGTCGTTTTGTCATTTTATTTTATTCTTGTCAAGACGTACAGCCTATAGATGGTCAGATCAGCTCACAGAAGTGTTGCATTCAGAAGGCTGAACAACAGGGCAAAGATGCCAGGCCAAGAAATAGAAAAACTACTCCAACGCATCAAGGGGACTCCACAGTCTTCACACCATTTGCATTCTTTATTGTTGCAAAAGCCCAAAGCCATCCGTATTCAGACCGTGCTATGATTTTGTTAAAGGTCACATAAAAACTCCTTTCTCTCAATGTCTCCATATATAGTTTTTGAAGTATGTTAGTTTTGCACCCCCTAATGTTTAACTGCATAGCGGCAATGCCTTCTTGTCTTTATTTATTTTCCAGAGGGCAACATCTTGCCCTTTTTCAAAGAGATGCTCCCCTTTTTCTCCCCATTTCTAATCTGTGTCGTGGCACCAGCCCCCAGTGACATGGTTGACACTGCAGCTTTGCAAAAATGCAAAACTTCATATCTGTAGAATAAGTGACTGAAGATTAGCGCCCCAGAAGGCCAGGGTTTCCTGTCTGCCTTACCACTGTGCCAAAGGGACCCTCTGCATTTCTTGTGCCTTCTGGTTTGGCCTCAGGGGAAACGTTTCTGCATGTGTTGTGTATCTTTAGCCTTTTTCAAAAACTACCCGGTTGCCCATATTGGTGTGTTTTTCGGTTTTTATTTTTTTCCATTTCTTAAGAATAATCTTAAAGATATTGCTCTATTGGAAATTCATCCTTGTGTGTGTGTGTCTGCATTTTGTAAAACTACATAACTTGGGTATCTCTTTACCAAATAACAGCAAAAAGGATTTTCCCTGGTCTTGAATTTAAACTTTAACATGGCACTAGTAGTCTTGGAATGTCTATTGATCTTGGCATCAGAGGAATTCTACACATTCCCAGGGGTTCTAACCTTGAGCGTGACACTATGATGCTCCAAAGACCCTCCTCATTACCATTGTATTAAGAGTGTCTTTGGGGGCTACACCTCCTGATTTGTTATATTGCATCTTAAATTTGACAGTAATTGGATTTCTTGTCATAGAGTGATAGCTATGGTTGTTTTTTGTTACAAAAATAATGGTATGAAAATTATATTTTTGACATGGGGTTTATAATTGGGATAGAGTCTGCAGCCCTGAGTTGATGTGAGAGTCTTATAATAACAGATACTGTCTGATACTTGACTAGATGCACAAGTGAATGTCTGAGCCCAAGAACACAGATCCCTTTTGATGAAGCTGTGCTGTCTTTCAACGAAGACCGCTGTACTTCCCCAACACTTTAAATGAATGACAGACCAGGCATTCTTTGTTTCTTACCTTCTCTTTTTGGCATAACCTTGCTCATCAGTCCTCTAGCCTCGTAAGACAGCCAGTGTGAGCATTTCTGTTAACAGACTTTATGAATGCAGAGCGCTTCCCGCTTGTTAAAAGGCTTCTTCGTGGGGGCTCCCGAGTGGTGCATCCAGTAAAGGCGCTCTGCGCGGAGTGCAGGATGTGCCCTATAGCCTGGAGATCGCCGGTTCAAATCCAGGCTATGTCACAGTCGACCGTGACCGGGAGTTCCTAGGAGGCGGCGCACAATTGGCTGAGCGCCGCCCGGGTAGCGGGGGCTTAAGTCGGCAGGGGAATCCGCGGCTCACCGCGCATCAGCGACCCCTGTGGCCGATAGGGCGCCTGTGGTTCTGCAGTGGAGCCGCCAGATCTGTGTTGTCCTCCGGCACTATAGGTCTGGTGGCATTGCTGTGGATCTGCAGTGCGAAAAATGACGGCTTGGCAGGAGCACGTTTCGGAGGACGCGTGTTCCAGCCGCCGTTTCCTGAGTCGGCGGGGGGGTTGCGAGCGGTGAGCCGAGGATACAGATAATAATTGGGCATACTAAATTGGGGAGAAAACTGGGGTAAAAAAATAAATAAATAAATAAAAAAATAAAATAAAAGGCTTCTTCGTTTAAGCATGCTGATGTGCTCCGGCCTCTGTAATGCTGCCTAGTTCTTTGCAGTGAAGCGTCATGCACATCATGACCAGCTGTTGTGATGGGAATGTGAAAGAACAGGGATCCCAGCACTGCGATGCACTGAAAAAATATGACATCTTGTCCCAGTGGAAGATTTTTTCTTGCTTCTCCCCTTTTCTTTTTGGCTGTCAAAATGTGGATACGTTTTATATATTGGTATGTGGCACTTAGGCATGATAATTTTACAACTTTAGCTATAATTATAAAGAAAGGCTTTTTTTGTTTTGTCAGATTTGTTCTCTACCCCTTATAATAATTTTCAGTTTTTTTTTTTTTTTTACTTTATTCTTGGTTTATCATTCTGTGCACGGTGCTTCAGCAGCTGAGGGGCACAAGCTTACTTGCTCTTGTAGAAGCCAACACTATAGACTAGTGAACTACACTAGGCAGTCATCTACACTCACAGCTCAGGATACAATTAAAGTGCTTTTCTCACTTGATAATGTTATTATATATGGGTGCCATTCAATCGCTTCTATTATATCACAGTTGAAATATACAAAGGCTTTCTTTATTTGTGGTAATACACCTTGGTATAATACAAAAAAAAGTATGTTGTCAATTCACATAGACAAAAACGTTATCTTCATACAAGACCGAACCTACCGAACTTTAGGAACGGGTTACAGCAAACCAGCAGTATAAGATCGGGCATTGAAACTCCTTTTATTAGTGAATGCAATGTTATACAGTAATGCTCTGGCAAGGGCAGATGTTAAATCTTACCAGATGTTTCACATGCCCTGGGAAAGTCTCTTTGATTTGCAGGTTAAAGCTGTATTCCATTACAGATGAGATCTGTTGCATCAAAGATCATTTCAATTTCTTGGAACTGTAGAGAACCCTCGACTGAACCTTTATGAAAACCAGTGGATTAGCCGTTTCCTTTAACATGACAAATATTTGTTTAATCACAGTTTAGATTCCCAGTTCTCAGAGCAATTCGGTCAGTTTGCACTGAGGAAGCTGTGGGATGTTTAGCTGGATTAGATGGAGGGATCTTTTGCCATCTGTTTTTAAATGAATGGCCGTGTCAGAAAGTGGGTTAATGGAGTGATGTTTGCTTTTTTTTTGTGAAGGTAGACTAAGTTCTGCTTCAGTAAATACAGTAAGTCAGCAGACCTGCCATTTTATATTGTTTAAGAACTGTGGAGTGAGTTGATCTTTTCCTATTCCTTCCACTGTTTATTTTTTATTTTTTATTAAGTTTAATCCATTCATTTTTTTTACTTATTTACTGTAATGATTGATTTTAATGTATTTATTTATTTATACAGAGATAAATACATTGCTACTATACAATGTACTCGTCCAATGTTAATATACATTAATTAAATGTGTTGTTATCTGTTCAATTGAGGTTTCCACAGAAAGTGTAACTTTATTTATGTGTAATTACAGTTTTACAGCTAGCAGCTCTTTGCTCTGTTATGTTTTGAACCAACGCACACTGGGCAGAAAATGTTTATTTTCCTTTAACAGAAACACTGTTGTGCTTTTCGGCAGTGTGGCAGATGGCTTTGTGCGGCGTCTGGGTGGTGACGTCACGGACCAGGAAATAAAACAATAACAAAGTTTGTACGGGAAAAACTGAGCTGCTGCGCTCGTATTTAATAATCAAACAAAATAAACAGTGTAAACAAAAAGAACAGACACAAAGCAAAGGGGCACTCTGGCCAAAACAAAACAAACACGAACCTAGACAAGTATATTCTCGATTATACCAAGTGTTCTTTCCAATCATCTCGCCTCTGACACTCTCCGCCTTCTGAGTGGGTCTTTTATATTCGTGGCTGGAGCCTTAATTACCTACTAGTAAATTACCTTATTAAGGCTCCAGCCACATTCCCACAAGAGTTCTAGGGAAGGGGTTTTAACCCCATCCCCACTACTACATATTACAAGACCGGCTTTTCGCCGGCCTCAAACAGCAAACCAAAAAGACGGACGGTGCTCGACCGCCCGCACATAAAACACAATAATAATAACTAACAAATACATACATGAATAATAAAATACACACAAGGGGTGGGCACACTGCCACAGGCAGCCATTAAAGGAGCGGTCAATTTAGCCACATCCAGGGTCAGACCAGTTTATTCTCCTTTTGATATGCGCCTTATGTTAAGGTTTCCCCTTTAAGTGGCTGTTCTATGATACCAAATTGAATCTCTTGTTCTTTCTGGTGTATCATGAATTAAACTGATTTGAGTAAGTGCTCTCTATAGTATTTTAAATAGACTCAGGTATCAGGCGCCAAGTTTACAAGCCTTTTTCTAATTCTGCCATACGGCCTGTGCTATTAATAAATCACTCTGCTGCTTCATTGGGACTGATGCTACTGCACACTTTATCCTCCTAATATAGCTTTCTGCTCTAAAGCTTTCTTTGAAATAAGCCTACTATGTACTCTTGGCTTTGCAAGGATCTTTGATGAAGTGTTCATATTGATACAAGGCTGCTGTGTATTATATCTACTTCACAAAGCTTTCTGACACTGAAATTAGGCTACTATTACATCCCTCTTGCAAAGCTCTCTGCTCTCAGACATCGCCTTTGATATGCAATGCTGCCACAGCTTAATAGCAATAAATTCTACATGACATGTAGACTTGGGGTAAAGAAGCAAAAAAAAAACATGACGAGCATTGCAACAAAGGGACGCAGAGTATCTGGACAGGATTTCTGTCTGCTTGCTGCCTGATCTGACATACGTTTATATCTGTCGCTTAAGGGAAACTTGGGATTGTCTTCTTTTAAAATAAGATTGTAGTGACTTAGAACCAAAGTGATGTACAGTAGACTGGGTAAAACGTGGGACTGCTCTTCTGTTGCAGTTTTACTCTGAACATAATAAGACGCACACACACCTCCTAGGCCTGTGACTTCTATGAAATGTCTTAAGGCTTGTTTAGGCTTGGAGGAAAGCCTGAAATGGCTTTAACTGCTATGCAACAGGTGAGCTATATTTTGCTCTGCTATAGTTAAATGCAACATAGGCGCCAGTGGTTATGAATGATAGTAATATCCCATTATTATTATTATTTATTTCTTAGCAGACACCCTTATCCAGGGCGGCTTACAATTGTTACAAAATATCACAGTACAAAGTATCGCATTACAGAATATCACATTACAGAATATCATATTACAGATAAGAGCAGTTATAAAATACAGTAAAATCAGTAGCAAATAAGATCAAATTCAAATAAGAGAAAAATAAAGAATACAGTAAATACATTTAAGAGTACATTTCGACTAAGAGCAGTTAACTTATAGTACAAATATTTACTTATACGAGTAAAGTCCAGTAAGAGCACGTAGTAAGTACATTAAATGGATGAGAATGATTTCAAATAAGAGCAATTACAAAAAAAAAACAGGAATACAGATACCTATAAGAGTAAAATAAAATACAAGATACAGGAAGTAGTTATAATTAAGAGCAGTAGTAGAATACGGAAAGGTATGGAGCAGTTCAGTGCAAGTACAAGCTGACGCAAGTACTGGTACAATTGGACACCATATAGTCCAGTATAGTCGAGAGTTGTGAGGTTTACAGATGCTGTCTGAATATATAGGTATCCAATAGGAATAAGCCTTGTTCCTAAAGAAGGGTGGGGTTGCGGTTAGGCGAGATACATGACATTAATATCCTGGTGGTATTGCTTTGCTGCTTTAAAATGCCCCTAATCCGCAGTGGGCACTTTATTGAGTCTGTAAAGATATATATATATATTTTTATTCCCAGTAAAGGATGACCAAGCCTGCTATGCTATAGAAACACAAATCCATGATCCTCCATTGCCATTGAAATTAACAGTAACGTTTCCAAACCAGTCTGTTATAATCTGTGTTTTTGGCGTCTTCATGAAAAACGTGCCTTCCTCTACTTTGGCACTTGTTCAACTCATGCAAAATGCAGTTATGTTCAGCGCTTGACATGATGTAGGGCAGTCCCAGCGGCAGATAGTGTCATTCTCCCAGGACCATTCAGCTCTGCACAAACGATTGGAATCATGAGGGATCAAGACTGTCGACATCCCCCAGCTTTAGTGATGCTATTGCATAATCACCCACTGCTGGCTATGCTGGGGAGAACAGACCTAGCAAAATGGTGATTGAATGCAATCCTATAAAAACCCCATCATAATAATTTGAGCACCAAGGATTGGTATGCATCCATTTATTGTGCTCCTGCAACAAAATGTATCAGGAGTACAAGGATGTCTCCACCCACTGCTATATAGGACAGAAGCCACCTAAACATAGTCGAAATTTCAAATCAAGATTGTTCTCACCACCCACCAGAATGTTGTTCAGTTGCCTAAGCAGGCCAAAGCGGATGGGTGGAACTACGTCACAACATTGACCAATCAAGTGACAAGAGGGCGTAAGCATTTAATCCACATCTGAGGTGAGCAGGTTTCTCTGTGCTTTAATATTCTCGTGTGTGTATTTTATTTGTTTTATTTTTGTAACAAAAAGCTCCAAAGTATCGTTAAGATTGTCAGAAGCAAAGCAATGTCAACCATCCTTTTGGTTTTGTAAACAAATGACCTTCACCTCAAGTCTTGCTGGGAAAGAACCGCAAAAATCCATTGAAAACTTGCATTGCATGGAAACGGATCGAGTCTTCTCACTCAACTTGGATACTATGAATGGGGGTTCAGGAGCAGCTCGGATTGGCGGTCATGAGGTATACGTTGCATGTCAAGGTGCTGCACTGTGTCTTCTGTTGGGGTCATGATAGGACCCCGCTTGTCTGTTTTTTAATTTTTTAAATGCAATAATTGCTCTGATGGTATGGCAGGTTGCACCATCGTCTTGCAAAATGTGGCGTGATTAAGCAATGCTGCTTTGGTTAAATCACTGCTATAAGTCAATAATAACTAGCAGCCCTTAGTTAACATCATTGGCGGTTTTGTCACCGTGCCAAATGCTTGCCCACGCCGTTGTTTCCCCAGGCTTGACAGTTGACTGTAAGGATAATTAATCAAAAGCCTTTCTCCATAGCCTCTGCTGTGAATGTGTAGTCCCGGGGCTCTGTCAGTCACCAAATGGGTGTTCAGATTCTCGTGACATATTTGTAAATATTTCACAGGAGAGACCTTGTCTTTGTAGACAGACAGAAATTAATTAATAAACAGTATTTACGTATTTATTCAAATAATAAAAAAAAAGCATTTAAAACCTATTTAGTGTGTCCATGTCTTCTGTGCTACATTTTATTATACATGACAGGAGTCTCAAACTTTATGAAGGCACCTGGAAATAATTGTTCATGCTGTAGAAATAATAAAAAGGTTATTGTAGCCATGTAGATCTTGGCACTCGGCACTTTATCAGTATTTTATAGCGATCAGTCTATAATGTGTCACATCAAGTTCGGTTTTATTACAATGACAGTCATTTTAAGTAGGGATTAATGTATATGAGCGCCAAAGCTGAATTACTTAAATGTCATGCGGTAGGTAGTGTTTTATCATGCTGGCGCATTGTAACAGGTGGAATTGCTGAATTGAACCTTTTACAAAAGCACACATGTTCTTGGGCACTATCCAGCAGCTAGGTTTGTGTTTGGTGTAATTATCCATCCTGCGTCAGAAAAAAAAATGAGTTGAGTGAATATCATGTGTCAGTTTATTGATGTTCAAGTAGATCAAGGCTTGGTGGGTCCAACTGCCAGCTATGACAGTTAGTACTGTATTTCCATAGTATTAATTAAACATTGTTTAGGAAAACCTTTTTTTATCAACACAAATCACTGGAGTGTTTGTGAGAAACTGAAATACAAATATATTTTTTTATATTATACCATGTTGTGACAGAGACAGAATGATTGTTGGTGACAAATCTCCCTCCCGACCTGTGAGGGCGCTTTGTAAAGGGAACAGAGTGCCCTGGATTGGATGGCCAGACAATTCATTACCATCATTTCACTAGTACTTTTGTTGTTTGTCCTTGTCTTGAGCACTGCATCACCCCTACACCTGCGCACTGCAAACCACTTTGCCACACATGTCTACAACATCACCACACTTAAACAGTCTCCTGGGTGTGCTTGAAGCCAAAACCTGAAAGCCACACCCTACCGAATTTGTGATAAGAATTTAATCTAAACCAGTAACATTTTTACATAGTTTGGTCTGTTTTTTTTCATGTTGTGTTTGCAATGAAGTAGGCTTGTTGTCGATACAAAGCTACCAGTGTGCAGAGTTACTTCATCGTTCTTCACCACGTTTCAGTATCTGGACTTCTGTTCCTCTCCCCCTGATAGGCTGTGGGAGTGTGATGTGAGCTCAGAAGCCGATCAGCTGGCAGGTCAACGAGATCACAGTAGCAGCGAGGACACGGCTTAAGGATGTTTTCACCTTGGAATCCAGGGTCAACTCCAATTCTAAAAAATCTTAAGGGTTTATCTCTTCATTCTGATAGAAAAAGCTACTGGTATCAGTCAGTGCGTAGCTTTAAGAAATTGCAAGACATTCTTTCAATTTTCAGTTTTCTCCACAGTACTTTTATTCAGGGTTAGCATTGTCATTTTCCTAATGAGAGTTTATCTCTTAGAATTACATTCAGGGATTATCATACACATGGGGTCATGTCTTGCATCTCATGTAGTTTCTATTTCAAGCACTTTTGAAGCATGGATTACTTCAATGTTTGCTATTTGCCTGAGAAGTAAAATAAAATGACAGCCCCAAGATTGAACTAGGGATGGGAATTTCAAACATTTAAATGTATAAACTCTATAGCAGCATATTATTGTAAGTCCTGATGGAATGATATTCTAAAGATTTGATTTTTACAGTTGTTCTTTGTATCAATATTTTTTAATATAAATTGCATATGACATTTCTGGCAAACACTTCTGCCTGTATATTTGTTTTAATGTTACATTTTTAAAATATTCTCTGTGGATGAGTTGTGCATGCCAGACTATATTTTTCAAAAAGAACTGTATGGAACTGCCTGTGGGAAGAAAAACATCCTTTATCCCCCCTGGTCAGGGAAAGCATGAGTGGTGCATTACCACCTGCAGTGTTTCTTCATGCCACATTAGAGGAGTGAAGTGAATCATTGCTAAACATCTAAGATTAATTCGGTGTGGTGATTGACTGTGAGATGATTTCACAGCTATCAGGAGACTCTGTCTAGCTCGGTGCTTGAGGTTTACAGTCCACAGACATAACATCTTCAAATGATTTTTTTTTTAAATTTGAGGCGGGAGTCCACTATGAAGACATGAGATTGACAGTAAAAAGATCAAGCCTTTTCTGTCTGCTCAACAGGCTTAACCTGGTTATGCTTGAGGCTTCCTACTGTGTTGTGCTGTCGCGCCACTACTGTGATCAGAATTTACATCTGAAGGGGATCCCCGAGGGCTCGCCTGGTAAAAAGCCTGATTCGCACGGGACTAAAAGTCATGTGTCCTCAGAGTTGGTTGAAAGCAGAGGACGTCTAGTAACCTCCCGGACGTGCATTGCCTTTCATCAAGGAAAGTTGGTAAATTCGAAATAAAATGCGATGTTGTGGCCACCAAAGGCGTTTTTGTGCATGATTTGTAAATAGTGAAATGTGTGTTTCGTTGTACCTTCTTTTCCAAAGGCTAGAATAACCATTTCGTCTCTTGAGTGATATGTATTTGCATACTTCGCTTCAAATGCACCGTTCAAGATTTTTTTAAGAGTTTGCAATTATGTTTTGTATTTTCGCCCGTCCCCAATTTGGTTATGCCCAATCGTTGCATTTTACTGAACTGTAGAATCTCAGGACATATCATACCAATTGTAATATTGTATTATTGTAAAGGCTGGTGTTGCTTTGAGGCGAATACCCCAGAACTCTGAAACGATCGATTCGCGCGGGAGTAAAAAGACACAGGACGTCTGAGTTTGACATTTTACAGAAGGTCCTGAGGTCCTGTAAAACAGTTGGAGGACCTCCTGAGGAAATGATCTGAGATGAAAAGAAATGGACGGTTTGCACGGGACTACATTTCACCGCTGTCTGTAAAACTTCGGAATCCACCTGTCCTGTTGATTTTTAGTCCCTTGCGAATTGGGCTAGACAGACGAAGGAGCGCAGGTTCGCGTCCTGGTTGTGTTCGCGTCACCTGCCTTGCCGGGGATTCTGGAGGGAGTGCCACATTGGCTTTGGCTCTTCTGCGGGCTAGGGACTGTTTCTCCGGTCTGAGCTCGGGCGGACACCTGCAGGGCTGGCCTTTGTCTCGAGTTCCTGGGTGTAGACGAGGAAGCTGGCTCGGTGGACGCCCACTGAACCTTCAGTTCTCCTGAGCTGTGTGGGAAATTGCTATGGTGATGGGGAAAAAATGATTGGACATTCTATTCTTTTATTTACCTCTGACCACAACAGTGCTTTTATTCAATTTTCATGCTGATTGAGTTAAAAAAAATCTGTTCTGTGTAAATTATGTAGTAAAGTTACATGATTCATGATATTGTTTATTTATTTATTTTTCTACACAAACTACACAGAATGATGATGCAGTAAGGTAACTATTGTTCCAGTGAAATGGACTGCGTCTCAGATCTGAAGTTTTGAGTGGAGCTTTTTTTTTTTCTAGACGTCAGTTCTGGTCTTTGTTGAAAGAGTTCAATATTCACTAAAAGTGCACCAATTCAACATTTCACAATGAACTGCAAGTCCATGCAAGCAGGCAAGATGGAGTTTGCAGCAATACATGAAACAACAAATTATTAATGAACAATCTGCAGCACAAGTACCAAAGTAACAGAGGCAGAAATATGAAACCACACCCAATACAAGACCAGAGTTCAGGGGAGCAGCACAAAGGTTGATGTACAGTATTGGTCGGCGCTATATTTGTTTGTTGTGTTGGCTTGAAACTTGGAAGGTATAGCGGATTCCAATAGGGAATTTGTTTAGTGATCTTGATGTTGACCTCCAATCCAAAAGGCTGTCTGGAAACCGCCTTGGAGGGATCTTCTCGATCTCACAGTTACTCTGAAACCATTCATGAAGTTCTTTCCTTTTTTCAACGAGTGATGACTGTGGTGCTGATGCAAAGGTGGTGGACATGTGGCCATATTTAGCTTTTTATTTGGCAGTTGGGGTCAATTCCATTTTCAGTTCCTTTTATAAATTAATTCACAATTCCAGTCCTAATTCCTGTTTAATCAATCCCAACACATCATTGATCTGTTACATTGAGCGTCTCACAGTGGCAACACGTTATTTAAATTGAAGTCACTGTTAGTCAATTAAAATTGGCTTTTAAATGAAAGCAGTTGAACAATCACAACAGTTATTATGTCTCTAAAATATGAATTCCAGTTCCTTCGATGGAATAAGAATTGGAATTGGACCTGGAATTGGGAATTGATTTTAAAAAGGAATTGGAATGGATTCCAGCCCTAGTGAGCTGCACTGTATGTGTGTATGTGAACTGTGTATGTGTGCACTATATGTGTGTATGTGAACACTATGTGCGTATGTGTGCACTGTATGTAATCTTTTACATGTTTTCTTTCACAGTTCCTATGCCTGAAGAATATCCGAACCTTTCTTAAGGTCTGCCATGATAAATTTGGACTACGCAACAGTGAGCTATTTGACCCCTTTGACCTTTTTGACGTCCGGGATTTCGGCAAGGTAAGAAGCAAAGGTTTGACTTCATTATTCCCCGCCATGTTGTGGTAATGTGGTGCAGCTTCGGAGTTTGCAATGCCTGTCAGCAGTGAGTCAGATATTGACAAGCTAATGGGGACCTTTGCTCATTTTGAGAAGACAACTTGCACACAGGAAACACATTGCAAGACTGAGTGAAAATAAATCACTTAAAAACTTTCACCATGATTAGTCTAAACTTTTAGGATGAAAACTAGACTGGTTCAATTTCATTTAGCTCAAAATACAGGAATTCAAAGAAATTATAAATGCTTCAGTGCGCTTTGGAATGGTGTCGGTAATTGGCAGTGGCTGTTCATACAATACAAAATAACTGCTTTGAGTATTCCTTCAAGGTTGAATAAACCAACATAATGGACATAATTGTAAACTGCCACGTCATTAGATTGTGCAGTGGGCATCTAACCAGAATAGTTTGAATGCAGCTTTTAGCACAAAATGATATTGTTACACCTAATGTTTAAATCACTGGAGGAGGTTGCATTGCTTGCAAGATGGGTAAAACAAGAGCGATCATATACTGAAGTCAGCAAGACCGAAGAATATTAACTCCTTCTACACCTCATTAATATCTTTTGACACTTCCAGTCAATGGCTTACAAGGACTACCACTGCAACTTCCAATAGCCCAAGAAATGTATTGTGTATATGAGACATGTTATTATTACGTGGAGGTGTGTGATATTGCTTTCCCTTTCTCAGCATATTAGAACACTGTTAACTTCAGTGGAAAAACATTTCTAAACAATTTGAAGGATGCCATTGTAGCCGACCCAGAATCCCGTTGTCCATCATTTGGTGCCCCCATGTGTCTTTTCTATTGGTCTGCACTGAATATTTTCCACAGAAGAATTTCAGAGTGGCTTACTGACTTAAAAACCACCCTGTACAGCATATACAGTGAGTCTGTGTGGAGCGGGATGCAATTTTGAGACATGCTATTTCATCTCACTAGAATCAAACCTAACCCTACCAGTAGACTGTTAAGAAACTAAAATAACCTTAATCATTCATTTCTGACCCTTGCAAAATAAAGACCTGGTTGGTTGTTTTTAAGTTTTGTACCTTGTAGTTCTGAGAAAAGTACCTCCTATACCATGCATGCATACATACATAAATACATACAAATCATGGCATTTTGTATTAAAACTCCACTCTTTGCTCCATTAAACTGCTTGACAGCTCAGTGTGCACAGTTAAGGGAATTGTTCTTTGACATTGTACGTCCTGGCAGAATGATAATGGATACTGATCATCACTGAGCTTAAAATAAACAGAAAAGAAAGAAAAGGCAGCATCCCTGCACATTAATTATTTTATATTTTGGTGTGAGGGGAGTTCTTGAAGTATAGCGGATGTTATAGCATTAGCATTAATCATGGTGAGCTCTGCTCCTCACCCCTGCTGTCAGTTACCCTCGGAGCCGGGATGAGATTTTCATAATGCAGTCAGTCGTTCTGTATGTAATTATTCGTTTTGGCTCCTGCTCTTCCCGGAGTGAGACATCTGCCGTCCGCAGTTCCTACAGCTAGTAATTAGCATAGTTAAGCACTCGGATGCCCTGGCTGAGAGTCAAGTATTGTGATAGAGAGAACAGGTACAGCGATGTGCTGAACATAAGACTGAGCATGGCTCTTTCCATGTGTTTGTTTGTATGGATGTACCTCCAGATGTGAACCTGTGAGCATCAGACAGCAGTGACTGCATAACGATTTTCAATAAGAATCCTATCTGAAAACTGAGAAAAAAGGCAAACCCCTGTACTGTAGAAAAAGTACATTTTGATGTATATTGCCTGCATCTTGCCACATCAGTGAAATACCATTTTTGTACTTTATGTACGTGTTTCCAAATTTACTGTTGAACCCCTGGGGAAAAGAAGACCCCAGTTCAGTTCGAACCACGATCCTCTATGAGACTGCTGCTCCAGAGTCACTTCTATTATCCCTTGCAACAAGCCGTCTGCCTGTCTGTGTATATACTTGCTATTTTAAATAAAATATTATCTATAAATAAAATATATCTATACATGCCAGTCATTTAAAGGTTAATTTCGGTGTGGTTTTTAAACTAGAGCTTTTCTGAGTTCCACCCTCTGGGGTAGTAGCAGAGATGCACAGTAAAACATATTTTTCTTTGAAAGAGCGAGGTAGATTTTTCTGTTCAACCCTAACCGCGTATTTATATCCTGTGGGGTCCTGATGCACAAAGTCTTGGAAGTGCTGTTTTATGTGTTTGTTTTGAATTAGCCTGCAATTGATTGGCAGCTAACTTTCAATGTTATGCGACTGAGTCGATCAGTGTGCTATATGAATATATCTGTGTTCTTTGTGAAGTACTGTTAGCCTTTTTAATTAAAACTAATGCCACGTTTCCTTCTGCACTGTTAAACCAATCTCCAGCATCAAACTGGGGCTGCAGCCAGTTCCATCTGCAGTCTGCAAACCAATCTGCAATCTTGTTGTATAATTGTTTTTTATTCCCAGACAGTTAATAATCCCAGTCTTCATGTTCAGCATAAATACTTATTTTCTGCAGATTTAACCCCCCCTCTCGCCTCCTTGGCATTAGGTGCTCAATAGGTAACTACCACCATTGGCATGAGCTGGAGAGATTGAGTTCTGCTGAAGCTGATTTGATCTTGATCTGCTGCTGGTGGAAATCAACAAGTGTGATTTAAAATGGCGGAGGGAAAGGTGGCTCAATAATTAATGGAAAAGAGAGCAGATACAGTAACACTGAATAGCACGTTGATAATTAGACATTCATTTCTGTGCCACATCGCTAGACATGGGGTTTATCAGACTCCAAGCGCTTTAATTGCATTGAACACCTGTGTTTGCTTACTGTCATTTGGAAACCGCTGCTAGCAGTTTACCAGTAAGTGGAAATTTGTGATGCAAAAAAGGTTATTCATATCTATCTGGCTTTAATCCTAACGATTTTTTTCTGTACATTATTGTGATGATTAATAATATGGTGAAGACTTAATAATGGACATTTTAAAATAATTGGAAGTAGAAGGCTTCCCGAGGGACTAAACGGGATTGTAAATCAGGGAATGTACAGAATAGTATTTCGTTATTTTATTTGTTTATTTATTTCATTTTCAAATTGGTCCTTGTGAATGCTTATGAAAGGTGTGTATCAATGGCTCTGGCTACAGTGCTAGCAAACAGCTCTGCAAGTTCACCTCCATGATTCAGTCCTTTACCTCCTTAAGCAAAGACTGCCAATTGTCTATTGAGCCTTGTGTATTGAATGCATTTCTTTTCAGCTGTAACAGTAAAGCTGAAGAGAGGCAGCGCATGTAGCACTGTCTGCCTTTGGACTGTCACAAACTGTTGTTGATTTGAGACTGGCTGAGCCCAGAGTGACATAGACAGTTGCTAAAGCATCAGTCACAGGAGCACAATTGTGCTAATCAGTGAGCTGCTGCTGAGCTGTGTGGACTGTGACTGGGGATCGGAAGAAATGTGCTGCAGTGCACTGAAGAGATCCTAACCCACAAGCCTGGTAGCGACTCAGATTAATTGTGTGAGCTCTCTGTGAAGCCTGATTCCTTTAATAAGAAACACAGTCGCAGTTATTGGTAGCTGGGCTGCTACAGGGGCGGTTTGGACCAGGTGCATTGTCAGTAGAACAGATGGTTTGTTTTCTTAATGGTTACACTTATTCACAAACCTGTTTCACTACATTTCCTTAATTATATTTGCTGAAAAAAACTAGCAGATTCTTTTGAAGACCATATGTACCGCATGCATACAAACAAGCAGACTAAGTGAATTAAAGGTTGATTGAAATGACCTAAGATGTGTATGTGGTATATCAGAATAGCAGAGCGGCAGAGGAAAGGAAATACTTCTACTGAATCAGACAATGGGGTTTGTCAATCAGTCCGTGATTAAAAGGCCTACAGCTATGGCCAAATGTTTTGCATCATCTAGAATTTTAGGATTGAGACATTTAAAAAAAGAAAAACTACATGAACATAATTTAGATATTTTATTAACATGATGTAATCAAAGAAACTACAAAATCATATTGCAAAAGCCTACCGAAAGCCATAATAGTAGTACAGTATTTCATGTTGGATTCTGAAATGTCACATTTTTCAGTTTGTCAGTTTTTGTAAAGTATGTGGAAAACAGCAAAGCGGTATGTCATTCAATATGTTAAAGTAACATTATTCAGTAGGTTTCATTTGACTTTATGAATTCAAATTAGTATAGAGTGATGCAAAACTTTTGGCCATAGCTGTAGGTATGTATTAAGTGGTTCAACCATGCTTTTAGTTTTAGATACATGGGTAACATCATCCTGGGTACAGTTGACAGCATGGATGAAATCATGGGAAGTCTCAATTGTGTTGTGCTGTGTGTCGCTATGATTCTGGAATATCTACTATTTTATGTCCATTATTTGTCTTGCTGTTTGGCATGCAGGACGAGTCATGGGAGCATGGCTCAAATCCTGTTTATAGCACAAGCAGGGGACCACATTAGCCTTTGTGAGCTCAGTCGCCTCCCTGCTCTCCAGACACCCATCAAGTCCAGGCACAGACTACCCAGGCTGGACCCTTGTCTCCAGGATTCAGTAATTCGATAACATCTGATGCTTCATAGCAGATGAAATAACGATAGAAGATAGAGAGGCTAGAGAGGTCGACTGTTGAACTTCAGTCCCCCTGATTGGTGGAGACAACCTTTAAAATTCAAACTGGGTACAAAAAAAAGTATCAAGGGGAAACATTATTAGGCATAAACCTTTAATACTATACAACAAAAAAAGAAGTTTGCAATCATCTGTGCCAACAGTGAGTGAATCCCAGTTTTGCAAAGTCAGCAATATGAGTGCTTAATGTTCAATTAAAACATGCTATAGTTAAGCTCTAGGTAAGGTGAACATGTATACAAAAAAAATCTTTTCATGTTCCAGATGTGTCATCCAAATGCGGTTATGAATAATTTGAGTTGAGAATGAGTAAAGTTGGACGAGCAATTTGATTTTCACAGAGGAAACTTTAAGCTTCAGGCAGATTTCTCTGTGAAGCTGGCATGCCAGATATCGTTCGGTTCTTTATGCTGAGTTCACTGTCTTCTCTGAACACATGGCTGTCTCTGTTTTTAGGTGCATTTCAATTTCGCAGATATGCACATGCATCACCGGTAAAGGGATGAGCATTCATGCAGACTTTGTCTATTATAGACTCTGTTGGGTTTTATCTCTGCAAGAAACTGAACTAACTCTTCAATACTCATCATGCTCCACTCACAGCAATGAATACTATTAATGAATGCACTGTAGTATATTACAGTGGTATATTATTGAAGTATTACATACATGGAGGTTGGGTAATAACATAGAAATGCCTGCTATGGATGCAGGGCAACCCAAACCGAACTGATTCAATGTGACCATCCCTTAATGGTTTCCTTGAGGGAAGCTTGGGGGTGGAAACCCGTGGAATCATGCACGGCACCTGTCCTGCAGTATCATCCACCCAGGAGCCAGGAGGGGAATTTAACTCCCAAGACACTGAAGGCAGGATTGGGGAAACTTGCAGGGCTCTGATAACAACAGAGTTGGAAGATACAGAAATTAAGGGCAAGTGCATGGAGTCGTAGTGTGTCAGCCCTTGTTGAATGTCCCAAAACACATTGATTGTGCATGTTGTTTATTTAATACAACACAAAGCTTCGCTCTACATTGTTTGGTACCAGATGAAGATCTGCTGCTCTATATCATTTATGGACATTTCACTCGGCTGATGGGAGTGCAGCAGCTGGGATGAAGATTGTTGAAACCTTCCCATTAAAAACCCAATGTCATAAAGAAACAAGGCTTTTTTTAAATTGACTATTGACAGAAGTTACAATCAGGTGCCTGGCCATCTGTGGTCTCACTGTCCTTTATCATGTGAGTGGGAGAGGACCCCCCTGGGGGGTGCTCCACTGCTTGCAGTGTGGTGTGTGACCCAGGACCAGAAAACAGGGCTTTGTTTTAACAGCAGCAGACATTTCTAGCTGTTATTTATTCAACGGTCAGTAACTACCTGTACTACATTAATGATAACTGCTCCTCTTATAATGATTAAACATGGCATGGACATCGCTTAGAACAAGTTCTGGAGTGTTGGTGTGCTCACATGAGTTCTGGAGTGTTGGTGTGCTCACATGAGTACTGGAGTGTTGGTGTGCTCACATGAGTTCTGGAGTGTTGGTGTGCTCACATGAGTTCTGGAGTGTTGGTGTGCTCACATGAGTACTGGAGTGTTGGTGTGCTCACATGAGTTCTGGAGTGTTGGTGTGCTCACATGAGTTCTGGAGTGTTGGTGTGCTCACATGAGTACTGGAGTGTTGGTGTGCTCACATGAGTTCTGGAGTGTTGGTGTGCTCACATGAGTTCTGTGTTCTGATTAAACTCATGGGAGCCATTTGCTTAAATTTAATTTCAAAGTGTTCCAGTATTTCATGCCTTGGCAGTGCATAAGTACTGTATGGTATGTGTATTTCAGGTTACAGTAGAGCTCAGGAAATTGCTGCTTGCTGGCAGGGACAGCCACGTACTGTACGGTATGCTGAGATTAGTCTTTAGGACTAGAATCACTAAATTACAAATAGTAGCTGACCATCCATGTAACTTGTACATTATTAACTGCCCATGAGCACCTCTCCAATTCCGAGGCTCCGGTCTCTTTCCAGTGAAGGATGCAGTTATTTTTCCCAGAGTAAACCAACACCTGCTTTACTCATTCCTTCTTTATTGATTTTGGTGCCTGCTGTCTGCAGACCGAGGTGGTGTTCAACAGTGCTTGATGACACACTGTGTGTTTGAAACTTTCTGAAGCGTTTGCTTGTGAGGGTCACTTATGTTAAATCGTTTTCATTGATCTAGCTATTTTTGGGAGTCAACTTTGTTTGTTATTCTACGAGAAAGGATCACTTTTTTTTTTTTTTTTTTTTTAAACAATGCAATCGAGGTCACCTTGCTCTGCCAGACAGGAAAAAAAACACTGCAAGGAATGTGTTGTTTAGGAAAAACTTTGACACGTTAACGAGTTCTTAAATTAACCATGAAAGTTCAGCTTGCACTTTGATTTAAAGACAAGTCTAGCACTGTTACAATGTTGCCCCATCTCTTTTCTACCACTCCGCCTTGCACCTTGTCGCTGCAAAGTTAAAAAAAAATAAATTAAAATGTGAGGTTTGAAAACGATATAAATGATGGAGTCCTATTGTAGCCCGGTCTGATTGCAAGCTGTGTCCTGAGCGACAGGCGCGTGTCTTGGTTTAAGGACTGTCGAGCACACAGAGCTGGGGGAGCTGACAGGAGAGTTCAGCGATTGTCTCTTTTACATAGCAGGGCAGGGAGACTGAGCTCAGAACACTAGACCCACAATCCAGAGCCTGGAAAAGCTATTTGCAGTTTGTTTTGCTTCTGTCACTCTGTCACACCTCCTGCTGTTCGGAGAGATGGAGAAACATTGCTGCAGGCTGAAATATCTACTTTTGTGTTAGCTGGCAGTCACTGGAGAAGGCTAGGTTAAAAGTTCACTTGATGGAAGAAAAATGCTAGATCAGTGTTTTAATGTCATGGAATCCATTGCTGATCAGTTGTCAATGCTTCCAGTTCCTAAGACACAGTTATTGGTTTGCTTTATAACCTTCATCAGATTTAACTTAACAAATGGTAAGGGACAGAAACCCGAATTGACATTGTATGTTTACACTGTGTAATGGCTAATGAGGTATTTGATTTTACTAAACGGTTGACTGTTAAATATAACCAGTGCTTGAAATAAAAGTGCATGAGTTTGCAACATTAAGTAAAATATGTAACAAGTTTAAAACTTAAAACTGAAACGGAGCTCCAGTCGAAATAACATCCACAGGGGCTCAGGTGATGTTACGTAACGTTGAACGCATTTTGGGTATTATAGTCTGACAGTATACAGTAAAAAAAAAAAAAAACAGATTAGAATCACATAGACTTGGGAAATATAACTCCCCAGGAGCGCTATGCAACTGTCAAAAATCACTACATGCACTTTAGATCATATTTCTGGCTATAAAAAGTGCCAGTACACAAGTCTTTGGAATATAGAAGTGCTGGTACTGCTTACTGGCAAGTAATGGTCCATTTCAAGCTCTGAATATGCCATGTTAATGATCATGTCAGAATCTATGAAGTTTCACATCCTTTCTGTTTGGTATGTTTCTAATTGCTGCAGAACCAATTATGTTTAAAAAAAAAAAAAAAAAAAAAAAAAAAAAACTGAAATGCACCTGAACTCTCACTTCTCATTTTTGGCAAGCAGATAAATAATAAACAAGTAAATATTTCTTAATTTAAATGTAAATGTGTTTTATTGATATAGCGTCTTTCATACCACAGTACCTCAAAGCGCTTTACAAGCTGGTAAAGGAGAAAGAAGTCTGCAATATCAAATATGCACTACTTCATTTTTTTGATTGTTTTTTTATTCAGGCACCAAGCACATTGTGATGAATTTTACACTATGTCACTTCTTCCTGTCTGTCAGTATGCAGGCCAATTCAAAGAGATATGGGGATTGCTGAAGGAACAGAATCCAAACTTGAATTTTTGATGTACTATAAAGCCCAGTAAGCATAACAAATATATTCTGATATATTACGATTATAATCATACTCAATGAGAAGTATGTGTTTATGGTCTTTTCTAATTTGAAAGTAGTGAGATATGGCATTGAAGGTAAGTAAGGAATTAATGCAAAGACACTATACAGGGATTAAGGTTCATATGAATCCACAGGAATAATGTTGTAATATTCTTTAGCACTGGTGCCGTCAAAATAAAAATAAAAGGTTTATCCTTGGTAATCTCAGTAATGTTTCATTTATTTTGTATTAGAAAGGTAGTCCATTCCAGGATTATATTCAGTGCACCACTGTGATTTTAAAGAGGGCTTCAGTAAATTATTGTTAACAAATTTTCTTCATCTATTGCGTGGTACTTTAAAATCTTAGAATATCCCTAAAATACAAAAAGATTAAAAGTATTGTCTGCACAGCAGTAAGGGGGCCAGTAATAATGTTGCTTGGTTATATCACTCCTTGAAGGCACACCTGTGTTTTGAAGGATTGTCCTGAAATTGTCGTAAACAAGTATGCCTTTCACGTCTGCCCTGAGATGTTGTTTTAAACTAACAGTGTCACATCTGATTAACAGAGAGCGCGAGAGGGAGTGCAGGGACCTGTGGCTGTGTATCATTGCAAATCAGGAACGAAGATGAGGCAGAACACATTAAGCCCTGATGAAAGAAATTCAGAGACTGTGTTACTCCACAAATGTAAACCGTTCTGGGCTGTTCATTGAATCATCTCGGACCTGCTTCTCACGCTCCCACGAGCTTGACACTTGGCTTGTACTCCAACTACTGTTGACTGACTGGAGTTGGTCTTGTCTGTGAGTGGTCAATGAATCACTGTTTAGCATCAGGCAGGCGATGGCATCCTGCATGCCCCTATGCACATGTAGACATCAACATTTCTTTTGCTCAGTCTTTTCCCACCTTAATATTCTTTCAGTCCACTCTGGCTGTCACAAGAGTAGTTACAAACCTTGACGTCTCTGTGACGCGTACACGCCAACGATCCTGCACAACCCATAACTTTGAAACCTTGAGCAGTAATACATGTTTCTGAAAATACCACCTTTTTAAAGGTTGCTTGAAATCTTGACAAAACCGAGACCTTGGGGGTCTATTTGTTTGATCTTAATGTGGGTGGATCTAAATACAGCTACCCTTTTAAATCCCTTGCGTTTTTATTATGACAGCCAAAAATACACTGAAGAGACTCACAGAGGCACTGTTTGATGTTTGATTTTCTTAACCTTGGTGCACACAATTGAATTACTCCTCTGTTTATCAAATTCTGGATGTGAAAACCTGCATTCTGCCCTGGTCTCTTGTTCAACTGACCAACCGTGTGGTGAAAGGTTCCTAAAGGTACAAATATCAAGAAATATATTTTAGATTACCTTAAAAATCACCCGATATAACTAAGACACAGCAAAAATGGGCGTTTCACATTACGCTATAGTCCTCATACGTAATTGTAGAATTAGATTTCAAAGTGATTTGGGTTAAACTGGTGTTTAGATGGTAGCAAGCCAGACGCTGTTTTGTAAAAGAGGGGTTCAATGACGGCGCTAATTTAAGAGCTGCTTTGCAAACTATTCCTTCTACCTGGGAATTCTTTATTGTATCACTGCTGGCTCCCTCAGTTAGGTAAAGTCATCCCATGCCTGTTGTATAGAGTACACAGTTACTGGAGGTCTGTGGTGGAGCCCTTTTGAAAACCACAGGCCTGTTCAAGGGATAGTAACCCAGGGTGCCTGCATGTCCGTGTAACCCAGAAAGAGCACGGAAAAAAGAAAGGGTGAACATGAAACTAGAGCTAGAAACAGCAAAGATAACCGTATTAAATGAGAGTTTATAAACATAAATCATTCATTGTCATCCGTCCCCCCCCCCCCCCCCTGCTCAGAGAGACCCTTACCCGTGGATTATCAAAGGCAAGTTTCATTTATTGAATTCAGTTTATTGCTAAAGAGATGTTACTATTCCACAGGAATTGTCTGTCTAGTCTGTAGAAGAGATTACTGCAGTAGCTTTTCAAGGATTCTCTACCCCTGCAGAGTGTTCTGTACTGTCCATGACACTATTCAATATGATTGACTGCATATTGTGTTTGTGTTTTTATGAGGAGGGTGGTTGGGGTCGGGGCTGTTTCCCTACTTTTCTTATTTGGTCCCTTTTTGTTTTTTAAACAGTGAGACAACAGAAACTTGCCCATTTCAAGCTCCACAATACGCAAAGCACTTGCTGTCTGTGGTGGAAAGTGCGTTTTTTTTATGAACAGAGGATGCCATGGGTTTGCGGTTCACTCTACTTGCGCGCCACATGAAATCGCTATTAAAACATTGGCTTCTCAATAAATATTACTAGAAAGGAAAAGCCTAGCCCAAAAACAATAAAGATGTTATAATGCTGGTGGTGACGTGTAGGCAAATAGTTCCTGCTTTTGCGGCCTCTTTAGGAGCATTTAATGTTACTGTACTTCAGTTTAGATTTACTTTAGCCCCCTTAAAAAAAAAAAAGGTTAATATCATTAGAGAAACGATTATACAAATAAGAATCGATGACTGAAAATATTGCATGCCTGTTTATTGAAGAAGCCATCACCTGAACATGTGTGTGTGTGTGTGTGTGTCTGTTTGCATTACATTTGCAGTAACACACAATCGAGCTGGCCAATAGCATCCATTCTTCCTCCTTGTATCCAGTCAAGCCAGTTCAATGTCAAATGTGCAGTTCAGTGAACAAGAATGAATGTACATGAAGGCATTCATTCACGCTAACCATGATCTCTGTTGCAAAGCCGTTTCTGATGTAAGCCTTCTTGACACCCCTTCCTAATTATGTACTGTACTGCAGGTGTGCTTCTAATGCAGTTAGCTGCTTTGCTTTCTGCTCAATAGGAGGCATTCTGCTTTCTATTTTGAGCCCCAGTATGTTTTAATCTTGATTAGATCTGGTTTTTCAACCACCATACAGAATATCTATCCCTTTATGGACATGTTAAATGTGGGCGCACTTGCAGTGCATCTGTCATTGGGCCTTCTTCACTTTGTCACACTCTCATGATATGATTGCACCCTGTGCATGGGGGTTTCACCTGCAACTGGAATTGAATTGAGCTGCTGGCAAAGAGCACTGGTGTTGTTCATCCTCTTTATCTCAACACCGTGAGTTTGATTCTCTGAGTCATTGCACTGTCACTCACTGTCACTGCTCTCTTAGCAGGTGAGATCCATCTTCACTGATGATGTTTGTGGTTCTGATTTTGGGGAAAAAGGTAAAATGGCAGCTGATCAGCTGTAGGCATTGGCAGACACTGTGTATGCAAGGGAGATAGCTCTGTTTCTGCATCTGTGTAGCCAGCAGTAATATCCTGGAGGAGAAAAGGTAATCACACATGTCAGTTTAGAGTAGTGTGCCAAATGCACCCCAGATACATGCACAGTATATGTTAGCTATGATTGAGTTTTGAAGTCATTAATTAACCTCACACTAATAATAGAAACTAGGTAAAGGTTGACAAATGTTTACTAAACGTTGGCCAGGGTTATTTCTGAAGCACTTACCAAATAGCAGTGCTGTGAACATTGGTACTGTATAGTACACACTGCTGTGCATGTTACATCTATAATATTGTGTACTGTAGATGCAGTATTTATGTAGAGTTCTTATGTTCACACCCACATACAAACTACAATATGTAGATTAATAAATAAACAGAACCATTTTTCCATTCTACTAACTGTACTTGAGTCAGTCAGATTCCACTGAAGTGTGCTGACATAACTATCCTGTTAGGCCGTGCTGGGTAAGTTGTTGTTGCTGTTAAATATCTGTAGCAGTTTCAGTACTCTGGTCAATACCCTGGTCTGTGCTAATAATAACCTCTCCTTGTGCTTCTGTTCTCCACAAACAATGGAACAGAATCTCTCTGCATTTCTTCACAATTACAGCATACTTGATGCCAGCAAGGCATTTATTAGTGTTCAGCAGCTTTGTGCAAGCGTTCTGAAAGGGGCAATTAAGTATCAAAGACATGCTCTCACAGAGAGGCAGAGGACCTGATTTAGTGTAGTCATCTTGCTTATATTTTTAGTAATATGTTTAGCTGGTACAATACGTGATAGCCATAACACCCAGATAGCAGGAGATGTGGCTAAATATCCTGGTAATCCAGTGGGGTGAAATACTGGCATATCCAGTGTTAATTCTATTTAAATATATTAACGTTTTTCATTGATATGATCAACTTGGAGATAAGTCATGAGAAGGTGGGGGGGAGGGGGGCACTGTATCTTAATTGAAATTTAAATTTTTTAAAACATAATGAAATGATCTCAATTAGCTACGTTGATCCTCCATTCAGCCAGTAAATGTGTGCCTTGGAATAGCTTGGATCTATGTCTTGTACAATGTGAAAAAGGTGTGAGTGTTATAGAACTGAGCTAAAGGAATGCTTGTCAGCAGTTATTTCCACTTGGGTGGTGCTTCATGATTTCCTCATTCTTCATAAGGTATTTAGGCTGAACCTCTGCAACGGGTTAGAGGAAAGAGATTGTGAAATGTCTTTCACATGAAATACTTTCATGTGTAACAGCACATCTTATATACATTTAAAGCAGTTTTATCTGTGACGATAACTTTGGTCTTATCCCTTTGGTATTAACAGGCTATGTGGACAATTAAAGAAGGTTTTATTTTCAGAAGATTGTTTCCCTTGGAAATATTTTTGTAAAACACAGAAATCAGACCCCCCCCCCCCCAAAGGGGGTACACTATGAGGTGTGGATTTGTCTTCCTTATTTATTTATTTATTTATTTATTTATTTATTTTTTGGCAGACTCGTTTGCCTCATTGAAGTGACACTCTGCTTACCCATGCTTTGCCAGCCATCTCTGCCGTTCTGCTGCTGGATGTGAATTAATGTGTAATCTTCCAAAATGTCAGTCACCGCGAGGATAATATGATTTGAATGGAAATGCAGTCCTGCAGTGAAAATGATTCGGTCTTATCTCACTCTCGCCCGCTCCCCGCTCCCCGCTCCCAAACTGAGTAATTACAAACCCTGCGAACGCAGCTCTGCGCGAAAAAAATAAATAAATGAAAATAAATAAAGTGACAGCGTCCTACAGTTTTCAGAAGCTGCGGGGGT
Source organism: Acipenser ruthenus (assembly GCF_902713425.1). NCBI lineage: Eukaryota > Metazoa > Chordata > Actinopteri > Acipenseriformes > Acipenseridae > Acipenser > Acipenser ruthenus. The sequence goes on along the minus strand of NC_081203.1, from coordinate 4,852,397 downwards.
AGAGATCAATTATAGGAAACCACTTTCCTGGGATCGGAGTTGAATTAGTCTTTATTGCTGGAACTGGAGTGGACTGCGCTCAAGAAACAAAACTACCAGATTAACAAAGATGCCCCTTCACAGCTAGTAGGGAGCAGCTAAACCAGATTGCTAGTGCCATAGCCTGCTGTCTAAGAAAGCCAGCGGAACAGTGAGTCTGTTAACCCAGTGCCACCTTGCTTCCAGAATCCCAGCAGGCTGTTAGGCTGTTAACCCTTTGTTGTCTGGAGACATGGCTAATACACCAGCGACGGAGTTCAAGCCAGTGTGCAGATATAATATACAGTACTGTGCACTCCTATTGAGAATTCAACCACAGTGTTCAGGCAGGGAAGTAACACTGGTTGGATAGTGGTTTGGGTCATTTCAGGCTTTACTACCAGTTCAAATTGACACAACTGAGTTTCCCTTTCCTCAAAAGACAGCGACTAGATATTCTCATATATACGGCTGTCCAACAGGTGGCTGTTGAGCCATACATGGCTCATTGACCTGCGCATTTGATGGAAGCCGTCTCATGTTTTTTTATTTAATGATTTGATAAGACTGCAAGGACAGTCGATTTAGTATTTGTCTGAAACAGGTACAGTCGAAAAGCAGCAACATTTGTGTTGCGGTTTAACAAATATCATTGAGCAGAAGACTACAAAAGCTGTTTCTAAGAGTCTTTTTTAGTAAACCTGTTTCTTTTTTTTCCATTGGTGATACAAAAGCCCATTTAACACTGTGCATGTTGAGACATGCTGGTTATATAGCAGGATGTTGAGGTAAAAACCAGTGGCAACTATATTTGGGGTTGATTATCATTATCATGCTTAGTAAAGAAACGTACTGTATATTTACAATGCAAACTCATTTACATGAATAGGCTGACCTGTCCTTAGAATTGATTAGTTACTATCCCAAATAGCAAATTTCTATGCTAATCAAATCACTGTATTTGTCTCCTTCAAGATAAGAGAGATTTAATAGAGAGATATAACATTAGGCCATTTATCAGGTTCTGGCAGCTGCAAAGTGGTTACTGTTTTGGGTAGTGTTAGCAACCATTATTCAGAGGTAGTGGTTCATAGTCCTTGTATCCAGCAGAACCAAATCAAACTCTAACTCGGAGGACATTTAATTTATATTTAAAAAAAAAAAATAGACCTTTGCTCTCAAGATGCTGTTTCAGCCACTTCAAAGATGGCCCAGAAAGTAGTGAGATACTTGTCAGGAAATATTTAATGTCAATATTTTTAAGTCAATATTACTTACTCTTATAGTGTAGCCTTTTGAACCTGACATACAAATCGTTTTTATGTATTTTATTTGCTTATTTTTGTAATTGTGTTTTATCATTTGTTATTCAGCGTATTCTGTTTTTGTCAATTGTTTTACTGTGTATTCTTGATTGTTATTTTGTTGTTATTACTACTGCTTGATATTGCATATCACTTTCTGTTTTAAATCGACATGTAAAGTGCTTTGAGATGCTGTGGTATGACAGGGGCTATATAAATAAAATACACTGAAATTGAAATTTGCAAAACGGCCATTAAAACACAGTATTCGCACGTATCCCATTTGTTTCCTCGTTCTGGGTCATAGATATGGAGAGATCTCAGCTCATGCTCCTTTGAACATTTGATACTAGGCTAGTGAGAGCCATGTAATGAACTATGCAAATAGAGACAGCGCTCTGAACATTGCAGCATTGACAGGTGTGAGCCAAGCAGAAGGAAGTTACAGTCCGACCATCTTTTACTCGCTTCCTACAGAAATCGTAAATTTGGTTTCGCTATTTGAAGACGGCTAGCCTCGGATTCTTAAAATATATCGGTTTACTGCTGCGCGCAGTGTTTTAAATAGGACTAAGAGATGAGTCATTTTGCAGAATTGAACGGCTGGCTGCCCCACCTGGAGAGTGCAGCAATTTAAGAAAGAAAAAATTGCATCTTATATTTGATACCTCTGATTTTAAACACTATGTGCACTTCTCCAGCTCTTGAATTCATTTTTAATAATTTCTTTATTTTAGACTAGGAAAGGTCCACAGATGTGTATCATCTTGTTTCTTGGGACGTTTTCAATGACACACTTTATAATGTTTACAGTTGATATGCTATCGTACTACAGTCCAGTTTGTGTAGCAGTCTTGGTAACAATGCTTAGTGTAGTAGAACAGATGGACCTTCAAGAACAGTCGTTTGATGTTATAATTGCCACATGGCCTGAAAATAACTCCTTACTGAAAACAGCGCTTGGAGAATGTAACTTGAAGTTTAGCATGACAGATATCTTTTGGAAGGCTCTCAACTTTGTTAATAAATGTATCTGACTTTGCAGATCTCTCTCTCCTTTTTCAGTTAAATTATTGAAACATGCAAATGTAAATTTTGAAGTAGTTTTTTTTTCTGCCTTTTTTATAAGTTCGAACTACACATTTACTTCTGCCCTAATTCCCATTCCTGCAGCTCCGTGTTCTAATTGAATTTCCTTTAGCTTGTGAGCCAGGTTGTCTAGTGGGGTAATCACACAAGTTTTAAAAGGGCGTCCCTAGTTCCAAAGGGCTGTAAATATTCTGATGTACTAAGTTCATATTGTTTTATTGTCTTGGTGATTGTACCAGCCGGCAACAACCAAAGAATGAGCTTCCCTCAAAACACCATGTTTGTGCTTGACTGCGGGTTCTCTGTAAAGTTGGAGTGACCCAAGCTTTCACATCACTTTGAGATCACGCCTGCCCTGCACTGCTAGCAGCGGAGTCGTGACTGCATACGTGTGGAGGGATGGCTCTCCTGGTCTGTGTAAAAAGCTGACAACGCTCTTTTTAAAAAAAACAATAAGCCCTTCTTTTCACATTGCTGTAATGATAAGATTTATATAATTCATGGTACTGTAGTAAGCTGAAAAGTGATGATGATGTTACAGTCACACGCTTTCTGTTTCGTATTTCCCTTTTACATATAAACAACATTCCTTTTCTTATTGCATTCCCCTTAAACTGGGACATTTTATTGAAATGAAAGGCGTTCTTAACACGACTTGAAGGGTACATAAGGACCTTTTTATTTTATTGTGTTACATGTTCCTATGTATTGCTACAACTGTTTACGTAAGCTGTGTGTATTTTTAATTTCAATTTATTTATTTTTAACATTTTTTTTAAACTTTTAAATTGCATTCCCCGCCTCAATATGGCATGGACCTCTCAGAACTACTTTTCCCATCATTCTCCTACTCACATGTGTAACTGAGATGGATTTACCAGTGAGCAGTAGGATGATGGGAAATGTAGTTCTGAGAGGTCCCTGCGGGTACATGGGAAGCCATCTTGAGGCAGGGAATGCAATTTAAAAGCTTAAAAAAGTAGTAAAATTTTTTTTTAAATTAAAACAATACACAGACCTTACATAAACAGTTGTAGCAACACATGGGAACATGTAACACAATAAAATAAAAAGGTCCTTATGTACCTTTTAAATAAGGAAATTTGGAAACCCTGCTCATTGTCCCTACAGACTGGGGCAGCAGTGTGGAGTAGTGGTTAGGGCTCTGGACTTGACCGGAGGGTTGTGGGTTCAATCCCAAATGGGGGACACTGCTGCTGTACCCTTGAGCAAGGTAGTTTACCTAGATTGCTCCAGTAAAAACCCAACTGTATAAATGGGTAATTGTATGTAAAAATAATGTGTAAAAAAAAAATGTAATTGTATATAAAAATAATGTGATATCTTGTAACAATTGTAAGTCGCCCTGGATAAGGGCGTCTGCTAAGAAATAAAAAATCATAATAATAATAATAATATTAACTCATGAAAAAACTATATAGGCCTACTGTTATTTGAAATATTCTTTTACAAAATCTGCTATGTTGAAAGTACAATGGTTGTTTTCTCTCTGCTTCAACTCCTCCGCAGTCATGAAGTTATTTTAGAATTTAAACATTTTTCAAACGAACTCTGCCAGGTTAGGTGTTGCAATCAAAGAGCAAGCTTGACAAATATCAATCACAGAGGATGTAGGTGTAATTTGAATCTAATTGAAGTTATTTCAGTAAAAGGTATCACATCTCCTTATCTTTGTCTATCATCTCTGGACTGATGAGCCTACCATTTCATCTATCAACAATCTCATTTAAGAAACTTCCATTCATGATGAGCTTGTTTGCTTTACTGCTTTGAGATGAGAAAACAGATAAAGCTGCCAGCCTAAATGTAGCAAAAAGGGGTAGCCTAAACAATCCTTGCAGTGTATGTGTGGTGCATGCATTTGTAGTTCAGCTGCAAGTTATGAGTCAGCCTTTATAATTGTATTAAAAGATAGATTTTTTCAAACAGTTTTAGTTTTGTTTGTAGATATGCAGTGGCTTTTTAAATATGATTTTCTCGCTGTAAGCTAATATATTCATTTTATTTTGAACTGTTACATATTTTTTAAATCATAAAACAGCTGCAATTGTGAAAACTGACCCCAACTCACTGATAAGCCTCATCATCATGGGGTATGCATTTAATCCCTTGAGGAACAAAGTCAATTTTTGCCTTCAGAATTTAGTGGAAATCAATGGAACCCCAGAAATTAACCATGCAAACAGCTATTGATTTGGCTGGTGCAGTTTTGTGCTATTATGTTATTAAAAAAATTGATATATGACAATTCCTATGACAGTTATGTCATATAAGTTTGGAGAACTTGTAGTACAAAACCAGAAAGAAAACATATTGGTAAGATTTGTATCTTTTATTTGCAGTGTTGTTGAAAGAGTTTAACTTTATATTTTTTTAATTTAAGTTAAAGTGCCATTTTCCCAACTGTTCTTCTAGCGAAGCTTATATCTTATTTCTAATCAGGAAGAGTAATGGTTGTCATTCTATTTAAATATGCATGGACTGTCTCTTGAGAGCATCAGGTAAAAAATAGATTTAATATAAGATTATAAATGCATGTAGTCTGTACTGCGGTCACAAGCAGGCAGCAGTGCAATGGCAATATACTCTTATGTGTTTTAGAAAAGTCTCCAGTTCAGTGTTTCATTGGATAAACTGTATACCACTAGGCCACCAGTAAACAATTTATTGTTTGCTGTAACTTGACAGCAAATTGTTTACGAAATGAGGTGGGTAGTTTAGACATTTTTTTATTTCCTCTGCTTTAGAAAAAGTTAGTTAGTAATGTTTTCCACTTTCAGTTTTGATATCATGAGTTGAAAACTATACTGGGTGAATCGTACAGTATTACAAATGTACAGTATATGCTAGGTCAGACATATTGAATACAAGGCAAAATAAGGACTCCAGGAGTTTTTATCTGGTCAAACAAATGTCCTGCTTTTGGTCATGCTGGCACCATCCTTATCACTTAATTTAAAATGGGAGAACTTCACATTTTCATCCAATCCAATGGTGAGTGATAGAAAACTATGTGTTATCTTTCTGATTCTAAAATAAACTAATATTGCACCAGTAATAAAGAAAGATGCCCAGATACCCAGATGCAGTTAACTGGTTAATAATGAAAGTCTAAATAGAAGTGTCCAACTGGAACATTGTATAGTCTGTACCGCTGTCTCCATGGGAGGGTGTTTCACATGGCTTTGAAAGCTGGATTTGTGACATGAAACGCTGGATCAAACAGCAGCCTTGTCATCTTGCAGGTTCAGTGAAATCCATTTTCCCACTGAGGTGTGAGCTGGAGTTGAGGAAGCTGGATCCTCAGACAGGAGCAGCTGTATGGAACAGGTGTGCCTGTCAGGGGGTGTAGGTATAAAATGAAATCTCTAGCTGTGAGGTATTCACTGTTGATGAGGAACTTTTTCGCTGTGCAAAGCCATATAACCACTAACATGAGTACATACAAGACACTCAGCTGTAATATAACAACATGTTTATCAGTGCAATAGCAGAATATTATATATCAGTGTAATAGGACACAGCCTTCCCCTTATTTAGCTGATCGAGTTCAATACTAACCACAGTGGCCACTCCTTTTTCAGCTGATTAATTTAGAACTTCAATTTTAGAGTAATGGAAAATACACAAAAAGGTGTTATAAGGACAAGGTGTCTACTTTGTTCAAATGGGAATCCAAACTTTCCCTATATGTACATTCTATATTACTTACTCATGCACTTCGTACTCCCTGGAGCTCTGCTGGTGGTAAGTATAGGTATTTACATTAGAAAATGCAGCTTTCTCAAGAACTGAAATGAATGGCGTACAGTGTGAAAGCTTTCCAATAAACCACTAAGTGACTGAACTTGTACATTACATTCAAACATATTCTGCACCACTCTGAAATGCATAATGTAACTCACTGCATGGAGAATGCATCATTGAGCTACAGTACACATTATCTCCATACTGGCAGTGATCTCCATGCAGCAGCATTGGTTATTCAGATAGAAGCTGGACTGTGTAATCTTGTTTGCGGAAAGTCCACTAAACATCGAAAAACATTTTTCCAAATCACAATTTGAACCCAAACCAGCGTGAATGTCCCACAAGAGTCTCCGACAATTCTTACCGCCCCCTTTACTTGCAGCTGCAGTTACCTATTTGTAGATTGAGCTTTCATCTTCCATGCATTTCAATTGGCATCTTCCTCGGCAAATCGCTGAGAAATTGAAACCTAGACGAGTACAATCTCTTGGCGTCATCTACGTACAGAATGTGTCAAGGAAATAGTTTCATGAACTGCAAGTATCCAGGCTGAATCACAACACCTGTGAACATGCCCCTACTTGTACTAAACATTCCTTAACTTATGAAATAGATGCTGGTGTTTTTGAGAGATTCCACTAACCCTTTCACAGATGAGCACACCCATTACTAGGACATTGTAGCAGGTTGTTCCAGGAAAGCATTTAACCCTGAAGCTAAAAACAGTGTTGGGTATAGCATCACTGCATTCGTGTCATGATGTTTCAGCTCAGCAGACACAGCTCCTAGGCTGTGTACACCGCCGGCTCCCTGTCTGATCTCAGTGTCCGGAGTTTGATCCTGTAGTCTGCTGCCTTGCAGGGGTGGGGCAGCAATTAGCAGTGCGTGATGACAAAGTCACAAAATGGTAATCAATGCACTATAGTGTCCCTGTGGTGAGTGTTTTATTGACCGGCTGTTAGGAGGTCACACTAGGCAGATTTATTTCCAGTATCAATATTCGCTTTTAAGAAATGAAAAAAAAAAATTATAGGCCTCTGCTGTTAGCGGTCAGCTGTGCCGCCTTTATCACCCTTTTCTCGGAGAACGCAGGTATGAGTGACCCTCATGATGAGCTCTAATGCCTCTGCTAATGGGTAGCATCTGGAGGCTGGGGCACAAACTGTGCCCCTCGTTCATCCCAGGGGGCGGCATTCCATGCACTCTGTAAAAGGAACTGCACTTTAATGCTTTAAGAGATGTTAACCAGATAAAAAATACAGATTAAGAAAATGATTTGATTTTTTTTGTATTTTACTTAGAGTACTCCGTCAATTTCCTGGAATATTGCAGTTGTTCTATAAATGAGGATAGTGAGTGGGTTGTTTGCAGCCCAGCTGAATTCAGAGAACTGCTTTCCTTAGATCAAGCTCTGCATCTACTTGGCAACGCAGCATAATTTGGAACAGATCAGGTTAAAAAATGACCTCATAATTCGATATCAGAAGCCCCAACCCCTGGTTATTTGGGAGAATTCAAACTTGCATCTGAATCTTGTAGTTTGTGGATCTAGTGTTCTGATTTATTCCACTTAAAATTTTGATTTATATCCTTAGTTTGAAGCAGGGGCACTGCCTAGTCATACAGTATATATTTTGAATGATGGAACGAAATCACCTTCTTAATTCTGCTTCAGTGACCTACAAAGAAAGTCTCATTATCCTGGTCTCTCTCGTGACTGAGAGTAGCCAGGCCTGAGCACACTCATGATATTATTGCTTATGTTTATTTTGTCCCTTCCTCTGCATCCTTTTTATTCTTTTTTATTCTTTTATTGCTCGCAGTACAGGTTAGTTTTGCTGTATGAGCCTCTCTGCTGGCCCATGAAAGTCTGAAGTCCAAGCGAGATCCAGCATTGTTGCTCATTTTAACGATGTTTAGCCCTTAAAGCAAAACTGAACAAAAAGTTCAGAACAAACCCCTAGAACTGTGCTTATTCCTATATCTTAACATAACTGCGGTTATTACAACACACATCCAGTGCATAGTATGTTTAACTGCTCTTCCAAGTATTGTGTCCAAGTAAAACTGTACTCAAGGATGGAAATAAGACTCCCATTGCATAGCAGTTTGATCCATTCCTGGTTTTACTATCAGTTTAATAAGATACACCTCAGCTTGTTACCTATACACTGTGGCTAATCAAGCTTGTAATACAACCTGGAATTTGTGAAACTGCTGTGCAATAGGAGTCTTATTTCCATCCCTGGTACTTGTCATACCCCTCAACATGACTAGGAAAGGACACCTGGAGAAAATGTGATATACAATAAATATCCTGTTTGATTTATTAGAGGAAGTTTTATCAGGCTTCGTTTCTGAAATGAAACCAATTTATTAGATTTTCACACGGTTTCTCAAGACTTTCAGTTCCTTCCTAACGGATGTAACATCACTAACTCTTGGGATGATACTCTGAGTGAAGTAAAATCGCCAAATACATTAGCTTTTTTTTTTTAGAGTAATTTAAAGTGTACAAAATAACTGACTTTCCTGGAAGCTGGTTGACTCCAGGAATTGTAATTGATTAACTTCCAGGGATCTTGCAGGATTTTTTTCGGCTGCATGGTTGCTTGGTTACTGACTTAATAATGGAAAACAAATCAAGACAGATTTATGAGAAATCAGTGGTGTTCTTTTTTTATTGTTTTATCAGGTTTTGCATGCTCAGTCAATACTTCAATTCAAGATGTTATCACATCTTCAACAAGCTATTGACTTAAAAAAAAACTTATTTAGGCCATTTTGGGCATTTGCATGTACTAATGGGGATACTCAGGAGGAGGCTGTGTGGTCCAGTGGTTAAAGAAAAGGGCTTGTAATCAGGAGGTCCCCGGTTCAAATCCCACCTCAGCCACTGACTCATTGTGTGACCCTGAGCAAGTCACTTAACCTCCTTGTGCTCCGTCTTTCGGGTGAGACGTAACTGTAAGTGTATGCAGCTGATGCATAGTTCACACACCCTAGTCTCTGTAAGTCGCCTTGGATAAAGGCATCTCCTAAATAAATAATAAATAAACTCAGGAAATGGAATGATGCAAAGATGAGAGGTTAACAACCCCAAAGTGTTAAATTATGAACAGTTGATCTATTTTCTGTCATCAACTGCACTCCTCTACTATTAATAAACCAATATGCAGGATTAGAAGTCCAGAAGACTTTTATTTGACATCCTTTTAAGATCCTACAGTTGCAGCATTTGGCCACCTTTGGCACTAGGTGCTGGTGAACTTCCAATTATAGAACATGCAATTGCAGAATTTGGCCATTGGTGGCGCGGTGTGCTATGCCAAAATTCCATTTGAAGTAAATGCAAATAAATAAATAAGTAAATTAAACAGAAGGAAGAATAAATATGGGCTGTCATATGAAGATTTTTCCAGTAGATTTGGTGCCTCTGTACTGAAGTGCAGTAAAGCATGGATTTATGATTTGCTTTTACTGAGCTTTGAACCAGGACTTTTTAAGGCACAACTGATTAAAAAGAACTGAGCGAGCTAATTTATTACTTGTTTGGCAATCCAGGAGTGTGCTGCTCCAGTCTAGGGAACATGATTTAATCATTTAATGAGTTCCCTTGGGGGCACCACTGAATATTAGCCCTTCCTGAGTTACAGCTTCCTCTCCCTTGACACACGGTGCCCTGGTTTGAATTCTGAGTATGCAAAACACCTTATCTGACTCAAGTGGAAGGTATTAGACATATTCCCCTGACTCTTTTTTTTTACACGGTGTACCCTAAGGATCACTACCTCTCCTTTTCCACATCAGCAGCAAGCCGCTTTCATTATCTCAATCCCTTTTATCCTGTTTCTTGTTGTTTTCTGAAGTCGAATGTCTGGAGTGACAAGCAGCTTTTGACATGCTTCTGTCTGCTTGGTAGGGCTGGTATAATAAGTTTGGGTCTCCCCTGGCTGTGCTTAATTCTAATAAGTTATGAATACAAGGGACTGCCTGTACTCCTGAAGACACTTCCCTTAAACTTGAAGTCGCTTCCTTCCTTAAATCCCTGTGAGACTGTGATAGAGGCTTTCCTTCAAAACAAACAGCTGCAAATGGATTACAGCACATGCAGGACAGCAAGCCGTCCTTGTGAGGTGCTGCGTTGAGTGTTGGTACGATGTTCTCAAAGGATTTCATTGTAGGCTTCCATACAACTGCACTGAAAACAGTTTGGAGCGGGAAGGGTCTAAATAGCTTTCACTTGTGCGATTATAGCGGATTCCACTCACATTGCCAGACTGAGGGTTCAGTAGAATGTCTGAAGTCAGTCAGGAGTGGCTGCTATTGAATTTACTGTAGGAAGTATTGGTAATCGGTTTATTATTATTTCTTAACTTCAGAGTAAATGACTGTGTAATATGGCTATTAGGCTTCCAACTGTGCTTGCCCTTTCCGTTACAAAGCAGAAAATGCCCCTTCATTCAAGTTAACTATCTTGAAATCTGAAAATAAATGTAATGTAAGAATGAAAGGAAACAGGTGTAACTAAATCAACCTACTCTAAGCAGCCCCATCTGGATTACATTATTATTATTATTATTATTATTATTATTATTATTATTATTATTATTATTATCTAATCCTTTCTGTCCTCAGTTTGACCTGGATCAAAGTGATATCACATGCTTGGCATTGAAAAGGATTTGCTAACAGTTTAGCTGCAAGTGTGTTCCTCAGCCCAAGCAGACTGTACAAGCCCTTTTCATTTCCTGCACCCCACCAGGAGAGTGTGACGTGGCTCCAGTACAATCCCTGGAGGGGTTCTAGTCTGGCAGCTTGTTGATGTGAGGCTGTGAGCAGCGCCATGGTTGGATAACTGGACTGGGCTCTGTACTGTAACTTCTGGGTTGCTTGTTCTCAGACTAGCTGGCTACTCGGGTATGAAACCTGGCAGGTGGAAGCACCAATAAGCAGCAAGATTCAAGAGCTACTATCACAAAGGGTCCTACAGCTGATGTCTATAAATGTTATTGCATTACCATCAATTTCTTCCGTCATAATAGCACTAGCAATATTATCTCTCGTTGAAGATATTTTGCTTGTATTTTATAAACTTAAATTTGGAACATGCAATTCCAGAATGGAAATAAGATTCTCATTGCATAGCAGTTTGATCAATTCCTGGTTTTACTAGGAGTTTAAAAAAATACACCTGAGCCTGTTACCTGTACAATGGGGCTAATCAAGCTTGTAGTAAAACCTGGAATAGGTGACTGCTATGCAATAGGAGTCTTTCCATCCCTACAGGTGTTTAACAGAAAATGCTATAGATCAAACGTTGTTGGTCAGGAGCCAATAATAAATTGAAGGATAACACAGTCCTGTAGGTGGCAAAGCCTCTGCAACCTGTTAATAGTAAACGGGTGAAGTATTAAAGTATTCTGTGCACACCTCTGTAAATGATATAGCGGTTTCATCTAGCACTTCAGACATGGCCAACAAACTCATTATAAAAATAAGTTAGTAAAGGATAAAATGAACAGAAAGCACAAACATATAAAAAAAGACTCTATGAAAATCAATTGTACACCAAAATAGATACAGTTTAAAATGTTTCAGAACAAATAAACAGAACAATAGATACTTTTCACTCTCGTCTGTATTATACGGTACCAAGGAATCCAGCTGGATTACAGGAACCACTTATTTTATAAAGGGAACTGTGGCTTATCCCAGTGGGATACAGGTTTGTCAAACCGATCTCTTAGTTTCTTATCAGTTCTATGATTGAGTGTTTTTTGCAGTTATGGTTGTCATAATGGGTAATAATGCGACGGCACTTGTCGTCTTTGTTGACTGATGCGCCAATTTACAGCACTTTCAGATTAGTTGTTCACAACACAATCAGCATGTCTCCTTAAGCCGTGTCTTTTTGGATATCTTCATTGATTTACCCAGTCTAAATCAGTGCACTTGCTGTATATTTAATTTTGTAGTACCTTTTATTGCTTGGCATTTCTCCCCCCAAGACGTGACTTGTTTGAAAGATGGGGTGATGAACTTGCTCGCTCTCTCTCTCTCTCTCTCTCTCTCTCTCTGTCTCTCTCTCTCTCTCTCTCTCTCTCTCTTTCTCTCTCTCCTCTCTTTTTCTTTTCTCTCTCTTTCTCTCCTCTCTTTCTCTCCTCTCTCTCCTCTTTCTCTCTTCTCTCTTTCTCTCCTCTCTCTCTCTCTCTCTCCTATGGAATTTAACAGCATCACACACTTGCATAACCACATTTACTGCCTTACGTTTTCTCCCAGGAAACCTCTGAGGCTGTTTAGCTGCAGTTAGCATGCAAGCTAGAATACTGTATGTATTTGCTGTTGTACTGCCTGTGAGGCAGGTGGAAATGGGTTCATGTACACCTATGGCCAAACAGATCACCCTATAGAATGACCTAACTTAGCTTCATAAAGTCGAATGAAACCTGCTGAATAATGTTACGTTAACATATTGTCCATTCTCTCACTTCTGCTGCCCCGGTGACAAGCAGCATTTAATTATTACTGTTATTTCTTTTTTTCAATTACATTTGAGTAGTCGTCCAAGCTGTATATATTTATTACAATGCTTGATAAGGAGTTTAAATAGCCTCGGTATGGAAGTTGCCTAGCACAACATGCAGGACTCTTTCGCTGCACGGAGATAAAGGTGAAGGTGGGTTGCTTTCTGCCTCTCGCACTCCCATTTTCCAATGTGTCATGGCACAGAAGACTCGTAAAATGGGAGGCCAGCAAGCTGGTTTTGTTAGATTCACACTGAACATGAGTCCCCAAACCCCTAATTTAATTAACTTAAAATAGCTGGGAAAAGCATTTTGAAAAATATAAACACTCATGCAAGATTTATGTTAAGACTTCAGCTGTGATGTACTCATTCATTTCAAATGAATATTAATCTGCAATTTCCCCTGTGAGTTTACATGTATGTATGTACCGCATTGAAATGTATTTTATGAAAATTTTTCTGCTTAAGTGAGAGGAAGTAAAAAGTTTTGAATCAACACAGAACTATTGCTTTCAACTGAGATTCACTAATTAACATTGGGAGCACAGGTCTTGATACAGTAAGAATAGCCACCTCTCAGCTAGACCCTTCTATTAATACATGGAGTGTTTTCAGTCTCTAAATCTTACTGATTGTGAGAATTATAAGGTTACATTGACCAGAAACTCATGCACTCCCTGGCAAACTCACCTTGTGCCACTAGAGGGAGTCATGCTGCATAATACTGCCATCTATTGAGAGCTGAGGGGAGTGCGTTCATCAGCATTGCGTGAGAATGGAAGGGTTCATTGAACCATCAATGAAAATTTAAACTGAAAGTTAAAAACCGGAAATACGTCAAAATGAAGAAGAAACAGTAGTCTGTTACCACCGATTCTTCTTTGGAACCCCGTGCACATAAACGCAGGCAAAAACTCCAACAAGAACTTAGATGTGCACTACATTTCAACCGTTTAACACATCTTTGGGTTCTGACACTTTCGACAGTGAATATTGCGTGTCGTGTCCAGATGACTCGATGCAAACGCATCACATCCTACATCAAAGGTTTCGTACACTGTCGTATTTTGATTGATTGAACTCCTATGATCAAACATGTTTGATTGTTGAGGCTGTCTGGTGGTGCCCAGCATGGAGTACAGATAGCAGATGATTTATGACATCTATAGTAATCGTGTCATTTCAGCGTTTTCTGTCGCCAAAGCTGCAGCGTAACCGTCACATAAAAATAAAATAATTTCCCTTAGGTAGGTAGCTGACTTGACTAAAGAAAATCGGTGTTAGGTATGTGCTTGTGTAGGGATTTGATTTACCATCAAAGTCATTTGAAACAAAAAGTATAATAGTTACTGGATTGGAGTTTTAACATTTAAGTTTAATATCATTTTTTGCAGCTTCTGTCTAGTTCCTCTTGCGATCAATAAGCAGACTTCCTGATTGATTGGTAAGCTCTTAGTGCTGTATAATGTCAGCGGTGCCCCTGTGGTGACTGAGTGATTACTGTACATAATCGTCTCCTATTATGCAGGTGTATTGATCTGTGTGGAGGGAGCGCTGATCTTTCTGTTCGTTTACACTGGGCTACAGATGGGAGGAGGCTGTTTCTGCAGCCTAACAAATCAATGGCAGGACTTTCTCAGCCATTCCTAATTACCCAACATTGCTTAAAGACTGGCACAAAATAAAGTGAAGTATAACTCCATCTGTATTGATTGGAGTACGCTTTTTTGTTTGTGTCTTAGAGACCCGATGCCATTAGTAACCTGCAAGAGGTCTGCTGAAGGACGCTCAGTCTCCCTGTGTTAGTGTAGGTTAAAATAATAGCTAGGGCTGTGGACATCCTACTGAGAATTGCTGCTTCAGCACGAGTCGGCAGAACGTAGTTGTAAAGACCTATAGACTTTTTTGTGTTCCATTTTAACAATGTAAAGCTGAATATCTGTATGTCTGAAATAAAGAACATTAGACTTTGATCAAAGTTGGAAAGGAGCAATACATGTGCTAGACCTTCTCTGGTAACCGTGATCCCACAGTCTGCAAGGTGTAATCATTGTACTAAAGGTTACAAGACCATTCCTCTGTAATTCCTACCATTAGCAGTGTAGGCTGCACTTGACTCCGTAACTTTTCTCAACCGAATGTCCAGCCTTCACCTCTAAATGAAGAGAACCGTATTGTGGAGCTCAAAGAGGCGTTTATGGCTCAAGAGCCTTCCGTTGGACCGCCCTGTATTGTGATGCAGAGCCCATTTAGACCAATGTTTGCGCTTCATATGACAAGGGTGGCGTTGTTTTGGTCAAACCTGGGTTTACGGCCCAGTTCACTGTACAATTAGATTAGAAAAGACTCTCGAATGTCAGGTTGCATTACTGTACCTAAACAAACATTAGCCGTAGAAGTGCTTTGAAATACCAGCGTATTTCAGGTGCCAGATGCAATTCATTTTGTTTGAAAACTTCTTAAGTATTTTACACAGAGTGTCCTATAAATGCCACCTCTATTATGTATCTACCATAGTGCTTCGAGACATCCCGCAACAGAGTTCGAACATGGCAGACGTAACCAGCCTGATCACTTCACTTCCATGCAGTCTTGCAGGAAACAAGGCCTGTTTCCCTTCAGAAGGTCAGAGTCTTAGACGAGGGTCGCTGCATTTGATTTTATGCACCGCGTCTCTGAAAATGTTAAAGCTAAGTGTTGCTGACGTTTTCTTAAGAATTAACTTTTTTTTTTTTTTTACAGTTAGCATGTCACGGAAGCTTTAATTTAAAAGCGACTCCCAGTGCTTTTCCTCGTATTGTCGGGGCCTGCATGTAAATTGTAGCTGTCACATAAATAGTCTTTATGAAATCTAACATTTGCACTCCTCTTTTTAGGTTTGTGTCTAATTAGGCCTACCCCCGCAAAAGAGGTTACTACTTAGATGTAAAATAGCCTGCAACCATATCACTTTAGATATATGTGTGTATATGTCTGTGTGTGCGTTTGATGGTTGTTCATAAAATTTCTGCCTTGGAAAAGTAACCAGTGCACATTGACTTTTTTGTTGCCTGCTCGAAGGCAATTCAAACAAAGGAGGGTCTTTTTACCTGGTTCACCGTGAATGTGCTGATGTTCAGCAACTTTTCTCCAGGGCGTCTTCAACAAGCCCCAAGTTTAACATCTCTTCTGGCTATTGCGGATTAATCCCAATGTAACTAGAATGGCAGGATGGGTAGCGTTGATTCCTTCAAGTTATGCACAGTGTATTCAACTCCAGTTCCTTGACTAGATGAAGAAGCTCCAGACTTTGAACCAGAGATCTTTTAGAGAGGTGCCCGAGAAAAATGAGGCACTCCAAATGAAACTGTTGGTGCAGCCCTCCTCAGGCGACAGTGACTTCAAACAGCTGTCACGCTGGAAGTGCTTGCAAGCCCACAGTGTCTGAGATTGTTTTTGTAAGGCTAGTTTTAGGCAGGGAGAGGTGGTAGATTTGTGGCTGCTTCAGGTAAATTCAGGCATGTGACCGAAATGAATTGCTTATCTCAGGTGGATTAGTACAGATAAGTAAAAATGAACACTGACAGAAGGAAATGATATCGACTACCCTTCCATCAGGACTAAAGGCTACACATTGGTTCTGAAGACATTAAAAGCAATTTTGTGGAAATGTTTGTCTAATTCAGTAACAATTATCTAGTATTGTACAATTATAGATGCATTGGCAGGACATGGTGTCTGTCCTGGGATACTGATAGACCCTACTGTAGTTAGGATAGATATCCCAGATCAAGTCCATGTAGAGCCCTATAGGACAAAAGCAGAACGATGCCATTATATTACTGTGGTTCTTCTACTGTAATTTGGGAGTTCCTTCACTCTAAATTGAGAGAGGGGGGATCGGTTCTTCCAGCAGGAAAAACCCTTTGAATTTCACCACTGCTGAGCCTATACACAGTGGCGCTCCAGGGTAATGGACACACAGATGCTGTAGAAACATTGACTTTATTTTAATAAAGGAGCAGAGATTAGTCAGAGATGTTGAGTGCTGCAAGTGTGATAGTTTTTCATTAGACCATGTTAACTGGGTTAGCCTGCAGTCTGGGGCCGTGCTATTCATCGTGCTTGTTAATCTCATTATAATGCAGTCCTTTGGAATTCTCTGTTAATAGCGAAGCTTTTTTATTGCGTTAAACATAGTTGGGACTAGGCAGTTAATATAGTGAAGCACGTGTATCAAGACGAGGTATGCAAGCTTTTAAGCAGACAAATACGGTTGCCCTTTTTGCTTTCATTGTGCGGCCTGGTCTGCTATCTATTTAAAGCGCTGTTTTAAATAAGTGATTAGCCAAGTCTTCAATAATTTAGTATTAGAAGGCACCTTGAACCTTCACGTGCTGCAACAGCCCCCAAGGGCTTGTGCTGTTAGCCGTCCTAATGCTTTCAAACTGACCATGTTGCGACTGGCCATGGTTATTAGCATTGAAGTGCCTTTAGGATGAGATAGCCGTGAATCTACTTCCCCTGACTACCCCAGTCTAGAAGCCTGCCTGTAATTAGAACTTGGAGGCATGTTGGTGGCTGTTCAAAGCCTTGGTATCCTTTTTGGGGATAGGAAAGATGTTGCCATGGAGAAAATGGATGCATGATATGCCTTTGTGTGGAGTCTCAAGGGAGCAGATAATGATAAGAGAATCTAGCAACACACAGTTGTTAGTGGTTTGTATATCACTATAGTGGAAAAACATACAATGTCCAATGCAGCAAGCATGTAGTGTTTTTCAGTGTAAGTGTAATGCTGAGTATTGAAAAATGTGACTAGTAGTTAAATTAGTACTTTTTACTTAAATATTGTAGTACTGGGAGAAGGACAGTCAGTGGTGCTCAATATTTTTTTTCTGAATTTTAATTGTACAGTTCTAATTTAGGTGCTGATTTAAATTTACTGTAGAATTGACCTGATTTAACTTAATAATGGCCTTTTTATGTTATTCCTGCTTCAGGAAACTACTCTAGCTAAACACAATGCATTGGAAAGTCATTCTAGAACAGCTTTTTCTTTTCTTTTTTTTCTTGGGCAGTTTGTGGGTGTCTGACCAGCTGTCACGTAATTAATCCATTTTCTCAACGGCTGTGTAAGGCACTGAATCTGTGGCAATTTATGGCCCATGAATGTGCTTGTCCAGTTTCCCAGCGGCAAAAAAAAAAGGATATTGTGCTGGAATTCAGCTGGAATAGTGGTGCTGTTTTAGCTGGTTTTCCAAGTGCATTAACAAGTGTAAGCTTTTTAAAATATATTTTGTTAACTGTACAGCTGTATACAATGTCTACTGGATGGCCTTTGCAGAACATGTGCTGTCTGCTGTTTAGGTCAAATGAGTCATATGCACCACCTGTGCTTTTATTATAGTTATCCATGGTTTTGCCATTGCTTTACCTTGCTTTGAATATGCTTAAAGCCGTAACTGGAGGACACATCAATTGTACTGGCGCATCACAGTAAATATGCCTCCTGAATTTTCTGCCTATGTTTGTAAACATAAAATAAAGACAATCGAGAGGTAATAGGAGGCTGAGAGGAGAAGATGTGGTCATGACCATAGCTCCAAATTAGACTCTACCAACATTTCCTACACTTACTGTACCACAGTGGCTACCGAACTTCCCTTCCCCTGGTTTATTCAGGGGTATCTATCCCTTTATCCACATGAAGGTTGGACTCTGTCTGTATACCCAGGCAGCCTTTACAGATAGAGGAAATCGTGGAGGAAAAAATCCATGTAAAATCTGCTTAGGCACAAATTATTTAGACTGGCTGCTAATCCATAAAGCCACTTTCCGCATGTTAACGGTTGTTTCTTTCTAATGCAGAAATAAGTAATGCAAACACGTCCAGCTAACACTATTAAATCCTCACTTGTTTCCTTAATGGAAAACCTCTAGAAATAGAATGTCTCGTACACAGCATTTGTCATCACTGCCAGATTACTTCGGGCTTCCACTAGCAAAATAGCCAATTGTTCAGCATGAGATAAGGCATCAATCTGTTTCAGTAATACTGCGAGACGGACATACATTTTTTTGGGGGCGAGTTTGGTCTTGAAGAAAACCTGCAGTAGCATGAGGCCAGGTTTGCAAAGCTTTAGTGCCATTGTTATATACAATACTGACTTATAACAAGTAACAATTATTGTATTGTACAGTAAATGTAGCATTGCACAAATCTCCTTAGGATTCTGCTCTGAAATAAACACATTTTGTTTCTGTTTTAGGGAACCGGAGCACACTAGTTTAAATCTACTTTTTACAAGTGATTTAGAAACTTAACTAATGGGTGCAGGGCTGGAGTCAATTCCTGTTTTTCAATTCCAATGAGCTTCTCACAGTGGCAACAGTGGTTAGTGAAATTTAAGTCACTGTTAGTCAATTAAATTGGGTTCAAATGAAAGCAATTGAACAATCACAACAAGTATTAAGTCTCTAAAATATTAATTCCAATTCCTTTGAAGGAATAGGAATTGATTTTAAAAAGGAAACGGAATTGGAATTGAAAAACAGGAATTGACCCAAATCAATTTCTGCTGTGGGGAGCAACATCCTGAGATGGGGAACAAAGTAATCTACAACTGTAATGAAATGCTTGGGAAATGAATTAACTGGTATTATAGTACTTGGTAGAGATGTAAAAATAATCTGTATTTTACTTATAACCCATCATTATACAGACACTGTAGATGGATTTGTCCACTATCTGTACCTTGTACTATTGGCATTCCTATTATTATTCCACTTTACCACCCAGTAATCTTCTTAAATTAAACTTTGCTTGTATTATTCACAGCAGGGTAATATTGTGGTGCTGGGATGACACAAGAGAGACTCTGCAAACATAATGGGGGTGAATAGAATGATTACCCACTCATGTTACCAAGGTGAATGAATCCCAGGCCTCTAATTGCAGACCAACGTCGGATTATAATTAGATTGATCTCAATTCATTACCAAGGCATGCTGGACAGGAATGTTGCAGGTCTCAGATCTGTTGCAGTTTATCTGGTATGAAACGTCCAGAAAGGGGCAGCATTAGAGCCCCCTGCTGATTGCCCTTGCTTTGAATCCCAGTCTGAGCTTGACATGTGTTAGCGGATTGGCTATCCAGCTCAGCTCCAGGGGTCCCCCAAGGTTGCCACAAAGCTGTTTATTTTATCAACACAAACCAATAATCATTAGCTTACAGACCTCAGAAACCACAATGCAATGTTGCAGTGCCAGATTAGGTTTATGTTTGCATATGAAGCTGTTGTGTTGTTTTCCTGACAGGCGTGTCTGCAGTTGCAACGACACGAGTGTTGGATGATGTATTAAACGTGATGGACATGTACGAAATACAGAACTTGGGTCTCCAAGTTCCACATTGCATCAACCGGTAACCGCATTCAAATTGAATCTAAATTTATAGCACAGCTATAGCCATTGCAGTACTATAGAAATATGTTTTTAATTGCACAGTAATGATGCCTGTAGAAAAACAAGCAGCACTATCATGGCGTGGTCCCAGAGAAACATAGTCTGGTATAGTCAACCCTTCATGAAGTAAAACTCTCTTTTTTGGGTAACAGGCTAAATTAAGTGCGGATCTTACCGCACAGGTCACAACTTTGAGGTCACTTTCTAGTGCTTCTAGTCCATAGCTGACCCCAGACTAGCTTTCTGTCTTGGCTAAAAACAAACCGCAACCTCAGGAGACAAAATTAAAACCACAAGACTGATAATTGCCTGGAGCTTGTGGACAGAAGGGGCCTGTTTGAGGAGGTTCGTGAAATGTGTCCGTCTACTACTAATAAAGAAGACTGGACTGTATTTGGCCGGGGTGACTTCTGAAAGTTAGCAACCACAATTATTCCCAGTAATGATGACATTGAAGACACAGCCTGAGTCTCAGATAGAGAAGAACCCCCCCCCCCCTTTTCCCTGCCACGTTGCAGTCAGTCAGGAAACACAACTTCCTTTTACCGGGTGGGGGCTTGTTAACTTAACAGGAAGCCCTGTCTGCCATTGGCTAGTATTTTTAATCCAATCAGGAAGTGTGATAGTTTATTAGTCTACCATAAAATGGAGCCAATTAGACAGTGGGTAGAGGAATGCCCCCCCCCCCTCCCCACACACCAGTCAGTGGATGATTCATTCGGCTGCGGAGTGCAGGGAGATGAAGTGATTGGGAGTGATGTCATTGTGGAGAGCAGATGTTTGAAAGTTGTCGTGTTTATTGTATGCAGCACAGCTGTGAAACCCACAGAGATCCCACAGTGGGCCTGTTATCCTTCTACTGCTTTTCCCTGGCTGGGTTTACTGGAAGGGGAATCCTGCTTAAACAGACTCCAGTTACTGGACAGACCGTCCTGGCCCCCAGACTCTCCCCTCACTTGAAGCTAGCTGGTAATTTAAAACAGAACAGCAGCAAGCGCAACATCCCAAATTTCAGCAGCAAATGGAAGCCCGTAAACAGGCATGTGTTTGCTGCAAAACTGGGGATGAGGGATTGTGTAAATGTATGCATGTTTTTGGATTCACTGCTAAGACTACAACAATAATCATCCTGGGCTTTTCAAATGCATGCATTCATATAGATTTGTAAACTTGTTTAATCCCAGACGATATTTTTTTTGGTGACTGGCTAAGACCACCAGGACTTAATTCATCTGTTTTCTACAGCTCAGAGAAAAAGGTGGAAGTCTGTGGGACTTTTATAAAATAATAGGAATATTTAATGAATATAATACAAACTTGTTTTGTTTATTCTTTTTACACAGCTGCCATAGCAAAATAGTTTTATACTGCACTAAAAATGGAAATTATAGCATTTTAAATGCATCATTCATTTAGCCGTGGCTTTAATATGTTAAAAAATGACATTACTTGCTTTGGAAATTGCTCTTGTTGTGTGAGACTTGAGCTGTTCCACTGAGTCAGTTATTTGCTTTTTTCACACTAATTCTGGATTGATGGACATTTGCGTCTTGAAATCATATTTGTATTTATTTTTATTTTTTGGTCTTATGTTACCATAGTAACAAAACACTGGTACTGTAGCTAGACACACTGTTTAAATTTGCAACAACTGCTTTGCTAATGTAATGCTTGACTGTATAGAGCTAGAGCTCTCTCTGCCTCCCCCCCTCCCCCAGTTTGAAGTTACATTATCATAAAGTTTCCCGCAGAGCACAGTTGTTTCATATCAAAGTACTTTTTGGCGTAATCACAAGTAACATAAAACCTGCATTAAAAGAACATCCTTTTCTTTACGAGACCTGAGTGAGGCCTAGATCCAGCCGTGCTGTTTGAAAAGCCAAAATCAGAAGGGGGCATCTTGGAAGGCATCAAAGTAAAACAAACCTGCCTGTTTGTACTGCACTTTATAGAAACGGTTCCCATTCAGAGGGCGTACATGAGTTCAAGTTGTCTGGGAAATGCTGTTTTGACAAATAAAAATAAACTATCAGAATGTTTGCCTTCTGAAAACATGTGTTTGCATGACAGTGGTACGTGATTTTATCAATCTCTACCCCGCTGGGATGAGCCACAGCTGGATTTTTTTAAAGAACTTTTTACAATAACACAGAATCCACCTGGATTGCATTAACTTTATTTGTATGTTCTCCTGGTATGCCCACCTTTTCTGTTTGCACAATTTAATCGGAATTACTTTTCTGGAAACTGCTGTACCATAATATTTGTGTGTACTGTATGTGACCAAACTGCAGTAACTGTTCATGTACTCAGTTGAATAAACAAGGCTAAATGGATTGAACCATTTGGCTGTCATGCAGATGAAGAATGTATCCGGTAGATATGAAATCAATAATCTCAGAAGGGCTTAAAGTTCTCATTCACACCACCTGAAGTAATGTACGATCAACACGTACTGAATGTGTGATTCTCAATCACATTATGTGGGTATTGACTGATACTGTGACAAAATGGTAATTCGGCTAATTTAATTTACATGGGCTTTGCATGGCATGGTAAATACTTAAGGGAGCATTCTCTTTCAAATCTCTTTATTTTATATGCTTTAAAGCCTGAAGTTAAGGTTGAAAGAGATTAAACTATAGATACCTGCAAACAGAATCAGCTTTACTGTTACAGTAGTGTAATTATTCACACATGAGTCTAATTGGACACATTCTGGAGTGCCCAGGGCCAGGTATGACTAATCTGACTAATAATATAGCTTGAACTGCTATGCTGTGGGCGTCTTAACCTGTTACCCTCCGCATTAGACATTCAACATAATCCTCTTGATTTCAGGAAGACAACTGGTATTTAGTGTACTGGACTAATTCTAAACAGTTAGTGTTCCGGAACGTAGCATTTTGTAAAGACAGTATTCCCCAGCATAACCCTCCTGGTGTCCTAGTTTTCTACATTGCAGAATCCAGTCAGAGTTCTTTTATTATTTTGACCCATCTGCACCGCTTCTGCCTGATGGTTGTGGTTCCTTCATTAGGCAGAGTTCAGCTAATGTATTGTTAAACCGCTTTAGGAGGAATCAAGCACCTGAATTCAGTAAGCCATGTATTAGATACTAAATGTATGACCCCCAATAGTCTTTCAGCCACCTGGTCCTATAGTGTGTGTGCATGTGCTCTGCTGCTTGAGGGATTGTCGATTGGCTGTTGTGGAGTCAGGTGACCCAGCAGGTTTGAGATGGAAGGTCGGAGGTCATGTCTTGGGAGGCGTGTGTGTTCTTTTTTTTTATGTAACAGAAATGAGGCGTGTGCTTTCAACAGAGCATAAATATATTCTTTGTGTGTGAAGCCAGTGTTTAGCATGGGTGCTTTTATATTGTGATGCTGTTGGATTAGCTTCAGTGAAGTTTGAGCAAGCAAACAGTTTAAAAGGTGTTGGGCACTTATTTAAAGTAGGCTGTATGATATCATACAGAGCTGAGATTTTTAGCCAGAAAGTGGAACTATATCTGGTGGTAAAAAAAATCTCTTAAGCAAAATAAGGCAATCAGTATCACCTCAAAGTGAGTAAGTTAAAATAAAATCTTGAAATAGCCATCTGTCTAATCTGAAAAAGCAATAAGAAATTAAAGACGGAATTATGAGTTCTCATGAGCAATGTTATCAACCTTGCATTTAAAAAAAAATAGCCTATGTTGTTGGCTTTTTGGCAGAGGTTATTTTGTGGTTATCTGAGCAACCACCATGTCTAACTATTGGATCAGACCGGCAGTTGAGAGCACAAGGTCATTGAAGAGACAGCAGTGTATTAAAACAGAGCCTTGCATTGTGTGCCGAGTCTTTATAATTCTATTCTTCTCTTGGAGACTGGGTTCGTTAGTGCAGGAAGTCACCGAGAAAAAGAGAGTAGAACCATGTTTATTGAATATATTGTGATAAGAAAGCATGGTGCTGCACTGGCCATTGTAGTACACAGTCAGGTCAGAACTCCTCTCGAGATGAGCTGGAGAGTTACAATAGGAAGCAGCAGAAAGATTAGAGAGGAGGCAGCCATTGTTGGGAGTGAGCCAGCAACAATAAGTGAAGGCAATGCACAAGGATACTGGATGTGTGCTCCTTTATTGAATTGAAATGTTGAGGCAGGCTGGGGCTGATTTTAAAGATATTATGAGTACAGCTTAAAGAAATTAATTAATTGATAATTGTCCACAGCATTAACAGTACGGCGTCCTAAATTGTTTTTAGGTTTGATGTTTCTGAAGTTGAATTTGTACATTCGGTTTTGTTGCTGGGTGGGAGAAAAACATTTACTTTAGCAACACGAATCCTTCTAGTTTTAAATGTTGTTGCTTTCATTGTAATTAAAATAAAGAAGATAAAGTTTACTCCCACATACCAGGAAAGGAACTGCAGACATTTAACGTGTGATAACCCTAATTAGAAACACTTCATTGTTCACAATTTCTGACTGCCAATGGGAGTCTTCTTTCTATCCCTCTTCAATAGATGTCACTTGCTTTACAAAGCTACTAGTAGTGTAAAGGTAGGAGCGAACATACTCATTATGAGTGGCATTGACACACTATCCACTGTGAAGGCTTTAGATATTGTTTGCACCAAACAGAATGAGGCTAGGCACACTGGAAGAAATATTCTGCAGCTCTGACACTTATTTTTTGCCTTTTTATGTACAGTACATATAAACCATTATTTGAACATTAATAGCTATTTAAATACCATTTACTGTACATGGTGTATTGTACACAGTGGAATGACCTTTATCTGTCTCTAAACACTATTCAATTTGGGTCCTGAGCTGTTATTTAAACCAGAAGCCTTTAAGGTCATGCATTAAGAAAACCCTCAGTAGGATTGGTTGGCCGGTTTCAACTTTCATGTCTTGGCGTTTTCATTAGAAATGCTTTCTGTTCCCGGAGAGGATAAATAATTCACAGTCCAGTATTGCTGGAGGGTTCGTAATTGGCAGCATCTTTTGACTATTTGGGTGTTGTGATGGGCATCATTTGAAAGCGCATGACAAGAGGTCAGGACCTTCTTTAGAGAACTGAATGTGAAGCTGTGCAGGCGCTGGGAGCAGAACGGATAGGTTTGAAATATAATATTGAAGATGTCGAGAAAGACGTCTTCTAGTCAAATGCTTGTTATAGATTTTATGATGATTACTACATATCCTTGTGGAGCCACTAGATACTGAGTGTTCTATAGTTATGTATAAAGATGGAATGATTACAAAAATATATATTCTTGCTCTAATTCTGTGTCTCAATTCATTAAAACGTCCTTTATCAAAAATGTCAAGATCTTGTTTTAATATCCACTGTTGAACACCCACCTCCCAGCAAATTAAGGGTCCAGTTGTAGGCTGATTGCAATATAAACATCTGATCTTTCCAGCCCACGAAGTGGATTTAAATGGGAACACCTTTCTACGTGAAATGTTATCACAGACTGTAATTGAAACATCTTCAGCCCTGTCTTCCTTGAACCTCGGGCAGCACTGAAACATTAAAAATGGAAGATCATTAATTAACCACCCTGATGCTGTGTTTCCCCAGGTGCTCCATTCATGTAAGTCATTAGAATGAGGACTGGCGCTAATGAAGGCAGGCTCCACATAAGCCAGTTTATTGTCATTTTATTCCTAACCTTTCTGAGGCTCCCTTATGGCAGACAAGCTTTCCCCTGCGATTTTGAGAAAGAGACAGAAAAGGAAACCAGGCGTTCATCTTTTAAATGTCATATTAAACCGTGACCTTTTACCCTACCGGTGACAAAGGGACAGGATCCAGAGACCCTAATCAAAGCCATGATAGAGTATCCAGGGCATTTTGAAGTGGCCACTGTCTCTTCTTTTACATACAGACTGGATCTGTGCACTGTGCCTCCTTTGTTTATGCTGCAGTTGTGGGAAAGTTAGAAGCGAGTGGTGTTGACACAGTACTCCTCATTGTGTAGCCTTTCGATATTCCCAGCACTGATCAGAATGTGGCTGAACTCCCTGGAAGACAGAGGCAGCTCTGACAAACAGTCATTTTTACATTCTATGTAAACCATTATTGTAATGTTAATATCTATTTAAAGACTGTACATTTCATTATCCATATCATATTATTTAAGTATTTTGCAAAATTACAGGGATGGAAATAAGACTCCTATTGCATAGCAGTTTCGCCCATTCCAGGTTTTAATATCACTCCAGCGTATAGGTAACAAGCTCAGGTGTGTCTTGTTAAACTAATAGTAAAAGTAGGAATGGATCAAACTGCTATGCAGTGGGAGTCTTATTTCCATCTCTGAATTGTTAATACATCATCTGCAGGAGTGAAAATTGCAGTATAAATAGTGTCGTTAAGGGGGGTTGGTTTTGGCACAGTACAGGTTTCCTGTTTTAATGATCTAAACATAAACTTTATAAACGTCATCCTTTGTGAAACTCACTCAGTCATCTGTATTTCCATTTAATTTAGCAATGTTACCGTAATGAATTGGTCAGTAAAATTTTCCTTGGGTAAAAAAAAACACTGCAGGATTAACAGAGAGTTAAAGAGCGCCAGTATTTCGATCTGCCACAGTGCAGAACATTACAATAGACTCCATTGTCTGAATACTTTGTGTCTGTCCAATTACATTTTTACAGCACTGTGTATCTTGAATTTGTTAGCCCGGTATTTAGTCTCTGACCTTCACTTTCTCTCTGCTGTGTAGAATCTCCCCCTCAATAACCCAGCTGTGCTCAAGGTCAAGAACTCATTGAATCCGGGGTGCTGACTAGCAAAGCAGCAAATTATCATTTATTTTCAGGATATTTACACAGGGTTGCTGTTTTCTACACCCATGCTTGAAATCAAAAAGAATGCTGGTATAAGGACGTTAACCTAAAATTAGAGCTACATCTCTGTGCTGTGACCAATATTAACAAAACAAGGATGCGAAAATATGATATAATGCAAGTCACGGCCCAGCTGTAGTCATTTCTTTTTAAAATTATAAGTAGCTATGTTTTATTCAGTAGAATGTTACCCTCAATAAAATATTAAAGACAGTGACTAATCACCCTGTAGCTCTAGTCCCATTGCAAGAGTATGGATGGATGCTTGTTACAAACAGGATTTGAAATGGTGCCATTCTAGACTAGAGGCTACTGCCTACCTGTCATGCAGCCAACCCCCACCATCCCACTTCCAACATGCTTTCATTCAAATAGACTGCAGTTGTCCAGCCAGCGGCTCCTGGTGCCCACTCCCTTATCATCGCTGCTCCCTCTTTAATGAAAGGAAGAGCCTTCTCAGTAACAGATAGAAGCTGAGCTCTTTTAATCACTCCAGTGTTATAAACTGCTCATTAGTTCAGGGCCAGGGCAGCATATTACCCAGCAATTGAAGTCTGTATTCCGGAGAGAGAGAGAGAGAGAGAGCTAGCAAGCAACTCCACTCCTGGTGCTCAGCCTTGGTGTTGTAATGCGGGAAAGAAAAGGCTACTCCTTCACCTCCAGCAACATAACAACATTCATTAATAATGCAGGCCTGACACACATGAATGATTGGCCCCAGTGTTAACACAAGCCCAGGAAACAAAGGCCCATTTCAGATTAGATCTAAACTTGAAGACAGAGTCATTTAAAGGCCAAGGGCGTTTTCTGAGTTGTAATGGTGGTGGTGGTGGGTGGGGGGATGTCATCCAGAGAGCAGATTTGTGTAGTGACAGGTACCAGAGGGACATAGCCGATACTTTAGAATGAGGTTGGAGTTAGTATGTCAGCGATAGCGATAGCCTGGGTTGTAGTTATCAGAGATGGAATCTTTTGAGTGATCATTGGAGTCTAGGTTTGATCCCAGAATACAGAATCATAGGCTTCTTTTTCCACACAAAATGGATTGCTTTGGTTCTGCACAGAAACAGTACTTTTGGCTAACGGTTAAAAGTGGCTTGGGTCTGGTGTGAACCAGATGTGATCCAGAACATAGCAAGATAAGCTGGTACCAGACTCAATCCACAGCTGCCAGCAGGTCCAGGGGTGACCGTGCCAGACTATGCATTTTTAAAATTGACAATGGTTACGCATTTTTTGTTTTACAGCAAATTCAACAAAAACGTTTTGTATTGCTCTCCTAGGGTGAACAATGTTTCTTAACATGCATTTGTACTGTAACTGAGAACACATCTGGGGTGTGATCATTTCCAGAAGCAGATGGAAAAGCAACTCCATCTCCAGATCTGGACCTGCTGGACTAATTTTCAGTGTTTTACCCCGACATTCATACTTTCCTTGAAGAATTAAATTGATTTAATTTAAGTTTTTTTTTTTTTTTGAGAAACAACTAAATGGGCTTTTAAATTGGTCAAACCTTAATTTGTCATTTACAAGCAGAACGTGCAAATAAGTTAGTAAATGACTAATCTTTATTAAAACTACAGTGAAAGTTAAAGTATTTAATCCTGGACACGTATTATTACAATCGTTGTGCATAACTGTATTTACAGCAAACAAGATGAGTCGCTTCTGCTTTTAAATTTAAAAAGTAAGACTTACAATTGAAAAGCCCATTTAGTTATTTCACAGAAAGAAACCTGTACATTAAATAAATTTTACTATTAATGCATTTCTCAGTTGTGATTGAGATACACGAATGCTAAACAGGTATCGATTGATTTTTAAAGGAGAGTAGAAAAGTGGGGGTAATCACAAGCCCTCTGTATAATGAAATGGAACCGTCACTTTCTCTTGGATAGCTGAGCTGAAAGCTCTTTTTTTCCAGTCAGATGTTGCTTCTTGGAACTGAGGAACAAGGAGGTCAAGTGACTGGTCTTGAGGCTACAGAGTGAGTCAGTGGCTGAGCTGGAATCTGACCAAAGGCTGTCCTGTCTCTTTGATTCTAACCACAGGACTGTGATGGTCTCCACTGCATGCAAGCACTGTGTGATCGCTTTACATGTCTGTTGTACAGGGCTCCTATTCACTCTGTCTTCAGGGTGCTGAATCTTTTGGATTTGTGCTCGTTTCTGTTGAGCATTTCTACATATCTTACAATCAAGTGTTTTATTGTAATGGGTGAATCTTTTGAGATAGGAGATTCAGTAGCTGAGCACTTGCATGGTTATGGGTAATGCCGAGTCACAGACATTGAATACCTATTTCCCTGTACATCAAATGTCACAAATTGGTAAAACAATAAGAAATGACGTAGACTTTAGTTTCTTCTGGTTTTACCTCAAAATAGCAGATTGTCATCGTTTCTTAGCAGAATGTAAAGCTGTGCTGGCAGGATGATGAACAGTTTACCTGCAAAGAGACATTTCTGCTAGACACGGGCTCCTGACTTTATAAATTTAATAGCCATAGAGAACATTAATATAACATTAAACGTCAACTAAAGCACAAGACTCCTGTATATGCTATTGCCTTTCCCAGCTGACAGTTTCAGACACTAGGTAAGGAGGCTTACAGTAACACTGTACACCTGAATAAAAGTTAGTCTTGCAGATGCTGTCCCTCCAATCACACAGTGCTGCATCCGTTCCTTGCATCACATGATCAGCATTGTTGTGCAATGTATTGCTCCTTCTGTGATCTGCTACAGTACTAGAGAGTTTGCCTCCAGAGATTTATATTCTACTGACAGCGTTGGCAGACCTCAAAAGGCCTGTGCCCATCCGGCAGAGCTCAGATTTACTGGCGAGCACAGTGCAGTGCTGCACACACGGTATGGCACAGAACTGGAGTACATTTCCCTTTTCAAGGTTACATGTGCTACACAACACACAGCTCACAAGTCGTTAAGCTGGAAACTGCCTTTATTAAAAATCTTTGTTTTTTAAGAAATGCTAACGGTTTAAATGTATACATTTATATACTTTATTATATTTTATATATGCCCATCATGATCCTAAGAATTTTAACTTCTACTTCGCTATCTGTGTTACACATGTAAGGATAGTTGAATATTGAAAACGGTGGATTTGTTTTGGGCCTTTATACACAGTATAATACCTGTCCAATTTACTGTCAACATGGTATAACCATGATGAAATCGGTGGCTTACCGAACCTTGAAATTACTGATTTAAGCAACCATCTAAGGGTTATGTTTTTGTAGACCTCTCGTAATCTTTTGACAATACATATTCCAAAGTATGCAAAGTAGGCTTCCTTTGTGCGCCATAAGTGATGAAAGACTGGGACTGGGAACTTTTATGCCACCCAGTCGTCTCAAGTGTTTAAATATTTATTCACCCTTCATTCCCGCAGTCACTCGGAACACTTTTTTGCCTCGGGCCTGTACGTTTTATGTTTCGTGACATGGTAATTTCCCTCCCAACCTCTTGAAGTCTCCACTCAGGGCTTCTTTGATCAGTTGTTTAGTAGCTGAAGCCTTGATTTGTGTTCCAGTTCACTGTGTTCCATTCCTTTCACTGTAACTCCACTTTTCATTCTGTATGTTTAAAGACAGTTAACCTCCCTGGCTTCATTGTTTTAAATTTAGAGCAATTGTTTTGTTTTCATGTACACGGCCAAACAGCTGACAGCAGCAGAACTTTTGCCCTTCGGGGCAAACCTGTGGTTCATTGCTACAAGAATATAAATAAGTGATGAGTCCAGTGATGCAAGTGCCTGTTAAGTAAAATCTTAGCTGACATAATTAGAAAAATCTGCCTTCCTCAATGGTGTGGGCTTGAATACAAAGCAGTTTGGACTGCCGTACTAGTTTACTAAACAAATGTGGACATGGTGACCTTGACTGACCATTTTAAAGAACAGGGTACCCTTCATAGATCATCTTGATTAATCTAACCAAGAGAGGACCTCCTTTACAAACAAGTAGCAGCAATCATTGACAAAACGAGGGGTGGGAATTTCTAACATATTTGAAACACTGCAAATTTCAAGGGCTTGAATGCTAGTCCAGTGACAGGCAGAGTGAACTTGTGGGTTATTGATTTTCCTTGTATAATTATGTTGTAATGAACAGGCTGCAATATCCATAAAACGTCTGAAAATCTGTACAAAGGGGACGCAATAAACAAAGCAAAGCTTGTAAGGCAACAAGGGGTGGTGATAGACATGCTGAGCTCCCCAATCCTTAAGGGCTGCATGGCTCTAACCATTCGGCCAGTTGAGTAAGGCATTGTTATTTGTTTGTTCAAGTTACAAATATTTATCAAAGTACTTGAATAATGATTTAACTTTAACCCACCTTCTAAACAAAACACTTGCACAAACTGAATATTTTGTGCCGTGTTCCAAATGTATTTTACGTAATATATAATTCAGCATTTTTTTAGGCATAGGTATTTGCAGGGACACGTGACTACTTCATGTATTATGCAATCCGTACTTTGATTTATGAAAGTAATTTTTTCTAGGAAATACAACATGAAAATTCATCAAGTAACTCCCACTAACACAGTATCTGTAGCTTCCTTCCTTTAGCTCTTGCAGTACATCCCTGTATTACCTGTATTGTAACACTTGAAATGTATTTGCTTACGATTGTAAGTCGCCCTGGATAAGGGCGTCTGCTAAGAAATAAATAATAATAATAATAATAATAATAATCCTGGTAACTGTGTAAATCCCTTTCTGGTATGTACGGTTTGTTACAGGCTGCTGCACCCATAATGTTGTCATTTTACATGCACAATTACATAACACTGCTTCTAATGGTTAAGGATTTAAGGGATCACTTTGTATGGCGGTGCCATCATGTTTTGAATGTGATAAAGTGCATGAAATAAATGGGCATGTATGGACAATAAAAAGGTCCCAAGAAAATATGAATAATGGAAACTGCAGGCCTATTGTTTGTATATAACATCTATTGCTGTCTAGTTATGTTCTCCCTGTGGGATGATCAGGAAAGTGGCATGCCAGAACCTAAGAGGTTTTCCTGGAGAAACATCTTGAAATAAATAAATGATGAATTGCATCTGTGGTATAGAGTTTGAATCCCGATATTATGTTAGGAAACAGATCCGAGTTGGCAGGGCAGACAAAAAATAAAAACAGGTGCTCTGGGTAATATGGTGGTTAAGAGTCTTGAACATACTGTATTCAGGAAAATCATCATAGGACACCCTGTGTCACTGTTTGGATTGGAGAGAGTTGCTTACTTTACTTCTCCCTCAAAGCCAGCTGTTGGATCCTTGCACAGTTATGAACCTGCTATATAAGAAATTATTTTGCATCCTAAAGATAGATAACGGTGATCAACTCTTCAGTCATTTGGTTCATTTCAAGCAGTAGCTAGACATCTCTATTTTTGACTCCTGTTGGTTTAACGTTGTCCCAACAGTGAATAAAGTTAATGCATGTAGACAAATGCCTGCCCACCAGTGTGTGCCTCAGATCCACAGAATGTTTTGCTAAATGAGCCTTTCCTCCTAGGAGACCCTGCATTGTAAAACTTCCAGTACTGTACTGACTATGTCCTTTTGCAGAACACTCTACGCCTGTCTGTCTTCCACTGAAAACAGGGAATCTGATATCAGACACCATTGTCCTTGCCTCCCTTATCATAAACGTGTTCCTTTTGCACAACAGAAACATAGCTCTAAATGAGCTTTTCCTCTGAGGGCTTTGGGGTGAAGATCTGTCATTCCTGTAGCCATCACCACATTCTGATTCATCATTGCTGCCTTTTCCATTCCCATAGATGGACAGATGCTGTAGACACTCTATCTGTCAATACCTTACTCTTCAGTGGCACCTGCGGGTAGCAGCCCTGTGGTTTATACTGGGGTTTTAATTCTGTCTGGCTGGCACCTTTTTCAAAAACAAAAATTCATCCCGGCCATGTGTCTACCTTATGGAGAGATGAGATGAGGTTTTCAGACAGAGTGTGCTGTCATCAGTGCTTTAACTTTCATGAAAGCTTAAACACTAAAATTGAATCCATTCGGTATTTTAATTCATTTTGTAAATGTTACTTTGAAACGTGACTCTGTGATTCCAAGAAACAGAATATGTGATCAGCTGTCTGAAAACACCTTCTTATTATATCTGAATAAAATAAATAGCTTTCTTTTCATTTTATTACTACAGTATCCAAACAGAGGAAAAGTGTTATTGGTCTTTTAACTGTTCAACTTTCCAGAGAACCCAACTTCTCAAATACCTACCCTGAAGATAGGCAAAAGGCTTTAGGCTTCAGATCAATCAAACCCCCTGTATCTGTCACTATATTCACTGCCCCCAAGACTCCACTGCCTCATCCTAATGGAATAAGCAGGGAACAAATGGATTTAAGTCTTCCTCTTGTAGGAATCAATGGTAATGAAATTGGAAACCAAGAGAATAATCCAACGATGGCTTTCTGGAGCCTTCCCTGAGAGTTGTCCTCTGAGACAACAAAGGGAAGTTATGCTATCACACCACAGAAGAGCCCCCTAGATGACTTTAGTGTGCTTACTCTACATTTGATTATCCCCATAAAAGACCCTTCCTATATTCTTGTGTTCGCGTGGGAGCTTTTGTGTCCAATCAATTCAATCAACTAAAAAATTCTATTGGATGTCGAGTGTGCTTCTGGGTTGATCAGGGACATTTGTTTTCTATTGAAGTGGTTTCCAGTTCTTTTGTAAAGGATTTGCAAATCAGTAGCCAGCATTGAAATTGTTCTGCAGAGCTGTTTTTTTTTTTATTTGTGTGTGTTGTGTTGCCATAACTCTGCTGCTCTTCAGTTCTAAGGCCATAGAAATATGTAATCTTGATCAGAAGACACTTTGAATGATCTAGCCTTTAGTGGTACATATATCTATGGCAGGCAACTAGAACTTGGAAAGGTCATGAACTTCAAGAGAAAACAACTTACTGCAACATAGACCTGTCAAAAAACAATATAAATTAAGTAATTGAACCACTCCGAATGCAGAGGTCATGAAAAGACAAGGGGGTAGTAGAAAGTAAAATTAAAGACGAGGCTACTCTGTAATCAAGTCCTTTTGCAGTACTGTAAATCCCTGTTTAATTTTTTAGCTGAGAAACATTTTAAAATAACAAAGAGAAGGAGGAACAGATGTGGTGTTTCTACATACTGGTCTTGGCAAGGTTTGGAAATCTGAAACTCCTTGGCAAGGTCAAGATGATTTAGTCATGTCGATGAAGTTCCTGACATATATCTGAACTGATTCCACGCAAAGATTCTGCCTGTTAACTGCAGTTAGAAAACAGCAGAGAGTATTGTACTGGAAGGGCGATCCATTTAACACAATGGCAATTTTCTCTGAATAGTGTTTCTCTAAAATACCGGTATCTCGAAATGGCTAGACGTGGAGATCATTTTAAATAATTGCAGATTGCTTGTTAAGTTTTACCCTGATTTGAGCGAGATAATTGATGGCAGGTTTTGAAGAACGAAATTAAGAAAAGAAGACCCTGCGACGTTATTACTTGGAAAACAAAACCACGCTCCTTTTAAAAAGTGAAACTGCTCGTGGGGTTTCAAAAGAAGAAAAGAAAAGATGGGAATCCATTACCTGCAGCTGTCAAAGAGGAAAGTGACAATCAATACTGTAAAAATCTGTCATAGGGTCATGTGACCCGTGAGGAGACCTGTGTTTGTTCCCCTAGTGTTTATTTGTAGCACAAGCTTGGGCTCTTCGTCTCTTCAGTTAATAGTCCCCGCCGATGGAGTGTAGTTTTTTTGATAGTGAATTTTGCTGCTCAATGGATTAGCAACATTGAGGTCGTCTTTATCCAAAGAACATGGATAGCACAAGCGGTGGCTAGCGGTTTAGTGGTCTGACAAGAGCACCTAGTGTTTGTGGGACATTGAAGACATTGAGAAATACTTCCAGTTGAAACGTTTGTCAAAGAATGTTAAGTCCCATTTGGTATCACTACAAAGACACAGCCATTCTGGCTTTTTCCTCCTTGCACTGTATATTCAAGGACTTGGGGAATGGGATAGGATTCCATGAGAATTAACACAGGGATCTCCAGGGATGCATTTGTCCTGGTTACACACTGGAACAATATGTGCTTCTTCTTCTTCTTATTATTATTATTATTATTATTATTATTATTATTATTATTATTATTATTATTATTATTATTATTATTATTATTATTATTTATTTCTTAGCAGATGCCCTTATCCAGGGCGACTTACAATTGTTACAAGATATCACATTATTTTTACATACAATTACCCATTTATACAGTTGGGTTTTTACTGGAGCAATGTAGGTAAAGTACCTTGCTCAAGGGTACAGCAGCAGTGTCCCCTACCAGGGATTGAACCCACATCCCTCCGGTCAAGAGTCCAGAGCCCTAACCACTACTCCACACTGCTGCCTTCCACTGTCATTCATTATTTAGTGTTTCTGGCCTCAGGCATTCACTTACAAATAATTGTATGCATTTTGTTCCCATTATTATATACCTTTTGAAGGCTAAATATGTATGTACACATGATAATGATTTTGTTTTGTTTATAAACAACTCAGTTTGACCTTAAGAACATAAGAATCAAAGAAGAGGTCGTTCTTCTTGGAACACAATTTGCCCCTCCTTGGGGGATCCAATTTGAAATCAGTGGAGGTGAATATCTATCAGTCTTTAGGAAACAGTCCTAATTGTAGTTGTGTTCATATTAGAATCGTAACATTGATTTTATTTGTTGGATAGATATTAGCAAAGCATTTTGTCTTTTAATCAACAGCAAAAAAAGATGCAGCATATAATGGTACATAATGGCTGGTAGGTTTGAGAATGAGAGGCAGATTCCTGGATGTACTGGTTATGATGGAACATCCTTCATCTGGCATATCGATTTAACGAACCCTGCATGATTTGGAGCAGATTTGATTAAAGCATGCAGATTACTACTCACATTTTTTTTTTTATTTGCATGAGAAACAGATGGAAGAGCACAAAACTGCTTAAAAAAAATATCATCGTGGTTTTAAATCTTGAGAAATCCGTGGTGGGCTTTTATCAGTGTGTTCCATTTCTTTCCATCTCGCATTCCCAGCGGGAAAGCCTTCATTAAGTAGATATTGTGTGGGTGTGCTTGTCCATAGAATAATCTGGCAGTGTTTTGGCTTTAATTAGGTCCTAGCAGCTCTCTCATAAGGCAGACTGGTAGGCTATCCAGAGATCAGAAGAACTCCCAGACTACTTTTGTGTTTTTTTTCTTGCCTCTGCTCTTCTACTTGTTTTCTGCTCTGTTTTGTTTCACATTGTTAAATACCAATGAGTGCTACCTTGTGCCCAAGGGTCCATCTGTTTGGATGTTAAATTGTAATGGGACGGCATTGTCATGTTCATAATATCTTTCATTAGTATCTCAGTATCTTTTGGACAGCCAAAGCTGTGTAACAATTTACTGGAGCAAAGCTTAAAAGACCACAGTGCAGTGCGTCTTGTTGTTAAATCTTCTCTTTTATATAAAGAGTGAAGCAAAATGTGAACATTTCTCAGTAATAATTTATGTTTTTTGATGTTTTGTTTTTATATACAGTTTGGACATTTTGATAGGTTTGTTCACTAAGTCTGTCACGTTTTAAAAGTAACCTTTTCATGATTTTACTGTTGTCTTCTGTGGAAAACTGACCATAAAACAACTTTTAAAGGTGTAGATGAAGACTTGTAAAACACTTCCTCACACGTTTGTGGTTAAGGTTGTGTAAATTATTACCAGCCTGTGAACAGTATAACATATGCAGGATATTCCATACAGTCGTACTTATTCACAAAACTTTTACCTGTTTATTTTAAGACATTGATATTTAAGTGTCTGAAAACATAAAGTATTTGTGGATCTAAATTGACCCCTAAGCAACTGTTTTGGCTAATTCCTGATTTGAGGTTTTTGACAAAATATTTCTTTAAAATATCTTACCGATTCACTTTGTTTAAATCTATTCTGTGGATAAACATAAGAAAATACTGTCTTCTGAAACAGTCAAGAAAGGTTTAATCTAAATAGGTTTAAAAAAAAGGTACATTTTGGTGATTAAAAACGGCTGTAAATCAATAAAAAGAGAGAAAGAGGCCAGGTTCAGTGTTCTGGCCATAAATCATTCAGAATTTCGTCAGTGCCTCTGCTGGTGATTTTCCTTTTTCAAACAAAATATTTAGGTATTTTACTTGGGAAGTTTTTTTTTTTTGTTTTTTTTTTAATGAAAATAGGGAAGTAAATGATCCATTGCCTCTTGATATGTGTCTCTTCCAGACACAACATCAGCTCTCCCTGGACGGTTGAGGATTTTCATCTCTTAAGAGGATTTGCAAACTCACCTCTTTATCTCTCTCCATAGACTATTACTATAGTATCTAAGCGCTGCAAATCTTTAGCACGTGTATAAGATCCTACGCCTCACTTTGGTAGGGAACACAGAATCATGCCCTTTCCCCCTACAGTAATCCTATCGAGTAAGGGTCACAATTGTCAGTTTCACAGATGAGTTGAAGACATGTTTTTTTTTCCTTAAAAGAGTAACAGCACTTAAGCATCTTACAAACAAATATGCCATGTAGATTTTTTTTTTTTACTGTTTTATTTCATATTTCTCTCACTGGGTTAAACCCATTATGTTATAGTGTGATCTGAGTATAATGTCCATCTGCTTCACGGAAATCTCAATGGTTTCAAGGCTTTGGGATATTTTCCCAAGGGTTGGTGGTTTTTAAGTTATAATTTATGTCATACAGTGGATGCTTCTAAACAGCAAATTAATGAGAAGCAAATTAATGTGGATCTATAAATACAGGCCAGTAAACCCTGTTAATAGGCAATGTGACCGAACAGGTACTGTGCTTTTATTAGACACAATAAATCACTTGCATTATCTTGACAGCCAGTTTTATTTTTATTTTTAATATTGACCCCATCCTATAGCCCCCAATCCATTCTATCAATGGTGTATCTGCCCTGTAGTCCTGTGTTTTGGTCTGGAGAAGGATTGGATACTGAAACAGCATCATGCGCCAAAGTGCCTTCCCATTAATGGTATAATGAGTAATAGAGTGGAATAGAGAGAAAATCAACACACAATGAAAACGCTAATGTCTGTTCATGCTCTAAACACAGTGAATTTGAAGCAATAGTTATTTGAATTTAAATGCCACACTACTGATTGTGTGTTAGGCAAATCCCTTTAAATATTGCTCTCCCATTTGCCTTGTTAATTGAATAGACCAAATCCCTAAGGAAAAATATTCATTCATATATGTTCATGGTGAAGCAATGGACAGATGGATGGCTTTTGGAAGTGAGTTCATTCTTCAAAGCCTGCAATGTTCTCTTATGCTGTGAATTCCTAGATAAGCACTCTGAGAGGAGCAGAACGCTTTAGGTACGCAAATGATTATGTTGATTCCTCACCTGACAGTCTTGTGTCTAAATGTAGACTCGGCTGGTGAGGGAAGCAGCCTTTGGCAGCGATTGGACGGTTCCCAGACTGACAGAAACAAGCAAGCGTGTCAAGCAGCCACTCTGTTGCCATTTTAAATATCCCTTTGTGGCTCGCTGATGGGGAAGTGGCTGCTTTTTTCACTGCAGCCCTTCGCTCTTTCTTGGAAGTGACCCTTTACCATTTACCCCCGGCAGGGGGCGCTGTCTTTTTTTTTGAGGTGGAAAGATCACTGACCCATGGGTCAAAAAACCCTGAATCAGCCAGCGGATAGCTCCAGCTGATTCCTGAACTTTGCACTCACTTATGGATTGATAACCAATGGGTGGTTTATATTGGAGTGGTTAATGTGCCTGTATAGCCCACCAGAGAATGATATATGTTTATAGGGGGACTGTTAAATAGCATATCCTTTGTCTGGCTGGAACTTTTGCTTTCAAACACATGCTTTTCTCATGTTTATTGGGATTGCTATTTAGAGGCAAAAAATAAAGTGATTACATTGGGCATTCGTCTTGCTTCACCTTGAGATTACAGAGTATCCTGCTGCAGTACTTCTCTCCCATCAATTGCAGCTGGGAAACCACTTGAGTGAGGCTTCTGTGATTAAACACAAGATCTGCCATTAGAGGTGCCCTTTGGGGTATCACAGTGGGACACTCAGCAATTGCGTCAACTTCTCCTATGAAAAGGGCAAGCCATTGTCACTTGAAAAACTACAAACTTGAGGAATGACTGCTATTGATTTGTGTTGCAGGTAAATATCTCTGGGTAAATACAGCAGACTTGTAATGAACCAGGCATCATAAAGTTGCACTTGGCTTTGATTAACTGGAGAAGGTAATGGGGGTTACATCAAAGGTGTGGTTAGCCCTCATGCCACCATGATACAAGGGCAATAACCCGCCACAGGAAGTGAAATTGAAATAGTTACAGAATCACAATTTATATCTTAGCCTTCTGCTGGAAGTATGGCTTTTATATGCAGTTATTGCTTTACTAGCATCTACCATGATCACACAATATAGTCCCCAGGTCACTTGTCTGGGTATAAAACAGTATTTGATTTGGACTTTCCTTGAGACTGTAACTTTATTGTTTAACAACTGATAAAGAACACGTAAACAAGGATCACAAACTGTTACTCCAGAACCAATAAATAGGGCTAGTGCCATGCAGCTGCAGAACGTTCTGCGGAGCACAGTATGAATCCTGTGCACAATACAGTTTAGAAAAACAGCTAGTTGCAGAAGGTTCTAACTTCATGAGCTCGTTGTGAATATATTCAAGTGTAAAATTTGGAGTAAAAATTGCATTTCTTTTTAATTTTTTTTAATCTGTTCAAGTTCTGAGCTTGACATTCACATTCATAACCACCTACTGCTGCAGTATTAGCATATAGCGACTAGCTGGTTTCAGAAGTGAGAAAGCGTATTTTTTTTCCCTCATTCATAGAAAGCTAGTATATGGAAAAAGATACAGTACAATAGCAAATAATCATCATATTTTAGTGTGAAGTTAAAAACAATTGTGGGACAGCAATTTAGGGTTCCTGGTCTGCACAGGGACCAGAGAGTTCATTTCTAATTAGGAGAGAAGTAAAAGAAATAAATTGAAAATGATCATCTGTCCTGGTAATGAATTCAGTTCCATCAGACAGAAGTTTACGACTGCGATTTTCACTTGTACGTTTTCCAAGGCAGCTTCCTGACTGGAGAATGGGGAGCCTGAGGGTTATTCCGACTCTGTAGGGAGCCGGCCCAGCATTTCACATCAAACTGTTTGCCTCCTCACTCTGCTCCTGCTCTGGGCAATCTGCGGTAAGTGTGCAGCAGCACTGAAGGTGCAATGTGACAGGGGGCGAAAGTGGGGAACTAACAAGAGCTGAGTTGCCCCTAAAGGGTTTTTTCTTTCTTCTTTCTGCTGAAACACAGGACAGGATCAATATAAGAGTCACTTTGAGAGGCAAAGTAAAAAAAACAGGAGAGCTGCCCCATCTTTAATACCTTGATGTTAGTGTGTGTGTTTTTTTAATGTGCTATATTTGTGTAGCGTCCAATAACCCCCAGTGAAGCCTCATACAGTACCAGTGTACCAGACACTAAATTGCACAACATTTTAGTTCTTCATTAAAATCTGATGCTTTGACTTATTATTTTGTGTCTGCTCTTGATAAGTGTTTGGTTGGCTACATGCCAGCTTCCGTCATGTTTTAAAAGAGAAATCCATGGCTTGATGTCAGATACCTGGAAAATGACTTGGATTTTAGATGTGTTATGCTGAAGGCATTCTAGGGAGCACTGAATACAGTTTGTTTGTTGCAATCTGCTTTTTGAGTAATTTTCCATTTCTCTGTAAAAACGAAACCAAAACTATGTGATACAAAGAATATTTGGGTTATCTTCCTCAGAGATGGAGTGGGTAACTTCCCCCCAGTGGTGAGGGAGGAGATCTGAGTTTGATGCACACTACCAATCTGCTAATTACAGAACAGATTACAAGAGGTCATATCCTCCTAGTTGTATAATTTCATTGTATTCGTATGAAATAATGTGTGCAAGCATGCATTTTTGTGCTGAAAAAACTTTCATTACAAATACTAATAATAATTGTAATCATAACCAGAGATATAACCATAGTCATGACCATACGTGTATTATAATAATATTATTGTTAATAATCCTTACCACCTTCGATATTGGCAGATATATATATATATATATTTTTTTTTTAAATACCTTACTGTATTCGTGTTCAGACTCATTTTTGAATGAGCATCAGCTCCCCTGTGCAAAGATGTGTAACAGTCTTGGCTTTGTCATAATTAAGAGCCTCCAAACAGGTGCCCCTAGTGGGAGTGGACTGAATAAATACAGACTGTCAGGATTATAGAGTCTCAGTGGGTCTGCTAAAGTGCTAGCTGAGCAAAGTGAGCATATTGTCATTCTGGATCTTGGCATGGAAACTCTCATATTCTCCCTCGGATAATGAAATCCAACTGTGAGTTTATGAGAAATCATGTAATAGATTTGTGCATACAGTATACTAAAAATGACA
This sequence comes from Acipenser ruthenus, assembly GCF_902713425.1. Taxonomy (NCBI): domain Eukaryota; kingdom Metazoa; phylum Chordata; class Actinopteri; order Acipenseriformes; family Acipenseridae; genus Acipenser; species Acipenser ruthenus. The sequence goes on along the minus strand of NC_081203.1, from coordinate 4,810,807 downwards.
AGTATAGTAGCCGTAAGCAAAAATAGAAGGAAAATAAACTATTTGTGCTTTGTCACTGTAGTCTGCCGTGGTTTGTGATCTGTATTGGACAGTAGTTATGTTTCCATTGTTGTATTATGTTCTAAATTCCTTCCATCCATCTTCATTTGTACTGCAGTGAGGACTGTAGGGAGATGAGCATTCTCGCAATGAGAAATAAACTAGCTGGTCCCAGAACGGGACACAACAAACCTTAGAATGTTGTGGCCAGGCAGATTCATTCTACTTAAAATCGTGTGCAAGGATCAGTATACCAATTCCTAATTTCAAGGGATTTGGTTGAACTAAATGGAAAGGCACAGGCTGGATTTGAAACGCAAATCATCCAGTTCAAAAGATGAACGTCTTACTATTCAACTGAAGAGCAAGCTCTGTAGTCGAGAGGCAAGTACGCTCGGAGGAGATTCATTACATTCTCCCACTGCTTAATCAAAGCTTGTTCTCGAGCATAAACACAAGAGGAGTTTCAATGTCAGGCTCCTAACCCCGACCACTCACTGTCAAACAGGATTAGGAGCGACTTTACAGAATCGTGTGTCTCGCAAGCCAGCATACATGCTTTAATAAAGCAAAGAACACGGACATTTGATTACCTGTTTCAACCACAGGGGTCAGGATTCTTCCCATAGGACTCCACTGTAATGAACTGGGGTCTCGGTTCATTGAACTGAATGGAAAGGCAAGGGCTGGATGCAAGCTGCACACTATACCGTTCAAAGACCAACGCCTTACCATTCAACTAAAGAGAAAGCTCTGTTGTAGAGAGTACGTTTCTTATGCTGAAGGCAGTATTATTAATGAGTCAGCTGCTAGGAGGAGAGATCAGTTACATGTTGATGGAGTTCTGACCCTGAGGGGGTAATGCCCTCTATTGACTCACCACTGCCAACACCTTGAGTGGGGACTACTGTGTGCTTAGCATCTGAGTACTGGTATAGCTATACGCAATTTGAAAACGAAGGTACTTTAGTGAGTATATGGCTGGATAAATGGTGTGAGGGAGATACAGTACTATGCAATGACAAGTGTTTAATATACTGCTTTTATAGGGTACTGTGGGTGGGTAAAACTAGATCAGTGCTGCAAATGAATGTCTGTTCTACTGTAGAGCAGCCCTTCACAAGCTGACTGGTTTCAGGATTTCGTGTTCTTGTTTTTATGTGTAAGTCAGCAAGCGAAACGAGGAGGAAACACTGTTTTGTGTTCACTCTTTAGCGCTCTCTTCTTTTGAAAGCCAAGAAGACTTTGCTTTAAATCGATTATTTTCATAGCTCTTGTACGTAGTCTTTCATTGAATCAAGATATATATATATATATATATTTTTTTTTTTTTGTGGAAAATATTCCAGGCGGTGGAGTCAATGATCAGAATTCATTTATGTTCTCCTTGACAGGTGCCGATACTCTCTTCACCCTAAAACTAAAAAAGATTAGGCTGTAATGGAGCGGTTCAATGCGCCACATTCATTGAAAGTGCTTATCAGCAACCGATTTCCTAATTGATTATCGGACAGATAGTATTCAACAATAATCGATGCAAAAAAAGGGTTGACTTCACAAAATGCAACTGAAAACATAGTTATGTATAATATATACATAATAATATATATGTGGGGAGCATCACAATATGTAAGCTGCAGAAGAAACCACGCTGAATCACTAGGATTAATTATTGATTTTCATGTTTTAAAAAAAAAACTTCTTGGGAAACAGATCATTACATGAGAAGGATATTTGATCAGTCGTTTGTTTCATTTTAATACAGCTTTGATAATCTTAAACTAATGAACAGATGGATCTAATTATAACTGAAGTCTTGTCCCATTAGACTGAAATGATTTACAAGTGCAGGGGTTTTAAGACAATAAGCTTTTGGTGTGTGCTGCCCTCTACTGGAGCCTCGAAGTATGTTCTCTCTTGAATCTAGAAACAAGTCTCATCTAATTGGTGGGGGAGAAGCTCTCAGAACATACATCCTGCACATAGCCACGGCTGCACATTGTTATGTCATGACATAGTGGGACAGATTGGCCTGAAACAACTTGGAATGTTGAAGTAAGGGTTCCTATTGTAAAGAATTACAGGGACATGGGCGTCAACATTCTTAGTATAATATATAGAATATATAGGGTATTGCTTACTGGCCTTGAGGGGGGTGAAAATCAGCTTATATCTTACACTGCATCATATACTAATTAAACAGTATAGCTAATCTTACTGTCATGTAATTGCCATCTGTTACAAATGGACAGTCGTGTGGTGCACAGGGTGAGTCATACAGCGCAGGTTCGAGTCCTGGCTGTGTAAAGCAGGGCGATCTTCGCTAGGGACTCTGAAGGGAGCGTCGCATTGACCCAGACGCTCACATGTGTTGGGAGGTAAAATCAGCAGGAACTGTTTATCCTCATCGCTCTACAGCGGACCCTGCTGGCCAGGCACCCAGTGTGCTCAGAGCGGACACCTGCAGGGATGATCTTTGTCCCCCAGAGGTCGGTAGCTCGCTGACATCCGCTCTCGAGTTCCTGGGTGTAGAAGAGGAAGCTGGCTTGGTCTCCTGAGCCACATGGGGAATTTCTGCAGTGAGGGGAAAAGCAATTGGGCATTCCAAATTGGGAGAAAATCAGGGGGAAAATTATAATTGGACACACTAAATTAAATAAAAAAAACAGGGTCTGATATATATTATATACAGATAGTAACTGACGGTCTAACACTAGTTTCTCTAGGCTGGACTAACACAATAAAGATCTGCTCTAGCAGAAGATACAGGCTGCATTTTCAGACTGGAGAGACTTTATATTACTGAACTCAGGCAGCTACAGGGGAGAATTAATCACACCAGAGGCAGTAAGTTCTTACTATGGCTCTTAACATGAACAGTTTTTCTGCTTGCTTCTGTGGCCTGTCCCCTTGTGAAACTGTAAATTGTACATTCCCTGTTTCCCTGAACCATAAATCAAGATATGTATGTGTGTGTGTGTGTGTGTGTGCGTGTGTATCTCTCTGCCTGCTGGATATCCAGGTGATTCTGCATGCTAAGAGAGAAGCAAAAGGAGCAGTAGAATAAGGAGATGTCTGAGAAGCCGTTCTAGGGAGGACAGCCATTGTCGCTTCCAGTTAAAGTGCAGTGGGCCTCTTTCACACTCTGGTCATGTTGTTTTTTTGCTACATCCCGCCTGCAGGAATGGCAAGACTTGTCAAATTAGGGCATAGCTCTCTGTGTGGTTTGTTAAAAGAAAAATCAAAGATGCCTCTCTCTTTGTTTAAAAGCTTTAAATGTTTTTGGAGGCAGTTAGAAAGGGTAGGCTACTGCAGAGATTGTACACAATGACATTGTTGTCTGCCCGGCGCATCTGATACTTTGACTCTGTCCCCCTGACCGTCATTTCTTGAAGCCACTGGGTAGCACTGAATGCTCTGACAGGAGCGGACCTGGTAATCGTATGGTTCCTGGGTGGTGCAGTGTTACATAATGCATAATGATGACAGACTACAGAAATACTCTCATAACTACAATCAGTTTTACTTCTTTATTAGCTATGTGAGTGTGGGGGTGGGTGTGTGGGTGTGTGTGTCAAGTTTTGAACTCACACTTCCCATACTCCATACTTCGTTATCTGGGCTCCTAGCAAAAAAGGTCATTTAAGCGTTAAGGCTGGTTTGTATAGTTGAAAGTCAACATCAGAAATTACAAGTGCTTATAGTTTTGCATTGTCATGCATGCTATTAGTGACACACAGCAGATCATAAATGGATCGTAAACACTAGTGCTATACCCCAGTATATTATACATCCACCCCTCATGATGTCGCCCCTCGCTACACTGCGGGTTCGGATATATCGCGGTGCTGGAGTTGGCTCTCCATTTTTACAGTCTAACTGTGCGTGCCTCTGAATATTATTCACCGCATTAGATCATCATTTGGTTGTTGAATTTGCTGTAGAATTTGCATTTCTAATATGCGCCTGGAAATCAGAATTAAACTCTATCGGCTGGTTTCACAGATCCCGATTAGCACTACTCTTGGATTGTTAATTCGGGTAAGGTAGTCCAAGACTGCTGCTAATCAGAGTCTGTGAAACTAGCCGTTAAGCACACCTTAATCCTAATCTTAAACTGCCTTAAATTCTTTCAGTTACATATATGTCTGCTCTACCTCAGACTGGGTCCTAGGAGTCCCACGTTGTTCCAACGTGATTTCTAATGGCATATGTTAACATACGACGCTAAGATAAGGTCCTGCAAGGACTGAAAGTGTTCAGCTATCGTGTATTGTGCTGCACAATATCAGTAAACTGTACGTGGTGAAACTTATTGTAAAAAATCAGTGAGCTTCATAGTAGGTACCGTACCACCGTGGTTTAAAACCTGGCCTAAAGGTGACAAGATTGAGAAGAAAAAAACAATCAAGTGATTTTTTTGTGGCTGATGATTTTAAGTATGTTCTTTTATAGAGAGAGGCCTCTTGCTGAATTTAATTTGGGATATGGCTGTAATGCAATTATACTGCAGCACCCAGGAGTAGCTGTAATGTGTTGTTCTCATCTCATAATTGATCAGTAGCCGGTTTTCCAATTCCATTATCCTGAAAGACAGAATCTGGTGTTACTGATTTACATGAATAAAGCAGTAGCCTGACCCGTTACTAATACAGTTTTGTGAAGCAGAGCCATCGGCTGTAGCTCCACTCAGATAATGAACCCATAAGAAAGGGAGCGATTCTTTTATGTGTAAAGTGATATTGGAAATGGAAATGGAGAGCTAGAATAAAAAATGGAATACAAATGAAAAGCTGTCATTCTCATAAACACAAGATGTGTGCACATTTTGAACTCCCCCAGGTTAGTTTGTAATGAATATTATTTTTCTCTCATCTTTCTAAACCAGTTTTATTACCAAAAAAAACCCACAAAAACTTGTTCTGTATCATTGTCTTTTATTTATTTATTTTTTGTTTAATTAGTTGTTTTAATTTTTGCTCCTCACTAATAAAGACCTAGATTTTCAGTAATGCAGCTGATAATGGATTAGCGAAGTTTAGCGAGCCATCCGCTGTCCCAAGTCCTGCGTAGTCATCTTGGGGATGAGAGCACCAGTATAGTACCTGTATCAAATTGGGGGTGGGCTGGGGGTCAGGTATTAAATTACAATGAAAACAAAAGCTTGTTCCAATGTAAAGAAGTGCTGTAGATTAAAGAACTTCAAAATAGGTTAATACAGTGGTTTTTAACCTGTGGTCTGTGGACCCCTGGTCTAAGGGGTCCGTGAAAGTTTCAGATCCCAGAAAAGGAATGCAATTCTTTATTCAACCACTTATGAAAGTAAATCATAATTCTCTTCCATTGCAAAAGTATCTGAATCGCCCCACATACAAGCCCAGACCCCGGTGGTGTTGTCGTTAACATACAGTCCCGCGCCGTGCTGTTACGCTGCGTGAAACGCAGTGCGTATTGAGCTTGAAAATGGATCTGTAGGCTTAAGACTGGAAGTGTACCGACAAGTGCTAAGCAAAGAAAGGCAGAAAGTGAACTTACTGCTCCTACTACCAGTAAGAAACGAAAAAGGGAATGCAATGACAGTGTTACAGAACCTTGAAAGAAAACAAGGCGATATGACCCAAATTGAGTGAACTGACAACAGGAAAGACACTTGTCTATTCAGCCACCAGTGTGAATAGGAAATTCCTAACGCTGGCAAACCTCACACGAGCGCAGAACACCTGTTGCTACCTGCAGTGAAGGACATGGTGACAGCAGTGCGGAGTGAAAAAACAGCCAAGCAACTTGATGTAATACCTCTCAGACTATACTGTTGCATGCCAAATTCATGAATCAGCTTATAGCCTGAATCAAGAGGAGCACTTAGTTTGCTTTGCAGTTAGATGAGTCCACAGATATTGTCAGTGTCGCCAATTTACTTGTATATGTGAGATATGTTTGAAAGTGAGCTGTTGGAAGATTTGTTGTTTTGTCACCCTTTACCATCTCGAACAGGAGCAGAAGATATATTGAGTGTACTTGATGCTTTCCTGAAAGAAAAGGATACGGACTGGGGTAAGTGCATAGGGGTTTGCACAGACAGCGCACATTCAATGACAGGTAGTTTTGCAGGATTGGTTGTATGCGTTCATAAAGTAGCCCCTGACATCCACTGGGAACATTGCAGTATTCACCGGGAAGCACTGGCAGCTAAGAAAATGCCAGCCAACATGAAAAGTGTCTTGGACACTGCTGTGAAAATAGTTCACTTTATCAAAGCTTGACCAATGAGCTCGCATATGTTTTCAGCACTGTGCACTGAAATGGGCAGCGAACATGTGAGTTTACTTCTTCATACAGAAGTGCCGTGGCTGTTAAGAGGCACAGTGCTTGTACATTTTTTCGAGCTGCATTCAGAAATGTCACCTGGAAAACGAGGCAAGGCTTTGTCGGCTTGCTTACCACTGATATTTTCTCATGACTTAATAACCTCAACATTGGACTGCAAGGAAAGAACATAACACTTTTCAGGTGCATGACAAAATCGAGGCCTATATCAAGCAGCTTCAACTCTGGGCTTGTCTATTAAGAGGAAACAACTTGGACACATTCGAAACCCTTGACAGCTTTTTGGCTGAAAACAAGTTGACACTCAATAATGGCGTCAAAAGCGAAAGAGAGGAACACAAATGTCAGTTTTGCCAGTACTTCCCTGAAATGAGCAACAAAAATGACTGGATCTGAAACCCATTTGTAGCAGACCGCAACTCTGGTTCCAGTCTAACAGCTAAAGAAGAAGAGCAGGAACTGCTTGCCTGATTATTGGTTGAAAAGAAAGACGGAGTACCCTGATGTGGCAGATCAGGCCATTATAAAGTCTTGATGCTGTTCACAACCACATACTGATGTGAAAGTTGGTTTTCAGCCTTGGTATCAATAAAAATGAAGGCGATCTATGACTGAAACTACCAAAACTTCACTCGCTTTGTGCCAAAAAGCAAGCTCCACCATCTCATTAGAACCGACGGATAAAATGGTAAGTTCACATAATTGTAACTTTTTTTTTTTATTGCCAGTAGGCTTAAATTATCTTTATTTTATTTATTTATTTAGTTTATTTATTTATTTACTGGTGTGTTCTCATTTTTGGTCCAAGCCTGCTTGCAAGATATAATAGACAGGGGCTAACGTGCTTCTGCACCCCTGTTACCTGTCAAATCGGGAGTCAGATCTTTGCCCTGCAATTTTAAAGTAGGAAATAACCAGCTGGACCAGGTTTGCTGGCACAATTTAATAGTGAATCGTACTTGATTTGGCTGACAGAAGCCATGTTTTGAACTCAAGCAGCACTGACACCATATCCTTTCATCTTTAGTGGACTTGACAGTGTGTGCGGAAACGCTGTGGATCCCACACCTAGCAGTTCAAATGTCTAAACAAAGGTTTTGGTTTTTTTTTCTCTGGGGGGTGAGAGAACCGGGCGTTATTCATTCATATTCAGTAACTCCTGTAGCCTTCGAGTACTGGACCTCTCTGTGCTATGTGTAGTCTGGGAGCATTGAAAGTGCAGCTGCATTAGATACATGTACTAGGGAATGTCTTTCTCAAGTGTCAGACGGATTGCATGTCTTTTTTTTTTCAAGAATCTTACAAAAACCAATACGTCCTTAACCTTGCTCATTGCTCTGGTTTTATCAACCCTAAGATTGAAATCCAGTAAATGGCCATGAAATTCAACGCAGACTGATGCTGAGGAGTGCTGGTTTTATTTACTGTGTTCAGACTGAAAACAGGAAAAAAATTCTCCGGTATGCAACGTTGCAAAATGAGTGTACAGATTAAATTTAATATTTTTTCTAGTTTCAAAACGTTAACTTTTTATTTTTTTTAAGAATGAAACATAATTACAGGAATATAGAGAATTAAAATGAAAAATATACATTTTCAACAAGAGACAACATAATCACTGTACAAAATGAATTGTTTTTAGCGCCGGGTTTTGCTGCCAATCTGCATAAAAAGAGCCTTTTAATTGTTTTGTGGTCCTGGAGACAGGGAAATGATTTCACTTTCCGTGGGTACTCAGATGTTCAGTACTTTGCCCTCGTCTGGTATTCACAGTGAACAGTGATGAACGCAGATGTTTTTGTTCAAATGTTTCTACTACTATGAATTTTAAACCTCAAAACACGCATCCACCAATCAAGAAGCACCATTTGCGCAGGCTGCCTTGTGTCTGACCGCTGGAAGAGTCAAACAGATTCTGTTTGCTACATTTAAATTAGCCATCTTGACATCCCAGTTGCTTTTCTAAAGTATCCACTACCACATACTCGAAGTAAATGAATATATCTTTGGGAGCCAATAGAGTTGCACAGAGCAAATTGCTTTTGTTAGAGTTTTGCTTTCACTTTCTCTTGTATGGTCCCTGCTACCTAAATAAAAAAGAATATTTACTAGTTTTATATGCAGTCAAGCCCTAATTTATCTACCTTGATAGATGACCTTGTTTGAATGTTGTCAGCTGTGCGCTTATCAGGTTTCTGTAGTTAACCATGTACACGCAACAAACAATGCTGACATTAATGTACAGTGCAGCTGAAATCTGATGCACATACGGAACTCAGTTTGTGAGTGTTGGTAGGAGGGGTTGTGGGTTTCATGTTGCTTTACTCCATCTGTTTGTGTATGTTGGTAGGAGAGGTTGTATGTGTTCATATTGCTTTACTTTGGCATTAAATCCAGTCCAATTTCACTGTGAAGCTTGATGAAATGTATGCACCACGCCTACAGTACCCTCTGAATATGTTATGCTACATATTAATGAAGTCAGTTATTATAGTCCAGTAGACAAGCATTTCAGCTGTCTGCATTCTTCATAGTGGATCTTACTAAACTTAAGTCTGCTAAACTAAAACATTAATTTAATTTCTGTACAGTGTTACGATTTACTGTTTGAAAAAGTATTTGATCAATGCATTGATATGCACCATAACAAACAGTAAGTATGGAAAACACTCACTTCTCACACCATTGACCTGGGCCAGAATCCAGCTCAAGTCTCTTGAGTCTGTGAAAGATGATGCTACCCTTCCCTAGATGATCATTACGATGCATCCAAAATACATTTATCAATCCACATGATCAAGTAGCCATCTGGTTTCAGTCTTAACTGTGCTATAAGCCTAGCGGCCCTTGTCTTACAGCTGCAGTAAATCCTATTAAAATCATATGCAATGTTAAACATCTAATGACATGGTTACAATGGTAGGTAAAAAAAAGTTCAAGTAAAATAAATGTAAATTTTATGATCAAATGTCTTCTCTCTGCCAAGTTAACTGCGCTAGGATACCTGTGCGTGGAAGCATAGTACCAATTGACAAAGTGTTTCTTTTCTTTTTTGTTTTGCAGGTTATTTCGGCCATTTCAAGAGTCTCCCATCACAGCATTGCACAAATTAAAGGGATCAGGTGAGTCATTGTGATCCTGGTACAGGTGTTAGACCTTCTACGAGTGTCTGTTAGGGACGACAAGTAGACCAGTTACTGATGACTCTTGGGGTGCTGCTCGGGAACAGACTAGAAGCACTTTCCCCAGCGCTGTGGAATAGAATGCTGCACCCCTAAAAATCAAATAAGGCAACTCTTTATAATAACACAAACAGTTTTTAAAAGTTCTTTTTTAGTGCTCTCTGAACCTCTGTGTCCATCAGTTACAGTTTGTCAATAATGTTTATAATGTACACTATATAGCACACTGACAAAGGCACTAGCCGAGACATTTGTCTATTTGACTGTCGCTTATAAGGTTGATCTCCCAGATAATTAGACTTGTTGTACCATTACGGCTCTCTGATTGATTGTCTGAATAGCTTTCTGTGATGTGCAGTTGGAAGCATATGAGGTACTACAGTCCGAAGCTGAAAAAAAAGAGCTAGAAGCACTCAGGATTAATGATAATGGCTCAGCAAGGCCCATGTGTTTGCATGCTGTGCGTCTGTTCATGCACATTACTGGTAAACAACTAGGAGATTTAAGACACGTCTCATACACACGCTATATCTCAAGCATGATTGGCTCTCTGAGTTTTATGTAAAATAATGACCATGTATTAGCTTTGAATGGAAAGCCTGCTTTGATCATGATCGCTGACTGGCATGTCCTGTACAAAGCATAAAATCATGTACTCCACAGCTCTGTCTGACAGCCTGTAACTTGCTTCAGAGAATGCTGTTGGAGGTCCATATTGCCTGCAACTTCCCTCTAAACCACGACTGTAGAAGTGGCAGATTTTGCAATCCTGTTTTTCCGAAGTGTTGTCTTTTTTCTAGACTTATACATGATACTTTGGGCTGTATATTTTTCACGGCAGAAAGTGGTTTATTTCACGGTCTAAAAATGGACATTTCAAAATATATTTCACGATTAAACATGATTGATTAATTGTATAATATTTATACAATACGTTGCTGTCCACCTTTTAAAAACATTCTATTTTCCCCTTCAGTGAATAATCAAAAAAGACACGTAAAATGTCCTCTTCTTGTACTGGACAGAGTGATATTTCTGATCTTTGATGCAGCTGGTGTATTTTTCGTTGAAGACATTTTAAAGAAATCGTGCAGCGTGTTCAATCATTTACCAAAAGCAAACTAAACCGTCTGCCAGGTTCCTATATACAGTTTAACAGGGAGTGCGTCCATAAGGCAAACATTTGCTGTATTTATTTTTAAGTGGTAAACAATCTGTATATATACACTATCCTTTCAGAAATGGGAATTGTCACAGGGAACTACATATTACATGGCAATGGGTGCATTTCAAATTTTAAAATCTGTGATAACCGTCTTAATGATACTGTATGTGGTGCTTGTCATGAATATCCTTTCCCACTTTGAAATGTTTAACCGGTACTGTATATACTGTAGAAAGTGATTCATCCAACAAAGCACCATATAGAAAAAACATTATGACAGAGCATGTTTTAACTGGGCTTGGCCTGTCCTCGAAACAGTGTAATTAGTTGATTCCAGATAGCTGGGACATTGTCCTAAAGATATTGCTCTGTTTAAATCAGAAGGCATTTACTCTTTGCAGCTGCTCCATCAGGCAGATGTGCGTGACCATGTCCTACTGAGAGCAGAGTCTATTTTCTTCCTAGGTTTTAAATAGTTGTGTACGGATGATGGGGGGGGGGTGTGATTGCTAATACTATCCAAGGGGCTTTTTCCAAAACTGTAGAGACTGAATCAGTGTTATTCTACTCCAGATTCTGACTGTCTCCCAACAACTCCCTTCTAAGAGACAAGTGGTTGCAGGAATGTATTCAGCGCCTCTGTCAGTCAGCCAAGAGGAATAGAAGATCTTTTCAGCACCTTTCCTGTTTTACTTGTTTCTTTTAGTTTTTAGCCACTTTGAGGTCACGTTAATTAACCAGTTAGTCCCTGACAGTATCTCTTTCTGTCTTTTGCTGCAATGGAGCTTGGTGTCATCCTGGTAAATTTGGCACGCCTTGGGCATTTGGCTCTCTTGGAGTGCCCATAAATGCCTGGTTTGAAGGTAGAAAACACTACAGATGAAGTTTATTAATTTGAGAAAAAAAATAGGTGCTGACAGTTAAAGTTGTTACCATTAAACTTCTCAAACAGAGTACAGTATAACCCTCCAGCTAATGGTCAAGGCCAGCTCCACTAGACTCAAGACCATCTGGATGCACGATAATACAAAGTGTTTTAATACAGTAGTAGTGAGGATTCTTCTAAACTCTCCAGTACCTTGTCAACGACTTGTAACATAACTGGAAAACAACCTAGAGCAGCAACCACACATCATTGTGTATCTTCAATTACTGACAGGGTGCATGTTATTGATCAACTTAATGCAGAAGAGAGCTACTGCTCCCTGCTTTTCTGTTGTGCTGTGCTCTGCATCAAATGCATTGCTAGTAAAATACCAGGACTTGTGTACAGTACAGTACGTCCCCTGAGTAAACTCTGAAGTGCAGCATTGCAGTCTAGACAAACCTGTCTTGTAGTATTAAAGTTTAAATGTAACACAATTGTGAACCCAGTAGAGTCTGTGCATGTGTACTGTCAGTCTAAGATTAGAATGTCTTACAGTTTTCCAGCACATATTTTGTGCTTTAAAAGCTTTTTTTTCCTGCTTCAACTGCTGTTTGTGAACAGATTAGCCTTTCTTTACAAGTCGTTTTTACTCGCTTGCTTGGTTTAAATTAATTTTTTTAAATAATATTCCGTTGTAGTCATCACACCTAAGTGACTTTAAAACTCAGGAGTCAAAAACTTCCCTGTGGCCTCAATGCAGCTCTAAGTACAGCTGGTACTCCAGAGTGTAACCATTAACCTACCACACGTGTGTGATGTGTTTCCTGCAGCCACTAACGAGAGAGTGTTGCAGGGGGACAGGTTAATGGTTGCACTCTGGTGTACCATCTGTAATTGGGGAATAGACACGCTTAAGAGCTGTACTGGGGGCGCAAGGTTGTGTTGATTGAAACAGAAAAGGGTATACAAAGTGAATCTAAACTACGAGAAGAATACATTAGTTAACATAACGCTGGTGTTTCATACCAGCACTAAGTTTGTTAAGAGGATACTGAGCAACCCAGGTGTAACATGCTTTGCTTTGCAGTGGCTAAATGTATCAGCACTGCAGAAGTTTGCCCTTGCAAGGGACACACGTGCACAGGATCTCACGCTTTAGTCAATAACTGATGGGCCAGCTTTCTGTGCTTTTAAAAGGCTGCTTGCAATTACATTGTGCAAGCCTGCAGCACTTTGTAAGTGGATGCATCTTGATAGAATCTTGATTTCATAGTTATTACCAAAGTCGGTGCAAATTGCTTTTTTTCCACAGGAAATTTGAGAGTCATGTATTTGATATAGGAAGCTAATTAATAATTATAAATTATTTTGAAGAGCTCTGTAAACTAATAAATATACCAGCATACTGTTGTGTTTCAGTAAACACACAAAATCACATGTATGCACAAACATAAATTATAACTTGCTCTTTGTACATGTCAGAAACAGCCCTTGTAAACATATGAAACATATACTGCACTTTGGCATTTGTTATAAACTTGTGCATTACAGTACACTTATGCAAAAACCTTCTGACAGCTACTGTTCATGAAATCCTGTATGCAATCTATATTTTAACAGTGCAACACAGTGTTTTTCTTAGATTATATAAATAGTTTAATGTTATGTGCTTGTAAAAAAAAAAAAAAATATATATATATATATATATATATATATATATATATATATATATATATATATATATATATATAATTATTTTTATGCAATTTCAATAGAAGGATGTAAAATCTCCCTTTTTACAGTGGCGCAGCACCATGTTCTAGCACAGGTTAAACAGCAGATAGAAATTCCCATCACCAAACCTCCAGCGCAAACTGATCTCGGCACTCTCTGTCTTCAGAGCAGTGGGGCACGATGAAATCTGACTTTTACGGGAGGGATTGATTAAACAGGAGGGTGTTTTCTAGCAACTACATCAGTATTACTACTGTAAGTAAGCAGTTTGTATGGATTAAAAAGTCCCATCGCAATAGCCGCTGCAGTGTCCGCTTCCCTGTATTGATTGTCTTTATGGTGTGCAGGCATCTCTCTGAAATCGAAAAGCACTTGAGTTTAATTAGGGTAAGTTGGGCAGATTTGATTGGCAGTGGGCGGGTTGCCAGCTCTGTCTGGCTACAGAAACAGCAGGCTGACAGCAGCGTTTAATCGCGGATATTTACAGACGTGCTTTCTAATCGTGTCAGTAATGGAAGCACATGCTGCATCAATGGCAGGCTTGAATTCTCTGAATTGAATTGTCAGAAGGAATTCTCTGCTGGTACGAACAAGCTGAGTATGTTCCATGTGTAGATTTAGAGGAGCGGCACTCTATAGTCACACTGTATAAGGCATGGCATCATTTACACTAAGACTTACCTTCTTGGGTGGGTGAATATTGGCAGCCTGGCTGACGAAAGCCCCCTCGGATATATGTAATGAACTTTGATTGACTGGTTTGCAGAATGAAAAGATTAACTGAAGTGCTGAAGTACTTTCACAGGTCTGAGGAATTCCTTTGACATTTAATGTCTTGCCAGGGAGCGATGCCAAGGAGGAAAGGATTCTGTCTGTGTCAATTCTGCTCCTTAACTCAGCCCTTATCCTTAGCTATTTCACTCAATGTCAGTTTCAGTGGATCTCTGCAGCCCCTGACAAAGAACACCTCTTGTCACGTATTGTACAGGAAACTGTGTCATTCCACGGTCCTTGGTATTTTCAGGTGCTAATCAGTTTAATCATGTCGCTGACAGAAAGGATGGCATCTGAAGTTTGAGATTAATCTGGACATGATGGGATAGATCAAAACCTTCAGGACAGTTGCTTTCCATATGATCATCCTTTTGTGTCGGTTTAGCATCATTCTCTGTTGTCATTTCAAGTTTGATTAGATGGATTTGTCGCCCGTGGAGAGAAAATATATATGAGATGTATTAGAGGCACCCCTATGAACTCCATCACACGCTGCCCTCCTAAACAATAGGTCTAGCAGACAAACGCTTGGACAAGTCTTTTGTGAAGTATTGTTTCGAGTTGATCTTTTATTGCTGTTAGGGGATTCCTCCGTAACCCAGTAAACCAGCAATAAACTGTCATGCCACCCCCAAGTGAAAGTACATCAAATGAAAGTAAAAAAAGGAAATCCCCCATTCTGTAATGCATGCAAATGTGTGATTACAATTATACAACAGCAATAGTGGAAAAGCAGAAAGCAGTGTGTGACTTCTCAAGGGGCATGATAGTGGGTGCCTGTGTGAAGCCCCTCAGTGCAGTGGCTGTATTGACCAACATGCCCATCAAGGCAGTCTCCTGGGCATTCCTGAAATGGCCACGTTTGCAGAAAAACATCAGTCACAAGTAGGTCACGGAAGATGAAGCCTGCAGACAAGTCAAATGGAAAATTATGTTCAAACTTATGTGCAGTACACAACGTTTTTGCATATACTGCTGTAAGAATTATCGGATGAAGCGAAGCGCCGCTAAGGGACGCAATGCAACGCGACGCGACATGCTGGTGTGTCCCAGGCTTAAGTCTTTCCAAATATGCTTAACTTCAGTGTGTATAGTGTCATTGTTCTCCAGACTAAAACCATTGTGTTCTTGGAACAGAGCTTGACAATGGGTTATAGTATTAGTATCCCCAAGCTCCCTGCGCTAATGCCTGCAACAAGAATAATGTTGGTTTAGGGCTGTTTTTGTGCATGCCTAATCAAAACCACATAGTTAGTAGTTTGTCTGTTCGCTCACTCATTAAATTCTGTTTTACATTTCAGTGGCCTTTGATGATGCTCTTTCCCTTTTGGTTCAGCGATGCGTTGGTGCTGCCTCAGCTTGTCTGCCTAGTGCAGCATTCAGCACCAGGAGGCTCTGAAAAGCCTAGAGAGGTCCAGTCCCCCTTTCTGGATACCCATTTAGTTGTAACTCCAAACTCAGGAACTGCCAAATTTGCAAGAATGCGTTCTTTGGGTGACTGCAGCAGCTGTTTTTCAAGGTGTCCAAGAAAATAAAGATGCAGCCATACTTAACCGTGTGCACTCCGCTCACAGTCTGATCGGTCACTGGAGATCTATTCCCCTTCTCAAACTGCCTGGAAGAATAGAATGGATTTTACAGTTCACTTGTTAAAACTGCCTTTGCAAAACTCGCATCTCTAATGAGCTTTACGTTTTGCACTGTAGCCAGAACTCTTTCACCTAGGAGGGCATTACAGACTATTTAGAGTGAAAAACATCTGATCAATCTCGGAAATAACAATAGCTTTGTGCATGTACATTAAAAGTGTTTTTTATTGGGGCTCCCAAGTGGCGCATCCGGTAAAGGCGCTCCGCGTGGAGTGCAGGATGTGCCCTATAGCCTGGACATCGCTGGTTCGAGTCCAGGCTAGGTCGGCCAGGGTGTCCTCGGCTCACCGCGCACCAGCTTCCCCTGTGGTCTGGCCGGGCGGCTGTGGGCTCACCTGTAAGCTGCCCAGAGCTGTGTTGTCCTCCAACACTGTAGCTCTGAGGTGGCTGCTTGGTGAGCCTGCAGTGTGTAAAGAAGCGGGCAGCTGACAGCCCACGCTTCGGAGGACAGTGTGTGTTCATCTTAAAAATAATTGCACATTCTAAATTGGGAGAAAATAATAAAATAGTTGGCGACCACTAAATAAAAAAAAAAGTGGTGTTGATTGGCTGCTTTATACAGCGTTGTGGTTACAGTTTAATTTAATCTGTAGGTCTACAAAGGTTTTCATTGTAACCTTCTACAAGGAGATATCAAACCCTGGCGATCAGTCCATTGTATTTCAGATTTGTATTGAGTTCTACATGAGGTAATTGGCTCAATCAGATATGTCTGTTCTGGGATGTCCTACCTAGTCTAATCCAGACTGATTTAGCAGTGCCCGTGCAGGGGCCCCAGAAACAGTTGCAAAAGCCTCATTGTGACAAGATGTTGATTCAGGATAATTTGCTTGACCTGAGTATTTAAGGTCAGTAAAATCTTTCTGCCACCAGACAGCAACATTGCAGGACATATCAAACGTCCAGTTCTCAAAACGCCAGCAGTGATTTTAACTGTGTCACCGAATCATCGTCCACAGCTAGTAATGCAGCATGACAAGACTGATCGTGCATCTGCAGTTCAAGACCTGCACATCAAAGTTCAAAACCTTAAAGGGGAAGCCATCTCAACCACAATATTCTACTTAAGATGACTTCCCCTTTTAAGGTGGTATTTTAAAAAAAAAACATGATATTCTTGTTTTTGAACATCAAGACTGCTTTGTGCGCGTATCACATGTCACAAATTCTTCTCAAATTTTGTAATACAATGGGATTGTCTCTTAACATCCGACCCTCCTGGATATGGATTATCTAAGAAAATTCTAGTATTCAGGGGGGTTATCAAAGTTGAAGCATTTTCTTTAACAAAATGCAGGAGTGATAATGACCTGAGGCTTTTAATACAAATTGAATTGATCTTTTCAAACCCAGACACATATGTTTTAAAGATGTAGCAAGAGACACCCTTACATTGTATAATCCAGAAGGGGGGGGGGGGGGGGGGGATTATTAAAAAGAACCAAAAAAACAGCAGTTTCCTTGGGGCTAAATTAGCAAGCCTTTTGTTCACTTTTCAAAAGCATAGTTGAGATGCCACTGAGTTGCATGATTCTACTCAATGGGTTTAAAGCAGCATGTTTGTGAGTCCAGCAGCATACATTACAATGGATTTGGAGTTGGTTGGTCTCGTTTTCTTTGATGCTACATAAAGGGGAAGCTGTTTACCGATGTGTGACGTCAAACCACCCCATGCCCCTCACTGTGGCTCCCGTCGAGGCTCATGGAATCACAGATTGATGCAAAAAATAAATTGAGGGTACTTGCGTGTGTAGAATAGCCAGGAGTGAGGCGATCTCATAAACCATGAGGGAATGAATGCTAAGATGTAAAAATAAAATACTGTTTTATGACCCAACCTACAGTCCTGTTTTATACCAGCACACAATCATCTTCAAGTAAGAGCTCAGTTAAAGTTGTGCATTTTCCTATCGCCAGGGCTGGTCTTGTGCAAGGAATGCTGTAACTTGATGAATTCGATTTGCCCATTGGAACAGGTGCTAGCAAGACCGGATGGCTAGGTGTCTTATGATGTGATTTTATTTCTTCTTTGCTGCTGAAGATAATCTCACCCTGGGTTGTGCCATAGAGACTGATGTTCAACACTGCAAGCCCTGTGATGTTCCTGATCACAGTAGCTGCAGTGTTGAACTGAAATCTGAAATATCAGAATGCGCTATTGATCTCCCAGTAATAGCTTGTTCAGCAGCTAAGAGACAGGAACCCTCCTGCAAGCCCAGGGCTCTTACACTCATCTCCTGCTTACCTGCACAGTGTAAAGAGATCAGAATAACTGAAGCCTGGGCACTTACAATTGTTTCTTTGTCTGTACAGTGAAGATTTTCCCTGTCTATTTACAAGTGTAGCTCAGTGACTTGGGTGCATACCAGACCCTGCCATAACAGACCCTGCATAACAGACCCTGCCATTTCTGTGTTGTGTTCTACACAACACAGAAATGGCAGGGTCTGTTATTTTGCTATTTAACTTAAAACACCCACACAAAAAAATATATGTGCAATATTTAGAGCAGTTCATTTGTCAAGGGCCCTTGCACAGTAATGTATAGTTCATGCTGCTGTAATTTCTCAATCGGATAATTGGAATGCGTTGTTTGACAGCCTTCCCGGTTTGTAAATGATGTCGGCTCCAACTGGTTCAAAATGCTGCAGCCCGAGTGCGTTCATAACACATTACTCCAGCTCTTAAATCACTGCACTGGCTTCCTGTTAAATTCAACCTTGAGGTCAGTGAATGCTGAACCTTTGGTAGTTCCTAGAAGTTATCTAAAATGTGCGAGGGTCTTTGCTCTGCTCCCTGCCTGTGGAGCTGCATCCCAAGTCATATCAGGAAAGCTGGCACATTCAAATCTTTAAATCAAATTAAAAAATGTATCGGTTTGCGTCGGCTTATTGTTAAACTGGATTGACTGGCAATTGGCTCTTTTTATTGTTGTTTTGAGAATTTTTATTGTAAAGTGCACTGGCGCACTGGGAATACTTGTCCTTTTTGTTACCATTCATGCTGAATTGTGTGTTGGTTTTGTTTTGTGGACCGGCCGTAGCACATCAAAGTTTTATTAGATGTAAGGTATTCCAGTTTGCAAGCATTTGAGGTTTAATTAAATGGTGGCATTTTGTTTGTTTGTTGTTTTAATGTTTTGTACCTTTGTACTTATGCCTGTCTTGTCTGAGGAAAGCCACATTGTTTTAGGCAGCCTTGATTCCTTGAAACTTAAATTAAGGTTTTATTTTTGTTCACTCGGATTTTATATAATTTTTGTTCTGTCATTGAACACCATAAAAAGCGATTTGCTTGCACATATTTGTTTTACTCATGGGCCTGTGGTTTCAGATTCACGTTTGAGAGTACAAAGAATTGCAGAGTGACGTTGCTTTTAACCTCTTTCACAGATCAATATGGGTTACACTTTTGTTTTAAAGCTTTTTTTTTCTTTCTAAATCACATTAAAAGGAAGTGAAGCATCTACTGTGTGGTCCTGGTTTAACCATTAGCAGATGTTACACGGAGAGCCAAGGTCAAATCCACTGTGTTGTCTCCTGGCAAAGCGGTCCTGAGCTGCTTGAATAAAGAGCGCTTGCTTCTTCCTGACCTGGTATCCGCTGATGTGCATGCAAAAAAACATGATACATCCACTGAACCACGACTTCATTAAAGACACTGAACCACTGGCATGATGATGGGCCACACTGTATTCCAGAGGGGGGAGTTGTCCATCTTAAGGCTTGATGAAAGTCTTGCTGTAGTCCTGTCACCAAGCTTGAGCATCCCACAGCAATCGTGTGGCTTTGTGACAACGCCACCTGAATGGCAGCAAAGAAAAACGTATTTGCCATGAAGAAACCGTTGTCCGTTGTTTAAAATGGTTTTGCTTGTGTTCTCTCTCCCAGGCCGTTCCCTTCCGAAGATACAGCAGAGAATGAAGATGACGTGTACAGGAGCTTGGAGGAGCTGGCAGAGTAAGTGTTAAAAGCCAAACACTGATTGAACAGGACAGGGCGCAGCATGCCTATTAGCAGTCATTAAAATCCCTTTTATTGCGGCGTGGGGGGCCTAATGAATTTTTCGGTTTCCATGGCTACAATCAAGACGTTTTAACGCAGTGACACTGTGAGAACAAGGGCAGTTTGGGAGACGATAAAGAGCCATCAAAAGGTAGATTAAAAGCCTCAGAAATAACAATAGGCTTCAACTTTTGATTATCACAGAATAATTATACGCTGCCAGTGTCAAACAAGAATAGACACTGCTCCATGCTCCTACAGCCAATGGGATTTGCAATGTTAATTTTGCGACTGGTGGATTCTGCACATAACTGGCTTGCACAGATCATGGTAATATAACAAAATGAACTATCAAAGTCCACACAGTATCTTTGGAAGAATGTAGTAAAGATGAACCAAGAAATTGTGTTTACTGTGAAGCTGAACATTATTATTAATTCATTTTATATTAATTCAGATGCCATATAGCCCTATGTTAAAGGTCCATTTTCTTACACAATGGCCTTTCCGTTGTTTCAAAAGATACAAAGTAATATAATCGTTCTGCATCAGAAACACTAACTCTGAATTTCAGTCAGGAGCTTTCAGATCTACACCAAGAGTTTGATCTTTTTAAGCAACTGGGTCTTTAAATGCAAATCCAGTAATATTTGGTTCTCATCTTAAATTGAGCCACGATAAAAAAGAGGTCAACTTCTAATCAATCTGTGTATTACAGTTAAGCCTGCATTAGATGGTGGTGTGTCTTCTTCATGGTGTGCTTTCCAAGTGATGTAACTGTGGGCTGTGTTCCATTCTGTGTAGGTGGAGAGATCACCAAATCACTGGGAACAGCAATAAAGTAATGTGTCTGAAACTGTGTTACCTCCTCCAAGCTTTATTACTCAAGCTCATAAAACATAACAGAGGTAGTGATACGGTGTGCAAAAACATTACAAGGTCATCATGAATAACCTTGATCTGTCATGATCTATATTCAGGTTTTTATTGTTTGCAGACCCCCCCTATTCCCAGTTGGTTTAGTTGGAGCCATTACCTTGGGCCAACGCAATCTCTATGAACTTCTATAACATTATTACAATTCTGTTTTGTATCTGCCAAGAATATATATTGCTATATGAGAAAGATAATGTATAACTAATGTAATATATTCTTAGGTTAAAAAAAAGCAATGACTATTGCATCCTTTAAAACGATTCACTGTTAGGTTAGCATTCACAATTGTATATACACTCATATTAAATCCCTATTGGAAACATGCTTTTAAAGCCTAGGCTTTGTTTAGCCCTTCAGCTGTAGATCTGTCTATCTTTAATGCATACGTTTAGGCTTATTGACAGGTGTAACAGCTCAAGGGCCCTGTTGATGGTATTGAGGCTGAGGGATCACTCTCAGTGCAAACACCATGCTGAGAATATTTACTAAACCTCAATCTGATGACTGTCATCCCTCAGGATCTGTACCTGTGCGTTGGCCAGCAGATTTGCTCCTTTACCGTATATATTTTCCATTCTGTCAGTGAGGCCGCCCCACCTTTACCTTTTCACACTACCTCATAATCCATTCTTTAGATGTCTCCTCCTTACCTCTTGTACTCTCTTGCTATTTTTTCTCATTTTATCAACCAAATTTGTATAGCTGCTTCCCCTTCTATAGCTGCCCCTCCTTCTTTGACACTTGCTTATCCATCATTCGTGGATACATCATCATAATAACGGGCAACATTCCCAAACATGTCCTCAAGAAGGTGCTATACTGCGACTGCAATGTGATATATCTCATTTTTTTTGATTGCTATATTTTTGTAGTATATACCAAAAACAGTTTGGCCATTCTGAAATGGATATTGTTGATATAAATATGAAGCCGGTAAGGTAATGCATTAGCAAGCTGAAAGCATAATACCTGTAAAGCAACAGAAAGGCCCTTCCACAGGAACTGCCTGTGTTGAGTTGAGACTCTCATTAGCAAACCTCAGCCTTGCTGGCTGCATTACGTACATTTGGTAATCTTCCCATTTTAATTTCCTGCACACTTCATCAGCACATTAAAAATAAACTGGCGTGACATTAGATGCCCCTGTTATCTTCATTTCTCAAACTAATTCTGCTAGTGAGATTCTTGTCATACAGGTCCCAATTTTATTTTTTTTTTAAACACGACAAACTTCATTAATGAATGACATTTCCATTAAACTATATTCATCGCAAGGCTTACATGAAAATTGCATGGGGTTGGAGGAAACCAAGCGTAGCAGCAGTCGCATCCTGAATGATGGAGAACTCGCTTAATTACATTTTTAACAGCAATATGAAAATCCGAATGAATAGCTCAACCTACTTTAGATGATGTTGGTTTTTTTTTACCAAACTCTTTGGAGTATAACGAGCACTGTTATAGACTTTAGGGCAATTCCTGCACGCTACAAAAAAGCAGCTGTATACACAAGGTTGTGGTAGTCTCAAGTGTGACTTATACAATGAATGTAACAGAAAGCTGCTTGGTCATCTGGACATTACGGTATACTTGCCTGTAGTTAAAACAATGGTCAGACTCTCATCATGTGCTCTCATCATGTGCTTTGATTATTATCGTCTTTCTAGTAAACTTGCAACAAACTGCTAAACTGACAGTTCCTCAGACACTCCAAACAAGTGGCTATTTGGCTGAGCTTCAGAGTTTGAGTTTTGATAGCCCCTGTGTGAAAGGAGACAACGGATTGAATCAGAAATCTCAGCACAGCAGGGTGGCTGCTCTGTTGCATGTGAAGAGGAACAACATCTTCTAGCCATGCAGCGTTAAATCAAACAGAACAAATAAACTCTGAATGTTCAGCATCACGGTGACAAGCCCCATCACTGTGACAAACAGACGAGGTTTGCTCTTGGCTGTTTCAGTTGTCAACAAATCGCCCCCAGGCTCTTGGGGCCTACGAGCGAGCGGGCGGGCTTGAGTCTGGCACTGCAGTTTACATTCCAGCCTCCTGACGTCTAGGGACCAAAAAAAACAAAAATAATTAAGAAAAGAGACGAAGAAACAAGAGCTGGAGACACTTCTAATGGTTTTCCTGGAGCAGGTCCATGTGTTTGATTGTTGGCTGGCCTTTTTGTGTAAATTAACCAAAGTAGAGTCTGGCTCTCTTCACATTTTTTTTTTATGAAGTTGCATGTTAGTGTTCCACGTTAATTAGGAGAGTTTTGGAGCGCTGCCTCACGGGCATTGTTTTTTTCAGAGGAGTTAACATTTACTCCATTATCTAAAGACTCTCTTTGAATCTTATACTTAATTAATATTGCATTCCTGAGTGACCTTTGTTTTTAAAAAAGCCTAGCTGAATCCACATTCCTTTAGTCAGTACCCAGCATACTTCAAATAGTTTGTATTTCCACATATCCCAACAATGGGGAAGCTGTGGTACTTAGGAACATTATACTGTATCTTGGTAACCAGTCATTTAGTTATGATGATACTTGATATTGAAAACAATGATTAGTACCAGGTCTTGAGAGTAATATACAGTAAATCTAGTGCATGTTGATATTCATATTCATGAGTCTGGGCACTGTCTTAAATGAAGGCACTTAAATTTCATGAAAGCCAATGCGATCAACATGGGGAATTGTTCATGGCCACTCGTCACTTGTTGATACCTTTGTGGGGGATACAGTAAGTCAATTACTTACACGTACTTTCTGTGCTTCATAACAACCTCTTCCTATATGAAGTCAGTTTTTCAACGTTTCGAAAAGGAGTGAAATCCATTCAAATCAAATCCATGTACATTTGCACCTCTTATAATGAATACAATGTTTGGAGTCCAAGATGATTGTTCATAGACAGGGCACAGCATGTGTGTTTAATTACCTATGGCATAGAAAGCACTTCGAATGGAAAAGCCTTTTAATTAGTCAGTTAGAATGCACCTTGGGGCACCGTTAAAGAATCCCTAATTAAAGCTTAATCACCTCAACAGAGGCTTAATCGCCCAAGACAAGCAGTCCGTACACTGCCTAATATTGACTATATAACTGGAATACCTAACTATATACAAGTGTGTTTAGAATATTATGGTTGTATATATCTGGAATTCATAATTCAGCTGAGAATGTTAACATGTCAAATCACAACTACACAGTTTGCATAGTATTCTATTTTCACTTCTAATTCTATGCTATCTGTCGATTCATCAAGCAATGATTCATTGTTATATTCACTATCCGAGTCAAGTATCTGCAGGTAAATGGGTACATTTATTAATATTGCATTCAGATTAAATGGCAGCCAATGTATTTAACCAGCATCTGATACAGTTTGACAACTGACAATATCAGACGTTGCAGTGAAGCCCGGGGTCCTCCTGTTTCTTCCAGTATTCAAGGCTGAAGTGACGACACCAACACCAGTCCCTGAAGCTTGCTTTGTGTTGCTGGTATTTAATGATGTACAGGTTTGCTGTTCAGTCACATGACCACTTAATGAGGGGAAAAATGATCACTGCAGAACAATAGACAGGTGATGAGCACCACGATTCTAGATCTTTCATCATGGGTGACTGGGAGCAGAGTCATGTTGCATTAACTGCCTATCCCTGTACAGCAGGGTGATGCCTGAGGCAATGGAATTAAACACTGGTTTCTTCATGAAGAACGTGGCATATGTCAAAAGACAACTCCGCCGCTGGTTTGTCTTGCCCAAATCTACCCAAAATACGCAAAACATGGTTCAGTATCTGCAATAATTGAAACACCATGGAAACGACCCATTGGAGCAAAGATTAACATACTGTAGTGACTGTATTGCTGTCAAAACACAGCAATCAGTGAAATGGTCTGGATGATGTGGAAACCCATTTGGGAAGAGGAGTGATGGGGTCTATGTTTCTGGTAAAATGAACCTGGAGTTCCTGCAGGCAGTAGACAGGAGACCTGCTCCAGTGATAGACGGCTCCAGTTCTGGAGGGGAATCCTGCTGCAGTTCAAATAGCTGTAAGGAATGGTTACGTTTTTTTAAGACCGACCTGGTCAGAGGTTTAATTAGTTCATTTCCTAACTCATGGTTAAAACTCAACATTGAAAAAACATTTGTTATTGAGCTTATGTTTCTTTTAGTATTTCTAAATTTAGCACTTATGTTAACAGGTTAAAAAAGGTTATCTACCAGCCACAGAGAAATCGGAAAGAATGAAGAGGCCCATTGTGCCAGACCTTGTCAAATAAACTGTTGACAGTTTTTTTTCCAAATGACTTGCTCCACAGCAGTTCTGTGCCACCCCGCTGACAATGGTGGTGTTCACCCAACCAGCCCATTTTCACTTCCTTTCACAAGATGATGCGGTTTACAGACCATTGGCATGCTGTCAGCATTGGTATCCTAGTAACGTATAGCATGTCATTTCTACAGGTCCCAGGCTGGTAAGGATGGAGCCATGAGGCCAATCCTGTCACTTCATCAAATGCATACATGTGTTATAGAAAGAGGGCCATTGAGGACTGAGCTTTCCCAAACAGGGTTACAGAAAGCTGAGATACACTGTCGGTTTTTATGTAGATGAGAAACAAAGAGTTCTTAATATAGCATCAGCCCTGTTTTTCAAGTAATGTATCTGAGAAAAATCAGCAAAGCACAGCACATTCCCAGTTTTGACATTGAAATGCTTGCTTTGTTCCCCTCTAGGCCATTGCTTGTCCAGCTACTGGAAATAATTACACATTGTGCTTCAAGTAAAAAGCTGTGGCTTTGAACAGTGTGAAATATTGGTTTGAATCCATTAAGAATGTTTAGGGGTCACTTTTAATAACTAAACAAAAACAACCGCTGTACAAAATATAACAAAACTATATCTTCTGTTCATTATCTAAGGGTGAGAGTTCATAAACAGGATTATAGATATATAAAACAGTACTCTGGTCTGAAGAAGCAGTAGTTTTTTTTGTTGGGGTATGATGCTTTATTTATTTAATCTGCATTCTGGAACGGGCCTATATACAATTAATGACTAAATACAGGATCTGTAGGCGTGCTTTTAGTGTGATTCAAAACTTAAACTCCCAAACACTAAAAATATCACCGAAAATGTAATGAAATGCAGCCCTGGCGGTGGTCTTTAGGCTGCTTGGGTCTTTTCTAACTCTTGTTTGTGTGTGGGATCTTTTCCAGTGAGCATGACGTTGGCGAGGATGATATTTATGACTGTGTCCCGTGCGAGGACGACGGAGATGATATCTACGAGGACATCATCAAGATGGAAGTGCGGCAGCCCATGGTAGGGTGGTTTTCCCCCTTCAGGGCTTCAGCCTGAATGTTTGTCCAGTGAAAAGGTTTTAACATCCTACCGTTGATTAGATTCATGACCATTTCCACTGTCCTCCTCAAGCCAATCAGGTTCAGCGTAGAGTGGTCATTATCCCAGTATATGCCCTCTAAATGCCAACAGGACTAGAATCTTGAAACTAACTACATTTCTGAACAGGGAAGTCAGGGATGACAACAAGACTCCTATAACACAGAAGTTTCCCCCATTCCAGGTTTCAAAATGAGCATGATTAGTCACACTGTATAGGTATCAAGTTCAGGTGTGTCTTATTAAACTCATAGTAAAACCAGGAATGAATAAAACTGCTATGGGAGTCTTCTTTCCATCCCTGAGCCTAAAGAAACATATTAAAAAATGTTGTGAACTAATAATAGCAAGGGTGTAGTGGAAATAATAAGAGGTGGGACAATCGGTTTGTATAACTTAGGATGTGAAACTGATAGAAGAAAGGAAGCACACTCATTGTGGACATCACAGCGGACATCAGATTGTGCTCAGCAAGGACACAAAATGCAAGTGCTGTTTGAACCATAGGCTCTAATTTTGCAGTGTTCCCAAAGCCTCATGTGTAAGGGGGGCACGCTTGTCAGCAGTAATGATAGTCAAATTTCATGAAGGTCAAAGCTTTTTTAGTGATTTCCGAGCCTGGGCACTGACTGCTTAGAGGTAGGAGCTACTGTACACTCACTTTAGCTTTGTTCCTATTGGAGCCCCATTTAATCTTAAATACAAGCATGCCTGTGTTATGAAATGTACTGTGAGATAGAAAAACTGGGACCATTATTTTAAATGAGCATCTTGCCCCTTCTATGTATGTAATGTTCACATGTATCCCTTTTGGTTTCTTTATGCTGCAGATTAGATATATGCAGGTAAGTACAGGACAACACTCGTTCTGTCTGCTGTGTTTCAGTATTGGGTCATTCCATGTCAAGTAGTACCACAGAGGTGGTTGACCTGCTGTCCTGGAATTTGCCTAAAAAAAATCACCCTGTACCAGTATACTCTGCTCTAGGCCCAGCGGTATCATGGGAGGTTTGTTTATGACCTCTGTGCTTGAAATGATGGTGTCAAAGGTGGATAAAATGGACGAAATGTCTAACTGCATGTTTCTTCTGTGGAATTCATGGTAAACAACCATCTGTCCCAAACAGCTTAAGAGATAGGACAGTGTCTCTAACTCCCAATCCTGAAATCCAAGAACAATGCTGGGGTTAGCCCTCATTTTCCTAAGAGGTACCCTTTGACATGCAATGATCCCATTATCATTTGCATTCTTAGACATTTCATAGCTTTGTGTGCGTGTTCTGTAAGTAACAGCAAGAAACTGCTGTTGCATGATCTTGATAAGTGTACTCATTCAAAGCCTTGCTTATTTACAGTAAACAAAGAAAAGAAAAACAATTGGACAATAACCTCCATTTCATTTCCTTGTAAATTTAAGCTGAAGCGATGTTTACAGACCGTAAAATCTAGAAAACAAATGTATATTTTGTTGGTCGTTACTGTCAATGTGGAATCGGTACAGTGCTCTTTACAAAACAACGGTTATAAATGTCACAATACATCTTTTCTGATATCTGATTTATCCACCTTAGTTCACTGGAACGGATAATTATATCTCATCCACTTGATAACAAAGAGCATGGGCTGATGCTGATGCCTTGGTAGGAATTGCACTGTACAGCATTTCAAAAACAAATATGCTGGGGTAAATCCAGGTTAGGACCACAGTATCAATTATACAACTACGGTAGCTAAGTATACATCAGTTCGTTTGGATTAGGGCCACAGAAACCCATTTTCTGGGGTTAAAATGATAAGCAAATATCCAACCCACTCAATCAGCATTGCTCAATGGGACTTTTTGCTTATTAATATCTTTTGAAGATATTGCTGAAGTTACAGCACTGCTGTTCTGTTTCAGTGCATAACGGCTTTCATGTTTTAAACTCTTAAACAGAAAATGGGGATGACCGAAGATGACAAAAGAAACTGCTGCTTACTCGAAATACAAGAAACGGAGGCCAAATACTACAAAACTCTGGAAGACATCGAAAAGGTAGGGTTCTGAGCAGGGAAGGGAATCAATTTTTGGATTAATGCTTGTGCTCTTTTCTATGCAGCGGTCATCAGGACTGACGAGAAACACAGCTCATTGATTTGCTGTTGGTTGGTTGAGCTATTTCACAGTGAAAGCAGTTTTAAATATTGACAACTTGATTAAAAAATAAACAAAAAAAAGCCAGGAGATCAATCGGGATATTGCCATTATTATTCTGTGAAATAGTTTGAATCCCCTGGGCCTTGTCACAAAGTAATGGGTTAGACTGCCCCAGTTTATAGGTAACAAACACAGGTGAGTCTTATTAAACTATTAAAACCAGGAATTGGTCAAACTATGCAATGGGAGTCTTATTCCCATCCCAGCTGTCACTTATGGCGCTCTTTCAGGGAAAAGCTTGGAGTGTTATCCGTAGTCTCCTGGCTAAATCACAATATAGATCTATTGTTGGAAATCACTGGAAAGAAAGATGTTGCATCACAGTGGATCAATCCAGCATAAATATATTTTAATAATAATGCAATCATTAATACTACAGTGATAACAGTGATAACCCATGAAGATGGCAATTACCATCATGCAGTCATCACAGTCATTTTTCCAGGGTTAATAATTCAGTATCAGATCATTTTATAACTAATAGGGTTAATAATTCAGTATCAGATCATTTTATAACTTGTTCTGTTCTGGAGGCAAAGCCCTGTTTAAAGCAGCGAGCTGAGATAAACGATCTCCATCAAGCTGATCTCTGACCTGTGGCATACGTAATGCATTTTTCTCAGTCCAGAGGTCAATTACATGCATCGCTCCATTGTCTGCATTTCCCGTCAGCTTGATCCATGATGTGATTTTATGATCAGTGCTGAATTTAGCAGACCAAAATGTTTGTTTTTTGTTTGTTTTCTTTTGCTTTTTTCATTTTTCAATGTGTTTTGTTTCAGAATTATATGATTCCACTCAAGCAAGTTTTAAACCCTCAAGAAATGGAAGCCATTTTTGATAACCTGGAGGCAAGTAAAGTTTATGTACCCCTCTCCTGATTTAGTGCAGGTTAATTGACCTTCTTGGGGCTTTATTTGTATTTTCTTTCATATAGTTTATAAAGGTTACAGTCAACCTCCATCCACCTCTATCCATACTGAGTATAAACATTAGTCATGTTTCTCTGTTGTATATTTTTTAAAGCTACCATAATCCTATCCATAATAACTTATAGTTGTATTTCTCTATTTGCTGCCATTGCATAATAGGAGAAAGAGCTCCAATACCCTTATATAACCTCCCGGATTATTAAATCGTTTATTTCCTGCTTTTGTAGGACTTGATCAAGGTTCACTTTGCATTGCTGAGAGCAATCGATATGGCTATGATGGCAGGAGGAGCAGATGGACTAGCTAAAATATTCCTGGACTTCAAGGAACGGTGAGGACAGAACGGCAATATTTAAATTAGCTTGAAGGGTGCAATTACAATATTTGCACTCCAGGTGGTGGCAAATGATTAGAAAAACAAACACACCTGAGTGCTTCACGTCACTATATAATGTTTTTTTCCCTGATATATCCGCTAATTAATAAGCACTTTGCTTTACTGTCAGTGTCCCTCCATTATGATTTCTCTCTCAGCTGACTCACAAGTACAACTCACTGGGGAGTTGCAGCCCAGCAGGCTGAGTGTGAAACACAATTAAAGCGAATAAACCACTAAGAGTCTCTGTGTTCAGGTTGGTGGCAGCTGGCAGCGCAACAGTTACTAGAGTGAATAAGAGGCAGGCTTGAGTTTCTTCCATAGGGTAAACCGTCTGTGTGGCTAGTAGAAACACTTCTGCTGTGTATAAGGGATTTTTCAGTGGAACGCCGCTGGGAAAGGAAAGATTTTTAAGCCAGGTTTAAGCCAGATTGACAAATTTATCCCATTCTGGTTTAGTATTCATCCCATCATCTTCGGTGTTTTTTCTTAAGGGGGCTGCAATCAGAGAGCGGTCATTACTTCCACACTGGCTGTTGACTAGAATATTACCTAAACCTCAAGGCTGCTAATGCACATGGCTGACAGGTGAAATCTCTTCTTCTCAAAGCTAATAAAATGAGTCCTCTCTTCAGTACACGGTGGCTATAATGCAAAGTGGCCATTCACTCCTGCTGCTGTGGGACAAAAAGATTCCCTGCTGCTAGCTGCCATTTTATATATAGCCACCCTTTGTATTTAGTTGCCTTTATAAGTGATAGTTTATGTCCCCTACAGCATGTAACCAAACGGCCATTTTTCTTCATGTGCTTGGAACCTGGTACAGTACCTATCAGATCCCATTGCAAACAAGCACCCAGGCTGCTAGAGGTGGGACGAGCTGCAGCAGACTCCTCCATAGCCTGTGCCTGGCCTGGCCTGCTTATGGTTATTGAATCAGCAGTGAGTAAGCTGTTGTATCCTCAGCTGAGATCTCAGTTTCTGTTTCCCTCCTCTAGGGGACATGTGCCCTTGTCATCATGGAGCACATTCGCCTCAATGATCCAGAAGTGCAGAGACACACATTGCTCAGAGCATTCTTGTTAAGGTTTGGAGTTGGTTTTGAACCGGTGGCATAACTAGGGAAGTGATCAAAACTCTTAAGGTGTTGCTGTTTAGCACTGCAGTTTAAACTTAAAATCGTATGATGCAAACCAAATGCATAATTACAAGCGATCGTACAGACATTTCAGATTTGGCATTCAGTACCCTTTAATGTGGTGCTCTGAAATGCTGTTAAGCTTTTCATCATTACACTTTGAACCCCTTCTGCAGTCAAACCCCTTTAATATTGCTAAGGGACTGAGCAAAAATAGCATGAGCAGAGTTGACTTTATCAAGAGTTCAATAATAACCTGGCAAAATAAATCTTAAAATGCAGAGTTGATGCAACAAATATGACTGCTTATCAGTGAAACTTGGTCATTGATTACAATAGTGTTCATTAAGAAAAAAATAATGGATGTTTTGTATTATTAAAGCTGTTAAAATACACAGTGCAGTGTTCAGTATGCAATATTAACTTGCTTTATATAGATTTCTTTTTTTTTATTTTTTTTACAGCAACTTCCTTGTAAAGTTTATAATGTTATGCGTTTTCCTAAATTGATACAGTATTAAATGGGATGGATGTCAGTTGTATGAATAACGAATGTAAGTGACATTATCCATGTTATCAGCTTGTCCCAATTGAATCCCATTCTATTCTGTCTGGGACATTTTAATGTGTTAGATGACATTAACAGGAGTGATATTAAGTGGATTGGTTTGCAGTTACTTCTATGGTATAATTCAATAGTAATAATAATAATAATAATAATAATAATAATAATAATAATAATAATAATAATAATATTCCCACTTCCCAAAGCACAAGTGGTTGTTGTTAGTGTAATTGTCTTCATCATCATCATCATCATCATCATCATCATCATCATCATAATGTAAGATCTTAGGATGCCTGCCCACCAAGTATGCATATTGAGCCAGTTACGGACTGCAGCCCCCTCCCTCCCCCTCTCTTTTGTAGATGGTTTGCTCCCTCTGTTTTCATTGTGTCTCGTTTCCTGAGGGAACTGATATCATGAAACACATTAACTCTGGCCTGGTTCCCAAAATATTTCAAGCAGTGTTGTGTTTCAGGATTATGATTTTAATAGCCGCCTTTTTTTGTGCATTTTTATAATTAACCAATTACATTTCAGAGAGGCCGGCAGGTTTTAATGAAAGGCTTTGGCGAGAAGTACTGGCCTTCCCTGAAGGAAAACAGTTGTTGTCTGATGGAAATGTGTGCTGTTTACTGTAAATTCCAGCTGTTGCAGGCCAGTCATTCTGAGCTACTTGCCTTGCCTGTCTCACAGTGAACTCCCCATCAAAACTATCTACCACAAACTCAACAAGCTAAAAACACACACATTTTGATTGAGAATAATAATGTAGCACAATCAGCTACCTCTGTACTGGCAGGAGGTGTTTGGGTCAGTATTAAGGGGAAGCACTCATGATACCTGACTGAACACAGAGCCTCTCCTTTTTCATGAAAATTAACCGTACCTAGTGTCCAATGAAAAAGGTGTGTTTAAAAAATAAAAAAAAGCATGTAGACAGAACGAAGGGCAAGGAATATCTAGTATTACCAGTAATGGTGAATTAATTTATAATTGGCAGTTATACAAAATGTGATACATACAGGTGGGCTTTGACCCTGCTTTAATGTTTGGTGGTGGATTGGTTGATATTGAAACAAGGTCAGAGTTTTGTAGACTGGTCCAATGGTGCGCATGGTAACATGTTTAGATCAGTGAAGTTATGCCTGGTTCTTTTAGGAGAGGTGTGTTCTTTTAGTTGTTGGTACCATTCATATAAAACAAAGTAAAATGTGTAAAAAGCCTGGCCAGAGCCAACTGTAAAACCACTCAAGTGTGGCCCTGCGGCTACCCAGTAAGCATTCCTAAATGCTGTGGCTTTGTGTGAAACTTAAAATGGAACGAGTTGCTCATTATGAGCAGGCTGTCACGAAGTTTAACATGAAAATGAATGCCCTAGACCTGCCTTAGGAATTGCGGAGAAATTCACAAGACGGAAATGACAGCAATGTGGGGAAAAAAAGGAATTGGCTCCCGGTTCTTGGCTGTACAGACAGAATAACATGTTTCTTGTCAGGTGTTATAATGTGTAATGTCAGACTGTACAGTAACTGTATAAGAATTTGTTTTATGTTGAAATCTTTACAGGGTGATGGCAGATGAAAGTTTCAGACAGAGTTACAAAGTACACTTTATTCAATAAACGAAAGGAAAAACCTTTCAAATATCTGGGGAAACACTAAGCCCCCTTTTAAAAGTGACAGTGGCCAATTGCCACTTTTAACTTTTGTATTTATTTAAAAAAAAAAACAATGCCAAGAGAAATAAACACCTTAACTGCCACTGTGGCAAGATATAGCAGTTAAGAGTTTGGCCAAAACATAAGGTTACCTATCAGCATATGGTGGATGTTCCATATCGACAATAGGTGTTAACTCCTTAATAGTGGTGTGGGTTTGATCACATGACCGGCACAGTTGTCTGGTATTGACTCCGGGGGAACGTCAATGGGGAGTTGAAGCCCAGTTATGCCGCTTTCTGGAATTGATTACCGCAAGCTGCCATTGCTGGAGCTAATTGGAGAGTTTGAAGACCAGAGAGACTCCAACTAGGTTACAGCCAGCTCAAAATGCTGCAACCACAGTGTTATTTTTAAGGAAGGAAGTTTTAATAAAACTGTGCAGGGCTTTTGTGATACGCAGAGGGATAAAACTCCCTTTGGTTTTCTTTAAGCCGTCTCTGTTTCCTGCTGAAAAGTTTCAATCATGTCTCAAGTCACATTTGTTCAGACTTCACTAGAGGGCTCTTAACTTCCATGGGTGCCAAATCTGTCAAACTTGCTCTGTGATTGTATTCAACTTTCTGTGACAGGCCTGGGGTTATTTCCTCTGTTCTCTTTGCCTGTTGCCTTGAAAGCAACAATGGAATCTGCAGTGCTAGAAACGCAACAGAACCCATATGCTAATAACATATACTGTACCCACCATCTTGTCATCAATTAAAAAGGATGGATGGAAAAGATTAACTTCTTGGGTGGAGATCTCAGAATAGCGTGATGAATAGCTTACTATATAATGTACCTCTGCCAGCTCTGCAAGCAAGCCAGCTCTTGTAACTGATCTAGAAGAGCAATTGAACGCTAAAGCCGAACTAGCAATTGCCTGTACAGTACATACAAGTCACAGCTACATTTTTTGTTGTATCTTGAGGGACTCTCATGCAATTGCGATGAATCAGTGCATATATTTCTGTATGTATCATTAAACTGTGTACGCTCTGTAACACTCTCAATGCACAACACCTGTGCAATATTGGCGCAGGTGGTTTCTTGGTTCAATGGTGTGCATTGTGGTTTCTTGTGGAGGAAGCTGGGGGGGGGGGTCAAAAATAATTACAGATAGTACTGAAGCACACCAAAAGGGCTTCTTCTATAAGAAATACAGAATATTGCAGTGACCTTTCACAGGTCATGGTACAGCACTCTTACAGCTCCACTGTGTGCTGTATCTTAAACACTCGGTATTATTTGCCAGACTAGCATTTTTAGTGGGGTGGTTGGGAGGTTACAATTTATGTTTGTTTAGGGCGTTGTCAAATGCTGTTCAATGCATACGATATGAGCAGAGAAAGCCGAGGGGGGCAATACATAGTGCCTGTCACTTCCAGACTGTTGAAACGTTCAATAAATCTTTGTGCTCAATGACTTCAATGGGTGTGAAACATGAATCTAATCTGCGATACAGAGCTGGCAGATCAGTCTGCGTATTGACAGGTCCTGAAATATAAACACTTTTCTGAATCTGTCAGTGCCAGTTAGGTGAAGCAGAAGAGGTGCTTTTCAGTTGGGTTCAACTTTGATGAGTTGAGCGAATAAAATAACCACTGTAATATATAAAGGGCCACAGTTCTCTGTGGTGCAGTGGGTTAATACACTAACTTTTCACCTCTGTTCCAGTTCAGAAGTGAAATGATTTTTTCATTCCAGTTGCATGGTGTAAGCGAAACTAAACTCTAGAACCTAGTTAACAAATAGCCTTGGTTTTCAAAGAATCCTGTTGTTAAAATGCCCATCTGTGCCATCTGTGTTCCTCTGTGCTTTTATAATTTCTAGTTTGCTGACGAGATGTATTGTGTTGGTATAATCTGCTGTGGTAGGCATTATCTTAAAACTGTAACCAGCCCTTCATCTTCCTAGAGGAAACTATTTTAGAAGAATGAGGTAGAGCAGCACAGACTGGAGGTTAATGAGATCCCAATTTAAATCCCATTACAATTCTACTGCACTCTCTTTAATGCAATATTAATGTTCTCTTAATGTTCCCACCACACTCAAAGTACTCACGGGTCCTGATGACAGACATAATGCATGCTTTGTATGCATGTCTGTGTAAACACACCTGCGCACAGGGCAAGTGCTTGTCTCTGTGTGTTTTATTAAAACCCTTTTAAAGCTAGTTTCTTTTCAGATCACATCGAACTGCAAAATGTAATCTATATCCCTGCTGTACTGATGCCAAGTGTTGCTTCTTGGTTCAGGAATCATTGTCTCTTATTAAATATTTAAAACTCCACTTGGTGTGCATTGTGAAATTAGACTGGACAGATCTGATTTAATTGTGCATGCAAATCAATGAAGGCAGTTGTGACATGCATATAATAGGATATTCAGCAATGATTACAAAAAAACACTTTATAATGTTATTCAGACAAATGTTTGGAATAATTCAGACTTATTGTTGAAGCTAAGGCTCTGGTTCCCAACTCTGGCCCTCATATTTTTTCTAACCAGTTACTAAATTAGTTAATTGCACTGGCTAGAGGTCAGTTGACTAATTTAGCATTTGTTGGAACAAAGTCCTGGAGTGGAACGAGGCCTGAGGGCCAGAGTTGGGAACCACTGGGCTAATGTCTTCATAAATATTTTGAGTTCAGAATATCCATTCGGTAAGGTTCTCTAGGAGAATGAGGTGTAAATGTCACCTTTACACATTAACACAGAATTCACCATTTGAGAGTTTGTAGTTATAGATGCCTACATTTTATAAGTGTATTTATTTTTGTATTACTAATACTGATCATACATTGTGATATTTGAACAAAAAATTTGCTAAGAAGTAAACGGTGCTCTGTATAGAGTTTACAAGCCTCCTTAAAGTACATCTTCTGAGCCAGAAGACTGACAGTTTGAAATCTGCAGAGGCAATGGGGTAATTAAGCATTCACTTTTAAAAGAACAGTTTTCAAATGAAATAAAGATCAGCCCATAAAGTATAAGGGGCACGTTTTTGAAGCTAACACCTTTGTCTGCATTCCGCATTAATCAGTATTACGTTTCAGGCAGCTATCAACATGAAAGCAGGAATACAACTACTTTGAAGTGCTTTCCAGATCAGCTCAGGCAATGGCAGCTCTCCAGTCTTCTTGGAAGATATCTTCATGGACGTTATATGAAGAGGATTAAAAAATAATAATGTTGGAAAAAAAAAAGCATGGATATAATTTAAAGCTAATTTGGAAATGGTAATGTTGGCTATCAGTTCCAAAGCTGGAGCACAGTGTTCCTAACACATGGTCCCCATTACTGTCTGTGGTGTTCTTCTTTTCAGGCTCTTGGTTTACGGGCAGTACTGCAGTCACATGGAAAACGCCCAGAAGACTCTGGATCATCTGATAGCAACACGTGAAGATGTCAAGATGAAAGTGGAGGTAAACTCATCTGACTCTGATTCCCCTATAGATTGACAGTTGTTTCAGTAACTCATGCATATCAGTCGGGTTTAACACAATGAAAGCTTTTAAGAGAGTTCCAAAACTGTTCCTCGAGTTCTTTTCAGCACTCTCTGCAAAGACTCGTTAAGGTCCGACTCTCTGTGCTGTCCTTCAGCTGCTCCATAACACTCAACTGCAGCCTTTTTTTTTCAGGAGTGTACAATGAAGGTACAGGAAGGCAAATTTAAACTTCAGGATCTGCTGCTGGTTCCCATGCAGAGAGTTCTAAAGTATCACCTCCTGCTGAAAGTAAGTGCTCTTCATTACAATTCATCACAGATCCTGGTTAACCGCTTCCCCACTCCCTGTTCATCACCTGATCCCCATGACAAATAAAAAATTCATAAGGCTTTGCCATTTTAACTGTGTACATTCTGTTGGGAATTTTAGCATAACTTGTGTCTGGTGAGGTCAGCCCACATTATATAGGTGATTATTAATTTATAAACAGCATGAATAATTCAAAAGTAAAGCTGTAGACGGATTGCTCTAGTGGTGGATGGGGGTGGGAGCTCTTAACATCACAATGGTCCAGACACAAATAGATTCTAAAAGACCCTTCTATTAAATGGAATAAACATGACCCCCCCCCCCCAAGGAAACTGTTAAATATTTCAATAAAGTCACCTGTTGCTAAAAAGGCATTTCATGCATGTCATTTCATTCTTTGTGAGAAGCTGTTCTCAAAATTGGAAGGACCAGTAATAATGCACATAGCTAACCGTGCTGTCCCACACATTATTCATCCTATTGTTATGCTGATAGAATCCCTGTATTCTGTATTATATAGAAGCTGCAGCTTCCTGCTGGGCTGCTATTATGTGTTCAGGAAGCAAGTGCTACAGTATTGAAGACCTACACAAATGATTGATGTTTCACCCAGAACCACCTCTATAATGTGATTGCTCTATAGGCCTTTCCTTAGGAGAATTACCTGAAAGTTATTATTTCCGTTCATACAATTATATTTCGGAAAACACATAGCCAGCGTGAGTGGACACGGTGCAAACTATTGCTGTGCTGCCCATCTGAAACCGCTTCTAAATAAAAACAACTTCTTTGAATAAATAGATGCATATAAGTGCTCCTCCATCTGTTGCACTAAAAGCATGTGCAAAAGTATTTTTCCGTTCTGAAATGCTCCAGTGTCATTAACAGTTCATTCTGTTCTCTTCCAGGAGCTTGTGAGCCATTCGACTGACCGACCTGATAGACAGCAACTGAAAGAGGCTTTGGAGGCCATGCAGGTGTGTAGAGGAGCCTGTGTGTGAAATCAAACTACAGTGTGGTTCAAATGTCACTCGAGGATAGCTTGGCAGCTAGCAACAGTAGAGCATGGGAAAGAGGATGGTGTGGTTCACACTTTTGCATAGCAGTTTGACATGAAGAGCCTGCTATTGATTCCTGTGGATTTGCTGTGGGTCGTGCCAAGGGTGTAGGTCAATCAAATGAAGGTTGCATTGAGTGTAGAGTTGTGACACATGGTGCTAACCCTACCATGCAGCTCACCATGGCTTACTGCTGGTACTACTTGCCAAGTCCCATTGCACTACAGCACCCAGTTAGGTGGATAACGAAATTGTCTTCATTAAGCAGAAAACAAATTAGCAGTAGGCAGAAAAGTCTGTTCCAGTTTTCCATATTATATTCAAACACATTTTTCCATTAGAGCAAGTTGTGTTAATGATGTTGTGTGACTGTAAGGAAGCTGTTAAGCATGCCATCTGTTTCTAAAGATTTAAACCAGCTTGCCAGGGAATAGTAATACTGCAGTTATCTGTGAATATGATCCTCTGTGAATATAAGGAAATAAATTATTGCCGGCATTGTGATTTACAGCACATTAGTTATGTCGGTTACCATTTGTGTGTGTGGGTGGGGTGGTGGGGGGGGGGGGGGGGTGCATCTCTTTTTTGACTTGCAGAGTTGACTCCTTCAGCCACATAATAATGTATTCCTACAGAACTCATTCCTGTACTTATTTCTAGCAGCAGATACTGATTAGATGCCGATTTGATTTTTTGGTGTTTTGTGTCTTTCAGGACCTAGCCATGTACATTAATGAAGTGAAAAGGGACAACGAGACCTTAAAGAAAATGAGTGAATTCCAGAGCTCGATAGAAAACTTAGTGAGTACTGTACAACAGCTTCATTTATTTTTCATGAAGGGAGAGCGGCTGATATTGAGGAGACTTGAAGACATTTAGCTGTTAGCCCGCAATGGCCACACGCTCACCTCTACCCAATCGGGAGAGGCAGAACTGGAGCAGTTAGGAGTTCACGTCCAGCTGCAGCCTCTCAGTGCCAGCTCTGAGTTCAGCAGCAGTTTGCAGGTTTAATCAGTGCCTGAGTTTGAATATACTGATACAAAACAATTATAAACACCTGCCATAACATTGGTGTGTCGAGCCACTGTGGGAAGTCAGATTCGAGCCTGCCAGGTGTTTGAGGGAAAAGCAGCCATTCCCTACTGAGTATCCCTTCTAATTACTTTAGTGGAGATGCATGTTCTCCAAACTAGCCCATAAACTCATCACAGTAACTTTAAAAAGTGAATCAGCATATGCCGTACAGTTAAAAAACAACATATTTTCAGGGGATCCCCGAATAGCTCATCCAGTTAAAGAGCAGCTGCTGGGATTGCAGGATGAGTCACACAGCTTGGACGGTGCCAGGTCGCGTCCAGGCTGTGCAAAGAGGCTGAGCTTTGCTGGGGATCCCGAGGGGGGCGTCACATTGGCTCTGATGCTCCCGGGGTGGGGGATAGGAAACCAGCAGGGATTGCTTCTCCTCATCGCGCACCCTACAGCAAACCCTACTGGCCAGACACCAAGCACATTCAGAGTGGATAAGAGGCAGGGCTGGTCTCTGTTCTCCGGGATCGGTAGCCCGTCCACCTCTGCTCTGGATTGCTCGGCGTAAAAGCAATTCTGGCTTTAGGCTTGTGACATCGGAGGACGCTCACACGCCCTCAGAACATCTGTGCTGCGTGGGGACTCACTGCCTTGAGGAGAAAAAACATAATTGGACATTCCAAATTGGGGGTAAAATAAATAAATAAAAAAAATAATAATTGGTATCTAAGGTATTTAACTAGAGCTCTTTAGTCATATTTTGACTTTTCTGCCTAACCTTTATCACAGCCGTAAGGGATTCTTTGAGAGTTTATTAACTTGTAATGAGTCGATGACCCTTTCAGATAAGAGGGATTCTATTAACGAAATGGGACTATTAGTTACTGGCCACAAAGAACTCAGTTGCAGACATCAGCTATGGAAATGAATAGAACCACAGCAACACACCTCCTCCCAATATGATCTGCTCTGACTTGAAGCCAGGGGAGTAATGTGATAGGTGATTGTACAATACTACAGTCATGATGCGATGCAATGACTAAACAGTGACTGCAGTTGATGTTTGAGAGTGTAGTCCTACAGACCAGACGGACACCCCTAAGCCTGATTGTTATGGCAATCGTTTTGCTCAGGGATTGGTTGTTTCCTTCTGCCAAGGCTGGTCACTGAAGGACAGCAGTAGATGCTGGGTAGCTTATAGGCAGTTCATACTGGGGAGCTCTACATCCCCACTCTGTATGGCAGTGTGCATGGGGTTCCATCTAGGGGGCATTGTCAGCAACTACAGGCCATTTTCTGTAGTCAGTGTTAGTAGATATGTATGAACAAGGGACCACTTTGGCTGGGACAGTGTATTCAATCCCCAGGCCATTGTTCAACAAGCATCTTAGGAGCTTTTAACATCTATTTCTAACCACGCAGACACACACACACATACACTCACAGATCCATCCCAATAAAGAGTCTTAAGTGAAGCAAGCTTCTTGCTAATGAATGATTTAAAAAGCACTGCATTTAATTGGAAATGGGACGCTCCCAGATGTTGATTTTCTTTCAGCTGGAAAACCCCATACAAGTTTCATCCCTGTATTAATTCTCTGAAGAGAAAATGAGTTTGTTTGCTTCTCCAAAATGAAAATGAAAAATCTGTGAGATAATGTAGTGTCTGGGAGGTACTTCAACTTCCCAGATATTTAAGAACCCTTTCATATTTCTGTATTGATACAGTTCTGAATCTCTGTGATGTATGAAATCCTTCTGGAATGTCTGATTCTGACTTCACAGTTCTGTATTCCGGAATGTCTGTAAATGGAGCCCTCCATATAATTTCTTTAAAAAGTATGTCAGATCAGAAAGCCTTAACAAATTAATCTTCCTGTTCCAATAGCAAGTGAAACTGGAAGAGTATGGGAGGCCGAAGATAGATGGGGAGCTGAAGGTGTGTTCTATAGTGAATCGGACAAAACAGGACAGGTAAGTTACCTAAGGAAGGGCAGTTTAACATGTGTTAGTGGGGGCTTTCACAAGACAGACACAATGAGTGTTCTTTCCATAGCCTGACATCAGACAGAAACCCATATCAGTGTTCAGATTCTTCATTTGCAGATTTATGGAGGGACAAAGGGTATGACTTATTTGAAGTTTTAATTAAGTTTTAAATGCACCTTAAAGGAACTACTGTAGATATTCATACAGGTGTACACTGAAGATCAGATTTCATAGACAGCTATAGTTGGGTACATCCAGCTGTGAATAGCTAAACCTGTAAACAGCCTGCCTTTTCTTCTGTGAAAGGCTCCAGAAACTCTTACAACCCTCTGCCCACAGCAATCCTATCCTATCAGGTTATTTTCTTAAAAGCTGCACATTAAAACTCCAGGGAAAGTGTATCCACAGACGAGGGCTGCTCTCGATCACCAGCCAGCCAGCCATGAAATCAGGAGCCGGGGCTACTGAAGTGATTCACGTGGGCAGCCTGGAGAGCTGGAGGGCATCAGGGCAGCCTGTCCACTTCATCACCACAGTGTTGAACTTTAACACAGTCTGATCTGCTCTTAAACAGAAATCCAGTAACCGATTGCACACTGCATCAGTGCATGCACAAGCAACCACCACCTTGTGCTTATACTCCATACTTTAGCTCGGTTTGGTTTAGGTACTTGCTGCCTGCCTGTGATATAGGATAGGACTGGAATAAAGGGAGTATTGAGCAAAGCCAAAGATTACCTTGGAGATGACATGCAAAACATTTGCATACTGGAGTTCAGCAGCTTTCCAAACCCTGCAGGTTTGTAGTGAAAAACGTATTCATAGCTGCAGAGATTAGCTTTGGGCAATACTTGGCAGGAAT
The DNA here is from genome assembly GCF_902713425.1 of Acipenser ruthenus. Lineage (NCBI taxonomy): Eukaryota > Metazoa > Chordata > Actinopteri > Acipenseriformes > Acipenseridae > Acipenser > Acipenser ruthenus. The sequence goes on along the minus strand of NC_081203.1, from coordinate 4,769,122 downwards.
TCAAATATAATTACATACAAACTCTGACTGAGCTCTTGCGAAGATATTCTTAAAGTGGTTCTGGTCTCCGTACCCTATAGGAGCATGTGAATGATTATTGAGTCTTTTGACGCTTGCTGTGCTGTCCTGCTAATAGAAAGTGTTCCTTTATCTGCTTTTGTTCCTTGGCTGCTGTCAGGTATATATTCCTCTTTGATAAAGTGGTGATAGTCTGCAAGCGGAGAGGGTACAGCTACGAGCTGAAGGAGATCATCGAACTGCAGTGCTATAAAATGACAGACGACCCCATGCACAACAGGGATATTAAAAAGGTACCAGAGCTTATGGAGAGTAACCCTTTCATTACTTCTGAATTGAGAGACCTGCCTCGTGACTCTCAGATGAGGTTCATGAGGTGCTAAATCGTCTCTGGTGTATCCATTTACATGGATGTTGAAAGGTTTTCATTATAAATCACGCACCGTAGTTTTTGGTACTGGGATAAAAGAAATGCATTGAGGTTAGCAGCCTGGTGTATATCAGATCCAATGTATGATTTATAAATGATAGCATCCCATTTAAATTAATAGGTGGATATACTGTAGGGACTTGATCGGACATGAATGGAAGTCTTTGGGGACTCTTGTGGTGAAAGACTGAAACGCATTTGTTTAACCCCCTTATGCATTAGCCCCTGAGCAGTATGATTTGATATGCATGAACTGCAATGTAACATGAATGTGCAACCAACATTATGTTTTATTTAAAATAAATACAAATAAATAAAACATATGCATGGACTTATTTGGCTTGCAGGGTTAAGCCTTTTTTTCTGTGTATGTTAAACTAACAATTTGTGGTACATTTTTTCCATGCTTACTAGTCAAGTGGAAAAATGGTAAGCTGTTTAAAAGCATTTGATCTTGTGAATGATTGACCCTTATAATTCGCTGACACTCAAAGTACAGTGATAAATATGGAGTACGGAAACATCCAGGGAATAACAACACTCTGAATATACTGTATCCCATAACCTTTTCCATAAAAAAACAGTGCTCTCTCTTTGTTTCGCTCTTTGACTTGCACATCAGAAAAACATAAGATATAAAGAACGGTGAATTAGTGAATTACTCTTATACAGAAGAAATATCGGACTGTTAAAATTTACTGTCAACATAAACTGATGGGGAATGAACTAAATGAGTGATAGACTTGTTTCTGATCCTTCTTCCTATTGCCTTGTCCAGTGGTCGTACGGGTTCTTTCTGATCCATCTCCAAGGGAAACAAGGCTTCCAGTTCTTCTGTAAAGCTGAGGACACGAAGAGGAAGTGGATGGAGCAGTTTGAAATGGCAATGTGAGTACCTGAGAAACCACATCTGAACACTAGTGTAGGTCCCCTTGTTTTAGTGCCCACAAGACGTTTCGGCTAGCGCCTCATATAGTCTACAGCTGCAGATCACATGATAGATAAAACAGAATAACTGTAGACCATTGAACTGTTATTTTATCCATTCTAGAAATGAATAAAAGGAAACCATGTAGGCACTAGCTCTCTGCTTGACTTTGTTTTATTGCAGTTTTACCTGATAACAATCCCTTAATCCAAGTATGTTACTGAAGGTGGTAGCTGTAATACTTTGTGCTCAAAGGTGTATACTGTACATATTATAAAATCTGCTCTTAATTTAGCAAGAGAGAAGCTTGTGACAGAGTTTCCTCTTATGATTCTTTCATTTTTTTTCTGTCCTTCAGGTCAAACATTAAGCCAGAGAGAGCCAGTGCCAACCACCACAACTTCCAGATGCACACGTTTGAGAAGACGACCAACTGCAGGGCTTGCAAGATGCTGTTAAGGTGAGGGATTGCAGTCAGGTATTTAGGGCAAGTAAAAATGCACCTTTTTTAATTGTTAATATGAATATAACTTTAAACATTTTTGTTGGCTAGCATCTATTATACTTATAAAAGATGTGTTGCTGACTAATTTGGAAAGTCATACTAAAGACTATCTAAATGACTTTGCTTTTAACAGGGCACATATGCACCAAGTATTAATACATCTTGAATAATCCATGCTGTCTGTTTCCCCTTACAGAGGGATTTTCTATCAGGGTTATTATTGTTCAAAATGTGGAACTGGAGCTCACAAAGAATGCTTGGAGGTGATAACGATATGCAAAATAAGTAAGTGAAACACAAACCCCATGTTCCCTATACCCTCCAAAAGACTTCAAATACTTCAATATGTATAATGTAGAACAAATTCATTTAGTATATTTTTAGAACAAATGTGGCTATAAAACTTCTAATTATCCCTTTTTCTTTTCTTTTCTTTTCTTTTTTTTTTTGTTTAGATTCCCCTGATTCGGTAAGTTATAGAATGTTTTTCTGTGTTTGTTTAGACAGTGAAAGTGTGCACTGAACAAATACGAGCAGGTTCTGAACTGCAGCATGAAATATGATGGAGATATTTTTGTAGTGAAATCAGTTGTAAACAGAATTCTTTAGGCAACACTGAAGATGTGTATGTGTTGTAAAATGTTTTATATATATATATATTTATATATATATATATATATATATATATATATATATATATATATATATATATATATATATATATTAAAAGTTTTAAAAAATGTTAATAGTTCTTTTTTTTTATTTTTTTTTTTCTCACAGGAGCCTGGACCCCAGGCATCAGGTGTGTTTCATGTTCTTAGTTCTGCAGGCTTACAAATGACAATGAGCTGCTATTTTCTTTAAAAAAAAACACGGGTAAGTCAAGCCTAACATAAATAGATGTAACCTTTTTATATTGAATGAATCTCCCAGGTCCTAAGATGGTAGCAGTTCGTAATTACCATGGAGCCCCGGCTCCACCAGGAAAGCCAGTGCTGTCGTTCCAGATGGGGGATGTGATCGAGCTGCTGAAGGGAGACCCTGATTCCTCGTGGTGGGAGGTGAGTCTAGCTCCATGTTGATCAGGTCCTGCTGAGACTCGCACACGCCAGCTCAAAGAGGACACCACGTCATATTTAAAAGAACAGTTACATTTGTGAAAATAATATCCCCAGTGTAGACCGTTTCCACTTCTGTCATTGTCATGGTCTGGAAGCCTCAAAGATACTTTTGGGCATGACTTATCTTACAAGTCTTATGACTTACAGTATCGGTGATTTCATTTATCTTGAATTTTTTTTTTTTCTCTTTGAGCAGGTGTCATTTTTATCCAAAGTTTTCATGTCCCATATTTGCCACAATTTATATTTGCATTCCTTCACATTAGAATTGTAAACAACCAGGAGTAGTTCTGAAACATTCTAGACATTAGCTAGACCTCGCTTATTGCTTCTGTTTTTCACTTAAATGTTTCCGGAGAGCAGACAACAGTCATCCCTTTAATGCTTAGTTCTAATTTCCCAGTTGGGTAGTGTTTTATTTTTCTATAGCCAGCAGTCTGTTTAGTGGACTGAGCTAGAGAGCTTAACTCAGAGAGGGGGAAAGCACACGTCAGTGCCGGGAGGCTGACCCTGTCTTGTGTTGCAGGGAAAGTTTGTGCCAACCCAGAAGACCGGCTATTTCCCCAGTTCTTGTGTAAAGCCCTGTCTAGACCCAAAGGTAAGTCAGCATGCACGTTTTGAGAGGAGTTCGTGCAGCACAGCCAGTACCTCTTGAATGTGTTTAGGGGGGGGTGTTTAAGTCGGCCAGGGTGTCCTCTACTCACCGCTCACCAGCGACCCCTGTAGTCTGGCCGGGTGCCTGCGGGCTTGCCTGTCCTCCAAGGTGGCTGCATGGTGAGTCTGCAGTGTGAAAAGAAGCGGTCGGTGGACGGCACACGCTTCGGAGGACAGCGTGTGTTCGTCTTCGCTGCTCCTGAGTCAACATAGGGGTGGTAGCGGTGAACCGAGCTTAAATAATAATTGGATATTCTAAATTGGGAGAAAATAATAAATTATTGGCGACTACTAAATTAAAAAAAAAAAAAAACATGTAATCTTGGCTAACAATAATGCAAGTTAATGTTAGTTGCTCAAGCCTCATACCTAATATACCTCACAGAATGCAGCTTGCTTATACTTTGTGGTTAGTTATTCTTTCTCTGGCCCTTGCTTTCCAGCCCGTATCACCTTTTCCTAATAGGCAGCCGTCCCGAGAACACGATTACTATGCCTATCCATGGTAAGTGCTGCTTTGTTCAGTCATTTCATTTCACATTTTAAACCTGGAAAGGCATGGACCGGTATTGGAGACCCCTGCCTGAGGGAGGGAGCAGGTTACTGAGTACTGCTTCTGTGCCTTCCAGGTTTGCAGGCAACATGGAGAGACAACAGGCAGACAACCTCCTCAAGTCCCACACAAGTGGAACATACCTAATCAGAGAGAGGACAGCAGAGGCAGAGCGCTTCGCCATCAGTATCAAGTAAGAAGCAACTCGCATTTCATTGTGAGATTTATAGTACCCGTTATTCCACAGTGTGAACTCCACAGAATGTAGCCAGCATGATTTTAATGAATGAGACAGTCTGCTCATGACAGTGTTGAGATACTCCGATTCTAATTATCCTTCTCTCTTCAATAGGTTTAATGATGAAGTTAAACATATAAAAGTTGTAGAAAAGGACAATTGGATCCACATTACAGAAGCTAAAAAGTTTGAAAGCCTGTTGGTAAGAAGATACTTATCTTCACAGCATAAACACGTTTGGTTTTTAAATGTATGTCATTTTTTAAATTTGTTTATAAAACTTTTACTTTACCCCCCACTAGGAATTAGTTGAGTACTACCAAATTCATTCACTGAAGGAGAGCTTCAAGCTGTTAGATACAACGTTACGGTACCCATATAAATCCAGAGAGCGGTCTACCTCCCGAGCCAATACACGCTCTCCAGGTAAGGCTTTCATTTCTGGGTTTGTTTTCTCTCTTAATCCAATCTTCTGTCCACTGACTGTAATCCTGTTTGGACATTCTGCCACGACAAAAGATACCTTCCTCTTAGCGGTGCTTCTTGTTTAGCTGACCAAAGCCTTTGTAGAACTGCAAGAGTGAGTTCATTCATAGGTCATCGAGACCAGCATCCACAGAAAAGCTCCAAGGACTCCCCAGGAATCCATGAGTGTAGTGAAGCCTGATTAAATTGCATTGTTCAGCAGTTGTCATTGCATCGACTACAGATTTCACACCAGCTCATGTGTTCTGATCATGCCCTGTGGTGGGAAGAGCAAAGCTGCAGTGTCCTCTGGGTGGCCTGTGGCCAATGTCTGCTCGTGATCAACTTTCAGACACATGCACTAGATTTGTTTGTTTATTTAATTTACCTTCCAGGGATGTCCTTCTGCCCCGTTTCTTTGGGAGTTGGAAAGTGTGGGCTTTGAATTAGATTTGCCAAGGCAGAAAGAACTGAGCCAGGCTGGAACTGATCTGACCTAACTTTGAATTATAAATCATGACATCCTTACCTAAACCCAATTCACACACGTTCATCTATTTCCCTGAAAAAAAAAACAATTAAAATCCCATACATCCAATCATGCCTTTAATACATAGCAACAATTCTGAGAGTTTTCAGACCACTGTTAGAATGTTCTGGGGGCTGCTTTAAGCCATGAAAAATGCTGCCTTAACACAATTGCACAACCTTACAATTTATACTGCTCTTTTTTCCCTTTCCCTCTCTCTCTCGCTCTTTTTTTTATTCCACTTTGCAGCTTCCTCCGCTTCCTACAACTTTTCTTTTCTCAGTCCTCAGGGCCTCAACTTCTCTTCTCAGACCTCTACTCCCTTCTGGTCAGGTACTTCTGTCTTTCCCCCTATCTTCTACTCTCTCATGTCACAACAGATGAACGCTCTCTGTAGATTGTATTACTACTAATGTCATTGCTTTGAGTGATGGAAAATGTTTTTTTTTTTTCATAAGATTTAAACTGTTACACAAGTACTTTTTTTTTTTTTTTAATTTTTTTAACACAAAGTTGAAAGCAGACTTTTAACAGTCCAATTCCTTTCTCTCTGTCTGCAGTGTTTACACCCAAAGTCATAGGCACAGCCGTAGCCAGGTACAATTTTGCAGCTCGTGACATGAGAGAGCTCTCGCTAAGGGAAGGAGACGTTGTGAAAATCTACAGCAAGATCGGTGGGGACCAGGGCTGGTGGAAGGGAGAAGCCAATGGCAGAGTGAGTAACTCTTTCTTTCCAATGATGGAGCTATTTTCGGGGGGGATGGTGCTGCAGCTTTTGTCAGCTCCAGTTGAAATTGGTTACAAGCATGCATAGGGAAAGCTAGGGCCTACTCCACCACTAACCCCATGGAATACCCCATTAGATAGTGGTACATTGCTTTCCTGGGATGAAACAGCAAGCAGCCTTTATATCCAAGATAGCTTTTGTAAGCTACTTTGCTTCCGTTTCCACAGATCGGCTGGTTTCCTTCAACGTACGTAGATGAAGAAGGAGTGCAATGATGGGACAATTAACTTGGACATCATTATCATTTTTTTTTCTTTTTTCAACAAAAGCCATTCCTTTGTACAGCTCTCAGAGAGCCAGGATGCTTGAAACTCTCACGAGTTTAAAAGGAAGCAGCTTCTGTGGAACTCTTTGCTGGAACCCTGCCTAAGCTGTCTGTGGACAGTGAAGATTTCTACTTATGTTCTGGTTGTAAATATATATATATATATATATATATATATATATATATATATATATATATATATATATGAATCTACTTTATTTTTTAAATGCTTTCCTAAAAGGAAAAACTGGATTTGAAGATGCAGTACCCCTTTGCTGAGTAAAGCTGGATCCACAAACCACAAAATCTCTATGGGAGGAAGCCACTTCACGTCTTTGTGCTTCAGTCTCTGGGTATCTCCACATGAAATTAAATCTATTGGAAGGAAAAATATATATAATAATTTATTTAGCATTTGAGTTATATTAGAAAAAAAATATTAAATTAAGCTTGCTTAACCGATAAACAAATTATATTTCACTAGAACAAAAAGACTGTACCTGTACTACTTAGCTAGCCAAGAAAATATGCCTTAGTAGTCACTGTATAACCATCTTCTATCCAGATTTATGTGGAAGGAAAGTACTGATCAGTGATGTTTAAAAATAAACAAATACATTTTAAAGTGCTGCAAACTGATCTTAATCTTCAAGATGGCTACAATGTCAGTTGTCTGGCCCCTGTCACATAATTTGCACAATTTGGCATGGGACAGTATGACTGGCAGTCCTTGCTGTGTAGAAGCCCTGGCTTTCAAGTGCATGTTGTCTGAGATGCAGGGCAACATCTACAAGTTAACCCAAAGGGTACTGCATCCTTTATCCTCAGTCTGTTGTGAGTGGAAGGTCTAGATGTCTTGCAAGCCTATTATGAATAGATTTCCACAAAGTCAATGCACACCTCCCATATCCCTGTCTCATTTCCAGGAAGTTCCCTGATTTTAACTTCAAACATTATCTCAGTAAAACACCACTGTCAGCTATATTCTTCCCTGACCAGAGGGTTTTCTTGAGTAGATAAAACCTAGCAGATTAGCCAACAATATAAAACGACTTACAAAGCAGCACATCTGGGCTGTATCTATATTTACACACAACAGAGCATTGTCCAAGTTATTATACTGTATCAAAATATACCTCCTCCATAGTAAAGAAACAAAGTTTTACCACCCATTTTAGAAACAATCTCAGAAATGTTGTGTGTTACATGGCATCTGTCTGGGTCATCTCTCCCTCAAGTGGAGCAGGCTTCCCTACACTGTATGTAGTGTGGGAGGTGTGGATCAATGTGTTGGATCTCAGTCTAAAACTCCAGCTTTCACCCCCTTTAGAAATCATTTCAAACAAATAAAAGCAAGATATTACCATGCTGTTATTGCTGGCTAGCGGGACTTAAGGAATTCATGTTACAAATTTGTGAAAAACTCTGTTGCTACTTAACCCTCACGTTGAAACAGTGTTGCCTTAGAAATGGTTGCTATAGGTGAAGATCTAATTCTATTAACAATAATACAATTATTTTCAGTGGGAAATCCATTTCAAAACAACATGTTGCTGTGTGCTGCATCCCAACATCAATAAATTCAAAGAACTTTTTTTTTTCCCCATTTCTGCACTTCAGACTTTTGCATACATACATACATACATACCTTCCACTCACTCAGCCTACCCAAGTGTGCGTTATCTGTTCAGTGGTGCAAGAATGTCTTTGTTTTATTGTTTTTGGTTGTGTAATTTTTTGACCAAATGCCAGAATGATGTATATGAATATTTAGGGGAGAAATATGTTGTATGGTGCCAGAAATCTTGTATATATTTCAGTTAATTGTGGAATACCTTGCATTTGTTTTAAATGGGGGAAATACTATGTAAATTCCTATTTTTTTTTTGCACTGAACCAACATGAATAACCCCCCCTGACAGTTTCTAAGTAAAAGGTGTAGTGCATCAGCATTTTAGACTTGTTTCAGGTTAAAATTTATTAAATGCCACCTTTATTCCAAAATGTTTTTACAGCAAAAATGTAAACCCTTTCCCAAATACGTTTGTGCAGCTAAAGAATGAACGCCGGTTGTGGATACCTAATAATGTTATTTCTTATATTTTATGTCAACCTGTTCCTGCTGTGGAATGCAACTCCAAAAGCACAGCTTTAATCTGAATCTCAAAAACAAATATATAGAAAATATGAATAAATTAATCAGAGATGACTGGATGAGCAGACAAGCCCAAAATGATTCATCCTTGCACCTTCCCAGTTCAGGAGATGGGAATCCCTCTACCTGACAGGGTCGTTTTGATGCTCCAAAAAAAAAGGGGGAGGGGGGGGGGGGTTAGTTGCTGGTTGCATATTCGTAACCCATTGCATGTGGTTATAGATTGAGGTTTTTACAGCAAATAAACATTGTTTTTGCTTACTTTGCAGCCTGAGATGGTTTATTTTATATGACAGAGAGCTTGCATTTTCGTCCTGCCTTGATGTCACGTGTTAAAATCAGTGACATTTGAAGGCCCAGACAGTTAAGGCTGAACTTTACTTTGGATCAACATCAATTGCCAATTAATGAGCTAACTGATTAGAAATGTGCACAGGAATGTTACAATTCATAAAGGCGGGGAATTTACATTTGTGGATTAAACCCAGAATTCTCTAATGTAACAGCTTCAGCAAAATTATGATTAAGTGTATTTAACTTTGTGCTTAAATACATTTAATCATAATTATAGGGTAAACATAAGGAGCAAACAAAAACGAGACGTGAGGCCAGTATTATTTTGGTTATTTATTTTTTAATCTGCACAAGAGTACATTAACTCTCTGAGTATGTTTTACATTTAAAATGATAAATTATAACATCTTCAAAATGTTGACAAAAGAGGTCTCCACATATCAGTGCCTTCATACATGTATGAACACATTTTAACATTAAGGGAATACAAAGAAGAACATGTTCTGTATGTTATTGGTTGTATTTAATGAGATTTAGACTCGCATCCTTTCTTGCAGTGCTCAGTTAACAGACCGTGCAGCACCTTCATGAATACAGCTGCTTGATTTTCAGCACCGACTCCTTCCACCTGGTCTCCTGGTGTGTGGCACTGATCCGCTGGGCTTCTGGCTCTTCCTCTGTCCTTGCAAGCTCCTTCTCATACTCCCTCTGATATTTCTGCATTAAAAGTAATTTTATTTTATTTACCTATTCAAATATAAAAATGACCGTCACAATCCATTCATTCACATTTAATGTAACCAGAATAGCTGTATTTTATCCATAACTTAAACACTCAGTCAAAATACAGAAAGAACATTTCCTGAGTTTATGTTTAACATCACTGTGCACTGAATGTACCTGATAAGCGGAGTCTCTCGCTTCCATTGCCGATACATGGCCCAGCGTCGTCTTGGCTGTTTTAATGGAAGCCGTTTCTCTGGTGAGCTTTTCATCATTTATCTTGACTCTCGGCTCATAGTATAGGATCCCTGGCCAAGTTCTGAGATAATACAAAATGAAATGCATACAGCAACCATTAGCCCTGGAAGTGCTACACGTTCAGTGTCTGCACAGTATAACAGTGTATGTAGTCCAGAATGACATCTAGTACTAAATCTTTCCCACTGATTGGAAGCAGTTTCAATAATAATCACATAAAGTGCAGGTGCTCGGAGATGACACATGCTCCTGTACAGTACAGTAAATCTCTCTGGTGTAGACCCAGTGTTGTTTGATTACCGGCTCCCCCTCTGAGTTAATGGTATATACACTCTGTCCTCCAGTGGAAGCCCTGCTTTTTTTCTCCTGATGAGGGTAGTCGTCTTTGCTTTCGTAACTTCAACTGCTAAAATAGGAAAGGAAAACATTTTAGAGCTACTTAAACTACCCCCCACCTCACACAAGTGAAGAACTAGATGTATTTTACATTATTCCTTATTCTGTTTTTCCTGCTAATCAGTTGACCCGCTGTACCTTATTAACAGATCTCTCCTTGAGAATGCTAAGAATTGAATTTGTGAGGGCAGTATCTGTTTATCTTTCCATTGCGTATATAATGGAAAAAGGAGTTCCTTGCATTGGACTTACTTCCAGTTTGAATATCGTCGACTGTCAGAAAGTCATCCAGTTTGAGCAGCATGTTTTCAGTGAGAGAGGCAAGAGCTGTCACAAAGTCCTCTCCATGCTTAATCACACAGTCCTGATGGAGGAAGACAGAAGCGAGGTAGGTTTACATCAGCTTTATTTCAAGAATTTCTAAACAAACATTGCACTATTTCTGGGCATCTTCAAGAGGTTGTTTTTTTTGTTGGTGGGGTGGAAAGCAGACGAATGATCTTTTATACATTGCAGATCTTGTTTGTGCCAAACACAGTTTAAATGTGTAGCACCAGGTTAGACAACCACTTTGCAATGTTTTTTTTGCATTCGGTAAAGTTAACTAAATAAACAGCTCTACTATTTTTGTTCATTTTCAAAGATTTTGTACTTTTGAAATACAGTAGAATACAGTTGGATTACACTAGGTTATTAATACTAGTCCTGGGGTCAACATAGCATGTGTTTGTTTGAATGTGCTTTCACAATTAAACCAAATATTGTATTATTTTAATTAGGGCTGTCAATTAAATTGCAGTTAACTTCTGCGATTAACAGATACATTTTTTGGGATATACATTTTTTTTAACGTACTCCTGTCTTGTCCCTCATAGCACATCGTAATTAATTTCCTGCGGCACCATTTTAGTGCATGCCAGGACTGAATGAGTGTATTTTTAAATGATATTATTTACAAATATGGGGGATATAACTGTTACTCAGTGAATGTTTGTTTTGTTTAGGCAATTTCAAGTTATTAATAAGATCATTTAAAAAGTATTATTATTATTTAAACGGCGATTAAAAACATCAGTTTATGAGTAAAGGAAACTGTTAATTGTAAATGCAGTAAGGTGAGTAAAAAACGGATTCCATTGTGATTTAGGAGTTGGTTCAAACAATTTAACAACAATGCTGGATTGTAATATGCAATTAAAACCAGATTAACAGATTCATTTTTTTTATGTGCTTGACAGCCTTCATTTTAATATAAGCCATCAAATAACCTTATAAACAATAGAGTGAAACACAGCACAGCAGAATGCGTGTTATTTATTTCAGACAGCATTATTTCCTTTTGCATGAGACCTTTTCGATATATAGGGTCGATTTCACAGACCTTGATTAGCACTAGTCTTGGACTATCTAATGTTATATTGGGTAAGGCAATACACGATTAATGATATAGGGAATCAAGGTGTGTGAAACGAGCCCATAGTCATTTCAAATGATAGTTTTAGGAAAAACTACATATACAGTAGTATGGTCATTTTTGCCTCTGCATACATTTCAAGCTGTGCTTGTTTGTGTACTGATACATGTGTGGTAGGTCCTGTCCTGGGTGTAATCTGCTGTACAGTACTGGTAGTGGGATGTTAAGCAAACCCTGACCTGGAGATTCTTTTTGCTGATGTCAATTGCAGTCAGATGTTCCGTCAGTCTCTCTTGTTCCAGGTTACACAGACTCTCCAGTTGATTTAAATTTCCTGGGTGACCCAAAGTTGGCCTTAAACTGTCCCAGTGCTCAGTCTAAAGATATAAACAATAATGACAACAATATGAAAATTACTTTCAATGCATTGTTTACCCTAAAACGACAATTTACTTTAAGTAGGTTTGCACAGAGGGATGAAGTCTTGTGAACTCGTTTTACACTCTTCATGCTCTTGGACCATTGCTTTCTAGAGAAAGGGTTGAATACCGTACTTCCACTCTTAACTCACTGTCTAGTTGTGCTGTACCTGTCTGTTGATGCTCTCTTGTAGCCTCTCATGTAAGCTGTGGTGGATTTGGGCTGTGGTCTCTGCCAGCTGGTCCAGGTGTTTCTTTGTGAGTTCAGCAATAAGGAGAGGTGGCACATGGTACAGCTGCTGTTCAAACTGCTTTAACTGCTCTCTGAAATCTGAAAACATTCCAGGTCAAACTACATCATGTCATTTTGTTTGTATATATTTGTGAGCAGTTTTGTGAATATCTGGATGAAGATAAGAATGTTATTAAGCTTTTTCATCCTTAAATCCAGTGTTGAGGATAATTTAGTTTCAATGAAAAGGGAAACAGAGGTCGCATAACTACGAATTACTCCCATTTTCATTTACTAACATTTTTTAAATCAGACACCACCTACTAAAGATGGTGACCTGCAGAATAATTAAAAGCAACCCTACACAGCTTCCTTTATGTGAAATACTAACATTGATTGATTTCTTCATTCTACAGTTTTTTGTATGACCCCAGATCAACCTGTTTTTGTTTTTTTGTTTTTTTTTTTTCAGAACAGAAATCTGGAAACAGTTATGGAAAATGAGACAGGTTAATTTAGTCAGTATTCAAATTCTTAGCACATTGGTAAGTTTTGTGCTGGTCAAGCAAATTTACAGGTTCTGACATATCTCTGTTGATAAGCAGAGAACCACCAGTAAAAACAGTTCTTGGTAGAGCTGGACAATTACTGACAAGGGGAGTTTCAGTCTAAAAGAAGGTCTGGCAACGACACTGTATTGAATCAGCAAACCAAACTCAAAACCTACAGTTTTAAGCATGCCTTTGTTAACTTTAACTCAGGTCTTGAAACAAACTCTGGATGCTGATATAGTTGCTTTTAATTCACTGACTACACGTGTTACCTTGCAAGCAGACATTGTGATATTCCTCTGCCTGGGAGTGGTAGGACAGTAGTTTCTGGTTTAACATCTCTGCAGAGTTCTCAAAGGTCTCCTGGATATATTCTGGCCTGGTAATGGTCCGTTTCTCCTTTTTCTTGTAAAATTCCTACACAGAATCAACAGTATGGCTGATATATAAAAAGATGCAACAAAATGTCTACATCACTATAGAAGCCACATACTTTGGTGGGAAAATGTGTATGATCAGATATAAAAATGGGCAAAAGTGCCATTAATAACTGCATCACATACAATACGCTTCTGATTTAGAAATATGTCCCAAAAAATATATATATATCTTCAAATGTAACATGTTAGTTAATTGCAGAAATTGCATTATTTATCCCACTCTATGCATTTTCCTGTGTAGTAAGAAAGGGTGACTTATTACATTGAAGTTATAAATGACATATTAATACTTACCTCAGCCACTAACAGTAGGGCATCATTACTCTCCCAAAGAATACCCCATACAATGCCTTTGAAATGACTGAAAAGGAAATACGGTTTTTTTTAAAACACAAATTATTCAAAATGGTTTAATAAATGCATTTCAATAGCGTATATTAGCGTTAATCTTCACGTCCCTAATCAGAAATTGAGGAATAGCAGGGTTCTAACAGTTATCAGGGTAATACTTTTGTGTGGATGCTGCCTGTTCACTATGAGAACCCATTGGAAGGATACAAGTTAAATAATGAATAGCGGACAATCATACTGGACTGCAAACGCTGTTTAAACGCACATGATACGTAGGTTACATAGCCACCACAGAAAAGCTTGACATTGTTTTACTGGTTATAGCTCAATTGGTCTCTTGAGCAGTGGGTTTCTTTTTACTGTAGTTGTTATGTTGCAAATTCATAAATTTACATTATGGGGTGATCTTAAAAGCAGATCTTAATACAGTCACCCTAAAATGTATAAACCTAATTTTATTAGCAATATCAGTAAGTCTAGAAATCACCATAAGAAGAGAATCCTGCTGGATTAGTACAGAGTGAAAAAGAGGCAGAATTTAGATCATAAAAAACAGTCCCTATATACATTTTCTATTGAAATTGAATTGGCTACATTTGATACTGAACTTACAGTTGCTCTTCTTCAGGCTTGGATCCAAAAACCTGGAATCTTTTATCAAATCGGGTTGGTTTGGAGAATCTTTTGACACTAGAAAAAAAACACACATATTAGAAATAAGTTTAGTTGACAAGCAAAACAGTAAATGATTCACTTGTGTGAACATGGCATGTCAGCTTATTTTACTTTTTGTTCGGTACAAAGCAGTATTTGAATGAGAGTTCAAGATCCTACCCTGCAGATGAGGCTTTCCTAAGAAGTATATCAGTTTTCAGATTAATGCTGGAGGTATGAGATTTCTTGTCGCCCAAAACAGTTGTGCTGGGCGAATGCGGTGACGACAGTTGCACTCCTGTTTAAAAAATAAATCTAAATCAGTCATTTAAACAGATTTCTAAAATCAATCCATAATAATGTTATAAAACGATGCAGCAATACCCAATACAGTGGGCATTCCTTACTACATGACCCTAATGCTGCAAACCGGTTATATCTCATACACATATTGGTAGCTGGGTCCTGAGATTGTATGCAGATCTATGACTGGCCATATAGCTTGAAAAATATACCTGACGCTTCTGGTGCTTTTTCAAGTTCAAGATAGACTTTGGATTTCTGAGTTCTAATAGAAAAGAAAGAAGACTGTGATTAAAAACTCAGTCATACGCTGGTAAGTACTGCATTAAATCATCTGGACAGGCTTCATGTACTGTAAAATACTGTGGATGACTCCGAGAGCCGCATCCTCTGTAGCAGGTTTGCCCATCCTGCTGGGCTGCAGCAGACCGTCGCAGGATTGGGACCCGACTTTGCTCTCCTGTCTTTCAGAACGAGTGGCTGCAGCAAAGGGTCCTTGTAAGGGAATCTCAGGCACACTGGATGCAGAGGGGAGGTCCTGTGTACCAGAACACAAAACACAATGACAAACAGTGGTCTAACTTTATATGTCAAAATGGATACCACAAACAACAACAACACATTTACATCTTGGTGGGAGATGTTTCTCTGCTCCTATGAAAATGTGTTTTAGAGCTCGAGTTAGTTCTGTCTGTCAATCAAAAGATTCAATTCTACAACAGTCAGTAGTAAAGTAAAATTCCTAAAAAAAAAATTTAAAAGAAAAACTTTCATTAAGCTAAAAAGTAATAATAAACATAATGTGTAATATATTACAGTAACAATTAACAGTGTCCATTATGAAAAGACCATTATAGTACTTCTTTAGACCATGCCTTTGTACATGCTAAGCAGTATTATCATCCACCCATCTTACTACCATAAGAGTCAGGGTCCATTGTACCTGGGAACTATACTAATTTACTGACCAGCAAGCAGTCAAGATAAGTGCTCCTTTTCTTGAATTCTTCCATGATCATCTGGGTAAAACTGTAAAGCTCATCGGGGGTTACTGTCTGTTAAGAAACCAAAAACAAGCTTTGTAAAAAAAAAAAAAAAAAAATATATATATATATATATATATATATATATATATATATATATATATATATATATATATATATATATATATAAAATAATAATAATAATACTATACTTTTGTTTCAATTTTGGGATGATGTGTGGTTATCTGTGAATGCCAATTGCCAATGAAAACCTTTCACCACCAAGTAAGTTTAACTCACCTCCTTGTCAACCCTTGGCTTGGCACATGCATCTATCTTCTTTTGGAACTGTTCCAGGTAGCTGCTTAGACTTTCTGCCTGATAGTTACTCTTCGTCACCTGTAATCCAGATACAAAGACTGATTTCACAGTGTTGCACTATTCTTGGACTACCTAAGGCACTCATCAGTCCAACCACAAGTCAAACAGGTAAACTGTATGCTGTATAAAATTGGTTTAGTCTGACCATTATTGTCTTAATTACAATCTGAACATTAATGCTTCCCATGTTTTTGTGCTCATTTTTGAATACTGATCATTTAGCGAGTCAAAACAGATTCACAGGCTGTTACAGTCGATAAGTAAACTTAACATTTTAATTTAAAAGCATGTACGGAAGTGCGGATGGTTTGTGATTAAAGAGTTGAAGTCTTCTTGTTGTTTTATGTAATTATTTTAATGTGTGACTCCAGATGGATAATGTACCGGTACTTGTTATTTATGTAGCGTGTGACTGAATGCAAATGATGAATGTTGGCCTGTTAAGGTTCATGACAATTTTCCGGTGGGTAAATGGATAAATATAAACTTTTCACCTCCAATTTCATCTTGACTTGGGTGTTTATCAGAAATCGCTGGATTTTTTCAATGAAGTTCAGATCCACTGTCAGGTTGTGGAATTTATCTTCAAATTTATGGACCACCTCGGTCGCCTTTAGAAAAATAAATAAACAAACCCTTTTGTTCAAGTAATGGCAATCTTTTGATAACCAGTAGAATTAGAAAATGAAACATGTGTTTTGTCTTCAAAGCTGCCCACTAATAAAGTGCCTGTACCTGTCCAAGACATTTTGACTCCATTCCTTCCAGTTCTAACATCACAAACTCTTCTGTATTATCAATTCGGCCTGATATTTTATCCAGACGTTTTCGGAATACTTCAAATTCGTCAGGTGTAAAATTTCCTCCTTCAGAAAATAACCTAAAAAAAAAAAAGCACATGACCACCAATAAAGCCAAAATAAATTCCCCGTTATACGGTATGTCACTCAAGTAGTAGAAATTTGACTTCAATTGGTTAGCTAACATTTTCTTTGTTGGTTTGAAAAAGCACAATACATAAAAATGTATATACCTAACTGATTTGATGAACTCTGCATTGGAGTCTCTCAGTTTTCCCAGCGTAGTCTCCTGTTTCTCTCTGAACTGTCGCAAAGATGCCCTGATGATACCCATGTGCTTGTCTAAATCAGTGTGCAGAGAGTCGCAAAGTGAAGCCAGCCTGGAGAGGAGGAGAAATATCATAGCAGATTAGGAGATAACAAAAAATTGCGAGCCACATTATTACAGCATGCCCCTATCCACACTGAGAGCAAGGTTCGAATGAGGATAGGCTGAATCAGTCCGATGGGTGTTCAGATCCTTGAAATGGTTCCAAAAGGACACATCATGAAAATATTAATACCAGATTACTGACATAATACAAATATACAGCAGTTTTGAAATATTAATTATTTTCCTGAATTCGTGCTCATATATAGAAATACATTATATATAGAAATACATTATCAGGATGCAGATCAGTGGGTTAGATCTGCAAGTGGCACTCACCATTCAGACTTGGTAGCATTTACAAAGACGTCTTCCATATCGTAGATGTATTTCCGGAAGCCCTCTGTAAGTTTCTTTTGTTCAGCGCGGAGTGTGACAAACTCAGACTTCACATTGTTCAAACCCTCAATGACTCCTGTACAGTGTCTGTCCACTCGTTCTCTATGGAGTACCAGTTCAGCTGCAGGATAAAAAATGAACAAGCAAGGTTATGGACTGGGGATAAATAACGAAAACAATTCAATTATTAGTTAAACACATTTTGTTAATCAGTTTCTGTGACTGATGTCCGAGTTGCTTATTTCAATTTTATGTTGCTGACTGTAATATTTAGTTTCATGCAAAATTACTGTTTATTCCTTACATTTTGGGTTTTTTTTTTATGTTTTACATTTTTATCTATAGCAATGATCACAGTCCAACCCGTAAAAACGATCACCCAACCACCATGTATTTTTGGGTGTGTGTGGCTATCTTACCAGCTCTAACATTGTGGATGTCCATCTCGATTCTTTGAGCCCTCGGCTGATGAAGATGGTATCGAAGCTCTAGTTCGGATTTCAGCTCATCTTTTTTAGCAGCAACAATATTCATGGAGTTGGACATCGCTTTGTCAAACCAATGCTCCATGTGTTCAAAGAACTCCTGTCTAGTCCTGCAAATAGTAGGAAAAAAAGCATCTCACTTTCAACATACTGTACCTCTATATTACATGCTTGCAGGTACAATGCATATAAGGTAGCATAATCTTTGAAATCTAAATAAAACTGAGGCCGAATTTACCTTAGTATTGTATAGGACAGACTCATATGACTGTATACCCTTCTTGTAATGATTTACACATAATTACCTTCTTATCAGATCTGAAAGTAAACTACTTGTCAGCACGACTGTTTCTACATAAGGAGGTGGTTTGCCCTGAGAAGGATATTCACACATAACATCTTCGGGGCATGTCAAAGTGTACGAGTTCCCGCTGGATGTTGTGAAGACTGTGGTTTGGAAATCATCCTAAGAAAAATAAATTAATTAATTAATTAAAATAAGACAGAGAACTTTACTACAACCTTTTGGGATCCTTTTACGCTTATTGGATATAATGTCATGCACAAATGATTAGTCTTTTAAAAACTGTGTACATACTCAGTATAAATAATAATTTTTAAAAGGGTCACATTTTAAACATTAGATGCAAGTTTTATTTAAATGTCATGTAATGGATACAAATGGGCTAACTTTCTAAGGCAAGGTCACTGTGGACTTACAGGGCTGAAATGCATTAGGGTTTGGGGTGTGCTCACAGGAAGTCGAGTCAATGTGATCGCTATAGTGCAGACGCCAGTATTTAAACTGGATTTGCCTCTACCAGGGTATTTTACTGACCACGAATAAACCTTTTCTCTTGCGCAAACTAAACTTTATTTTTTATTTATGCTTTTAAAAAGTATAATTCACACTTCTAAGTTTTAATCACAGCAGAAAGGAGGTATCTTACAGGCTGGCATTGCTGTGTCAGCTACATTATCAGTAACCATATTAGAAATAAATATATGGAAATCAGACAGACCTTACTACTGATTTCACTCTCCGTTTTCCTTTTCTAAATACAAATAAAAAGAAATAACAATAACAAGCAAAAGGTCAACGCTACATAAATAAATGGTAAGAATACGCATTCACAATAGATCAATATCAAATCTGTTCAATTAGAAATACAGCAGAAACCGAGTGGTCACGTTGAATAACAGATTTATCAATTTATTGTCAATTCGTTACCTTTTGATCCGTGAGAGAGGCATCCTTTTTGGGGGACGGTGTATTAACTCGTTTTGGAAGAGAGCCACTCTGTACTGCAGTTGTGGTGCTTCTCTTTTTGTCTCGTGAAAGTACATCTTGAATAGCTGCTGAGGTACTTCGTCTTTTGTGCTTCTCCAGTTTTACTCCTGCATTTCAAGCAACAGAATAGTCTAGTAGAAAAAGCTCTAACAAGTTGTTTTATCATAGTCAAAGGAGTGTACCATTTAGAGATACACATACCAAGGGTGGCCAAACTTCCTGACCTTAGGAGCCGCTACCAATATTTTTTCTCAAACTTTAGTTGTTATCTCTTGATGGCATCAAAATACAGCCTGCACAGCCTTACAGTTACAGTTTCTGTGTAATTTTTTTAATATAGTTTATTAAAAGTCAACACTCTGTTTTTCCATTATTTCTGATAATACTGTATGCATTACGTACCATAAATAAAATATATTCTGACTTAAAGCCTTGGTTTTCATCCTCGTACTTTCGTTTATTACTCGTGGAGAGTTTATTCAATGCCATTGTCTCCACTAAACGAACGAGCACTTTATTCAAAATTATGAAATTGACTTTCAACTGCACAACAGGTGTTCTGAAAATCTGTGCAACCTAGCAATCTGAGCTACCTGCACAAACTACGCACGCGTGAGTCTTTTTTTTGTTTGTTTGTTTTGTTTTTGACACGCCTAGAAAAAATGTTGCAAATTCATTAAATTATACTTTATTATGTACATTTAGTTTTTTCCGTCGTATTAGATTTTTCTGATTAGACTATTAATCTGTGCTGCTGGGCAGCCCATTTTGAGGGGCAGGCGCAGGTATTCAGAACACCGGCTTTCAGTCCAGGTGATCGCAATACGCATGCGCCAGCGCGCGGTGTTGAAGGTACTAAGTGACGAAATGTCCTTGCAGTGAACAAAGAAAGAAGAGAGAGAGAAGACTATAAACATGAATGGATCAGAGAACTTTTCTTTTCGGGCTTGTTTGTTATTCTGTTTCTTCAGTTCATTCGAGCCACAAAGTGTGCGTCTCCCAGCATTTCACCAGGAGCCGCACTTGAACTGCCCAGGAGCCGCGGTTTGGTCACCTCTGATGTATACAATCTAGAAAACAGCAGAATTCTTAGACTGGGATCTCTCCGTATATCTAGATGGTTAGATGACCAGGTTTTCCACCATCCAGTTACATAACAGAATATTAAATAAAGGGGATGTTTACCACATATTATCAGTCAGGTCAGAATTGATTCCCTGGTTTGTGCGAAGTAGTGTATTTGAAAAGGGTAACGTTGTTCTAAGAATTTAAAGCAGCCTCAACAAATCTGATCAAGGTTTGTCTAAAACAATGTTAAAAACAGAAAATAGATAAACTGGTCAAACGATTCGGCTGGCAAAACCAATCCCTTTGTAGTGTATTCATTTATCAATAACAAATCCTCACCTAGATTTTCTGAAGTTGAGCTACTTGTTAGGATGCTTTCTTCTTCCTGAAGGACAAGAGAAAATATTTTAAAGGCTTGTCAACATTAAGCAGGACTGGAACAAAATGAGAAGCTAAGATCAATATTCCTGGAACCACCATTTTAGTCTAGCTCGGTAGACTGCACAGGCATGCCTAACTCATCGTAGAGCAAACCATTCTAAACACAAGTGATAGCTAGCCCCTTACCTGCTTAAAGATCTCCCTCACATTGAAGTAACCACTGACTGCTGTGCAGTACTCCAGCAGTTCCTCTTTTACCATTGCAGGGTACGACTCCACTACATCTACCTGTTTCTGGTGGAAATGTAGATAGCTGGAACAAAAAGCACATACAAGAAATGTTTAACCATTAAAAACAAGGAACTGAAGAAGGAATTGAAGTCTAAGCAATAATTTCGTTAGACATTAACATTGCACCATTAAGTGTTAGTACTCAATAAGCTGGATCAATGGCTTACGTTACAAAAACAATTAATTATCTTTGAAATGTTTCTCTACGTTTAGAGCCAAGTTATTTTTTTTTACCACTGCTATAGCAGGAAAAAAGGGTAATTGATAAGTAGACATTTTTTAAGTAAAATACACTGTACTGATAACATTCACCTTATTTTATATAGTCCATGAAATGGATTACCTTGTTTTGATTTCTTCCAGATAGGAAAAGGTCTTCTCCATAGCGCTCTTCAAAGTCTCCTCTGTGCTCTCCTGCCTCAGTTTGTCCATCAGAATATCCAGGCTGGCTTCCTTTGCCTGGAGAGGAAACAAGAATGTCTAATATCAACATTAAATGATGCACTGAATATAGTAGTAGTAGTAGTAACAATTTCTGGCTGCGTATATAAAAATTTAAATAAAAGTATGTTTAAATCTAAATTAAAACTGTTGAATTCAGAGATTTACTTTCTGTAGATCAAGATCTGCATCTGCTTAACAACACAGTCACTGGATTTTAATGAGAGCCAGTATTAATAAAAAAAAACACAACTCAGCATCAACACTAGATCTCTCAACACATGTATACATCTATTTGAAGATCATTCCAAGCTACTACAAATCACCTTTGGCTGCCTAATACCAGACCTAGAACACTGTATTCAGCAAGGTTCATCCCGCAGCTTGCTCAATGAGCAAGACAAGCCCTGAATTGCCTCACCTGGTTCTCCTGGTCATGCGAGAAACGGATCTCATCCAGTTTGTTTTGAAAAAGATGTTCCTTTCTCGCCAGCCCTGCACTGTGCAGTTCCCACAGGTCAGCAGCCCCTCTAGCAAACTTAAGCAGTGCTTTATTCTGATCACGGGTAGTGTTCGCCAACACCTCAAATTCTTTCTGCAGCGGCAAATCAAGGAGGAAAATCACCACAACCAAAGTATTGTGTTCAGATTCTAAAATGACATGTTTTAAAAACAGGAAATCAAGTGCAATACTTACAATAACAAGATTACTACATCCTACGCCACTGGTAATTGTGTATACAGCATGTACCCACTGTATTTCATGCCAGGAATAAGGATTCACCGATCAATATTTTATTCTGTCCGAAGATCACGAACAAAAGACTGCTTAGTATCAATTTATTCTGGTTTACTCACTTCCATGGCTTCCAGTTCTTCCTCTCGTTGGCGCTGACAGCTCCCAACCAGTTGAAGGAGTTCATTGTTCACAATGTACTGGATGTCTTTCTGAGACAACACATGATTGCTCAGCATCTCTTCCTGCACAGACCCAGAGGTACTGGTGAAACCAAAGTTAGCTTGGGCATATATATATATACACAGTCTAACTTCGCTATAACAAACTCTTCTTATAACGAACCCCCTTTTTTAACAATCCAAGCAGCAAGAACCGTTTTTTTCAATGGAAATTAGCCCTATTAGAACGATCACTTTTACAAGATAAAACAGATAAAGCAATCTTGATAGTGACTGACACGGAACTTTCTCCAGTGTGAATGTGTTATTCTCTCCATGAAAACAAAGACCTTGGTAGGCTAATTCGAAGATAAGGCTGATTCATAGATAACCTTTTCTAGTGCGAATCATGTGTGACGTATGCAACCGTTGTCATCTTCACACAAACTGCAACCATGGTAACAGGTGTGAGGAGGTAACAAGACTGAAACAGCATGCATTGAGAAAAGCACGAAAAATATGAAGCAATCTACGCTGTTTTTCAAGAGAAAGGGCATGTAATTACTGTATTCAGCATGTAAGTATAATGAAGTGAAGATGAAGCCCATTTATCAGTACTAGGTTTCCTCTCCTATTGATTTCCTCTATTTAACAGGATGCTTCTATTGCCTGCAACACAGTAAGTGAACTAATAGTGCTTAACATGAGTCAAGTGGGTAACATTTGTAAACCCAAGCAATTCCACATGGTGCTGCTTACCTTGAATTTCTCAACCTCTTCCAAGCAGTCCTGCCACAGATTTTCATAGTGAGAGTGAATTCTTTTCATATAATCAATATGCATTGCATCTGAAATTAAGAAATCATAGCAAACATGAGCCATTCTGATAAAATTGAGCATTCGATTTTTGAATGAATACAACTTAAACACATATTTTACATGCAGTCTAATTATATCTATACATCTATTAAATGTACACAACTAGAGATAATGTTCTACCACCAATTAAATAAACATATACTACAAAAACTACAAAAAATCCAAATTCTTATTTGAATAATACAGACTGCATTAACTGTAGCAATGATGTGCCCTACTTTAAAGTCAGTTCTGATTAATAAAAATAAGTTTGATAGTTTGGAAACTCTCCCGGGTTGTTGTTTGTTTATTATTGAATCAATGTCTTTAAACAACTCATGAGTCGTAGTTTTGTTATGGAGGCCAATGTTTCAGATTCTTACCTATTTGTTCATTAATTGCTGACAGGGATGAATTCCATTCTGAAGCCATTGATTTAGTGCACTGAGGGGGTGAAATATCACTGCAAGCAAAAGGCAGAATGATTATCGTTCAAAGAGAAAGAAGATTCCAGACAAGACAAACAAGTTATGTTTGGCCCAATGTTTTCCACTGGACTATGAAGTATAACAGTATTACTTCTCCCCTTGTTCTTGTCTGCAAAACCCTTTCTTCCGTGTATACAGCACGGTGAAACTATAATGTATGTAAGGCATTTAATAAATATGTGGGAGGGGTTAACTTTTTAGTCAAAATGATTTCAGATACTGTGCTCTATGTAGCGTGCATTCATTGTAACCTTAGAGACAGCAGAATCTTCATTCGTCTTTCACTCATTAATTCCTGCGTTTTCCTCATCAAGTCAAGTTCCCTTTGCACAGCCTCAGGCTCATGGTTCCGTATGCTGCTCATAAAATTGCTAAAAGAATTAAGCAGAGAAAAGAAATAAGTTTCATAATGCCAGCAGCACCTCCCAACCACCTAGCACAAGCCTACAATATGCTTTATAAAACACATATCTGCATAGCGCACATTTACGATAAATTCTGTGCTATAAAATGTGAAGCATTACCTACAGTATTAGAGATTTCTTTTGATAAAGAATGCTTATCTATTTAGGTAGAATACAAAGTTATAAATGCTCCGAGCTAAAGACTCTACACTTTGCTGTATTTTCACAGCCAGTTCCACAGATAAATGAAACTCATCTTACTTGAATTTCACCAATGCAGCTTGTCTCTTGATAGTCTTCCAGTCCTGCAGCCTCTCCTTCCATCTCCTCCGCTCCGAGAGCTCCCTCTTCAAGTCTCGCTCCATGAGATTCACATAGAGCTTCCCCACTGCTCTCCGATTGGCCAGGAGTGCCTGGTTTAACATCTGTAAAAACCTCAAAATCATTACTACAGTCAAACCTGCTTAATACTGTATAACAGTAGTGTGGAGTAGTGGTTAGGGCTCTGGACTTTTGACCGGAGGGTTGTGGGTTCAATCCCCAGTGGGGGACACTGCTGTTGTACCCTTAAGCAAGGTACTTTACCTAAATTGCTCCAGTAAAAACCCAACTGTATAAATGGGTAATTGTATGTAAAAATAATGTGATATCTGTATAATGTGAAATAATGTATAATGTGATATCTTGTAACAATTGTAAGTCGCCCTGGATAAGGGCGTCTGCTAAGAAATAAATAATAATAATAATAACACTTGTTAATGTCACCAGACTGAAATGTCCCGGACAGAATATAACACGTCAATACGCCTGATAATATAACTTTGATTATTATCACTCACAAGATTTACATGCAAGTTACTGTACAGTATTGAAATGTTCCAGATATGAAGTACGGTAGCACAATGTATCATACTGAACAACATAATGTGTAGACTACTTAACTGCACTCCATAGTACTTCCTGCATATAAGAAAAAAGACTGGTACAACAGTAGCATCAAAACCAGCATATTCAATAAAGGAATACATGTAGCATGAATGTAATTAGTGTTTCCTTATTTAATAAATAGTAGTGAAGTACAGTATTTATTCTATAAAGCCACATTGTAAGTGACTCTGCAGCAGTTGCTGATGCATAGTTCACCGCCTAGTCTCTGTAATTCACTCTGGATAAAAGTGTCTGCTAAATGACTAATTAATAATAAAGTACAGTAAGGCCTTCGGATAATGTGCCATCATTTTAAAGTATTTTTTGTTTTCATTCTTACCATAGATTCTTTGTCAATAAACCGGTAAACATCAGATGGCATCAGATATGAGATTTTTTCTAGAGTCCCAGTGTATGCTTTCAGTATGTTTCCAATCTGTACAGTAACAAAAACATTAAAATGGCGATTAACACAGAGTAAATAAAAGGAATTTGATTAAGTTACTACTTTAGAAAAAAAAAAAAATCCTACCACTGTGCAAGTCTAATGATTATGTTTGTATCTCTTTCTTTTTTGTGGTCATATCTTACCCTTGCAGCTCTCTTAGACTCATAACTGATACATGTCTCATCCAGATCTTTGATCCATTTTCTTCTCTCGAGCGATATGTGGGTAATAGAGTCCCATAAATTATGAAGCCCCTGTAACAAAGCTCATGTTAAACATACCACACTTGAAAGAAACAGGAAGACAGCATGTATGTAACATATATATATATATATATATATATATATATATATATATATATATATATATATATATATATATATATATATATATATATATATATATATGTTTAACTGAGCTACAATCACCTCGAGAGTGAAACGTTCCAGATCAGAGTCATTTTCAATCTTCTGGAACACTTGCTGGATCTCACCATCAGATTCTGACAGTCTGTCCAGCAGGGCTTCTCCAGCTTCCATAAACATGGGTTCAAAATCCTTTAGAAATTCAGAACAAACCATTCTACATGATTGAAGTTAGTAATAATAAATGAATCAGTCGGTTTAGGATCTGTTCTTTACTGTATGTAAACGAGGAGAAATGTGTTTTGAAGACACTACCAATAATAATAATAATAATAATAATAATAATAATAATAATAATAATAATAATAATACAGCTTTTTATGCTGTAAAAATGTGCCTCACATCTGTAAGCTACTGTATGTAAATCATCAACCTTGAATGTTCCTACAGTACCTACCTCACTCAGAAGAATGAGTTCCTGCTGTAGGTTAGACACTGCATCCTCGTGTCTCTGCTGTTTACTCAGGGACAGCCGCTGAATAATATCTGACTCCGGTTTCTCAGCAACTGTGTTAAAGAAATAAAAGAAAAAAAAAGACAGCATTTCTACATTTCTTTAAAAAAAAACAAAAAAACATTTTATATCAACCGGGTCTGGGGCATGCAAATATTTACAGGTCACTTATATTTCATTGTAGGGAAGTTCATATGCTCTAGAAACTGATAAAACTAGCGCATCTCAAAAAGAAGAATTATGATAGATAAGCTCAAACAAACTCCATTCAAGACAGATCAAAACTCAAGTACCAGGACCAATAGATCCTGAGATGTCAGTGGCACTCCTATCCAGACACACAGTGTTGATAGACAAGTCAGTTATATTTACCGACAGGATCAGAAAGACCTCTGACCTCCCGAGCTGCAAGCACGTCTTCACTTTCCTTTGCTCGTCTCAAGGCTGATAAAACCTCTTCTCTGAAATTGCAGAAGAGATGGTCAACTCAGAACAGAGCTATAGCAATGGTCAGCTTCACAACAACTCAGCTCAGAACAGAGCTATAATGACGGTCAGCTTCACAACTCAACTCAGAACAGAGCTATAGTGACGTCAGCTTCATAACTCAACTCAAAACAGAGCTATAGTGATGATCAGCTTCACAACAACTCAACTCAGAACAGAGCTATATTCATTGTGAATTAGCATAGGGTTTATAACAGGTCTGCCAGGCAACCTCCTCTTTATAAAACAGCGTTCATTACACAATAAAGGCCATTTAACTATAGCCCTTTTTCAAGGTCAGTCATTCTTTACAAGCACAGTAATATCAGCAGTTTTTCATCCTTTTTTATTATTCACAATTGTGCACCCTGCAGTGAACATATTTAATAGATGCCATTACTCCTTTTGATTAAAGCTCAACAGTAACTGTATCTTAGAGACCGATCTGGCCACACTACCTGTGCAGCACTGGATTTTCAGTAGATGTATTGTTTGGCATTTCCTGCACCCACTGCCTCTGCCGCTGTGATAGAATCCCCCCAGCCGCAGTGTCGAGATCCCGGACCAGGGGAATCTTCCCACTGTCCAGGGAGACTCCATATGGGTAAGATTTACTGCGAGCCTCGCCCAGAGCCTTGACCAGCTGCACCTATACAAATAATACATATAGTAGAACCTTATATGAATCGGACACAACCATGTACAATTCTTTGTATCAAATGGCTTGCATTTGATAGTCTGAATCAGGTGTTAAGGTCATCATTAAAATGAATTATCCTGTTCAACTATTCCGTTTTAACCATATTATAAAAAATACAGTAGAGGTCAGGGGGTCCAACAGAGTGGATATTAGTTTGTATGGCACACAATACCCTCCTATATTTTTCACTATTAGATTATTTTAAATATAGTATTAGACTGCAAAAATGACTGTATCCCAAGTGCAATTTACAGAATAAAACCCTCCACTTAACAGACACCAATCGCTTGTTTCACAGTCCTAGATTAACACGAACCTTCCACTACCTTACTTAAAGTAACATTAGAAAGCGCGACTCGGGATCTGAGAAACTAAACGTGTATCTTGAACTGTACCTCAGCATCAAATAGCTGTCTGTAGACCTTTCCACTGCGGACCACGTGTACGTCTCCCATTCTGGTGAAGAAGCAGTAACCAACGGGACCTTAGGCTCTGAATGCACCTATATATATATATATAAACAACGGGGTACATTAGCATAAAACAACAATGCAGGTTTGGGGAGATCTTAGGTACAACCAATTTTATTAAATATTTTTTAAATTCTTCTGTTTGGTGCAGTGCACTTAAATATCGTTAGGTGTTATTTATAAAAAGTGTAATTAATTAATACTAACAATGTATCTAAATTATAATATTTTTTTTTTTTTTTTTTTTTTTTTAGGCACGCCCATACTATGTTTCCACAGTGTTTTGTAAATCGTATTTCTGGTTTAAAATACGGTACATTTTATTAGCCGTGTTCATCGAGGTAACAGTGATAATATTACATTTTAACATAAACGTTGGAAACGAAAACATTCAACTTTTAACTTTTTTATTCTGTTTTGTTGTAGTGCAACATTTACTGTAAGTTCGTTGTTACCAGTTCGATAATACAGTGGCCATGCATACTACTAGTGCTCCATAATTAGTTACAATTCAAATACATAGGAAGTTCACAATAGTGATTATTATAGAATAGTAAACTATTATTAGTTACCTTTTAAGAACTTCAGAAATCTACTCCCAAAGTGAGTCGCTCCATTTTTACTTTAGCAGCTGCTTATCCACAGCAGCGTCCTTGTGTTACTATGGCAACAAATTATAGGCGCCATGAGATGACGCAATTAATGCACAACTGCTTTGTGGGGGTTGTAGTTTATTTTTATATTCGGCGCTTGGGTTTCATCAAATCGTTTTACCCTATTTCCTGCTCACACTGAACTAGTTCAATTTTGTCGAGTTAAAGCAGGAGTTCTATATTCGAAATATTACCACAGTATAGCCTAAATAATGCATTTAATTAAAAAAAAACAAAAAAAACACACACATTAAAACAAATACCATCATGTTTGTCTCAGGGATGAAGTTCTTTAATATAAAGTTACAATTAAATAGCAAACCAACGTTTCCAGAAATGCACTATACACGTGCAATATCTGTGTTTCTGTTCCCATTTCTTCTGCAAGACGTCACAAAGGTATTGCTTTCCCAGCTCAAGTCCTCCATCCGTCCTTTCCATTTGTAATCTTGGGCCACAAAGGCAAGAAGTTTCTCTCGGTCTGGTGCTTTCTTACGTGACATGGCTTTGACACTGAGAAATGGTACAAGACACAAACTCTTATCAGTGCACTTTCTAGTCCAGTTCTAATCATCAGCTCCATGGCAGTTCACCTTTCCAATCTAGGGTAGATGACTAGATAGAGAAGTTTAGGCTCCAGCAGCTCAATACACACTGTTCAAGCCACAGTGGCTTCATTTTCATGGCCTCTTCTCCTTGCCTGACTAAACCCTGGACTTTTTATAAAGGCACAGGCCACCTGATCACATCACCCGATTCACTCAACCAAATCTTTAGAGCAATCAATGAGAATTCTTCATCCAATATCTTGGCAGTCTTTTACAGAATTCAAGGTTTCAATATTTTGTGCTTTTACAGCATGTAGATGATCATCAAGGGGCCCAAAGGACAGTGTGATCTGGAAAAAATAAAATGTAAAACAATGTATAAGCAATTAAAAAAAATAAACAAACACATTTTTTAAAATGTCATTGTAAAATGTCTTTCACAACTTAAGTAAGTTTCCTGCATCACTGTGTTTATATAAGCAACGTACATGTGTATTTTATTTTTATTGGGAAAAATTATAATAGCAATAAAAAAGTATAATACAATTTTTGTAATCCCAATTTAAAAGAATTTCAAAAAAATTTAAATAAATATGTTCCTTTGATTCAGTCTTAAAAAAAGCCTATCTGGGATAAAAAAAAATGAAATACCTTCTTCAGAAGATTCTATGAGCTGCAATGAGTGCTGGTACTCGTTGCTTATTGGCTGTTTCAGAGCCTCATTTGCGCCTCCAGAGTTCTGATTGGTCACAGGAATAGAGTCACTGGGTAGCTGAGAGAACCCCAAGGAGTGGGCCTGGAGCAAAGGCACAGGGCCAGTCGTGTCCAGCATCGGAGGGGGGTCCTGCAGGGGAGTCAGGGACACTAGAGCCCCCGGAGGCAGCTTCTCCAGTTCTTCACCTTCATTCTGATGAACCCCCGACATTCACAAAGCAGATACCACATACAATGTAGCCATTCAAAATGAAGGAGAAGGATTACTTTGAAAAATCGAGCTTCGAGTTTTGGAATTTGAACATACACATTGCAACATAATGCTAATGAAAAACTGGCACACAAAATATATAGTTCTGTGAATCCTAATTCTGATTGGTGTAATCTTGAGAGCTCCAATAATATAATACATCATTCCTACTAGATCTCTTAGGAGTGTTCTGGCAAGGCAGTATTTATTTATTTTCAATTACAGGAATGATCTAATGTTACCACATGCGTGTGTGTGATCATCACGTCTCACTAAATAGAGCCATAGAAATAATAAAGTAAACTATAATAAGAAAAAATGATTTTTTTTTTTTTAAATTTATGTACCTGCATAATGAGTTGATTGTCCCCACTAATCAGGCTGCAGGTGGACAGGGTGCTGAGAGACTGTGGGAGATCTGAGAGAAGTGTTTTGCACAGGGAAGGCTCAGCCTGAACCAGCAAGCTAGGAGGCAAGGAGGCAACTGCCATTACCTGGCTCCGAGTCTGAAAGGAAATAGGGAGGCAAGTTAACTGTTTGCAACTGCCTTAAATACTGGTATTACATCTTGAAAATGATGTTCTCTTACCACACACAAAGTGTGTTCTGGATTGAGAAGCATCCTACACAGCTTCACTCATCAAAAGGGTATTTTACCTGAGTAAAACTCATGGTGGGGTCCTGGAGTGGAGACTTATGGAAGGTGACGGCTGTGCTGCCTGTGAAAGCGCTGAGAAGTATGCTGTCATTCCCAGTGTCAGCACTGCTGCCTATAGCGTTGTCTGCAGCTAGACTGTACACTGTTGTAGTTTGAGACCTCAGGTTTAAACTGGTTGATGCCTCCACGATCTGAATAGGAACATTACAAATGGTAAATAAACGGGATGCAGTAATTAAGATTACTGAAGTGGCAGTATCTTTATCTCATAAGCTATTTATAATTGGGCATAATTTGCCTTTTATTGAGTGGTTTGGATGAGCTATCCTTACACTGGAAGAGGCTATTCCATGTGTTGGAGTGAACGCAGGCAGGACACTGTCAGGAGCGGAGGCTGTGCTCGTAATGACTGCTGGTGTGACCGCCTTCTTGCGTCTTGGGTTCTCCTTTATGGTGGACAATAATGTGAAACAAGGCTTTATCCACAACTTCAAACTGATGTAAATCTGAAACGAAGGTGTTCACTCCAGTCTAACTCCCATTTAGAAGAAAATTCCACGTTACTGTTTCAAAACTGAGAAACAAAAAACATCTGCTTTAGAGACCTTGGATTATATTACCATTACTACAAAGTCACACTTTCGTAATGACCCCAATCTATTTTCTAAGATGTAATGGTAGGCTGTGTCTACCTTGATCCACTTTTTCAGTCCATGCGGCGGTGGCTCTCTGTCGCCCCCTGTCTTCTTCATCTGCTCACTGACCTTGCTGATGGTGCTCTGACTGCAGCCAGTCACCCACATAATAAACCTGTAACAGTTACACCTCCCACCCCCTGCAAAATAACAAGACGTTAAACAAATGTGGCCTAAATCAGATTATCAAGACTGACTTCATAAACTCATTTCAATGGTTTATTGATGCAGAGTGAATAAGGTGACAGCAAAACTAAAATCTATATTTCTCAAAGTAGGAGGCACAGTCATTTCTCTCTCTTGCCATTTAACTAACTATTTAAATGCATTCAAACACAGATTTATCAAATTTGACAGCACAGAGTAACTTTAGGACTTTAGTTTCTCAGTTTTGCAGTATTAAAGGTTATGTTACAGCTTTGAGGACCGCTGATCTACAGTATATTCCTGTGAATGGAATGAGCCACCTTGGTTCAAGAGCAATCAAATAATTAGACAGTACAGTGATGGGTAGAAGACAACCTGAAGGGGTCAACATTTCAGCCAGGACTCTACGTGCTTCAGCCTGCCCTGTCTGGGCCCTCTCCCTCCAGAGCTGGAGTAAGCGCCCATAGGAGTGAGCCATCTGGAAATGAGGAGAGGGGTGGAGTAAACCACATTGTACAATCGACAGGGCTGCAGTGCAGAGCAGTCCCCCATTCTTAGCAGGCTGTGGTGAAGTCCATTTCACCTGCCATCACACTGTACAGCTATGGCTAAATGTTTTGCATCACTCTATAGAATTAACTAATAATAATTTTTGCTTCATAAAGTCAAATGAAAACCTGTGAATGTTACGTTAGAATATTAAATTCCATATGCTTTGTAGTTCGACATACTTAAATAAAAAAATGTGACATTTCAAAACATGAAATAATGTACTGCTATTATGGCTTCCTGTTTCATTGCTTACATGATGTTAAATAAAATATCTCAATTATGTTCATATATTTATTTATTTTATTTTTAAATTATGTCTTAAAATTCTAGGTGATGCTAATTTTTTGGCCATAGCTGTACATAACTCCCTACCTGAAAGTTAAATCTCCTTTTGCTGTGCTAGTGTCAGTCTACAGTGTCATGGTATTATTTTTTTTTGATAAACCCCACTAAAGACTAGTAGGAACTTGCAAGAAATCTGTAATGCTAATGAGAGGTTAGAAAATGTTTTTTTTTTTTTTTAAAGCCTTACTTATTTGCCCCAATGCAAACAGCACTTGTACTTACAACAACACAGTTGTCCATACAGCATCTTTCTTTACTGAGGTCTAGAATTGGCTTCAGGAGACCCAGAGCACTTTTGCCTTTTGTCCTCTGTACTCTTTCTCTTCCCTGCAACAGAAACAGAACCCAGTCAGACTGTATTTGAATTCAATTTGCTTTTAATACACCGTCTATCGTATATGTTCTTCTACACAGACACATGAAGTCTGGTGAAAATGTGTATTACGAACATTACGATTATTTTCAATTTTGTGTTGGCGCCTATACATTTTATTTAGCTTTTTACTTCAGTGTGCAAAACTGGAAATAGGCCCTCTTCACAAACTCCTGAGTTATTGCAAGCCAGTTAAAATAATATCTGGTATTCAGGAAACTCTTCTACACTGTACTGAACAGTTTTGTGAAGATAAAACTATCTGCATTACATCCAAAACAGACCCATGCTGGTACAGGCTGGAGGGACCTCTTTACCTGGGGGTCTGTTTTGAGTCTCTTGTGGAGGAAGTTGTTGGAGTATCCCAGGATCCTCTGGGTGGCTCGCTCACACAGCTTCAGCTCCTCTCGCAGCACCTTCCTGTTTGTCAGCACGAAGTCTGCAAACTCCTGGGACTTCCGCTGCCCATTACCCAGTCCAATCTGCCTCCTGGGAGAGAAAGCGTCACTCAAAGAGCTGTTTCCATTTGCAGGACTCAATGCTGGTTTCAACGCCTCCTTTTCAATGGGAGACGAAGCCGCTGCCTTTAATTTAACAGATGCTATGCCAGTTATTCTCAAGGCAAATGATTTGATGGCTGCACTGTGCACTCTATACTCTACTGGCCAATCAAAGGGAAATGGAAATGTGAAGCCGTAACAAAAGAGGTGCAATGGGCTGAATGAAAGCTGCATAATACCAACACTATGGTGTGGCCCCACTAAATGACCCTGAGGAAACACTGATGGAAATGAAACATAATCAAATGAAATTCATCAACTGAAAAATAAATCTTCCTAATATCGAGAGCACGCTGATCTGCACTTGCTTTTTGCTCTTGCCATCCTGCGGCTCTGCTCTGGGGTCGTAGCACTTCTGTGAGCCGAGTTCTTTGGCTTCCTTTAGCAGAGACAGGACCCTCAGAGCTCGACTGCGATATTCCAACATGTTGTCACCTGCAGAAGGGGAAGAGACTGTCACAGGTGTGTTTGATAATGGTTCCGCTATGCAGAGAGCAGATATGTTAATGTTGTGCACAAACAAGATTCCAATAAAACATCTAACCACCAGTGCTAGAACTAACCTGCCCCTTTGATATAACTCTGCAGGCACAGACAGGGTTTCTTAGCAAAGACTGGGCAGCAGAGTCTTCTGGCATCCTGGTCTCCTAGCAACTGCACCATGGACTGAGAAAAGGCCTGCAGTTCTTGCTCATGCCTGCTCCGCTCAGCTGGGTCTATCGGGGTGACTGAGGCTGGAGCACGCTTTGGCTTCTCAAATGACAGACCTGGCAAAAAAAAGATGTTTTTTCATTCATTTGAAAGTTTGGAAAGTCAAGGATTTACGTTCCATTAAAGTCAGAAAACCATCTGCCCTGGTTTCTCTCTTCCAAAGGGACTACGCATTTCCCTCCTAGCGGCAGACAACGTCTCAGTATCTCCTCTCCTGTTGACATTTACAGATGTAGAGTGCGGAAGGTCAACATTATAAAAGGCAAGTTGTGACCAAAAACCTGTTAAGTGGTAATAAGGAAAGTGTACACTCTCACATTTGGCTTTGAGCAAACTTGAGTGTGGTAGAGAAATCACATAACTACAGTAAATTTCAGAGTGTACATGTAATGATGGGATAATGCCTTGAAACACCTAGGTACCCGCATGAGGGTTTACATACCCAAAAAAAAAAAAAAGGTTTTGACAGTATTTTTTCCCCCACTTTGAAAGAAAAATTGTTGTCAATTCACAGATATGTTTGTTTGGAGCATGCAGGGAAACACACACCACATGCATTGCAGAGAGTGCGTGTCAGTCCCGTCCCTGGGTCAGCTCTGTATCGTGGGCTGGGGCTGGAGGTGGAGGTTTTGGGCCTGCTCCCTCGTCTAGCAGGGTGAGTGACAAAAGGAGACTTGCACAGGTCACAGGAGAAGGCGGCGTCTCTCCCAGAAACAGAGAAAAGAGGAGAAACTGTGGTGAGATATCTGTCATAAGAACCCACATTCGAAATAATGAACCGATTTACTGCTTTAGGACCTTTTTAGTAATTGAATTGGTTCAATTAAGCCAGTGGTGTCCAATCCCGGACCTGGAGGGCCACTCCACTCCAGGTTTACCAGGTACAATGAGATAATTAACCATTTTAAAGCCTGGGCAGAGGATTAATGGGTTGCCTACCACTGATCTACTGTGTTAAATATTGAATAGTGTTTTATTTAGAGTTCCCAACCTGTCTTGTCCGTTTCTCAACTGTTCTGCTTTGCTACAGAACAAAACAAATGGCCAGTGTCTTGTGAGTGCAAGATGCCTTAAATAAAGAAAGCAGTGTAAAGCTCCAGTCTGTCTGGTTTCATTACAGCAGTGGTCTCCAACCCTGGTCCTGAAGAGCCCCTATCCAGCAGGTTTTATAGGTGTCTTTACATCATCAGTGGCTAAAGATCTGGGACACCTGTTAATCTTGACTAATTAAGCCAGTAATCGGTTCAATTAAGTAACAGAAATTGTCTGAAACGAAAATCAGCAGCCCCAGTAGCTCTCCAGGACCAGGCTTGGAGACCCCTGCATTATACTTTAGCACTACCTGGAGTTCTCCACTCCGCTGGCACATGTATCCTTACCTCTGCGTGTCACTTTGCTTGCTTTTACTATGGCTTTCTTCCCAGCAGGGAGTCTTCTTTTGGGAGCTGCTTCCACTCCAGGAGAGGAGTTTCTTTTCCTTCTCAGTCGGCCACTCCTGCTGGCCTCTAGGGTGTTGGGTCCACACTGTGCTACTTCTTCCTAAATGATGCATTTCATTACGTGTTTTATACTGTACAATACATTTACAATGCTTTAACACAATTTCTATGAATGTTCTTTACCATGATTTCAAAGATGGATGCACATAGCAGAATGTTCTTCTAAAGCTCTAACAAAAAAGCAAGCTCCTGAAATGAAGCAAGAACGTTTTCTGAGCCTCATTTCAACAATTGCAGTACAAACAGGTTTTATGTTTAATTGCTTACCCTTTCATCTGCTTCCTCGTTTGGCTGGATATAGTCAGAAAGCACAACATTCCTGTCCAGAAACTCATCCCCGACTGTATTTTTTCCATTGCCTTGGTCTACAAACCATGAGAACACATTGCAAACACAAGGCCAGTACTGACGGTGAAGTTGTAGTTAGTTTCAACTTTCAATACATTACATTTTCAGGAGAGGGCGCTATTCTACTATAAAATATCATGTTGTTGGCCTCTGCGTGCAGAACGCCTTTCTTTGTAAGGAGAAAATAGTCATTTCGTACCAAAGAATGTAAAACACAAGACACTTAAAAAACACTTTTACAACGTTCAACTTACCAGCATTGTGCATATCCATCATTAAGGAAACGCTGCAGAAATGTGCTTCTTTAGGCTACAGGAATGTTTTTTAAACAAACCATTTGTAGCTATTCTGTTGACTTTCTCCCGTCTCGACAAAATGTTTTGCTGCTGTGAAGACACGCCCACTTAAGGAACAAACCATTGTCAGAGCCACATAACAGGGGGGTTATAATTACCGGTAATTACTTTTATGTATTTTAATAAAATGTTTTTTATTTGAATGCATAACATGCACGTAATTTACATACGCACACCTAAATTCATAATGTGTTTGTACTTCTATCAAAAGGCCATAGCTTATATCTTCATCTCTTAAAAAAAATCCTACCCCTCTTCACAGTTACTGTGTACTACAATCATTTAAAGCTGCAGTACCCTACGGTATGTTATCTTATGATTACAGACCAAAAGCTCTCCCTGCGGGCACTAAACTTGTGTATCTGGCTAGCTGTAAATTGCGATTTATGATGAGAAGCTGTACTATTCAAAACCATATTAAACACAACACCCCAACCGGCACACCATGGTACTCAAATAGCAAAACAAACACATGGGTTGGAATAGTTTATTTATTCATGATAAAATGTGTATACAAGCATACTTAAAGGGTATATAAGGGCCTTTTTATTGTATTGTGTTACATGTTCCCATGTATCGCTGCAACTGTTTAAATAAGGTGTGTGTATTGATTTAATTATTTGTTTTTATACATTTTTACCACATTTTTTAATTTTTAAATTGCATTCCCTGCCTCAAGATGGCTTCACATGTACCTGCATGGACCTCTCAGAACTACATTTCCTATCATCCTCCTGCTCACTGGTAAATCCATCTCAGTTACATATGTGAGCAGGAGGGTGCTGGGAAATGTAGTTCTGAGAGGTCCATGCAGGTACATGTGAAGTCATCTTGAGGCAGGGAATGCAATTTAAAAGTTTTAAAAAAGTGGTCAAAATGTAAAAAAAATAAAATAAAAACAATACACACACCTTACATAAACAGTTGTAGCAACACATGGGAACATGTAACACAATAAAATAAAAAGGCCCTTATATACCCTTTAATCCAGTCTGGGGCTCATTTATGTGAAGGAGTCTCACAAGCTGTAAACACAGGGAATTAAATGTTGGGTCAGGAAACACTGACACAAGTCAAACTGAATGTAAAGTCTGAAAAACCAATAGAGAAATTATGAGAATGTTGTCGTGCTCATGTCTGTCTCCACCCAAGGTTCAAAAGCAAGGGGTTCATGTTTTCTCCTTTTCTTCAGACTGTGCTGTGGGCTGTGGCTCCTCTTCTCGCTGCCTATCCTGCTGCATGCTTTCGAGGTCTTTCAGTGTCAGTTCCAGAGTCTCGTCCCCTGACACTCTTCTCACCTTCTCTCCTTTGGCTGCCAAGATCTCCTCTATATTTCTAAATGAACAACAGCATGTATTAAATATAGAGGGTCCTATTGTGAAGCAATCGCAAAGGCACAGGCAGAACACATAGTTTAAATGATATAAAACTAGCAAACACTGCAAATGTTGTTTTTTTTTCTTTCTATACTGTTTAATACTATTACAATTTGCTTTGCACTTGTTTCAAAATTGTTTAAAAAAATCTAGAGAATTTAAGGAAGTATGGCTGTAGTGGGAGGGCACGGAAAAATGCAATTTAAACAAACGGGCGAAACACCATTGAAATGTATTTAAATTACACTTTTTTTCTGCTATACCAGCCCTTACAAGACTTTACCACACTTTTGTTTTTTTTAACATGCTTTACCATACCTCTCTGGGCTTTACCATGCTTTCACTGTGCTTTATTACACTTGGCTATGCTTTTATTATGGGAAACTTTTATAAGGGAGGGTCTTATAGGGCACAATGTAAGATCTATTGTTTTACTCAACACAAAACAACTATATGATTATTAAATCAGATTTTTTTTGTAAAAACACCCACTTTTTCCCTTCCAGGTCGGAAAACCACCCAAGGTTGTCTGCGATGATGTGGTGTTTTTTACAGCCGGGACACGTCACGATTACGACACCATTCTTATAGGCTATTTTAGAAATCTTCTTAGTGGATCTGGTCGAGCACACCTACAAGGAGCAAAAACAATCCAAATTAACCGAAAGCCTGGGACTACACACCTTTCCAGAGAAATGTGCTTCTTGCACTACAGATCTAAAATAATGCAGTTGATCACAACAGTTATGCTGAATGCCCATGGCTATACTGAATGAGATCGTAGATATGTATGCATTGCAGGATGAAGGTACAGACCCAAATGAATGCCAAATTCGCACAGAATATCGAGAAACAATGCAGCTGCTGTTAGTGTTTCTTGCCGTACCTTGCACGTGTACACCAAGTGATAGTGTGTCGAGTGTATCTTCCCAACAGCATCACTGCTTCTGACAGCTGCAGAAGTTGAGAAAGGTTCAGAATGGACGATAGAACTCGGGTTTCCATTGTTCAACGCAGATAATGAACGTCCACTAAAAAGACTGAAAGGTCCAAATCCTAAAGAAACAGTCTGTGCTGGATGTGTCCCATTTCTTGCATCTGTATCTCTGTGAGTTTCTTGATAAAAACTGGTAACGGTATTGTTATTATTGTGACGTGAAGCCTGACAGTTTGACACGTGCAGCGTGTTTACATTTTCACAACGATTTAAAGACCCGACCCTGAGGAATGTCGCGGATGTTCGGCGTGCAAAACAACAAACAATCGGCCTCATTGCAGCTTAGATACGGCTTTCCTAGCTCCGTTTTAACTGCATTTAACCAGCGTGTTTCAACAAACCGATTACTCAAAGAGTTTCATCACTTCCTAGTACAGTACTACTCGGGCCTTCTATTTTTGAGCGTGTGCGCCGCCTGCTGTACTGGAGTTGTGGTTACAGACTGGTAATTCGACTGTAAATGCAGTTTCTCCTTATTCTGCGTTATTTAACATGATAAAGCGGCTGTTCATTTTAAAACACAACGCTTGAAATATCTATTGGTGTTTCATTTAAAAGGCAGGCTGACCGTTGTTTATTAAAATTCAACGACACTAAATAAATAAACCGTTTCGTTTTTTATTTATTTTGGATGGTTTCCATTATATATAAATAACAATAATAAAAAGCGCCGCGTTAACAACATTCTGGCAAGTCAATAGTTTTTCTTTGGCTCCTTTAGTTTTCCAGACTTTTTATTTTCACTTTTACTTCCCATTCCTTCACCACGCTGCAGATTCACTTCCTGCGCTCCATATTAGGACATCGTCTATAACCGATGGTTGTTAAAGGTTTAAGCTCTCTTTAGAAATTTTACATTCTCCCAATAGAAAACATTGATAATATTACTACTGTAGTATTGACAGCCAATTAATATTGAGCGTCTATTGCAATAATATTGTATTCTAATGCATCTAACTTGTGCTCAATTTATGGTGCTGGCGTTTAGTGTCCTGGAAAGGCATATTGAATTCCTGCACACCTTCCTCAAATCCTGGACGATCCAGGGAAAACAGGGACATGTGTGATCCTACTTGCAACAAACTAAGTGAATCTATAGTGCTGTGGCAGGATAACATGTTGTGGCACTATTACCAACTAACATTTTTCAAAAAGATCAAATTAAAAACAGAAAGTACACAACTAATGGGCATCTACAGAACAGGACAAAGCAAATCTGAACCTTATATTATATATTAAATGCACACAGTGTTTTTATTGTGTGTTATTAATTAGGAAAACTTAAATACCTAAAGATGTACAGTACTTTTCAGCAGGAGACTGGCATCACATTACCAGCAAAATAGACAAATAGGATAACAGACTTTAGTGAAATAAAATAATAAACCATAAAACAAAAAAGCTTAATTATATAAAAAAAAAAAAAAAAGTCTACTGTGGGGGGAAAAGCCATTGATCAGGTGTTTTTAATCTTCACAATGGAACCCTTTGAGAGAAACACTGCCCGTGTTATGCAGTTTATGCAATGACACTTAAAGGTGTTGGATACAGAAATGGTTCCCAAACTGTACATCCGGAAAACCAAAATGAGCCCGACACCTGACAACGTTCCCCAGGCCAGCAACATCACTGTATTGTAGCGAGCACGGGAGCAACTGATGCACACACCAAGGCTCTCAGGTACAATGCAGGTACCAGTGTGTCTTTGAATGCAATTTCTCATGACGTCATGTTCCATCAGTATCTGTGTTGTCACTTCCTGTTGTGTTGTCTTGGTCTGCTGCTTCCTGTTTGGTGCCCATCTTTACTCTTAGAGCTAGCTTTCTATTGGAGGAAAGAAAAGTTACCAACAGTTCCCTTCTGTATTGTGAGTATAAAAAGCCCTTAGCTATACAGGACTCCTTTCATTATTACAAATTATATATGATAGATAAATATGGTTACACTTCAAAATGCAGGTGCATTAACTATGTGTAGTTACACTGTCGTTACCATTCACATGTATTTCCGGTCACTACATACACTTCCTATGTAATTCTGTGAGGATGGAACTCATTACCGTGTATTTTACAAAGTTATAGTCCCAATCACATCATGTGTAATTACATAATTATATAGAGGGCAGCTAGTGTGGTTAATGTACCTCTATATTAAAGTGTACCCAAATCACTCTCAATCAGGCAGTAGTGCTAGAAAATTAAGTCTTGTTTTTTCTTTTTCTTTTAATACTACTATAGAAGCAATTGATTACTTGAAAATGTCAGATTTGACAGCTGTTTGATTTCACACTCTCAGAATCAGCAATGACAGACCACTCATTTGGTCTGGCTTCATTAATCAACTGAAAGTCAGATCACAGTACAGTAGTAAGTAATTAAGATGATTTACACAATCCACACCTTAACCCTTTGAGGAGGAGAGTAAAGTTGTGTCTGAATTGATGAGAGTATTGCCGGTTTGAACTA
The DNA here is from genome assembly GCF_902713425.1 of Acipenser ruthenus. NCBI lineage: Eukaryota > Metazoa > Chordata > Actinopteri > Acipenseriformes > Acipenseridae > Acipenser > Acipenser ruthenus. The sequence goes on along the minus strand of NC_081203.1, from coordinate 4,727,745 downwards.
CTGTACCCAGTAACCTAACACATTATCAAAGCGGCATACAATTATTTTAACAATATACAGCTACCAAGACACTACTTAGAAATGAACTGATCCTTCTTGTAACTAAGTTGGTCCTTGCCATTTTATACCGATACAGTTTTGCCTTTGAAAATTTGCCTTTGCTTCCAAATAGGGCCTATGGATTTGAAATGAAAAATGATGTTTCTGGCAAGGTAGTCCTCAAAGGGTTAATAACAAACCTCCTAGTCACAAAAGTATTTTTCATGCACCGCCTTTCCTTTTCTGCTGGCGCCCCATTCGCTGGACTTTTCTCCTGTATGGAAAAACAGAAAGGAGCCACTAAGAGGTCTTACACTGGGTCTCTGCACTGAAGCAACAAGTGAAAAAGTTTCAAAACGAATTGGTCGGTAGCCACACAGCCCAACGATATGCCAAACTGATTGTCAGGGCTGGGCAGCTGAAATAGTTTATGTAAGGAAACTAGGATTGATGTATCTGTGTGTGAAGGAGCGCACACAACAAGGATTTCAGCAAAATTCAACAAGCTTCCTTTATTGAGTCCAATAATGAAAAGTCACATCTTTACAGCTTAATCATTATCATTAGACACAATAATGAGGCCACTCGTTAGATCCAAGTGCTGCCTTTGATACTGTAGACCACTGCATTTTATTGAATCATCTTGAAAATACAGTGGGACTGTCTGGCCTTACTGTAACACACTTCTCTCTGGTATCCCAAAGGTGTGGTATCCCACTTACAGCTTGTTCAGAATACCGCCATTAAAATTCTGACTAAAACCAGGAAAAGTGAATATATTACTCCTGTTTTAGCCTCTTTACACTGTCTCCCTGTGCAGTATAGAAATAGATTTTAAGATTTTGCTGTAACCTATAAAGCACTAAATGGATTAGCACCTAGTTATTTGCAGGAGTTACTGACCCTGTATCATCAAAATCACACTCTTAGATCAAAGGATGCGGGGCTACTGGTTATTCTTAGGGCTTTTTCATACAGAGCCCCTAAATTATAGCATTCCCTCCCTTCTTTCATCAGGGAAGCTGCAGTTGAAGTCAAGACTGAAAACACACTTATAAAAACAGTTTTCTTATCTTTGTGGGTTTTAATGTAACTTCAATTTTTTGTATATTAGTTCGTTAAATATGCTGTTAAATATGCTATTTAATATGTAGCAGTTGTGTGTGTAATATGCCTGGGGACCTTTATTTTAATGTACTGTACAGTGTTTTGTGAGACTTTGGTATGAAAAGCACAATATAACTGTAATAAAAGCAGTAATTAAGCAGTGATATCAGTTATCAATGTCTGGAAGAAGCATCGGACACGGTGCTGGTGTGTGTTCATGGAGGATCCTGATGCTTCTCAAATGCACCTCCTAGTGCTGCTGTTTTATACAGGTTTTACACCCCTTTGCGAGCAAATAGTTGTTGGCTTATCTGTGTGTGATCAATAGTTTGACCAGTCATTTCATTGTCTCTTTCATCCACTGCCCACATAACAGCATGTATCATAGTAAATATGGATTGGAGAGGGCCTAGTGGAAAATGATTGCCCCGAGGGAAGACTATTGTTACCGACAGGGGGCTATAATGTCTGAAGCCGCAGGTGTGATTTGCCAAATATTTTGGTCTTTAAAGTACTTTGTTTAAATATAGCTCATACACCATAAGTAAATAACCAAATAAATAAACCATAAATAAGTAAAATAAAATGAAGTTCGTACCGCATAGTTTTTTTTTCTTTTGCAGTATGTTTTGTAATTATTTTTGCTCCTTACGATGAGGCTGTAACCAATATATCAATTAAATGGACTGTGGCAGCATATGCGCCCTGCACGTGTAAATAGTGTGGTTTTGGTGTAAATAATGTTTAATTAGTTTAAATTTAAGTTTGGCAGAGATGGGGTTAAATGCCAACAACAACAGCTGGAATATGGCCATTCCCCAATTAGGTAATTGAGTGCTACTTGGGGAATGGCCACATGCGCAACCAGTGCTTCCACTGCAGCTTTCCAGCCTTTGAGTCTCATTTCTGATGCTATCCTGCTACAAGGACTAAAATGCTACACTATGGTATCATGGTGACAGCGCCGAGCTGCAGGGATCGCTATCTCTTACCGCTGAAACCCTGTTGTCGTCGGACTCTCTGGATACCTCCCACTCCAGAAACACGACACCCTGGGGCCGATCTCCTGCAACAATGCAGGCAAACAACAAGCACTCAGCTTCAGGGTCAAAGGGATACATCTACTAAGCTTTTACTCCATGGGCCCTAGTCACAAAACTGTACACACTCTTAAGGAATGTTACTTAATGTTTTGTGGTTTTTTATTATACAAAGTTAACACCTGGGTACAGAAATACATTTAAAAAAAACTTGGCATATCTATCCAAAAAGTGGCCCAGTAACAATGCCATGCTGAGTTTCAGTACACTACAAGTACTGATCGATGAAATGGTAGCTGTATCAATCCATAGATCATAGACAAAGAGAAGGAGATGTGATAAACACTTTGATCAGTTTGTCCAATAAGGTATCAGCTTCTCTTTGTCTACTATCAAATCTGTAGGGCTGTTGATTATGACATCACAAACCAACAAGAAGTTATCATATACTGTGAAGAAATAACCCACTCCAGGAAGTGCGGTAGACTTGGCACACCCTGCAGTGGCTTATTTTTTTTAAATAATTACATAAACTAGCTTTAAGGAAAAAATTAGAAATGTATTCTGTATCCTTCCACTGAAAAAAATAGTCCCTGAATACATATATTTTGTACTTTTTTATTTGCCATAAACATTACATTGAACATTCCCATTTATAGTAAAATCTTCTACATAAAATGGCATTTGGGAATTGAAAGCAGACCGATTTCCCACATCTGAGGGAGGATTCATGGAACAGCCAAACACTGCACTGGCACTTGACATCAAGGGAGGAGCTTCTGAGTGTTTTTTGGTTTTTTTTGGGCGTGCAGGAAATGATCCTACTCAGGTTTTGCGGTCTTCAAGAGACGCTGACCAATAATTTCAGAGGCTGTTTTCACATCGATGGCCGGTAACCGGCATAATTTCCCTAGATTGGAAACGAGCATTAGATAATATGTGGACTAAACGACTTCCGTGTCAGTTTGCGCAGTCCTTCCTGTCCGCGGCGAGCACAATAGAATTCTATGCCGAACCTGACCTTGTTTAAAAGCCCAACGGTTATGTCAGAAGAGATTTTAAATTTGTTTTAACTATGTTTCTAAAATTGGAGGGTAGTGGTGAGATGTATCTGTAGTGTCGAGATGTATCTGTTGTGTCTAGTTTAAACATTGCATTCTCGGTAGTCAGTTTTATAAGGCGATATTTAGTTTAATAAGTAGATGCCGCTGCTGCATATATATATTGAATGCTGAGTGAGACTTGCGTGGTGATTTCTCAGATGGCTTTTGAATAAAGTGTTAGTGCTACTGCTTACCTCAGAGTTTTCTTTGTTCTGTTCTCTGACTAAATACCACAGTATATTTGCCAATTTCTCTGTAATTCTGACATTTTTACCTACAGAAACACTGTTTAGATCACTGTTATTCTTAAGGTGTAGTAATATTAATAGATCAGGTAAGTAAGTTGGTCTATGATGTCATAGCCGTGCGGTAAGACAATTCTTACCGCACGGTCATGTGATTTTGTTAAGCCAATCACAGCACTTAATTTATCCAAGCTATTTTATGAATGATTATATCTTCCCCCGCCTCCACATATGGAATATGATTTCACATAAAATGTATTACCACGTGTGTTGTATAAAGTAACGCACAGGACCTAAATTACAATAAAATTGATTGACACATCCAATAAAACCACCAGCTGAGTTATAGAACTTCTCTTTCTACCTAAGCCCACATTTATTCAGTGCTTTTGGTAGCAACAATCCTTGCCGATTGTAGCTGCAGTTCTTACTAAAGCTGAAGAGGATGTCAAGTGCTTATCGCTCCCTTTCTCACCATGTTGTTGATCTTCATCTGGACTCACTGGGTTTATCTGCTTATTGGAGGAGAGGAGGAGAATGCATTTTATTATATGTAATAATTAAAAGGTTCGATTAAAAAAAAAATCTACAATCACACTTTTTTTTTTTTTTTTTGAAGATAGTGATTTGCAAAATGAACCCTGATCCCAAATAATAAGCATGTAAGCTAAATAAACATGAGAAAAGGGGAAGTGAAATACAAGTTAGAATGAAACACATGGTGTTCAAGAAAACATGCAACTGGGTATTTGTCACGCTTACATTTTGTGTTTAACAGCGATTACATTACATGTTGTTATCCTTTACCATGGTATTGCTAATCAGTTTCCTCAAAGAGCAGAGGAAGCAGATTCGACTTGGGTGACCTTTTCCCATAATGTGCCCCCCGCCTCTGCCCCCTGCACACACACTGTTACTGTAAATATATTATATACTGTAAATAAATATAAAAAAAACCAAAAAAAAACACAACAACTTACATCCTGTGAGCTTCTTGGTGAAATGTCATCAAAATCTGAAGTCTGGGGGAGAGAAAGACCACAGGTATATATGTGAACATAGTACAAACATTTATAACGCTGCCAATATCAGAACTACAGTATTTATTTTATATTATTTATAGCAACACGAAACTTTAAAAAAGTACCCAGCTTTTTTTTTTTAATTTGTATTCATTTTCCAATTTTTCTCCCAATTTTGGAATGTCCAATTATTATTTCAACCTGGCTCACCTCTGCAACCCCCGAACTAACTTGTGAGAAACGAAGACGAGCACTCGCGTCCTCCGAAACGAGTGCCATCAGCCGTCCGTTTTTTTTCCCACTCTGCAAGCCCGCTGTGCAGCCATATCCAGAACTTACAGCGTTGGAGGACCACGCAGTTCTGAACTGCGTACAGGCCGGCCTGCAGGCGCCCGGCCAGCCACAGGGGTCGCTGGTATGTGGTGAACCAAGGACTCCTCAGCCAACCGAACCCCTACCCAGCCTGGGCAGTGCTTGGCCAATTGTGCACCGCCCCCTGGGAACTCCCGTGCATGGTCAGCAGTGGCATAGCTTGGATTCGAACCAGCGATCTCCACTCTATAGTAGGGTTGGAACAATAATCGATTATCGTGATATTATCGATAATGTTTTTGCATCGATAATTGTATTGCGTTGAAAAATAATTATCGATAATCATTTTATCGTCCGTTACCCACTATAATATGCTTGTGTGTAACAGTAACTCTGCATTGAAGCAGTAAGACAGGACTTAACTGTGCGTGAGGCGTAACACATGATCTGTGCTCACTGCGTAGTGGGAAGTTGTAACATGTGACGTAAGATTCACCAAGTAAAGGCAAACGTTTGAGCTAATGGCGATGGTAACTGCAGAAACTACCAAACCTTCCGAAAAGATTTTAGAAAAAAGAAACAGCATCAGTCCTGTGTGGCAGTTTTTTGGAGTGACAGAAAGTGATCCGCAAGGTAATAAGCCCGTCTGTAGGCAGTGTGGAAAAGCTGATATTTTTGAGTCGCAATTTATAATTTATTTTTTTTCTTTTTAAAACACTATTTTTAATAAGTAGCCTATATTTCAAAAGTTGAAAAGCTACCAAACAAACATTTGGTTATATTATTTGTGCTTTTTAGTAACCAACCATTGTTTCATAACTTTTATTAAAGATGCTGGTCTTTTTGAAAATTGTCTAGTTTTATTTCTTGTAAACTCGTAGAGGCAGTTGTCATATTGCTTAAGTATATATAGCTTTAAATTTGATAAATTCCAAGACATTTTACATATGTTATTTTTTCAGCCGATAATCATGATTATCGTGATAATTTACAGCCGATAATTGATAACTGAAAATGTCATTATCGTCCAACCCTACTCTATAGGGCGCATCCTGCAGTCCGGGCAGAGTGCCTTTACCAGATGCGCCACTCGGGAGCCCAAGTATCCAGCTTCTTAAAAGTAACTGCAATGGAACATTAAACAGTAGCTAGATTTTATTAAAGCTTGATTTCATGGTAGCTCACATGCTTCTTAGACACAGCGATTTAAGGGAGTTTCAGAAGGCTGAACTCACAGGAGCCTTTCCAAGCAAACTATCTGGAACAAGCTAAACACCCAGCAGGTTAGAGTCCTAGTTACCGGCGTGGGGGGGTTCTGGTTGACCCGGCGCAGTTTGGTCTCCATGACCAGCACCTCCCCCTCGATCCTGAACAGCTGGACCTGCAGCTCGTCACAGCGCTCCCCCAGCTCCCGGACCTGCCTCCGGTACTGGTCCTTATCAATCAGGCTCTTGGAGTACTGCAGGTGGATCTCCTCCCTCGTCTTGATGGCCTTAAACAGTCAGGACAGAGCAGGGATCAGGATGGAGGTCAAGAGTAATGTCAAGTGTTCCACAGATCCATGCAGAGCTTCATATACCGAGAGGTATTAAATGTCCATGCTATTCTAAAAAGGGTTTTTAGAGCTGGGATATGATATAAAATCGACAATACAAATTGAGATCTATTCAGCATCCTTTTTTTTTGGTAGGCATCCTTGAAATGTACACACTAACCTGGTCCCTTTCTATAGTCACTTCCTCCATCTGCTGCAGTATCACCTCAATCCGATCTTTGTACATCTTGGAGTCCTTCTTCAGATTCATGCATTGGAGTTCCAAAACATCTTTCTCCTCCATGTACTGCAATAAGGAAGGCATTTTATCTTCACTCATTTTCTAACAAGGAAAATAACTGATATCAAATGTGACTATTTTAGCACGTCAGAGAAGCAAGAGAAGAAAGCTAGTTTATGCTGTTTAAACTGCGGGGGAAAGGTTACCAGAAAACGTTAATACAGGAGCATCCTGGTTGAACCTCACTTTTCCCTTACCCCCCCCCCCCCCCCCCCACACTCTGCTTCCCTCCACCTCTCCTCACTACCTTGTCTCTGTGTTCCTCTGCGTGTCGCAGGTCTCTGCGCAGGTTGTACATCTGGTTGACCAGCTCCTGGTGCTCTGCCAGCGACTGCTGCCTGTCATCCTCCAGAATCTGGATGTACAGCTTGTCCTTCCCCACCTTCCCATTCATCCCCACCTCCCAGGGCAAGACAAGAGGATTAAACCCAGACAAAATTAGTCAACCGACAAGATAATCTGCGTCAATCTGCTGTCTTCGGTTATTCAACAACACTTTATTGCACAGCGTAGTTCTGTGAGTAAGCAAAACACTAAGCCCTCAAAACACTATAGGGACCTGCTATTTGTTTTACTAATCCCATTTAATTGCCCATTTAAAAAGCAGCTAATGGTGCTATACTGTATGCTATGCAATAGCTGCTTTTCTGTTTGTTGTGTGATGCCCAGTCGTTATGAATTCTGACTCTTACTGGTAAGGTTCTGTAACTGCTCCTGCAAACAAGCCTGGTAAAGATTGCTTGGTGCAGGATTGCCTATTTGTGCCCCGCCAACATCATTAGTGCTTCATCACTAAAATTGAAAATAAAGTGGATATGAAGGCATTTCCACAGTATTTGTTACCTGGACTGAATTTCCCAGCTCCTGGACTGTGGCTTTGAGCAGGTCATTTTCTTTCTGGATCTGCCAGATCACATCCTGGCTGGGCCTCTGCTCCATGGCATGTTTTAACTTCATGGTGTGCTTCCTTTCCACCTTGAAGTCACTTTCTGCATTCATCAGATTGTGCTTCAGCTTCTCAATCTGCATTAAAACCCATTGGAAGCACAAGAAACTCTTTAAACTTCAGAGGTCTTTATTATTCTCTTATTATGAATTGTGTCATAAATAAACGTAGAATGATGGGGGGCAGGGCAGCATTTATTGCCTGATTTGCCTCACCCAGACCCTTGCTTACGAAGTACCCCTGAATACATGATTGTTCCATCTTCAAAAACATGTGGAAGATTGTAATGAACAATCCACCCCACAAATGCATTGGCAACCCCCAAATATGATCCATTTACGATCAGTGTGGAATTACCCAGTGTGACAAACTCCAGATACTAGCCAGTATGTGCACAGTGCAGTGAAGTGGCCCACTCAATATTACATTTAGGACATGGGCAATTTGCTCACTGTGGAAGACTGGCCCCAATGTGTTTCTGCACTAGTGACTGCTAAGACTGGCACCATGTTGAATGTGGCATTAGCCTTGGCAGTATAACCCCTGCATGTGCAGTACATTCACTGCAGTGCTGTGTATGCCGAGTATATTCACTGCAGTGAAGCTCTCACCTCGAGCTGCAGGTCCCGGTTCTTCATGAGCACCGTGTTCTTCTCCTCGCTCTGCTTGGCGAGCTCTCGGAGCAGGCCGTAGTTCTCGTCCTTGAGCTTCTTGGCCTCATTGCTAAACGCATTGCGCTCCTCCTTCATCTTGCGCACCCTTTCCTGCTGCTTGCGCAGCTCGCTGTCCTTCACCTGCAGCTGCTTGATGGTGTCCTCGTGGGCAGCCAGGCTACAGCTCAGCTCCTGGCTCCTCCTCTTCTCCTCCTGCACAGCTTTCTGCAGCTTGGTGACCTCGCTCATCAGGAACTGGGTCAGCCCCGACTCCCCCACTGTGTCTGAGAGTAGGAAGCACATGCTTTTCTTACTTTCCATTTACAATTACACAGTTTATCTACATTATTCACCAACATATTACACTGTATATAATACTATAGAAGTGGCTAGTAGCTTCAGATTCTCTTGTTTGCTATCATCCTCAGTGTTGTACAATACTATCTGAAAGCAAAGCCTGCAAACAGAGATAGTAACAGGTATCATATTTGAAACTGAAAGTACATGATTCCTAAAACACAAACCTTTGAGATCAATAGAGTGAATGGATGTGCTTGGCATAGGAAACATATGGGATTTTGTTTGCTATAATCCCTTTAAGCAATAGAACAGACTTATAAAAGCCAAAAGCATTTAAGCAATTCCATTTAGAATCCCGCAGAAGGATCAAAGGGTAAAGTGTAAGACAACAGAACCTGAAGCTAAACTCATGGTGTAAGGGTTTGTCTTTTTACATTTAAGTAGTATAGACTGATTGAACAAGTAACCCAGAGCAACTTTAGAGATGGGTTACATTTGTCAAAACTGAACCTACGGTAAGTAAATACCTACAATGCATTTCCCAAACCAAAACCAGACATTATTATGCAGGTGTTGTAACAGTCACCTTTTGTAGAGTCAATATGAATTATCTTCTAACCCTGCAAACTAGTGTGTGTGTGTGTGTTTGTGTGTGAGGTACCCATATCACTGGTGCCTGGTGAGCCTCTTGAGAAAATCATGAAAATTCAAAATAAAACCAAAAAGGGGAACACGTCTGTTCTGTTTTTTAATGATGTACTGACTGCACACGGGGAACCTGGTAAGTGGAACACATTGGCTTGTCGATAGACAGATACAATGATAAATAATGCAGAACAGAGAAAAACAAGAGAGATCGCATGTCAGTCATACGTATCTCAGGAAATGGAATTGAAAAACACAGCACTGCCATCACCACAAGTTCCTTGTGGCAGACAAAATACTGGAAATGGTTACATCATTGTGGTGACTTCATATTGCCCAATTTTTCTAACAATCGTTCTGTGAAAGGCTTCATTGTGTGATTACTTGAGTCTACTTGTGCGAGATGGGAGGCCCTGGCGCTGACTTGAGTCCGCCATGTGAAAGAGCTGGGGGCCCAGTCCTCCACAGCATGAAGCACACAGATCTTGCACAGATTTTATGGGAGCGTTTTCTTTTTTCACCGATTTTGTGAATGCATGATGTGTGACAAATACCCTGCCATACCCTGCAACCCTCAAGTCATTCTGTAACATTACCTGGATTCACTTTAAAATACAGGTACCACTGACTCCCTGCAGGCACACTGGATTTACCATTATTATTTATTAGAGAAGGTGGCTCATTGAGAAATTCTCATGATCTCGACACAACAGCTTGAATTGTCACGATCGTGAGATCATTTATCTTGTGATCTCAACAGAACACATATCAATCCCTCGGAAGGCACATTTTAAAAGAGGCTCACCAATTAACATGGAGAAGGCTCTGGCGGGTTCTTTGCCAGTTATCTTCCTGTACAGTTCTGGATAATCCAGCTCTATGCTCTCCAGGAAGGCCACATATCCTTTAGATCCGGTCCTTTGCAGAATGTCCAACAACACACCTGCACCAAAATGTGAGACATCAGCCATCATACACTTAGGGTAATATATTGTCACTATCAAAATAATGAAAGTGGCAAGCCTATAGTTCCAATGCATATATCATTAACTTCAGATTATCTGCGTCATTCCATTGCAGGGCCCTGTTCCAACCAGATGCTTAAATATTTAACTGATCTCCAGCGATTAGATCTTTAAAGAACTCCTCCCCTATTCTGTAAAGAGTACCCAGAAAGCATTGCTAACGGTGTATCAAAACCAAATCAAGGAGCTGAGGTGCAGAGGTCCCAGCTCACAGCAGGATGACTTCGCTCACCGACTCTCCGCTTGCGGATGACCAGGCTGGGGTCGTTGAAGATCTGCTCCTCATCGTCGGTGCTGAGGACCTTGCACTGCCGCAGGTATGGGATGATGCGCGACGGCTCGATCGTCCTGATCAGAAGGACCCGGTACTTCTCCAGCGAGTTCCAGCACTCCTCATCTTCCAGATCGGAAAGGCTACAACTATCACGGTTCGTCATCCTGCAGAGTCTGGATAAAATCAGTAATCGGGTTATACGAAGGGGGTGTGATAAATACAGCACCACTGTAGTGACATTCAATCATAAGTAGAGAAATGTTTTAGCGAGCGCCTTGATTCAAATATATTTCTTAATGTATGCATTTCCATTGAAGATCAAGGCTAAAGACAACAGTTGATCAAGGTAAATGAAATCAGATTGCACATGAAGCCTACAGATACTGGCCAATAACATGCATACAGCTATAAAGTGTTTCATTGTTAGCTGTTTTCATAGCGTTCCTGTTTTGTTTTTTTTGTTTTTTTTTTATACTGTATATAGAGAGTTCATTACCAGAACCTGAAAAAAGGCAAACACTGGGACACTGACCAGAATCTGAGGAAACTTTACATCAAAGAGAAACACAGCCGGAGTTCCATTATGGCAAGCCAAATGATCATTTAGGAGATATCTCTAATTTATTGATATCTCTAAATATTGTATGATCTCTAAATCATTTCCAGATCTAAATATTGGAAGATACAGTATCTTCAATATTTGAAGATATCTTCAAATATGTAAAGATCTCGAAATCATTTTAAGATATCTAAAATATATTTAGAGATATCTCAAAACGATTTCCAGATGTCTTTAAATTTAGTTTTAAATGCGATATCTAAAATGCATTTTCTGATATCTTTAAACAGTTTTAAGATATTTCAAACTGTTTGAGCTATCTTTAAATCATTTTCAGATCTCTAAATCAGTTGGAGTCTAGATACCTCAAAATAACTTCCTGTTCATTTAAAAGATATCTCTAAAACATTTTAGGATATCTTAAAATAGCTTCCTGTTCATTTAGAGAGATAGCGCTAAATAGACAGGAAGTCCATTCAAAACATATACCATTTTCAAGGGAAGTAATTTTGAGATATCTTCACATGATTTAGACATATCTTTAAAACCCTCATTTTAAGGTCTGAAAATGACAGTTTGGTGTACCATGCCAGCAAAATCCACATGGTTTCCATAATGTGTGTGTGTGTGTGTGTGTGTGTGTGTGTGTGCTCAAATTTGTTGGTACCCCTCCACAAAAAACGAAGAATGCACAATATTCTCTGAAATAACTTAAAACTGACAAAAGTAATTGGCATCCACCATTGTTTATTCCATATTTAATAGAAATCAGACTTTGCTTTTGATTTTTTATTCAACATAATATTGTAAATAATAAAACAAATGAAAATGGCATGGACAAAAATGATGGGACCGCTAACCTAATATTTTGTTGCACAACCTTTAGAGGCAATCACTGCAATCAAACGTTTTCTGTAGCTCTCAATGAGACTTCTGCACCTGTTAACAGGTAGTTTGGCCCACTCTTCCTGAGCAAACTGCTCCAGCTGTCTCAGGTTTGATGGGTGCCTTCTCCAGACTGCAAGTTTCAGCTCTTTCCATAGATGTTCGATAGGATTCAGATCAGGACTCATAGAAGGCCACTTCAGAATAGTCCAATGTTTTGTTCTTATCCATTCTTGGGTGCTTTTAGCTGTGTGTTTTGGGTCATTATCCTGTTGGAGGACCCATGACCTGCGACTGAGACAGAGCTTTCTGACACTGGGCAGTACGTTTCGCTCCAGAATGCCTTGATAGTCTTGAGATTTCATTGTGCCCTGCACAGATTCAAGGCACCCTGTGCCAGGCGCAGCAAAGCAGCCCCAAAACATAACCGAGCCTCCTCCATGTTTCACTGTAGGTATGGTGTTCTTTTCTTTGAAAGCTTCATTTTTTCGTCTGTGAACATAGAGCTGATGTGATTTGCCAAAAAGCTCCAGTTTTGACTCATCTGTCCAAAGGACATTCTCCCAGAAGGATTGTGGCTTGTCAATATGCATTTTAGCAAATTCCAGTCTGGCTTTTTTATGTTTTTCTGTCAAAAGTGGAGTCCTCCTGGGTCTTCTTCCATGGAGCCCACTTTCGCTCAAAAAGCGACGGATGGTGCGATCAGAAACTGACGTACCTTCACCTTGGAGTTCAGCTTGTATCTCTTTGGCAGTTATCCTTGGTTCTTTTTTTACCATTCACACTATCCTTCTGTTCAATCTGGGGTCGATTTTCCTCTTGCGGCCGCGCCCAGGGAGGTTGGCTACAGTTCCATGGACCTTAAACTTCTTAATAATATTTGCAACTGTTGTCACAGGAACATCAAGCTGCTTGGAGATGGTCTTGTAGCCTTTACCTTTACCATGCTTGTCTATTATTTTCTTCTGATCTCCACAGACAACTCTCTCCTTTGCTTTCTCTGGTCCATGTTCAGTGTGGTGCACACAATGATACGAAACAGCACAGTGACTACTTTTCTCCATTTAAATAGGCTGAATGACTGATTACAAGATTGGAGACATGTGTGATACTAATTAAAGAAACTAATTAGTTTGAAATATCACTATAATCCAATTATTTATTATCTTTTCTAAGGGGTACCAACAAATGTGTCCAGGCCATTTTAGAATATCTTTGTAGAATAAGCAATAATTCATCTCTTTTCACAGCTTCTTTGCTTTATTCTATGACATACCAAAGGCATGCAAGCATACATGATAAAATAGCTTTTAATTTCATCACTTTTCAGGAGGAATGAAGCATTATTTCAATGAGCTGTAAGGGTACCAACAAATTTGAGCACGTCTGTATATATATATATATATATATATATATATATATATATATATATATATATATATATATATATATATATATAGACACACACACCGAAATAAACTGTATATATCACGGCAAAGATGGATCAATAGAAATTGCCAAACTAAAACACAGACTGGTTGCTGAAAAAAACAAAGGCAAACTTGGAAGAAGAACATTAATACAGAAATAACCAATCCATATAAGTTCATTTAACTCCGTAGTTCCTTATTCAAAAAAAAAAAAAAAAGATTTAAACGCCAGTCTCACCACTCCTGTGTTTTTGATGACAAGCTGCGCGTAGTTTTTTTTTGTCGATCTCTGTCTCACCAACTTCATATAGTCCAGACAAAAAAGAAAATCACTCAGGTATTGTGTTCATGTCAGGTTAACTCAGCATCATTCCAGAAAAGTTACATTATTTCAAAATACGCCTGTGGGAAAAAAGAAACCTCAGCAACCTTTTCTTTGCCAGTCCTTCCTGCAGATGACACACCTGAGCATGCTTCTTATAGGTTTGGTGTCATAAACAGCGCTGTCAGATTTGTTTTTTGCAACGCCCCGCAAAATTTTGGAAGTAACCAGCCAAAAAGTAGCCAAATTGTGTTTTGTAAACCAGCCAAAAAACCTGTACACCTAAATATATATTAAAAAACCATACATAAGTGCTACATATTTATTTAAAATAAAAAATAACACAGGTAAAGGTACAATTTCTCGCAATTTACAGTACAAGCACTGCAGAGATCAAATGTGGTAGATCAACCATGTTATTGTTATTATTATTATTATTATTATTATTATTATTATTATTATTATTATTATTATTATTATTCAGAAGGTAGTGTAAAATTAAATTGTAAAACAATAAATAAAATAATAAATTATAATTATGTTTGTACTGATAGTTCTTAATTTGTTACAAATTTAAAAAACAAACAAACTTTATTTCTCCCTATTTTACAAATAAACAAAAACCCCGGTCAAATGCATACGAGTGTCAATCATCTATAAGAATCCCCATATTAACCAATCCTGAGGAAAGTAGGCGGGTTCACCATTTTCTTCAGCCGGATTTGCTGAATGCAAGTGTGGGCATTGGTGCGATTTGTCATTTTATTGGATGCTGAGCTCATGAACAAAAACATGCACGGTAAAAAAATAAAATATAGACAAAAAATAGCCACACCGCCAATCTGGCAGCGCTGGTGATGAATGTATTTGCTTTACTGTGGTAGTGTTACACACTCCTCCTGTTTTTTAGTCAAGCATGGCTATGCTGTGCTTATCTAGGGACAAACACTGTACCTAAGTTTATTTGTAAAATGAACTTACACTTGAAATACACTTGAAATGTATTTGCTTATGATTGTAAGTCGCCCTGGACAAGGGCGTCTGTTAAGAAATAAATAAATAAATAATAATAATAATAATAATAATAATAATAATAATAATAATAATAATAATAATAATAATAAAATGAATGTAGATCAAAGGATGACATACTGTATAAGTATTGGAAATGTGCTGATGCATATTAAGTCTGCTGTGCATTTATCATGGTATATAGAATAAAGTGCATGTTGTAAAACGAAAACCAATACCACCCTCTGCTATTGTAAAATACTTCAAAACCAACATCTATCTAGACAGTTCAGCTCATTGTGCATCGAGCACCCAACAAGACCAGACGGAGACTAGCCAGTGCTTGTGTATATCATAAGATACAGGATCCACTGTTCATATCAGGTTATATCACACTGATCAAGAAAGAAAGAAGACGCCCAGAGGCCAGCACACTCAAGACATAGAAACTCATTGAATTCTCTACCCGGTTAGCTGGTGTAGATTCTCAAACCATTTAGAAATGACATTAAGCTCACTTGATCAACATATAGACATTTCTTTATATTGTATGTTAGTTCAGAAGTTATAGACGGTATGTTTGTACTGCTAACACATGACCTCTAGGTACAGTAATATAGTCACAACGTCTTTAATGCACAGAGCAATCCAGCCTTCCCTACAGTAATATTTATCAACCACACCCTATAAATCCATATACCTATCCCACACTAATAAAAACAGGTTAGAAACCTTTCAACTACTCTACATACTGGTTTGTTGTACAGTGTTGTAACTGGACTATGGGTACACACTATGGAATGCAGAACTAAGAGCCACACAATGTTGGACTGAATCATTAGATGTATATTAAAGTTTTAAAAAGCTTTATATCAAACACAGAACACTTGAATAGACAAAAAAATGTTTGCTCCATACAGTAAGATATAAAGAGTTCCACAAAGTCCTGATGTGGCTCAACTTTGTTAAAATAATGCCTCTTTATTTCTATTAAGACCTAGAACACTGAAATAGAATGACTTCCGGTCTTCACTTTGTGGAATGAATTCATGTCAAACCATGAGTTTTCCTACCTTGGAATTGGACAGCATGCAAGTTTGGTCCACGGAGTAAAAGTACTGATATCTCTCTGACTTGATGAATTTTGATCTCTGTTCAAAATGAGGAAGCCTGAACTGTGTCACACTGAATGAGTAGGAAGGGTTTGTTACTATGGTATTTTATCATACTTCCTCACTGGTTGTTCCGTTGCTGTCAGGCACAGTGCCAAAGGGTTTGTGCACGGCTTTCCACCTGTAAACCTAACGAATTACAAATCTAGGGTGTGATGCAATGTTATCATGCAGTGATATGCACAGTATAAGATCACACAAATTCTTTAAGAAAGAACTGAGGGAGATGATAGGAGTGGCATGTGGTGGTTTCGTACTAGAAATATCATGTGGAATGGAGTAGAACTCAGCTCTTACCCAATGGAAATGAGACCTTCTTGGTCTCAGAGAGTACTATAGCTCCCTTTCCAATACTCGTGTCTCAGCAGACACTGAATTACCAGATTCATCCACACTGTACAGACAAAGGCGGTGATCTCCAACAATTTGAAGATTTGGACCATAGCAAATATAATATTGTACGTCTCCTGCTCATTAAGAATGGTGAATGGAGAATTCAAAATATTTTGATCATTTTGTGACATGCTCGGTCAAAATGATTTAGTTCTTCTATACAGAGGAGCACCCCTTCTGTAATGGAATACACATCAGCCAATTTGTAAAGACAAAAACATGTGGATTAACTCATTCCTGCAGGGACCCTTTCTTATGTGATAAATCACGTGATGCCACTTCTCCTGGTGTCAAATGAACTCTGCAACACTTCCGTCCGTTAAAGTTTTAGTTTTAAAAGGATGTTTTTGACAGAATAGCGATGTGGGCCCAGAAGTCAGTTGACAGGAATTAGAGACTCAAGAGACAGAAGCTGCAGTGAAGCGCTGTTACACACATTAATCAAAAACAGGCACAAGGGCCAAAATAAAAGGTTAAACAAAACAATATGTACTGTAGGCTGGGCATTAGCCTTCACTATACATCCATCCATCCATCCACCCCCATACACGCACACACGCACACGCACACGCACACACACACCCACACCCTCCACCAGACAAAGGATTTCTCCTTCCTTCTATACATGTGGCCACTCCTCAGTTAGTACTACTTGGCGAATGGCCACACCTGAGATTACTGGCAGGGATAGATTTAACCACATACCTGCCAACCTTACATTCCCACCCCCCCCCCCCCCACACACACACATATTTACAGCAGCAGGGCTTCTGTCCTGTCTCAAAGCTCTACTCTGCCCTTTTGCCACTATGAAGTGCACACCTTCAAGTGTGGGTCAGGTTATGTTTTATGTTAAGTACTTTCACTGAAGGCTTAACCCAGGTTGTCTATACAGAATATTTCCTGTGAGGTCTTCTTTCTGTCTAGTCCTCCAGTCATTGACGCACAAGGGAAGTCATTTTCTGAAAGGTCACAAATGAGTCAGTGGCTTAACGTGGGTTGAGCTCACCATCTGGAAACTTAAAATAAAGAAAATAGTGGACATCTGGCCTTAGGAATTCAGATGGTGTCATTATTTTGCATCTGCGAGGATTTTAAAATTGAAGACAAGTATATTTTTAATGTAATAAAGAATTTTATTCAAACATTTAAATGTTCCAGATGTCAATACGCAATATTGTTAGCATTTTAAATTATTATTATTATTTTTTTTTTACAATAACTTATTTTGTTCAGGGTATGCTCTTTATTTTACAACAAAATATTTATTTGTGTTTTCTGAAAAAAACATATATATATATATATTACCAATAGTTATCTGCACACACTTGACAGAATTTCATGTTTTGGTGTATGCAGTTGGATACTTTTTAATAATCTTATTTTACATGCACAAATATATGATCCAGTATTATTTTTCTCAAATGTAATACTGTTTTTAACATGTCCACAAACTTGAATCGATTTATGATATAATTGAGCATTGCTCAGGAAAATGACTCAAAACATCAACACCTCTGATGCCAATACTGAAATCCACTAACAGATTTTAAACAACAAACAGTAAAAAGTCAGCTTACACAAAAAACAAAAAGCACAAAGTGACCAATTCCAACAGTGCTTCAATGTTTACGGCTCTTTGTATCTTACTTCATAGGACTCTCTTCATGTCTGTCAAAAGAGTGATTTTGATTAGTACTCTGCCAGTATTAAAAGCTATCTTCTATCACCCATAACACTGAACCATGAATTCTGAGGTAAAAAGAAATGGAGACAAGTAGACCAGTTTTTCCGCTTATGCGTTCATTTAAGTTGTTCAGGCTATTTTTATATGATTATGAGTAGGACTGTATTTTCACAATTAAATATCATTTATATGAAAGTTAAAGAAGAATATATTACTAGAATTACAGAGCATCTTTGTTGGTTCATGGAACCTGCAATCAATGAATCATGGGAAATCTTGACGGACAATTGCTATCCACTTCCTATTTCTGAAAAAAAAGAACAAAAAAAAGTTTTGAAATCAACCTTGTAAACCATCTTCTTTTTCTACATTCTTTTTTTTAAGCGGGTACTTCTTCTTGTCCTCATCCCGATGAATTCGCTTGCCACCACTCCATCGGACCCCAGGAGAGATGAACTTTCTCCAGTGCTTTCCTGCAAAACACACAGCGAGTTCATTAGCACCCCTAATGATTTAGGAAATCACTGGCACATGTGATCACTTGCTGGTATGGAATCTTCTGAGCCGAGTATTAAGTAACATTAAAAGGCCACGATTCCAATATATCCTGAAGTCTCAGCATCTTGGAACTTATGAGCATTTGGTAATGTAGGTGGTAAAGCACTAATGTTGACTGTTTGAATCTGACAATGTTCACATCACAAAACCAGCAGACACTTTGGAACTGGACACCGTGTCAGACACCCTTACAAAGGGAGGCCAAGGATTGGGTGTTTTACCACAGAGAGCTGTTCTTATCCATGCTGCACTACACTTTGCTATGTTTTTACCAGGGTGCACAGCAGTACACTTGTGTAAGAGATCTAAGAAATCTCACCTCATTTATGTTGGATGGAGCCGTTTCTAAACAGCCTTCCATGGGTCCCTGTGGTCTAGGACTTTTAGCTGGACCTGCACCCCGTCTGTCTTGGCTTTTAGTCTTAAAGTCAGTGCCGTCCAGGAACTCTGGGGCAGTAGTTGAGGCACTCACAGGAGGGACGGTTGCTAGAAACGCTGGGAGAGTGAAACACGCCAGGAACCGTGCTTTGAGGAGAAGGTAAGCCGGGTTGTTATCCAGCTTTTCTGCAACTAAGCTTCTAATAGCATCCACCTGGGTCTCCGACCTGCCGTCTTCATGTCCTGCCCCAGAGACGAGAATCGAGGCCTTTTCCTCCAAGGACTTTTTCTGTCCAAGGAGTTGCAATAGCGCTGTCAAGTTGAAGACCGAAGGAGGCAGATAGGGAAGCGCCACATTCAGCTTAGGCAGACGGACACCTCCTTTCCTCCTGAGCCATTCTTTCACCAAAGCCTCATCTTCCTGGAACATCAGGTTCAGGTCCACACTGATTTTATTAGCCTTAGCGGTGGAAGCATTCGGAGAACCTGGGGGGCAGCAAGACGAGTTGGCTACAGCTGGAGTTTGGGAGGCTGGCAAACCTGACGGATGTGGCTGCTGAACCACCCTCACAGGTATTTGTGCTGACTGGGCTGTAGATACTTGCTGGACTTGGTTGGAGGGGAACCCAGTTCTTGCTGGAAGATTGCTGACAGTTCCCTGGCCAGTGGGCCACACCACCCTGACCAATCTGAACCCTTGTAGATTAGACAAAAGTGGTCTCACTTGAAAGTTTGGCTGAACCAAGCCTGTTACTGCAGACCTATTGATCTGAATTTGTCCAGGACTAGACGGGATTGTTCCACAAGTCTGCACTGTGGCAGTGCCCACTGCAGAACTGGTCGGTAAAGGGTAAATTGAGGGAGTGGAAACCAGAGACACAGGATTTAGTACCTGCCCAGCAGCAGTGACTACGTTGGTGATGCTTCCAGGGGCAGCAGAGCATACGACTGGATTAACTTTGGCTCCGGAAGCTTTAGGCAGTGCTGGGCTTGTTGTGCTGCTGGCAATATTTGGTTGTCTCTTTGGAGTGTCAGTAGCTAAGCTTTGCTGAGTAGCCTGCTGGTTCAGAGGCACCACGACTGGGGACTGGGGTGCATTCTGGGCCTGCATTGCTATTGGGGCTTGGGTAGCGACAGGAACTAGACCTTGTGGGGTCAATATCCAGCTGATGGTCATAGGGGAGGGCGCAGCTCCAGGTATCTGGATGGGGTTTGAAGAAACAGTATTTGAGGCAGGTATCTGGATGGGGTTTGATGAAACAGTATTTGAGTCAGGTATCTGGATGGGGTTTGAAGAAACAGTATTTGAGGCAGGTATCTGGATGGGGTTTGATGAAACAGTATTTGAGTCAGGTATCTGGATGGGGTTTGATGAAACAGTATTTGAGGCACGTATCTGGATGGGGTTTGAAGAAACAGTATTTGAGGCAGGTATCTGGATGGGGTTTGTGGAATGGGTGCTCGAGTCACCCTCTGGATGTTTGGTCTTGCTTGTTCTCTGTCTCTTTCTTGGTGGTATTTTTGCAGGTTTATCACCTGCTGTCTTCCCTGTCTCCCCTCCTCCAGAGGCATTGGGCTTTTCAGCTGTGACCTCAGTGGGAATGACTGGAGAAGGATTGTGCTGCTCAGGAGTGACCTGTATCAAAGGCTGCTGGATAACCACTGTCTGAGGCACGATCATACTGGGCATGAGAAGGATGCTAGTATGAGGAGCGGCTCTCTTCTTCATCCTGGCCTCCTTTAATCGTTTTTCATACAATACCTGAGCCACCGTTCTCACGCTACTGGCCGTGGGACGTATCAGTGGCCCACTGTTATTCTGGACTGAAAAACAACAATAACAACAACAACATGACCAGTCATGAACCACCCCCTGTACGGTAAACAACTGTTCATTTAAAAAAAATAAATAAATAAATAAATAAATAAAAATAATAATAATATAAGGTTTTATACAAAACCAAACCTTTCTTTCCTTAACTTGTAGGCCAGAACCTTCATTAAAAATGTAACCTGCCACATACAATGCCTAAATGACTATTTGGGAACTTCACATTACTTAGCTAAGAACTTTTATTAACGCTATTTTTTAATGGCTTCGGTTTGAACTCGTATAAAGTAAAGAATGAATGAATTCACAATACTTTTTACACAATGTGTTACTGATATTTGAAAAGAATCTAATGAAATGCTCTTAAAGATTCCACATAGTCATGAAGCTTGGGGTGGTGACATACCTGAGTTATAATTAGGGGTCCCCTGTAAACAAGAAAATAATGACATACATATCAATTTAAACTGTACGGAGTCCTGCTATGAATTGCAGCCAATTATATACGAGACATAAATCTTCTTTGCATCTCTAAATTCCAAATTCTGTAATATTATAGAAACCCTGGTAAAGCATAGGTAAGCACTATAAATACCAAGGTAGGTTAAAGCATATATGAGCGACTGTAGTAAATGCATAGTATGAGCATGGGAAAAGAATGGCAAAACTAAAAAATGATTGTGTAAATTAACAGTGTTAAACTTCATAAACGTGTGAGTGGGCGTTACAATCAGAGCGCAGCATCTAAGACTACTGTTTTATAATGATGTGCTCCCATGCGTTCACATACAAATTGAACAATGTCTAGTGTATGCAGGTATGCATGTACCCATATATACAGTTCAGTATATGCCCAGAGATGCATGTTGTTACTTCTCTTACCCTTCTAGTTCTGTCCTGAATGCAGCCTTCTGTCTCAATCTAAAACATGAATCAGGGAGTTAGGTTTGGACCCACATTCACCCTAACCTGAACCCAACACTGTGAGAACAGATCCCACGCAATATAAACTGGACCAATGACCAATGAGCTAGCGACAGGCGCGAGAATGCAGTCCAAGACGTGCACTACAATCTTTACAATTCTGAATTTGAAGTCTTTAACTGCTTTTGCAAAGTGTGTGCAGTATATGTACTGTTTGGTGTGAGAATATGTCAATGCGGCACCATTACCTATTTTGTGTTAACTGTGTACTATGTAAGCTACAGTCAAATAAAAGTTTCAATTTGAAATAGTCTTCTATTATTTTTGCATTGTGCAACAATGTGTACAATGCAGCAGCAGGATTTACTTTGTGTTACCAGTAACCTATAGGCTAAAGTAAAAAGAAAGTGCACTAGTTATTCATTTGATTTTACTACTGTACAGATTCATATTTTTACATAATATAATATCTACTGAGAACACATTCATGTTATTTCTTCGTAATGATTTAGACATATAAAATAAACTGAGCACTATAAATGTCTTTATTTCTGACAACCTGTCTGCCTCCCGACATGGCCGGTTTAGTGAGGGACTACTGTATGTAAATGGATTTACTTTTGAGTATGTAAACACTGTGGCGTTCACATACTAATTGAACAGTCTGTATCGTATGCAGGTATGCATGTACACATACAGTCCAGCACGTGTCCAGTACAGTTTGTTACTTCTCTTACCCTTTTTGCTCTGTCCTGGCCGACCTTCTTACAGCGTTCTGCGTTAAACTGAAACACGAGTCAGGGAGAGGAGCAATGTTAAACTTGAAAGAGATGAATTCCAAAGATGAGGGGTCTCATATACTTTAGTTATGCTGGCCCATATCAGAGCTCAGTGCAGGGATTTTAAAAGAAGGCACAGCATTTGATCTTAAAGAAAATATAGCGTTACACGTCCCCACGTGTTGCAACAACTGTAATGTTTTTATTCATTGTTAACATCCTGACAATCTTTTACACTTCTAACTTTAAAGTCTGCTTCAAGAGGACACATCTCAAACCCCAGTGCACTAGAGCAGACATTTTGAAAAGAGCTTTGAAAACAGACTTTAAAGTTTGAAGTGTAAAAAGTTGTCAGGATGTTAACAATGAAAAGAAAAATTACAGGTACGTTATTTAAACATGCAGCTACATGTCTCTAACAGAGTGTTTCATAGAAAGTACAGTGGTGCTGGTTGTAATTTGCATTTAGTGCACATCTTGCAGCACTATTGTAAATGGGAACCAACTCTGTCAGAACTGTATGTGATGTACTTCTGTATACTGAATCAGGACAGTCTATTAAAGGTAATATCTTTAGGTTTGCCAATCAAAAATGATCAGAGAGAGAAACACTGCCTGTGTCTGTATAGAAAGCCAAGTTTAACATTTGTGTACCCGATGTTCAATATGCTATTCAAAATGTAGCACTCATTCAAGCCCTAAACCAAGGTATTTATACTGTGTTACAGTTTCAAGACGGGTGCCATCGTATGGCAGTAAACAAGATGCGTTTTGTTGCTTCCGCACTTCTCTTACCCTTTTCGCTCTCTCCTCGATGACCTTCCTACAGCCTTCTGCGTCAATCTGAAACATCTGAGTCAGGGAGAGAAGCAAGGTTAAAGTTCTGTCTTTTAAATCTTCTAGCTAGGTTTAGACTCACCCTAACCTGAACCCAACACTGTGAGAACAGATCCCACACAATATAAAAACAAGTGAGCTAGCGACAGGCGTGAGAATGCAGCTAAAGAGACTACCCATGCATTGATAAGATGAAGAAAGCAATTATTATAGCGTAATAAAAAAATAACAAAAAAACACTCACTGTAATAAACAGAGTAAACACTGGTGTGGTGGCAAGACCAATTTTCTCAGCTCTCTCTCTAATGACATCAGCTAAACAAACCAACAAAAACAGATAAGTAGTAGGCTTTTATTAAAACTGCAACCAATTGCAAAATGGTATTTGCTACAGTAGTGTCAGACGCTACATTGAACGGGACAAGGATGGGGCGCCCTCTGTTGGAATAGATCAATTAGATATAAACACACTTTCTTTTCCATACATTGTGCTTGCTATATAAAACAGATTTCCCTCAGGATGGCTGTGTGGCTGGAGGCAACCTAGCCATCCTCATTCATGGAATAACTACACTATTCCATAACGGTTCATGGTGTATCCTCTACATATCTTAACGTTAAGGACGATGCACATACCTTCAGTGCGCTTACACCTGCCTTTGGGCATTAAAACGTTCTCCATCCAGGGAGTTACCGCCATCATAAGCTTTTGGTTCAGGTTATTGCTTTGCAGGTGGGAGACAAAAGCTCTGGTGGTTTTCTGTTTCTCCACACCTTTCTTCTTCTTCCCCTGAAAAGCAAATTCAGAGCACGGGTTAAAAGAGGCAATGTCTGTCAAGGTACCAGCAAACAAGGCAAAATGGACTACTGTAAATATTTAAAATACCACTGTTCATCAATACAATTATGCCTCATTTCCACTGTCAGTCGACTTATTAATGAGGTTTCTTCACGCAATTACAGAAACGCTATGGAAAAACACCATTGTTCAAAACAGCTTGTCTCTTTAGCACACGTCTTTTGACGGCGTACTTCCTAACTGCACAGTCTGGCCCCGTTGCGTATGAGACACGAAACTGTACTGTCAGAGGTGTAGCTGAGGGACAGCCGAGCGTTAGTGGGAACACCCTCCAGCTACACCTCACCCAGACCGGCCAGCACAGCTATACCTGGGGAAATGCAGTGGAAACGAGGTACTAGAATATATTCTATGTTGCCACGGAAACAGAACGCTACATTAAAATATATATATATATCCCTGTAATCTTCATGCACATACGCAGGTGAGTGTAAAAAATATAATATACACATTCCTACATCATGACGCCGTCTGGTCGGCAGCTTAATTTGCATTATTACCCAAAACCAACTTGAGACACATATCTTTGTGTGATAATATATTCTACCCCATACATTATTGTATTTGTAATAAACAGTCAACAGTAGACAGTATTTACCGTCTTTTCCTGGAGTTTACTTTTAGGTCTCAGTAGCTTCCTCACTTCTGTAAAGGTCAACTTCAATATTTTATTTCCTGTTTGGGAAACCTGTAATAATAAATGAAATCAATAAATACATATGAATAATATATTGAAAAAAAATAAAAATAAAATAATAATAATAATAATCCTCTCCATACGTTGTTCAACGAATAAATCTTATTGTTCACAATAAATGAATGAATGAATGAATGAATGAATGAATGAATGAATGAATAAATTAATAATTAAATAAATATCATATCCACTCTAGTCACAACACATTAGGTTAGTATTATTCTGTGGTGTGTCTGAAATCACTTGGGAATGGAAAGCAGTTACCGTGGTGGTCAGTTCAGCAGGGCTGCTGCTGTTCAGGTTGCGGTTTGCGAGATATCCCGGGCCTTTGAGCACGGTACTGCGTTCAGAAGCGACAGCGGTGCTACGGGGTGGAACCATGTTCTTCCTGCGATCTGCCGGTCCGCTCTGGGCTTGAGCTTCGGGGCTGGGGAGCGCTGCATCAGGGTTCAAAGGAGCGGTGGGGGTGGGTGTGGGTGCTCTCTTTCTAGCAGGCCGTTTAGACCTGGGGAGCTCAGGAATATCAGGGCCGACAGGGATCCACAGGTCAATACTGGGCATGGTGTACTCCTCCTTCTCCTCCTCCTCCGACTCTGACTCTGAGTCGTCATCGTTCTCGGTGCCCGACCCC
The DNA here is from genome assembly GCF_902713425.1 of Acipenser ruthenus. NCBI lineage: Eukaryota > Metazoa > Chordata > Actinopteri > Acipenseriformes > Acipenseridae > Acipenser > Acipenser ruthenus. Next base: position 4,702,246 of record NC_081203.1, on the reverse strand, counting down.
TCCTCAACGCTGTCTGACAGCTCCATCTCCTCGGAGTCAGAGCTCGATAGCATGTCCTTCTTCAGCAGAGACGCCTTCCTCTTCAGCTTACCTATGTTCTTAATTCTCTTTCTCCCTAATCTCGACGATCTGACTTCCTTTAACTTCTGTCTTCTCTTCTAAAACAGAAGAAATACAAAAAAGTAAACTAACCAATAGCTCCGACACTTTTTGTTTTCAAACACACTTTCCCTTGACAAAGGTATGTTAAACATACTGAAACGTTGGGAAGTTTACTCTTTTGAGTTATTATATATATATATATATATATATATATATACTAGTGTTAGTGTTTTTATTGGCCATTAATACTGAAACAGATAAAACTACACTGGATTTTTGGTCCGCTGTAATGGTGTTCTTAAATACTATGAAAAGAGGGAGCCCTCACTTTTGGTTTTGTCAGGGTGTTCCATTTATGTAGACACTGTGAGTCTGTCCGGTTGGGAATCTCTGAGGCTATTTTCGCCCAACGGCCTACAAATTAAAGCAAAACATACAAAAGCAATGGTTATATGTAAATGAAACCCAGGCAGTGATATTACAGATTTTTTTCAAACACTAGTTTCTGAAACTATGGTAATTACAAAACTGGTATCGGCTGTCAAAGCGCAACCTACTGAATACTCTTTATAAAAATGTGTAATCTATTACTAATTGGATTGCCAAAGGTCATTCTGATTGACTGCCACTGCACAAACATTCTGAATTCAATAAACAAGTGTTTTATGGTGTTTTGGTGATGGTCGGCAGGGAAGGGGTTAATTCCTGTCCCTGCCAAAAACAAGTGACAATGTGGCTGCTCCTTAATTGAATGTTTAAGTGCTAACTGGGAGCCACATCACAAAAGGAGAGCCCAGGACTCAATTTGGCAGGAGGAGTGTGGTGAGTGGACACTGTGTTTCTGCACATTTTCATTTTTGTAATATAGTGAAGGCGAATGCCCAGCCTACGTTGTTGTGTTTTGTTTAACCCTTTATTTTGGCTCTTGTGCCCTTTTTGTTTGTATTTGGTGTTATTTTGTTTATTAAATGTCCGCTTTGGCTCTCAAACTGCAGCTTCTTGGCTTCTGAGCCTCTGTCTCGCCGCTATCCTGTCACACACAGCCAGAAGAGAATGCCATTGACTCCATCAAAGAAAAGTACAACATGCTTGCAGTATAATGGTTTGGAAGCAGTGGGTTCACCAGTAGGGTCATCACTCCCCCCCCATAAAAACAGTGCAAATTGCTTTTCTATATTTCTTACCGACTCCATGCTTATTAACCAGGTCAATGAACAAAGTCTCCTCTTCTGAGCACCATTTCCCTTTCTTAACATCTTCACTCAGGCAATTCATATACCTGGGAAAGAAAGTCACTGTTCATTAAGCTGTTTGTTCCCAAACTCGTCCCGTTCCCTTTTAAAAGTGTAATAAAGCATAGTGAAAGTACGGTAAAGCATCAGTACAGTGAGGTATGGTAATAATAAACAGGGTAAACTACTTTTATTATTTAGTCATTATTTTATATATATATTATATACAGTACTGTGCAAAAGTTTTAGGCAGGTGTGAAAAAATGCTGTAAAGTAAGAATGCTTTCAAAAATAGACATGTTAATAGTTTATATTTATCGATTAACAAAATGCAAAGTGAGTGAACAGAAGAAAAATCTACATCAAATCAATATTTGGTGTGACCACCCTTTGCCTTCAAAACAGCATCAATTCTTCTAGGTACACTTGCACACAGTTTTTGAAGGAACTCGGCAGGTAGGTTGGCCCAAACATCTTGGAGGACTATCCACAGTTCTTCTGTGGATTTAGGCAGCCTCAGTTGCTTCTCTCTCTTCATGTAATCCCAGACAGACTTGATGATGTTGAGATCAGGGCTCTGTGGGGGCCATACCATCACTTCCAGGACTCCTTGTTCTTCTTTACGCTGAAGATAGTTCTTAATGACTTTCGCTGTATGTTTGGGGTCGTTGTCATGCTGCAGAATACATTTGGGGCCAATCAGATGCCTCCCTGATGGTATTGCATGATGGATAAGTATCTGCCTGTACTTTTCAGCATTGAGGAGACCATTAATTCTGACCAAATCCCCAACTCCATTTGCAGAAATGCAGCCCCAAACTTGCAAGGAACCTCCACCATGCTTCACTGTTGCCTGCAGACACTCATTCGTGTACCGCTCTCCAGCCCTTCGGCGAACAAACTGCCTTCTGCTACAGCCAAATATTTCAAATTTTAACTCATCAGTCCAGAGCACCTGCTGCCATTTTTCTGCACCCCAGTTCCTGTGTTTTCGTGCATAGTTGTACATATTGAATTGATGATCATTAGCACCTGTTTGGTATAATTGTTTAATCATACACCTGACTATATGCCTACAAAATCCCTGACTTTGTGCAAGTGTACCTAGAAGAATTGATGCTGTTTTGAAGGCAAAGGGTGGTCACACCAAATATGGATTTGATTTAGATTTTTCTTCTGTTCACTCACTTTGCATTTAGTTAATTGATAAATATAATCTATTAACATGTCTATTTTTGAAAGCATTCTTACTTTACAGCATTTTTTCACACCTGCCTAAAACTTTTGCACAGTACTGTATATATGTGTATATATATATATATATATATATATATATATATATATATATATATATATATATACACAGCCATTTAGCTTTTATCCAAAGCGACTTGGAGGGACTTGGGGGTGAACTATGCATCACAACTGCTGCTGCAGAGTCACTTCCAATAGGACCTCGGTTTTACATCTCATCCAAAGGACGGAGCACAAGGGGGTTCAGTGACTTGCTTAGGGTCACACACAGTGAGTCAGTGGCTGAGGTGAGATTGAACCTGGAACCTCCTGATAACAAGCCCCCTTCTTTAACCGCTGGAGTCCAAGCCTCTTTATAAAGGGTGTACTAGCGCTTCCCTATTTTTTGTGCGGACAGTCACGCTACACACTGCTGGTTGAAATCTATTTTAATAAACTTATTCACCTGTCTCTGCACTGTGCATCGGTTCTTCCTGGGACCTTTGCTTGAATTTTCCACCACTCCCGAGGGCCGTACTCAGCAACTGCTTTTATTAACAACTAGAGAATAGAAAAGACAAGTGAAGCACAAACAAACAAGTGCTTTTGTACTAGTTTATACATGTGTTTTTCCAAAGAGGTGTACAGCGAATAAGTTTTAAAGATGTTTTAAAACGTGAAAGGTTTTGTTGTTTAGAGATTGTTGCTTGAAGTAATTTGACCACTGCACTTGGATATAATGGATATTATATATTAATAATATAGGAAATGACTGAATCCATCTTTCTAAGTAGGCAGTAGCCACTTATCCATTGCCTCACAGCAGTGATTCCTATTGTCTCTCCTTGGTGCTCAGGAATTTTTCCACCAGCAGTTTGGACCAAAATCATACAGGTGTTTATTTATACTACAAGCTATAGACAGTACTTTAGATATTTTTGTTAAGATAACTTTTATTTTGGGCAAAAAAATCCTGCATTTGCAAATAACACCACGGGATAGCACTTACTCCAAATCATCATTAGCCCAGAAAGGAAACAATACAACAAAATAAAAGTTACCAAGCCATAAATGAACAACTCAAACATCTGAACAGTGTGCATTGGAGTAAACAGCTTAAAGAATCTAGCCCTGTTTGTTTCCATTGTAATGGTTTGTTTTGGATGGGAATGGGTAGATGCAGCTGCCTGATTTGTTTTGGAGACTAGCTGAGGCTCACCCCCGGACCACAGGCTCTGCCTTACTGACACATACAAAGGAGATGTTGTGGTGGTGGATTGTATGCAGACATCTTATTGATCGTGTATAGGTATATATAGTACAGGCAGACATGGGCCTCGTTTTCAGTGCTTTCCCAGCTACAGCTGGACGGTCTGGACGAGGTGTAGTTAAAGATGGATCTCTGCGTTCCAGTTCATTTTGTTGGGTACCGCTATTATTCAAAACAGTTTGTCTCTTTAGCACACGCCTTTCGATGACGTACTTCCGTACAGCACAGTTTGGCCCCGTTGGGTATGAGATACTGTACTGTCTGAGGTGCACCCTCCGGGGGCTCCCGAGTGGTGCATCCAGTAAAGCACCCTATAGCCTGGAGATCGCAGGTTCGAATCCAGGCTATGTGACTGCCGACCGTCACCGGGGGTTCCTAGGGGGCGGCGCACAATTGGCCGAGCGCCACCCGGGTAGGGAGGGCTTAGGCCACGACGGATTGGCAGGAGCACGTTTCAGAGGACGCGTGTTTCAGCCTCCGTTTCCTGAGTCGCCGGGGGGTTGCAGCGGTGAACCGGGATAAAAATAATAATTCAAAATTGGGGAGAAAACCGGGGTAAAAACCACTGCCGATGACTAAATTAAAAAAAAAAAAAAAGAAAACACCCTCCAGCTCAGCTATACCTGGGGAAAGGCAGTGGGAACGAGGCAATAGAGACTCCCCAGCCTCAAGACCACCGCCACACTGTTAAGGAAAAAAACTGCACAGGAATTAAACTGACCGCATCTTCCTCACTTGACCACGGCCCCCTCTTCAGAGCCGGATCACAACTATGCGTATAGCGATGGATGAGCTGCGCCGCTTCTCTTCCCTCCATGAAATAGGAAACTGAAACACAATGGTCAGCCATTAGAAATCATTGCAGGTCTCTTTTACCATGCTCAATCAAATCCTCGTCACTTGACCTGAGAGAACTCCTGTTTCCAGGTGCACCCGGAAAGGCCAGCCTTACTTTTGGTGTACGGGATGTGAGAGCCGATTCTCATTTTTTCCACCAGCTCCGTCAGCACCTGATCCTCTTCCTTAGTAAAGTACTTCTTTTTCAGCTCTGTGTTAATGAACAACTGGTACATCTGCAGGCACATGAAGGGTCTCCGGTTTGTCTGCAAAGGCAATAGATAAACTCAGTGGTGCAGTCGAGGGTAAACTGAGTTTATCCACTTCTGATTTAAGGAGCAAAGCATTTGCTCACTCCTCTCCGGTGATAAGCAAATCCTGGCTATATCAAGGGTTAAAGTCAGGCATATTCCAATGTATTATAAAAGCAACTTGAGCGAATTTAATGCCTTGGATAAAGTTGTCTGCCAAATAAATAATAATAATAATAATAATAATAATAATAATAAACGATGGGCAGAATGTCTTCCGATTAACCTTTAACCCAAAGTCTGTTACTGTTTGTTCTCATTGCTAAACTTAGCGCTACTTCGCTACTACAATCGCAGACGCAGAGGGCATAAACAGACGCAGCGGGCATTGAGATTTTTACAGTATTTTGGTATCAATTGCACTATACTGCATACTATTAACATTGTACACACTTGTACTACGGGCAATTGAGGGTTGACCACATTAAAAACAGCCTTTAGGTCTAATGCTTGTAGTCAATTCTCCTGATCCTAATACTTGCAGAAGCAATAAAGATGAATGAATGGCTAATGCAAAGGAGAGTACCCCCAGCTCCTCAGCAATCTTATCCCAGTTGGTGTGGTTGTGATTGGCTGCGATCTCCTTCAGCCTCTCAAGCTCCTCATCGCTCCACTTCTTCTTGTTGATCTCCATGTGCAGGTGGTTCTGCCAGTACTTCCTCAGCTCTTCTGGTTTGCACAAGCCTTCAAACTGCAGGGGGAGAGCAGGGCAAAGAGGCAGTGAAGCACTCAGTGAATCCCGGGCCACCCCTATCCCCTTCTCAAGAGGAAGCGGGTGCTGCAGGGCTGTTCAGCTTCTGAACATTACAACATGAATTCTGTTACTGTCATTATCAATGATTATCAATACAGCACAATTGAGACTCAAATGTCTCATAATTGAAACTTTACCAAGATTACATTTACTTTGACTCCAAAAGAACAAACATACATGTCTTAAACTTACATTCAGTTATGTAAGGCAGTCACTAGCATCAAACAGCAGATTTAAGATAATGGCCAAGTTACCTTTTCCTACTGGGTGGTGACGGTGTATGACTCCTTCAGGTCGTGGATAGGAGATCTGGAGGTGGTCAGAATCTTAACTCTGGGTTGTCTATATAACTACCCTTCTATTCCCCTTTATCTGTTCTTATGAAATTGGTCATAAACCAATTTCCATCAAAACAGGTCATTATGTTGATCACCCAGCCATCACCTTATGTTACCATAGGTTAAACATAGGTCAGTACATATATATTCTCTGTATAATACATCTGTCAAAACCATTGAACTTATCTTTCATACACTCAGTCATTTCCACTAGACATGTTTACCTTCTATACATAATTCAACATCACATAAGATCACTCCAGTCGCTGGTCACCTTGGTGTACATGAGCATCACATTTCTCTACAGTGCGGATGTTGGCTACTTGAGACCAATTGCATAACTGATGGAGAAGGGCAAGGATCTACCTAAATTTGTAAGTACAACTGTAAGAACAGCACCAGAAAAGAGCTGAACTCGTTAGCCAAAGTGCATACCTACTTAAATACTTAAGTGTTAACCTCTTGCACATGGCTGTCTTCCATGTGGTTTGCTATTTAAACTGCCCACGGCATAGAATCAGGTGGCAGATGTGTGTGGAGGGGGGTAGTACGGATGTCTGTTTGAATAATATTGTTGCAGTAGCAACTTGGTTTTGCAACTTTTCAAGCAACTAGTTGCTTAGTCCAAGAGTAAACCCAGGGGCGAAGGAAAGCACAGTTTTAGACCCTGTATAATGTATTTACATGATGCAGCTGATCCTGTACTTACATCAATATTTGAAATCTTTTCCCAGTCATGTTCTTGTTCGCGATTCCCAATCAACTCATCATCAGGCATCCGGCTATTAAAAAAAAAAAAAGAAAGACAGATGGACCATGAAGAGGATCAACATGCAGTACACACAATCATCTTTTGTGCATTTTATCTAAATGTATTTACACCTGGGTTGTAAATGAATGTCACCTGTCCTGAACTAGAACATTGTGAAGATGTTATAGTTATCAGTGAAGAAACAAACACTGACAGCGTACCTGATGTCTTCGATTTCCTTCTCTGTTTGACTGATCTGCTTTTCAAGGATCTGTTTCTCCATTCCGTTGGCCTTTTCCATTTTCTGGGTCAAATATTCAACCCTTAAAAGACAAAGAAAGCAATACGTTACACCGATCTCCTCCCATTAGGGCCTGTATGGGCCAGAAACTGAAGTAGCTGATTATGAAATTCCTATGCTGTTCAGAATGTTTATACCATATAGGTAGGCAACTCACTGAGTGCTGCCAGAAAATTATACAAGAAACAGCTAGCGAGGCTATACATCCTTGTTAGACCAGAACTCAGTACAAACAAATCTGTATGTATACATGCATCTGTCTTTTTACAACGCACTGTATAAATACTCCAGTAAGCTTACCTTGATAATTTTGGCTGCAGCAAACGCCTCAAGCTGTCGCTTACCACCGATGAACGCAGCAAGGCCTTCTCCCAGCTTTTCCCTGCAAGGAAGCACATTTAATTAGCAAGAGCCTTCTAAGTCATCAACCCTGTAATGCCCATGTCTTTATACTGCAGTCCAGCTGTAGGGGACATCATGTATGGTCCAACCTTATATAAGACACATCAAATCTGACAGCAGTAAAACATCCTATTGGAAACTTACATTTTCTCACCCCAAGATCTTCAAAGGACTTAATTCCTTGAGCCATCTTCTCCCTTGTATCTGGATTAGGAGGTGGACCCTGGGATACAAAGAAAGGGGCAAAATGCATAGAATTTAACCACCTTCTTTTATTGTTGGTACTGTTTTAATGGACTGCTCACGACACTAGATGCAGTATTATCCCTAGTCTCCATTTTCTTCTGCTTAATATATTTCAGTGCTTTGCCCGTATTTTTCACTTCGATTTTCCCTTGCAGATATTTCAAAGACAGCTATGAAGTTGCTGCTATTTCCTGGTACAAGCTAGCTGCAATCTGAACCACAGCAAAGCAGCAGTTGTAATTTGAAAAAAAAAAAAATTCTCAGCGCAATACAAGGGGGGCAGTGATAACAGCAAAACAAACTAAAGGAGAGAATGGATTTTGAAACCTAGAAACAGAGCTGTTCAGCTGAATCTAAAACAGAACAATGTTCACTTACAAGGCCAGTCGTCTTATCCTTAAAATATGGTTTCAAGAAGTGCCCTAAAAACTGGTTGGATGGTGGCAGCTTGGTTCCGTCTGTCTTGTCAGCCTGTGAAACAGACAGCTGGGAGAGGATTTCATTCTGTGGGGATGAAGAGGGAGATATTTACAACATGTCAAGTCTTTAGAGCTGTATGAAGCACCAATTGGTGTGTACAGATCTGTGATTTTAAGACTACAAAACATGTTTTTCTCTGTGTTTAAAACCTTTGCACCAGTTGGCTTATGTCAAGTTCCAATGCTAAAGCGCACCTCCTGAGAAGGTGAACTCAGTTTTAGCTGCCCTGCGTGTCTCTCTGACCTGCTGCTCTCTGTTCTCAGCCAGCAGCACCTCCAGCTCCTGCAGCTTCTCCTCGATCACCTCCTGGTACACCAGGTTGATCTGCAGACAGGTCTCACTGTCTTCAGGAAGCCCCAGGTCTTCTTCCTCCTCTCCATCTGCACCCCCCTGGGCACAGACACGCACAGGGGATTGGTTAAAGCAGTAGTGTGTGACACAGCTGCCATTCCTGCTTCACAACTGACCTTAGTCTCACCCGCCCCCTACCACAGATGGACAATTAGACTCACACAGTACAAACTGGATCAAACTGTTATACATTGGGGGTTTCACTTCCGTCCCTAGACTTGCATGGAAAAAGTCCACGTCTATTAGTCTTGTAGCAGGATAAAAGCACTGTGGTAAACTTTTTATAAGGGAAAACAAAACTTTAAAGCCCTGGATAAAATACCTTTAAGATCATTGTTACAGTAACTTTAAAGATTTGACACTTTAAACCCCTCGACTCTTTGAGAATTTCAATAAAGAGAAAAGTAAAGCGCTCTGACCACTCACCATGTCCATCACAAAACGACCATCAGCCTCTTCATCTAAAACACAGAAGAAACCCTTGCTCTTACCTTGCTTTTATAACAGCTTCATATGGTGGATTACATTGTTAGGCATTGTCTCGGCTACATTAAATCACAGGAACATTAAATTGGTCATGCAGAATTAAACAAACAGTACCCTACATTTTTTGTTATGCAGACCTAACAGTCATTTTCAAAAAGGGTAAAAGAAGAACAAGGTTTTTAAACTGAATATGGGTCATTCATTAACTTTGTGTGTATTTTAGTCAGCTTGGTTAATAAATATTTAAATGTGTCCCAACTGAATATTCCACTGTCAGTGGTCTAAATCTCTACTTACACAACACTTTAAACCAGCCTGTAGTTCTTTATTGTTTCTTTTTTATTTAGAATATCTAATTATTATTTCCCCTCACCACAGCAATTCCCCACACAGGAGAACTGCAGGTTCTGTGGGCATCCTCCGATCCCAACAACCAAGCCAGTTTCCTTTTTTTCACCCAGGAACTCAAGAGCGGATGTCAGCTGGCGGACACCAGCCAGCCCTGTAGACGTCAGCACTGAGCTCTCTGGGCGCCTGGCTGGTAGGGTCCGCTGTAGTGGCATGAGGAGCCCCTGACTGTTTTGCCTCCCTAACCCGCGGAAGTGCCATCGCCAATGTGATGTTCCCTCTGGAATCCCCAGCACAGACTGGTGACTTCGCACAGCCAGGACGTGAACCTGCGCTCCCCTGACTGTATGACTCACCCTGCTGTCGTGCTTTTACTAGGTGAGCCACTTGGGGACCCCAGCCTGTGGTTCTTTTTTTTATTTTTAAATACTGAAACTGTGTTAAAATCTGTAGTGGTCTATATCTGTAAAATACCTTCCTCGGAATCCTCTTCCTGTGACCCGAGAGGGGACACATCCATGCAGGCAGCTGCAGGACCCAAACTGCGCTCCAGCTCCTCGATTTCTCTCTGGATTTTCTCTCTCTCAGCAGACAGCTCCGCAGCAGACTTAGAAAGAAAATGGTCACAGCATTTTTAGTATATTAGCCATTTCAACTCCCTCAAGGGATACAGTTATATTTTGTTATGTATTGTTTAGCTTCCCAGACTTCGTTTTTACTTTGCCCATATATCCTGCAACAACATTATAAATCCACTTCCTGTGAAGCAGATCAACATCCAACCTGCACCTGACTCAAAAGTCTAGACTATTAAACAATTAAGATCATACAAGGTTTCTACAATATCTAGTGGGATTTATTAACAAGTGCTACAAATTGATGGTATCTAATCACTTCCTGTGCTGTAGGTCACAAGGTGGGAATGCATCTAGACCACTGGAGAGCAAGTGATCTATAGCACAGGAGTCATGACAATTTAGTGTAAGTAAAATTAGGACAGCCTTAGAATGGACCAAAAAATATGACTTTCTGCAGTACTGGATGGAACATACTATTGAACAAAGCCTAACTGATGCTCGATTTGCCCTCTGCAGCTGGGAAAGACAACAATAAGGCCATTGAGAACCCTTACCATACCAATCGGAGGCTGTGCACCACCATCTGTACCTTCATCTGCTAATAAAAACACAAAAATGACACACAGATTACAAAGTGAATTAGCAATTTCTACAGCTCTGCCATGCCTGCACAGTGAACTCTGAAGAAAGGCTTCAGGCACTGGGTAGGAACACCCTTGTGATTCTCGGCTACGAAGGTAAGCATGACCGATTGCAAGGCACACGGGTTGTTTATTACACACATTTGATATTTCAGCCTTGCACAGCAGTGTTGTGTCCATTGTACGGCATTGTATGTATGCCTCAGTCTGCTATTTTTTATGCGAATCATTTTACCCCATGTCACTGTTAAACTGTGAAACTATGGCTTAAGAACCTTTTTTTTTTTTTTTAAACAGGACACCGGTATATGCTTATTGCATGGGTTCATGAGAAAGCCTTGAACATATCATCGCATTCTGAGATGGTGATCCTGAACCATCTGCTGATTTTATCCAAACTATCTAAGTTCTAGGCTTCTCCAATAGTCAAGTCTCTGCCTATGACTTTTGAGCTACACAAGGGAGGGAACAGGTTCAAATAGTACCTTGCTCCAACTCTGAACCCTCATTTTCTGACTCAGAAAATGAAACGTCAGTAGAAGCAGCAGCAGCCAGACCCAGATTTCTCTCCAGCTCCTCAATCTCCCTCTGGATCCTATCCCTTTCCGCATTCAGAGCTCCACTTGCCATTGCCCACAGCTACTGGAGAGAAGACAAAGTAGCAACAGGGATGGAAATAAGACTCCCACTGCATAGTACTTCGATCCATTCGGTTTTACTTTAAGACACACCTGAGCTTGTTACCTAAACACTGTGGCTAATCAAGCTTGTTGTACTAAAAACTGGAATGGGTGAAACTGCTGTGCAATAGGAGTCTTATTCCCATCATCTGACCAAAACATGTTAAATGTACAAAAAAAAAAACCAAAAAAAAAAAAACAATTAGCAATTAAACAGGAAGTATTAAAAACAATCAAAATTATTAAACAAATAAACTCATTAGCTGTTTGTGGAGCTAAACCCTAATAAATGACTCTGCTGTTAACTTACCGAGTACACGGCTACAGGTTCATACGAAAAAAAAAAAAAAAGTTTACCCGGGACGTCTGGTAACCAACATGCTTGCAACAAGGACTATGTTGCTGCACAGAACCATCATAATGTGATACAGAAGAAAAACAGATTGATACTTAGTTAAACAATATCGGATGGGTAACACTTCAAAATGCAATTAACCACTTTTTATATAGAATATAAAAAGACATTTTAAAAAAAATATTATTATTATTTCAAATTGAACACCATCGCGTTTGCTTGCTGCATGCCTCGGTGATATAGTTGCATACTTACATTTTATTTTCATAACATTTGGCAAGTCTGTTGATTACTTTTTAAATATCCCATTCACTTATCCTATGCTAAACATGAACGACTTGGAAACGTTTTTTGTTGCTGCAAAGGTAGTAGCGCAGTTCTGGTATCGTATTAGCATATTACCCGTGGTGCACTGCTGCGATCAGGTTTCTTAAAAGCATGTTACACTATATTCAATAGGAATAGACAGGCGATTTTCAGTTTAACATTAACATTTTTTTGTAATTTTAATTTTGTACTTGTAGCACATTTAGAAAGGCAAAGTTATATTCTAAAAATTATTCAGTTTCAGCACCCACAATCCCATGGTGATGGGACTTCCGTCTTTGTGTTTACAATTAGCCCGTCTGACATTTTTAAGGTGGAATGACGGTAATTATTCAGTGCGAGAAAATATCCGAAACAAATTAATTTCGTTTTTAAGGACGAGTGGTGTACATTACAGACTGTATACACATGCCACGTTATTCAAAACGTGGAGGGCACAGTCTAAAAACTAAAACAAAGGAGTTAAAAGTTGTGTGAGCAAATACACAGCCCATTGAATATTTCAATTGTTGCTCGTGTATGCTGTTTCATTCCGTTTTTTCTTTTAGAGGGAAGGGGTGAAAAAAATCTACCAAAAAATCTGTAATATGCCATATACCGTGGAATAATATGTTATGCTTTCAGACCACATGCCATGTTATTGTTCAGTTTATTTTATTGTACTGTAATATACACTTCACTGACAAGGAGTAGCTGTAAAGAAGTTAGGTACCAAAGTTTGGGGCAAAATACAGTAAATTAAAGTCTCTCTCTCTCATGTATTATATGTTTATTTATTATCCAGGGCGACTTACAATTGTTACAAGTTATCGCAGTACGTTATATTATAAATGCTAAGAAATAAATAAAACATCACATTACAGAATACCATGATACAGATAAGAGCAATAAAATCAATTCAAGTAACAGCAAAATAAAGCATACTGTAACTTATAAGTAAGAGTGAATTTGACTAACTGCAGTTAAACCTTATAGTAACTATTTGCTTATATGAGTAGTTCAGTGCAAGTACATACTGATGCACGTACTGGAACAACTGGGAGCCATATAGTCCAGTATGTTCGAGAGTTGTGTTTACAGATGCTGTCTGAACAGGTGTGTCTTGAGGAGGCACTGGAAGGTGGTCAGGGACTGAGCAGTCCTGATATCCGTAGGTAGGTCGTTCCACCACTGAGAGGCAAGGGTGGAGAAGGAGCGGGCTTTGGAGGCTGGGGAGCGGAGAGGGGGGTACAGCTAGTCTGCTGGAGGTGGAGGAGCCGAGAGGGCGAGAAGGGGTGGAGGGAGAAATGATAGTCTGGAGATAGGAGGGAGCAGAATGGTCAGGACAGCGATAGGCGAGTACAAAGAGTTTTGAATTGGATGCGAGCAGCGATAGGGCGCCAGTGCACAGAGCAGAGAAGCGGTGTAGCGTGGGAGAAACAGGGAAGGGAGAAGACAAGGCAAGCAGCAGAGTTTTGGATGAGCTGTAGTGGACAGGTAGCAGAGGCAGGAAGGCTGGCCAGGAGGGAGTTGCAGTAGTCAAGGCGGGACAGTACCAGGGCCTGAACAAGGAGCTGTGTGGAGTAATCGGTGAGGAAGGGGCGAAGTCTGCATATGTTGCTGAGGAAGAAGTGACAGGAAAGTGCCAGAGTGGAGATGTGCTGAGAGTAGGAAAGGGAGGAGTCTAAGGTAACACCAGGGTTTTTGGTGGATGTTGAGGGAGAGAGGGTGGTGGATTCAAGAGAGAGAGAGTTGCCTAAAAACAGCATATGGTTGGTGTGTGTCTGTTTTTGTTATTTTATGCCAATAATGCAAGCCCTTCTTGAGATAGTGTCATGCTGTATTAAACGTTACAGTGCCCAAGTCCCACCCATGCACACAAAAAGCAGCAGAATTGATTTGGCAGACCCTTCAAATGCAGATGTTTATGGTGTGTTTCATGTGTAGTGTTTTAGGATACTGTCTAACAGGGGCGGACGGTTAACAGTGTTCGCTTGACATTGGCACATCAACAATGCCGTTCATCCCATCTGTTTAATGGGCTGAAGCCGGGCTGTGCTCACTCAGAAATGAAAGCACCCAAATCCGCCGTGCACATGCGCAGTAGCACCCAGCCGTCAGCCAGGACTGGCTATGATTGGTTTAAAAATGTGTGGATGGAGCTCAGCCGGTTAGCGAACACAGTGATCAGGCGATCAACGCGCATGTGACAAGACAACAAAGGCTTTAAGAGCAGCGCGACTTCGTCTCTTGTTAGGCCTGAATTGTGACTTCCATTTAAGGTCTTACTTTTTTCCTGTTCTTGGTCTTTGAACTTTCAGGGACAACTTCTATTTAAATAAAAACACATTTCAATTTCGAGAGCAGATGTCAGAGTACATTCAGTGTGCTCAATGTATTTGTCTTATTTAAACATTTTTTATATTATTATTTTTTTAATCTTGTTTTAGCTGACATTTTTTTTTTCCTAGGTGTTTTTAAATACATTTTTTTTTACTGTTTGTTTGTAGCTAATCAGTCTTTTATTAGGTCAAGCTTTTTGTATCGCTTCCAACAAGAAACAGATCCACTGAACAGTGCTTCCACCACTGAGGTTGGCCCCCTGGACCCCCCCCCCACATGCGTCTGAGGTGTGAACACCCACAAATTTTGTCCACCAGCTGCAACTACTGTCTAATACACTTATGGTTTCAAAGTGTTTATTTTCCATCTTATAAAGCTTTATTTTACAATATGAAAATGCTTTCACAAAAAATGGAAAAATCTTGCCAATTCTTGATTACACTCAAAAAGTCGGGTATAAATATTTAAATACAAGTTAAAACAAATCAATCAATGCAGGCATGGTTTTAGTATACAAATTGTACCAGGCCATTTTAAGTTGTCTTTTCAATTGTTATTGCTTCCTTTGATCCATTAATGTTATAAAAGGGCAATGCTTCCTTTATAAAAGGATTTATGTGGGCGTTTTGCTTAGTAGAACTTTTTCATGTCAAGTTATATTTTGCATTATATTTAGTACACCCAGTTAAATTTATCGGTCTTCACTCGGTATTTCTGAAATCTTGTCGATGGATTTTAGAAGCTGGGACACCATGCACAGCGTTTCTGCGCCAGACATCAACTGTCTGTAAAAGAAATAAAATAATAATAATCTATATTAGAAAAATATGGCACAGATTGCAATTTGCTTTCAATAAAATCAAAATATGAATCAGATCAAATATTCATGGTCCCCTAACACAATGCTGGGGTACTGGTTGAGTTACAACCAAGAGTGGAGATGAAGAATGCCCTCTACTGAGCCACCAGCACAACTTCTTGCACAATTTTCTTTGGCGCTGATCCATCCAAGTACTAACCTCACCCAACATTGCTTCTGAGAACTGATAAGATCTGACGCAAAACAGTATGTCAACAGAATACACTTTGTAACAACTGTAACTATATATCAGAAAAATTGCAAACTGCTTCGCTATTCTGTTTTCATAAACAGACCTCCAGGTTTTACAATTATAATTGCATGGCTAAAAATGTGAATCACAACATTAGTGAGCCGATGTCCTGCACAGCGACTCTAGCCAATGGTGACGCTGGATACTAACTTTATAGAAGCCTCCGCGCTGCTTGCAGCTTTGCTGAGACACTCTGAAGCAACATGTGCATTGTGTTTCATTGTATTCAAGCTCGCAGTTTCTCCAGCTCGAAGCTGCTCGTTTTCAGCTCTACAGATCTCAAACTGACTCTACAGAAAAAAAAAAAAACATATCAATGTCAGATACTGAAGCAAAAAAAAAATACTTGCTAACAGTTACAATGCAAAATCGTAAACTAAACGGCAGTAATCTAATAACAGATTCATCAGTTTGCACGGAGGGGAACATTCCTGCAAAGCGTGGGAGTATGCTTTAAAACAGCTTTTTTTATTCTAGAAAATGAAATGTTAAAGTGCTTTGCTTTTTCTACCACACTTGCATGTGTTTCTTCAAGGGTGGAGATCTATTGATCAGCACAGTTCTCTGCTGGATGATGTAATCACAATGGTTTTGTTGTGTACTTGATTATGTAAAAGATGTGCAGTGACATATTTCAACACCTGACATAACCTCAAGCCCCTTGACTTGCACTATGCACTAGAATGTTTATTCTTAACTGCTGATACTGTCTGTACTTTAGTATTACAACTTAAGATCGTACCTGAAGCTGTAGGATTTCCTGTTTTAATTTAACAACATTATTTTCAGCCTTCACAGCCCGTTTCTAATTTAAAAGGGAAAAAAGTCGTTAATCATTCCTGCAGAGCTATGGCAGCCTGGTGAAGCAGCTGTGTCAATTCCTGGCATGTGTGTCTGAGTTGTATGGAGACGAATGAAACATGAAGCAAACTTACGGAAATGCAGATTATATCACCACATAAGTGAATGACACAGCCAAGTTTTCAGGAAATTAGGCTATAAATTATTTAATGTTATTGAGGCTAAAAGCACAATATTCTTTGAAATACTGGGAACACTTTGTTGATTAAAAAACACAATAGATGACTGTCGTCTCGCATGCCTGCGGTCTAGATAGATCCGATGTTTTAAAAGCCATAAATACTCACTGTCATTAGCTCAAGGTTCTGCTCCACGGACTGAACCATAGATTCCAGAGCCTGAGCTTCCTTCTCTTCTTTAATTGTTCTTTTCTGCAACTCATCCACCAGATATGTCGCCCTAGCAGGAGAGGTAAAGATCATGCCTGGTTTTGGCAACACTTTACAGAAATTAAAATTCCACTGTATTTCAGTAAGTGATCACACAAATCAATCGATGAATTCCCTGTACATCCCGTTTCAGTCATCACATCATAGTGAGTGGTGACTGATAAAAGAAAATAACATGCAAAGTGATTCTAAACAACAACAAGAATACAGGAGTTTAGAGAACTGTGATATTGATGTTTTTAACTAAGTACGCAATTATAAAAATGCATGGGGAAAATGAGTGCCAGTGTCTTAGTGAATCTAAGTGCTATATCTGGTGTGCTGTTTCGTTTTGTGTTTCTGGTCCACAATGTGATTGTAGAATTCCACTTAACATATGACTTACTTTTGTTTTTGAGCCTTTGATATTTTCTGTAGTTCTTTAATCTGTTTCCTTAGCTGGGCATTCTCTTCTTTTACCTGTTAGTTATAAAAGATCTAAAGCATTAGAGAAAGTAAATCGGGGTTATGAAAATGAATGACTTGTACAGTGTGTATTGGTTGCAAGTTCAAAGCATAAATCTTACGTTGCCTTTAATTAAGATTCACTGTGTAGTAAAGATGAGACTCTGGACAGTATGATTTAGTGCAGAGTGGCTTCCAAAACAACCCTGCACTTTAATCCAGTGGGTTTCAAAAGCACACATTGTGGTTTCTAGTCAGGTATTTACAGGCTAACACAGAGCACAATACTGTTTGTATGTCTTTTATTATAGTCAATATTACTGAATAGTTTGTGTGGAACTATTTTCATCAAATCTGTTGCTGACCTCATTGGTCTTTGCTTTGGAAATAAAACCTCACACACAGCATTGTGGTTGGGTCCCCCTCTACCCTCCAACAGTACTCATTTATGCCCCCTTAAAATATGGGGGTTGGAGGACTGTTAATTTGTCTTAAACTGTTGGGGGCTAGAGAGTTGATTGCTGTTTGTGTTTTCAGTCTGAAGAGTAGAATCAAATTCTTAATTTTGTAATACTGGGTTATTTTTGATAAATTATGCTTGTCTTACTTTCTCGTGGTTATGTTGCAGTGTCTGAAAAAGCACTTCCTTCACATACGCCTCATGCTCCTTCTCATGATCATCAGAGGCCTTTCTGGCTTGTTGCTTTGTGTCATCTGTGTAGCTGCTGTCCAGACACCACGGGTCAAGGGAAGCCTCTTCATTGGACTCAGTGGAAGGGGAGGATTGTGGCTGATATGTTGTATTTACTAAACCACTGGAAAGACCAAACTTGTGAGCTTCTTCGATGGCTGAAGGCTGGTAACTCCCGCTCCAGTCACCCTCTTCCTCATCTTCATCTTCCTCCTGCACAGACGGGCTGTGCATTGTGGGATCTGAAAAGAATGGCTCCTGGACATCCAGGTTGAAGTTATAGCCCTGAGGAGTTGCAGTGCCCTTTTCCACAATAAAGGTGCTACCAAGTAGCTTCTGCAAGATGAAAGACAGCTATTGAACTTGGGCTGCATCAACAGCTATAGATCAATTGCCAATAACATGCCCCCACCCCCTGGTTACAGTATATAATTTACTACTTTCATTGTATTCATTTAGTTACTACTAGTCCTACAACCCATGCAGACTGATTTGACATGTATTTATTTTTTAGAAGTTATTTATTCAGGATTAGTCCACTGAGATGCAAGCACCTTGTTCACAGGGCCATCTTGATTGTTAATTACTGTACATAAAGGATTTAAGATATTCAAAGTATTAATCAATGTCATGTATGTGCAGTGCTCTGTGCTATCCTGTTTGTGCAGTGTCATATACAGGTAAAAAGTACAATACTTTAACCTTTTGGTTCCTTTTCTTTTCGTTGGTATCTTGCGTTGAAGACGTAGGCTGGTTCTTACTATGGATAAACTGCTTAAATGAAAAGGGATTCATTTCATCTGATTCTTCCTGTGGTTCATCTACACAAAGCAAGTATCAGAGAGTATTTAATAATAATAATAATAATAATAATAATAATAATAATAATAATAATAATAATAATAATACAAACACTAAAAGCAATGGAATATATAAATACAAAGGATTACCGATTAGATGAATGATTTAACCATACAAAACATATTTTGAAAATTGCTTTAACTTATATGTACTGGAATAAAGAAGGTGGTGGTCAAAATATGTAATCAATGAGATGTGCCTTACATTACTGTAAGAAGGCAGTTGTATTATATACTCTCAAATACAAACATTCATTTTGAAAAATAATAAAATATTTTATTCACACAAAATAAAAGTGGGACTAATTAAGCTTGCAGTAACAGTAAGGTATCGCTCTGCAGTTTCCCAGATAACTGTCCATCCCTTTTGATTTTATTTTAATCAGTATTAATGGACAACATTTCAGCATGTCAAGAGAAGCGGGTAACTCCGAACAGTGATCAACAAAACAGTTATTGAGAGATGCTGAGCAGACAACACTCGGCATCAACGACTGGACTCGGGGTAGCCGGTGCTCGTACAATGCTGAGTAGCACCCGGATGACTCAAATAATAATATAAATATAGTGAAACCGCCCCCGTTCAAGGCTGCACCCTATAAATCAAACAGAAAAATTAAAATCACAGGTCGAGAAGACATTATTACGGCACTCGCTCATTCATAAATAAATGTTCAGCACTGAAAAACATAACTTACCATCTTCAATTATTAAAGTTTTGCCGGAACCTGTGTGCTTTGCTTTAGAAGTTGTCATTGGCACTCGCTGTAATCCTTAAGAACGAGCACGACTTAAAAATGTACAACAGGCAAAATAAAATAAAAAACACACACAAATTTAGAAAACTAAACAACAATTATAAAGTAAAACGAATAATGTGGTGTTGCAAGCAAACAATATTTATGATTTTGTTTTTCCAAGTAAGACGAGTCTTTTCTTCATTGAAATATTTTGAATTTAAAAGTAATAACGCGTTAATTTCTGTTCACTTTATAAAACACAGTAATAATAATTCGGCTTTCCTGACAGTTCAAGTGAAGTTGTCATCACGTGACGTGTTGAACCTTAATCACGTGACTAGCGAAACTCACAGCTTGTCCGCGAACAGACCAATCACCGCAGCAGCATCGGCAGTTCATTGAGATTTATTTTGACACAGCCAGGACAACCTGCAAGAAGTGTGCTATGAAAAGTGTATGAACTACAGTAGTTATACAAGCTAGTTAAAAGCGAATAATTAGTTTCAATGAGCGGTACATGTTCATTAAATTAGTAAGACTATTACCTAACGTTCGAAGGGTTTCCGTTCGCCTTTTTTCATTTTAAAAAGTGAACAACTGTACAAGTGATGCTTTGGTAGTTTTTAAAGACCTCTTTAAGCTATTGTATCTAAGTCTACGGTATTTGTGTTTTTGGGGTGTAGTATAATAGCCGTTGGATATACTTTGCTGTACTTTGTGTTACTCGGCCTGTATTTTGTTTTATTTTTAAACATATTATTATTCTGTCTTCCATAATATCGGGAAAAGACATTGAAAAAGAAACCTATAGGTACGAGTTAATACAACTTCACCAGTACAACAGTACTTCATATTTACACCCAAACTGGAATCTCTTAACAATACTGTACAGATTGACCATCATTCCAGTTCAGGTCACGCCACAAGAGTGCAGTGTACTACTTTGAATTGCTCTGATTATACTGTGTCATACAAGGTAATTAGAAGTAATGCACTTCTTAATTTTAATGCTAGAGTATGATAGTGGCTAAAAAGGTTTCAAATGCTGTAGGAATCAAATGTGTTTCCCTGGCTTTGGACAATGGAAACAAACTGGGCTGTCAACAATAGTTGCTTGTGAAGTAGAATTGCACAGAAGACTACTATGTCGCGTAATTAAGTCAACAAGCAACAGTTAATTGTATTTAAGGTAAACTAACTTGACTGTGGGTCAAAGTGCCTCAAAAAAGGTGTTTTATGCCACTCACAAAGATGGCATCCAACGCTTCCCCTTTGAAAAATGGCAGCTACTCCATGACCTTAACAAAGATGTCTGCACCCATAAACATGTTGACTTTTATGTAATTTTTGCTGACATGAATTACATGTTGTTCGTTTGCTGATTGTTTTTTTTATGTGATTGCATTTGTTTTTTTTTTTCATTCTGTAAATAAACGCCAAGTCGGATCAAATATTAACGGTAAAACAGGAGATATTTGAAGCGAGAGTACGGTGTTTTTTTTTTTTTGTCTGTGACTCAACTTCCTGGGTGGCGGTGCAGTGAGGGAGGGATAGTGGACAGTGAAAACGCTGCACCACCGAGAGACAAAAGAGGTACGAAAAGAAGGGACATATTTCAAACAAACCGGTGAGTTACCGATTTCTAATCTTTTCTGTTTTATGCTATGCTATGCGTATCTTTAAAAACAATATTATCAGTCATGTGTTAACAACGTATCATTTTCGGTGACTGTTACTTTTTATGGATGGGGTGGTGCTGATTTCTGGAATTATGCTGTGCGATACCGGTATTTGAGAAACAGTAACATTTGTCTTGGACAACTTTAAAAAAATCCACGCAACTCGAAAAGCGGCGATGTAAGCCATTCCCCCAAATTACCCGATTTGTACAAGAATGCATTTTTATTCGAGGTGGTAACATCTGAACGTACAACCAACCTCAACAACAACCGACAACATCTTGCTGTTATGTCATGGTATGTCTGCGAAATTATTTGACTAATATTGTATTTCTTAGTTAAATTTTATTCGAGAAGGGATTTTAGTTTAAGCACGAAGTATGTGACCTATTTAAAACGAAAGAAGATATCTGTCCAATGTGTCGTACACTACAATATTATCATACATATCCATGTCCTGCATGCACAGTAGAGGCATACACTGGCATATTATTAAACGGTTTATTTGAGTCAATATACTGTAACAAGTTAGCCCATACATTTGTATGATAGAAATAGCGGTACATCTGTGGCACAGTTAGATTATAATATCCAGTGTTTAACCATGGTATAGTGATGTTGAATTAAAATGCAGGGCTGTAAAATTAACTGCATATGGCATGTATCGCTGTTGTGTCTGTGATTTACTCGAAGGGCGGTCACAGGTGGATGTAGTCTTACAATATTACTGAATTTTAGTCGGTTGGTAACAGGGCAGCAGTGTGGAGTAGTGGTTAGGGCTCTGGACTCTTGAGCGGAGGGTCGTGGGTTCAATTCCAGCTGGGGGACACTGCTGCTGTACCCTTGAGCAAGGTACTTTACCTAGATTGCTCCAGTAAAAACCCAACTGTATAAATGGGTAATTGTATGTAAAAATAATGTGATATCTTGTAACAATTGTAAGTCGCCCTGGATAAGGGTGTCTGCTAAGAAATAAATAATAATAATAATAACAATTGAAGGCAGCTGCAGATAATAATGTACCCTATGTAAAAGTTGTTGTATTTTGCTAGAAGTTTGTTCAAAAGTGATACAAAACCATGGATGACATCATATGCATTTTTAAACATTGCTTTATACACCAACAACTAAATGAGCTTCTGCTACAGTGATGACTGTACTGACACTGCAGCGAGCGGCTGTACTGTATGGCAATATGCTTTAGTTTAAGAACAATGATTGGCAGCCTGTTTTCCATTAGTAACATTTTAAAAGTGGAAGTGAATATGCTAATAATAGGCCCTACTAAACTAATCGAATATACTGATATGTATATCTATGAGCATTGTTGTTGTTTTCAGTATAAGACACTGAAACTATTGGTTATCCTAGGGTAGTCTTTCTGTAAAGTTAAGTGAAAGAGTTGAAAGAGCGCTTGGGTAATGTCAGACTTGATAAGGAACCTGTCTTGTTAATACCAGTATCTTTCTGGATTAGATTTACACTGTCTTCACTTTCTCTGTGCTGATGAATCAGTAAGTAAGTGATGTCCTATGTTTACCGGCACAATTAGGTTTTTCTGAATTTTAATTTCTCCTGTTGGGGAATAGTGGGGATAGGGACACCCATATTTTGTTTTCACTTCTTTCTCTTTAAGAAGCTCTGTTGAAAATCAATACGATTACTCTAGCACGCAAGTCCTCAAAGGTCATATTGACCTACTTCTGCATCAGTAATCAGTAAGACTTTGAGTTCAATCAGTAAAGATTCAGAGAGATGGCATCACATGCTTTCCTTTACTTGTGTTTACAGTATGTCTGGTATAATGTGTAGCGCATGAGGATCTGGGTGGTTTGATGGATGGTTAGTCATCATTGTAAGTTGGTGGGCTGAGGCAGCTTGTTTTCTGTAAAGTGTGTACAGTTCTTTATTTCTAATGTTAATAAAACTAACATTGGAAATTAAGAAATAGCTGTACAACACTTACGCAGATACAAAATTGACTTGTGCTATACAATACCATCCACAACTATACATCAATGTGCTGCTCAATGTACTTCCCTGTAATCAAACATGCAATTTAATAACAGTCCCTGCAAGCCTACCTCCTTCACCCTTTCCGAGTGCTAACCCTGCTTATGCTCCCTTGGCCTCTTGCCTTCTCTTCAGTCTGGCTCTAACCTCTCCTCCTTTGCTTCAGAACAGGTATCTGCTCCCATGGCGCGGGGGGAGAGCAGGGTCCCTCGAAATTGTCGGGTTCACACACACAGGGACGTCATACGCTTACAGCACCCGGCACTGGAATACAGATAACACAGCCGCCAGGGGTGAGTGTGCCATGCTTGAAACAAAGCCAGGATTGCAGTAGTTTATGTTTCTATCAAGGCCAGGGTATAAAAGTCAAGTTGCATGGATGTAAATATGCCAGGAGCAAGGAAACATGTATGGCTGTTTTAACTTTTTTTTTCCCAGCTATTTTCAAATGTAACTGGAATAACACAAACTCCCGGAATTCTCCTTATGGCATTATTCCATATTACAATGAATTTGATTATGGGAGTTCTCCTGAGTTCATGAGGTCATGGGTACCAAAAGCTTTTATTAAGATAATGGTTTAAATTTGACACGCTGTCATTCTCTTATTTTACATTGTAATACATACTGTCATGGTAATCTACTTTTTCATGGTCGTGACCCCTGTTTGGCTTAGCTATAAAAAGCTATATCTTGGGAACTGCGCACCCAAATTTGATAAAACTTTGTTAGGACAGAAGAACAGAATCTCTTAGTTTTTTTAAGGTTAATCATTCATTCTATTTTATTTTCCAGCAATACTCTATCCACCGTGACGTTATTGGTTAAACTTTTGTTAAACTAAGAAACAGTTAGCCAGACTGACTTGAACAGAAGACAGGTGCTCAGCTGGCTGGAGAGATAATAATTTTTGGTTAAACAAATGAAAAAGGGAAAACAGAGACCATGGATAGCTCTGAAGATGAATATCAAGGACACGAAGGAATCGTATACTTTAGGGTTAATATAATGCACACCCTTTTTCTTTATTTCTGTCCTGTTTAATTTGTTTCTCTAGACCGTTGCCTTTTGAACATAAATAACCTGTAACAGATTGAAAAAGCAATGTTCGATGTGTGCAGTTGGTTATTTGAACTCCAGTATCTAGCACGTTGTTTTTTTTATTGATTTGCACAAATGCCTATGTGCCCTTGCTTTATAGATATTTGTAACCCAGAGCTTTTGTACAGCATGTATTTATAACAACCCATCTATAGTACAGTATAATGCTAAACTCAGCATCAAAGCTGTTTTGCAGTCATCTCCCAGCTGTTGTTAGTACTGTATCAATTTCCCAATTGCCTATGCAAACCACAGCTTCCATATACCCATGCAAATTATTTTTTACAATTGTGAACAGGGTCTGTGAAGGCTTTTTTTTTTTTTTTTTTTAAATCGATCTAAATCAATTTTATAGCTTTGTTTATTGGATTTGTATTTCAGCCACCAGTCTCAAATCTTGAAACAGTTTGTTACAGCATAGCAGATTTTATAGACCTGTGTACAGAGATTCATGTTATAAATAGCAGCATTGTTGATTTGCCTGGGATACCAAGACCTTCTCCGAATGGTTCTTTATTCACAGGAGGTGGTTTCCTATTGAATATTACGACGGTCTGCTGAGATTCATTGTTTAGTGCCCATCTCGGATCAGATCAGATTTCTAATTGAGAAGAGTGCCTGATTAATACAAAGTACAAGAGAAAGTGGATGTTTACAGTTAGTATTTAAACCTTTTATAGACCTGTGGGGAAAAATACAAGCATTTGGCATTTCCCATTTGAAGACAAAGGGAATGCTGGCAGGCTAAAACACAAACATGAACGCTGGTGTAGCTAAAGGTACCTTTTCGTGGGAAACAGTTGCTTAATTAGTAAACGTAATGAGATGTAATTAGCTAGGTCTGTTCTCTGAGTGAGACAATTGACACATTCAGCATGATTTTCAAAAGGGGCAAAATAAGAACTAGGTTGCAAAGTGATTTCTAAAACCTGATTTGGGTCACTAAGTGTATGGCTTTCAAAGGGTTTAGATGAAATTAGTCGTGTATTGACTTGTTGCCACTTTAAAAATATAAATCAAGTGATGTGGTTACATTAAGTCAGGCTTTAAAAATCATTTTGCGGCCTAGTTCTTATTTTACCCCTTTTGAAAATCATGCTGATTTGTGTTTTGTATACAAAACTGCACTGGCATGCTTTCTAAGGGAGAAAAAAAAATTGGTTAGTGATATATGGTATTGTTAATGTAAAAGCAATTTTGGTAGGTTTCCAGGTTACCATTGTAATTTGTTACATTTTTCAGTAACACTGTGTAATGTACAGTAGAGGGAACAAGAGTGTTATGCTAAAGGCCCTTTTTTTTAAAAGATTTAAATTAAAATCCATAGACTTGGTGACCATGGAACACAGGAATGTAGAGTTGTTGCCATGTCACATGTTCAGCCATGGATTTAATTAAACACACATTTTGCAATAGACTCCCTTTAAATACCTGTCATATCTGGTCTGTGGTTCATCCATTTAAGAATCATTTTTTAAATCAGAACAGATTGTGCTGGATACACTTTTTATTTGTAGCCCCTTCCTGAATTTTCACTTAAAGTCAATCGAGACATTTAGTCTGACGGGTGTTGACAAGAGTGGATCTGGTATAGGAAGTCTGGAGTTTAAGAGACGCAACGACACTGACAACAAGAAATGTAAGCGTCATCAAGGCCATTATACATTGTCTTTACTTTGTTTACTTGTGTCTTGTATAAAGGATATAGACAGGGCTGTTTTATTTTTATTCCTCTGGCACGAGAAATATTTAACGTTTTTCCCCATGGGGGGGGGGGGGGGGGGTCTCATCTATATCCCATTTCAGTGGTAATAATTACACAGTAAATTAAATGCTTAACAGGGTGAAACCAA
This sequence comes from Acipenser ruthenus, assembly GCF_902713425.1. Lineage (NCBI taxonomy): Eukaryota > Metazoa > Chordata > Actinopteri > Acipenseriformes > Acipenseridae > Acipenser > Acipenser ruthenus. The sequence goes on along the minus strand of NC_081203.1, from coordinate 4,676,158 downwards.
AAGTTACAGTGACGATAATGGTATGTCCAAAGGTTCATTTTACAGCCAAATATTTAGGACAAGTGATCTCTAGACATAGCAGCCTGTATTTATATTACCTGCCTGTGAAACTATAAGAAAGAAATATGTCTAGACGGGTGGTCATTGAGTAAGCTTCACTGTACTTCCCCCTAGCCGGAAATGCAGTTTGCTGCCTATGGCTTTGGTATATGTGGACGTGGGAGGCTTGTTGATTTCAGCAGTGTTGTTTTTCAGAGGGTTGATGCTCCAATAACAATCTGGGAATAATTGAGCAAGCCAGACAATGAGTCTGCGATTCCGGTTTGTACTGGTGGGGTTTTGTAAGTGGCCCGAGTGTCTTTTTTTTTTTTTTTTCCTGTAGCTGTTTATGTTCAGGGCGATTGGGGGCCGTAGTGGGGTTTCTGCCAGTGGTGGAGAATATTTTTTTTTTACAAGGACTTGAAAAGCCCTTTTAAAGTTCTCTCAGACAAAGAAGCTGTTTTACTTGCGATAGAAAGGCTTACTGTTAACTGCTGAGTTCACATATTTTTAACAGCTTTTCTAACCAGGCAGAAAGAAGAACAGGAAAATGTCAAAAACAAGTCAGAATGGATCGTGTTTCATACTGTCGGCCAGTCCTTGAGATCCCAGTTGCAGAATGTGTGTGTGGGGAGTGTTCTCAAGGTCAAAGATTATTTATCAGCAAAACAGGTCAATCAATAAAAAAAGGCCTGTCTGCCTTTGTTTAAATTAGTGAGAATTTTAGTTAAGCAGTATAAATCTGGCATTGTGTCAAATACATTTAAAGTAAAAATGGGCACAAACCCTTCCATAGGACTGTGCACTTTGTTCAACAACATTGTCTTGCTAGGAAACTTGAACCTGTGATAAAATGACAGTCAGTTAAATTTGCAGCTCTTTAACAAGCTGTTGAGTGAAATAAGTGGTGGAAACCACTTTCTGATGTCCAGCATCTGTGTGTGCTTTATCACAGAAGACGCTCAAAATACGAAGGAAAGAATCTATATTGGATTACATTTAGTTAATCCTCATTTTAATCCAGGACTCCTAGTGCTACTGGTATCAATTGTGTTACATGGTAGGTAGGTGGTAGGGTATCAAAATGTATAGACATAAAACACAGTACACATGAAGCCTCCATGCCACCAGGTTGCATCTGTAATGCGTTACCTGACATCAGGTACAAGGTTCTGTATTACATAGGAGGCTCCTGTGGGTATGCATGTCACACTTCAATCAAATTGCAGTGAAACATTGTAAAGACATTTTAATTTGGTCAAATTAAAAGCACTTCATCACAGATTAACGTTTTACACTGATGACTGTGCTAGACCAGGCATTTCTCGTCTTTAGTTCCTTTATAAAGGTTTTACAGAAGACATTCCTTAACGCTGGAGAGGATCAGAATTTGGAGATTTATGAAGTTGCCTGTCTGTCCGTCCAACTATCACAACAACAGAGCACAATATTCATGTTTTAAGTGAGAATCCCCAGCCGTTCAGGACCTTGCTGGAAGCCACACAGCTATCAAAGCTGTTTAAAAAGAAAAACAATGTAGATGGGTTGGGAAAATGTGTAGCGGTGTGCCATAAGAACACATTTAAATTGTTCTCTGTTAGCCTGTTTGTCATTCACAGCAGCCCCTAATGGTTAAGGAAATATAGATCTGCCTTCAGCCAGCCGCTAGATTGGGAATGAGAAACGTACTGTCATGCCTTAAAACGGCCACGCTTCTGTAGAAGAATAATGTGCTACAGGTAAATACACATGTAAATGTTCACAGGTTGACTAACATTTATTGTACAAACAGAAGTGTTGTTTGTGTCCAGGCTTGAATACGGTATGAATTTGAGAGGCTCCTAAAACAACAGTAGGGTATTCAAACCGGGAAGTGCTATGAATAGTGCAGAGGAAGCTGGAGTTTTGTTGGACGGGGAAGAAAGACTCTGTAAATTACCAAAATTAGAAACATCATTGCAGCAGTTCTGTGATGGCAAAAAAAGTGTGTGTTTGTCCAATATTGCTGTCAAAGTGTGTTTCTTTAACCTTAAACCTGTTACTTTGTTTTTCCTCATACCCCACCCCCCACCCCATCACCTCTTTCCATTCTCTGTAGGCAGGGAACTCTGGTTACACAACCTTGTGGATTTTAACACCAGCCTGCAGATCAGTAACACAGAGGGGGGCTGTTTAATTGTGCAGCAATGGTTACAAATTTACTCCATCATACAGACTTGCTATCACTTCTAAACTTGTGTTGCTTTTAAAGTGCTTCATCTCGAGTGACGTGGGCAAAGTGTATTGAATGCCTTTTTTTTACACACCCATATTTAGGTGTGAACTTTCAGCACATCTACAGTGTTTATACTGTTCAATGCGTGTTTCTGTGCTTGTGAACAACTTGAAAAGCACTTTCAAAGTAGAAAGCACTTGTCTATAAACAGATCTATGAGCATAACCGTTTGTGAGAGCACATTGCTGTTTCTGTGACTGTTATGCAAACACCTAGGTTTATTGATTATATATATATATATATATATATATATATATATATATTATAGCCTACACACACAGTATAACAGGTTATGGTCAACCTCTTAGACTACATGTAAAGTCTATACATGGGAATAAAATCTACTTTATTTTGCTGGGAACAGTAATGCTGAAGAAGCTTGTAGAATGCAGTGAATAGATTTGGTGTAACTGTGTTCCTCAGTATTTTATTGCATGATTAATGGGTCAATAAATCCCCTCTGGGACACCAGCCATATTAACGCAGGGTTAAAATGTGACCGTATTTATTTCTGCTTGTATTAGATCATTGAAATAGACCCCCTACTACCAAATGTTTTATAGCTGATATTTGCTTTTCATGCAACTTTAAGCTTTAAATACTTAAAACAAGTGTGAGTAGCATTATACACGCTGCAGAGGTGAGGTGTGGTGAAGAGCAATACCTGTGTGTGGTACGCTGGGAAGTGCTGTTTCTTTTTGTTTTCAGTGGCATCCAGGATATATCTCTGCAGTGTGTCTCTTTTTCTAATGCACAAATACACTAGAAACCACACAAACAACAATATCAATGACAAGCCAATGTTCCCTTTTATTTATTTATGTTAGCTTGCCTTGCAAGGAGTTTTAGATGTGGACAGTGATTGCATGTGCACAGTTTTCATGAGAAAAGTACATTCAGACTTGGGTTATCCTGAAAGGCACCTTACTGTCTGTTTATCTTTGCCACAATGCCATGTTTTTGCAGTGGAGGGCATTGTATAGACACAAGCTTACTCAGCTACTTGGACATTAACACAGTATGTTAATGGGAAACACTTACATTTTATTTTCTTGCCTGTTTTATTACCCTGTCCTCTGTGTTCTGTATGATTCTGTATTGTTGAGGCAGGGAAGAAAATTCGTGTTGCACTGTGCATTAAAACTCACAGATTATCCATTGTGCAATGTTGTAGATCAGACTATGTTTAATTTATTAATACACAAAACCCCTTTATACATACTTCAATTTTGACTTATTCCTGTTGACCTTGAATGCATTGGATTAAGCTGTGTTGGCTGGCCATATTAAAATACAGATTTTTTTTATGAAGTGTAAAATAGAGATACTATTTATTAAACTTCCATCTGTACTACACAGTATAGATGGGGCTTATCGTTTTCAATTATTTAGTTTTTGGTCACATGATGTCCCTTTTTAAAGTTATATTGAGCCGACTCTTAATAAAACTCTTCAAAAAGCATCGATTGTGAAACAAGATCGCTCTTGTTTTTTCTTCCCTAACTTGAATGAGACTATGATTCTGTTTTATCATTAATGAATTAAAAAAAAAAAAAAAAAAGCAACTCCTTATTTTTTATTCAAATCGAACACAAAAATCGAGTTCAGTTAAATTGCTTTTCCCGGATTTAAAATCTTCATGACTCGTTGCAAAAATGTTATAACCTGTTTTGCAAATAATAGTTTCTTCTTAATTACAATTTCATTAAATCAATGTAACTTCACTCTTTGTTTGCGATCGGTTTGAATTAAAAATGAAGAGCTGCTTTTTTATCTTTTACATTATCAATGAAACCGAATCACAGTCTCAATCAAGTTACGGGAGAAAAAACTAAAGTGAACTTGTTTCACAATCAACACTTTTCCAAAATAATTGAACAGAGTCAGCTCAACGAAAAGGTACATCATGTGATCAAAAATAAAACCTGAAAACAAAGAGCCCTAAGAATAGAGAGATGCCCATGTAGGTCCCTTGAGTGAAATCTAGATTGAATAAGGACAGGGTTAATCCTTGACATTACTAGAAAATGTGTGTCATTACAATCTAGTCTAAAGCGAAGTATGTAAATTGTGGTGGCGTGTTACAATGAGGTGGTTACTTTACTGTCCACATTGTAATGGCAGAGATGTAATGGCCTCTGTTGTGATTTAATCCACTTTGCATCGAGTCAATACATTTTCAGAAGTGTAGCATTATCTATCTAATTGTTTTATTGTTGTATTAGAAGTGATATGGGTATTGGATTATTGGTACTCCACACTTTCAGTGTTGTAATAAAGTTTACATTGATACTTTTAAAGTAAGTTTGGTATATGTCAGTATTAATAAGAAGATTTTTTTTCTTGTATTGGTTAAATATAGTATTTTATATATGCAGGTCAGATGTATGTTTTAAGGGACAGGTCAGCAAACCACTGCTCTTTTTACATGCCTAAAATCTTCTAAATTCTTCTGTTTAAAAAAATCTAAAATAAAATTGGATTGACCAAAAAAAAAAAAGCACAAATGAATATATTCAATTGCAGGAGTAGTTTCACAAGGAATTGAATAGTATTTAATCCAAGGCAAGGTACTGACTAACAATAACTAACTAAGGTGTACAGTAAGCAGGAGCTTTGAAATAATTGCAGAGTAATTATTAAGAAATCGTATAACCCTATAGTTTTTAGTTTTTCCTTTTTAAAACCAGGAGCAGTAAAACAAAGTCTCTGGTTGCCCACAACCTCATTTTCTTTGCTGTGGTCACCTCAACACGCTGCTGTCTCTGATAGTATACTGTGAATAGGCCTGAGATAGAAAGAAGAACTTGTGCAGTTTAAAGACACGATGTCTCAGGAAGTGAAGGAGGCTCGTTGGTGCATGTCTTGTTTTGAAGAGGGAGGGGTTGGCATTTTCAGATGGACCTAACTGTGTGATCGAGTGTAGAGAAAAGCTGCATTACTAACTCTGCAGAGGCTGGGTGTGTTTGGGAAAGGGTTTGAGCTGCCATTAACGCTTGCACGCAGGCAGATACGCACAGAGCAGGCACTGTACATCACAGGGGAACTGTTGCATAAGCCATCTTAGCAACAAGAAGAGGGGGGTGGGGGACTATGATGTCAACTTGTGTGGTAAGTCTTTGTGCTCTGAAAGACTAGTTAACTTTTATACAATTGCTGTACAGTACCTTAAAATGGCTTGGTTTTTTTTCATGCATACTGAAGCTTTGATAATTAAGTTCTTTTTTTCCCCCAAGCTGCTTCATGTGGAACTTTGGCTGGTTCTTTTTATCCCAAATGCAGACTTAAGAATTTTTGACAAGGTTGAAACAACACTCAGCTATCTGGGTATAATACTTACATTATAGGGCGAGGCAAATACTTGGTTTTTAAAAGGGAGTAGCAAAAAACGAAATAAAAGATTGAAGTGATCAGTTGTTTCTTGATGCCATAAAGATGCCCTGTGTTAGAGATTTAGAATACCGGTCTCTCTCTCTCGCTCCAAAAACATGTTTCCCTAACATGAACACGTAGTGGTTGCTTAATTAGACATAATGTTACGCCTCACATGATTGTACAGGGCATAAATTGAAAGAGACTTGATTCCTTAACACCTGGCAGCCCTCTGCTGCATTTCCTGCTTCGTCATGTACACTAATGTTTTTTTTTATTCTAACAGCAGCAGCTTTGTCTGAAGTTTGAATGTTTTGCTTATGCAGTTTTGGGACACACACTTTCTGCGCAGATGCAGAAAGATATCAGTGTAAATTACAATTGCATTTTAAAACGATGTTCTACGTGGAATGTACCATAAGTGATGGGTAACAAACAGGTTTCCTGTTGTGAAAGTTATTTTGAAGGGATAAATAATGGATAGCCAACTGATTTAAGTCCGTGCTGGTGCTTAAAATTGAGACATCTGCTGGACAGGTGTTTTCATCTGCTATGTAAAATGTACAATGTGGAACACATGGGCACCACCACGTGTTATGTTTGACATTTGCATACTTTTATATGCCTTTGATGCATGGCTGTCTGAAATAACTAATAACTGGAATATTAATTACGTTATGCTTTGTTTTACATTTACATTATGTACATCCATTTGTTAATGTGTTGATTTGAAAACAAGAAAGCTGGCCTTTTTTCACCTTTACGATATTGTACCAATCAATGGCAAGTAACTCCTGCCTTGTGTATTTTAAAAGCTGATTGGAATTAAATTTTCCCTTCATCTTGGGTGCTTTACATTCATACATTATTTAATTTGTTTAATATGTGGCCTTTTGACTCTAAACATGTAAAGTGGTTTAGTAATACTAAAGCTTTAACACTACCCTTTTGTGTGTGCATTTACAGGTTAAACCATGATTCCCATCACTGAGCTTCGTTACTTTGTTGACACCCAGCCGGCGTACCGAATTCTTAAACCATGGTGGGACGTCTTTACCGATTACATCTCTGTTGTCATGCTGATGATCGCTGTATTCGGGGGCACCCTGCAAGTCACCCAGGACAAGATGATCTGCCTGCCGTGCAAGTGGGTGGTCAACAAAACTTGTGACGACACTCTGAGGCTCCCTACTGACCCCGTCGCCCACCTGTACACCAATTCCACCATCACCCCTGTCCTTCCACTCCCGGAACCCAAAGGGATAAAGTACGACCTGGACCGCCACCAGTATAATTATGTGGATGCTGTGTGTTATGAAAACAAACTGCACTGGTTTGCTAAGTACTTCCCTTACTTGGTGTTGCTGCACACACTAATTTTCCTGGCCTGCAGCAACTTCTGGTTTAAGTTCCCCAGGACTAGCTCTAAGCTGGAGCATTTTGTGTCCATCCTGCTCAAATGCTTTGACTCTCCCTGGACAACGCGCGCCCTGTCGGAGACAGTGGTAGAGGAGAGTGACCCGAAGCCGGCCTTCGGGAAAATGAACGGCTCTATGGACAAGAAGGCTTCCTCGGTGAGCGAGGACGTTGAAGCCAGTGTGCCCATGCTCCAGAGGACTAAGTCTCGCCTTGAGCAAGGGATTGTGGACCGCTCCGAAACGGGAGTCTTGGACAAAAAGGAAGGGGAGCAGGCCAAGGCACTTTTTGAGAAAGTGAAGAAGTTTCGCACTCATGTGGAGGAAGGGGACATTGTATACAGACTCTACATCCGGCAGACCATTATCAAAGTGATCAAGTTTGTGCTGATCATTTGCTACACGGGGTACTATGTGAACAATATCAAATTTGATGTGGACTGTATTGTTGATATTGAGAACCTCACGGGTTATCGCATGTACCGCTGTGCCCACCCTTTAGCCACCCTCTTTAAGATCCTGGCTTCCTTCTACATCAGTCTGGTGGTTGTCTACGGGCTGATTTGTATGTACACCCTGAGCTGGATGCTTCGTCGCTCCTTGAAGAAGTACTCCTTTGAGTCTATCAGAGAGGAGAGCAGCTACAGTGACATTCCAGACGTGAAGAACGACTTTGCGTTCATGCTACACATGATCGACCAGTATGACCCCCTCTACTCCAAACGATTTGCTGTCTTCCTCTCGGAGGTGAGCGAGAACAAGCTGCGGCAACTGAACCTCAACAATGAGTGGACGTTGGACAAGCTGAGGCAGAGGATCACTAAGAACTCCCAGGAGAAGCTGGAGCTGCACCTCTTCATGCTGAGCGGGATCCCTGACACTGTGTTTGACCTCCTTGAACTGGAGGTCTTGAAACTGGAGCTGATCCCGGATGTCACCATTCCACCAATCATTGCCCAGCTCATAAGCCTGAAGGAGCTCTGGCTTTACCACACGCCAGCCAAAATTGAGGCCCCGGCTCTAGCCTTCCTGCGGGAGAACCTCAAGTCCTTGCATATCAAGTTCACCGACATCAAAGAGATTCCTCTCTGGATTTACAGTCTGAAGAACCTAATGGAGCTCTACTTGACGGGTAACCTGAGTGCAGAGAACAACCGCTACATCGTCATTGATGGCCTACGGGAACTCAAGCAGCTTAAGGTCTTGAGGCTAAAGAGCAACTTGACCAAGCTGCCTCAGGTTGTGACGGACGTGGGGGTTCACCTGCAGAAGCTGTCCGTCAACAACGAGGGCACCAAACTGATGGTCATGAACAGCTTAAAAAAGATGGTCAACCTGACCGAGTTGGAGCTGATCCGGTGCGACCTGGAGCGAATTCCCCACTCCATCTTCAGCCTTCACAACCTCCAGGAGATTGACCTGAAGGACAACAACCTGAAGACCATCGAGGAGATCATTAGCTTCCAGCATCTTCACCGTCTCGTCTGCCTTAAACTGTGGTACAACCAAATTGCCTACATCCCCATCCAGATTGGCACCCTCACCAACATGGAGCGGCTTTACCTGAACCGGAACAAGATTGAGAAGATCCCCAGCCAGCTGTTCTTCTGTCGCAAGCTGCGCTTCCTTGACTTGAGCCACAATAATCTCACCTCCATACCAGCAGACATTGGCTTCCTACAGAGCCTGCAGTACTTTGCTGTGACCGCTAACAGAGTAAGTAATTGTCCATATCATGTTGTTGCTTGTTTTTTTTCTCCTCCTGTTACTTTTTTTCCTTACGCAACAGTTGGTGCCAATTATTGAGGCATCGGCCTCCTCTTACACAGAATGCGGTTTCCACATCCATTCTGCACACATTGTTTTAGAAGTAGAAAGGCCAGAAAGATGTTATCCTGCTATCATGGTGTTCAATTTCTGTAGAGTATACCTGCCAAAAGCTGTAAAAAGAGATCATACAAACAATACATAGGTACATGGGTAACCTACTGTAGAAGTAAAATCCTTTTACATTCTCACCAGCACTTCTGAATAATATAAAATACCACCTTGTGATAATCAGTGTGGAATTGGTTCAAGTTAGTAAAAACTTACAGTATAATGCCTATTGTGCTTTAATTGCAGGTTGAGCTGTGTGTTATTGCTAATATGCACATAGTTGTGCGTAGTAACTGGAAGATTTAACAAAAACTGGTTGGTTGCTGTGCCTTGTAGTGATCTATTTTTTCAAAAGTTAAGGCTTGGTTGACCTCTTTGTGAAAATCTCCTTGCATAAGGCACTTGCTTTATTTTGGGTTATATCTGGCCAGGATATTGTGTAAAAGCAGAGCTATTAGAAATTGGGTGTTTATTGGCTAATCTGTGGCAGCATCCGAAGCTGCTGATCTGGTTTAAATGGCTGGCAGTCAGACATCGCTGTGGGTAGCTAAATTATAAACGTGAAAGGAATTGAAAAGCTAGAAAGGTTCAGTTGATCTCAATCCATGTTCTCTTGAGATCAGAAGTGCATTAACTAACAAAAAAATTATTTTAGTTCAAGGAATCCCTGAATCTGTATGCATCCAAGTTATCTGGATGCAATGCAGCTCAGTTGTCTTAAAGAGGTAAAGAGGTAGTTTTATAGTTAATTTCCACTTTGAATATGGATAAATGTATCTTGTATAGTGTGTATAAAATGGGCAGTTCTATAATAGGTCCTTTTTAATAAAAAAAAAAATAATAATATTTTAACATGACCGTTTACAGTGCTACAGTAGCGGATTCTATTACTAAATGCTGCCCCTGTTCCTGGGAATTGTGCACAGCTCTGTATTAGATGCTGTACTGTGGCCTAGTGCCTGAGAGAAAGATGGCCCGTAGCCAGTTAACAGCTCATTTGCAGGGAGGGCTCACATCACCTCTTCCTGCAGAGCAGGTTTATGAATTGCTATGTTGATCAAGGTACATTTGCTCCCTTGTTGTTTTGCGATTCAATAATTTGTGGTTCGGCCAGGTTAATGGTAAATTGTACTATACTTTACTGTACAAGGACCCTTTGCTAATTCACTACCCTCCATATCAAGTCAGATAGCGAAAAACCAGTCTGGAAAAAGTTTGTCATGTCATCCATTTCCTCGTTCTTGTCCAACAGCAAACAGGCCATGCACACTTACACTTAAACTGAGAGTGATCTTGGAAGGCTTTCTGAATAAAGTTTGTATCCCAAAGGCAGGATTAAACTTGAAGAATGACATCTGTGAGGGCATGTTTAGTCGTTTGGTTTTATTTACAAAACAGCTACAAATTATCTATGGCATAAAAAGCATTCCACTTTACCCCCAATTTGCTAAAGCTCACAAATCATGGGCAAGAAGCCCAGTCGGGAAGTGGAGGAGTCTTTCCAACAAAGTGAGCTACTCCTTTATCCTGGGATGATTGGACTTCTTTTCAGTGAAATCATCTGCTACTGATAGCTATGTTTTAATGAATTCATTTGAGTTTTCTGTGGCACTATTATCATGATTATTATTGGATTAATTAATTAACAGAAAGCTGCGGGAGCCTACAGTACTTAACATTTCATTTTAATTAACCTGGTATCGCTTTTCTTGCCATCTTATTATTTTTTATTTTTAGTTCCTTGGTTTTCTGTTGCTTCCACTTTGTCTGCAGTATCCTGGTCTAACCTTTTACTGCATTGCAAACACGGCCTTGAAGAGCAGACAGGGTGAGTCTGTAAACCTGGCATTGCAGCTGCTCATGGTACACCAGATCAATGGATAACTGGAAGACATAGTTCATCATTGCAGTGCATGTTTTAGCTTTCAGAAGCAAACTGCTACAGCTGGTACTGACCTGCCTGGCTGTGAAATACCTAATCCCCAGAAGGCTGGAAGGCATATCACAAACACAGAAAAACATCCATTTTTCGTTCACTCCAGTTTCTCCCCCGTTGTAATACTATACCCTGGTCCTCTTTTGAACCACTGTAACCAATGCTTACCTTTACCTGAAAATGTCGTACAATATATGTAAGGCTTTGTAGATTGGTGATATTTTGTTTTAGCTTAGTTCTTGATAGGCCATCCAAAATGTTAATCATCTGCATCTAAGGTGAATCTAGGCTAGTGTCTTTGGTATAGTCAGTTGTAAGCTGGGGTTGGGGGTGGGGGCTGCTAGAGACTCCAGTTGTATCCTGTTATTGCCTTTGGATACACAGTAAAAAAGAAAGCCGCAACATTGAAGGAATCTCTCTATAAAGTGTAAATTGGCTGTTCATACCTGTAATTGGATTTGGTTTATATTATTTACAAGAATCTGTATCTTCTCAAAAGAAGCTGAACTGGCAGTGACAAGACATTCTTCTGATGTAGTTGGGGTGGTTATTTCTTTATTTCCAAGTATTTATTTTGATTTTTTCTCTGTAATGGATGCCGAAACTACTGTTGTGAGTATAAATACTTCTGAGCTGAGTGACCTAGAAAAGGTCTGGTTTGGTCAGTGCAATTACTTTCACCGGTACAGGGAAAAAAATGAAATGGTAATGAAAAGGAATTGCTTCTTAATAGCTTTGATCATAAGAACATGTTTTCCTTGTACCCTTGAGCAAGGTACTTTACCTAGATTGCTCAACTGTAAAAATGGGTAATTGTATGTAAAAATAATGTGATATCTGTAAAATGTGAAATAATGTATAATGTGATATGGAAGGATAATTGTAAGTCGCCCTGGATAAGGGCGTCTGCTAAGAAATAAATAATAATAATAATAATAATAATAATAATAATAATGTTTTCTCACAGCTAACAAATCCAGTGTGACTGTATTGCCGCTAGGTTCTGGAGTTGACTGGAATTATTTCTGTGTTTCAGATTGAGGCTCTCCCACCCGAGCTGTTCCAGTGTAGGAAGCTGCGGACCCTGAACCTGGGCAACAACTGCCTGCAGTCCATGCCCTCCCGTATCGGAGAGCTGGCCAGCCTGACCCAGCTGGAGCTGCGGGGGAACCGGCTTGAGTGCCTCCCTGTGGAGCTGGGCGAGTGTCGGCTGCTGAAGCGCAGCGCCGTCATTGTGGAGGAGGACCTCTTCAGCACGCTGCCCCCTGAGGTCAAGGAGCAGCTGTGGAGGGCTGACAAGGAGCAGGCCTGAGCAGCAAATAGGTAACTGACAAAAAAAGAATGCAAGCGAGAAGGCAGAAACGTGAATCGAAAAAAAACAAAAAGACCCACCCACCTGGGAACGGAAGTCCTGAGAGAAAGAGAAGGGGGTCTGAACAACAACAACAACAACAACAAAAGACAGCTTCTGGGTTCTCTGGGTCTGGAAGTACGAGGAACACGACACTTTTCGGTTATGCACAGCAGGAGGGAATCTGTCATAAGGGAAAGTAAGGGAGCAGTCCAAATGTTATTGGAACTGAGGGAATAACCCTTTCTCTGGAACGGAGGGATGACTTTCGGCGCTGCCATGTAGCAACCATGACAACAGTTAACCTATAAATGAAACTGCAATTCAGACTTTTGACAGATTTACAGATCAGCTCGCAAAGAGGTGGTTTGACAGCTCTGTAGTTAGAAACTCATCTGTAACTGATGAGGAGGAAACCTCTCACTTTCAGTTGTATTGGGTTTTCAAGGGGAAAGGATTATTTTACTTTAGTAACTGAGGTTATATGCACAGGAGAGCACGACTGCACTAGTTAGAGCCTTTAATCAGTACAAAAGTACCGATGGAATCCTTGTCTGGGCTCTCTTAAAATTGCTGTTTTTGGGGGGCTAATGGGGCTGCGGTTGTCAAAAGCATGCTGCAGGTGTGGCAAAGAGAAACAAACCTGGATCGTTCCACATCAAATGGACCAATTATCCCTACCTCATCGTTTCAGATTATTTTGATATTGCATATTAATGTACCTAGAAGTGTTTTAGATGAATCCCAAAGTATTAGCCCTCAACTTTTTTAAGTTAAGTTATAGGGGTTACCTTGACGTGTGTAAACGAGCACTGAAAGGGATCATGTTTGAGAGGTCAGATCTTTCAAAGTATTCGCAATATCTTCTTGCAAGTACAAGTACATTTTTATTGGTATCATTGTAGTTTTTTTTTCTACATTTGGTGCCATTGCATAAACATTTGTGGTCCCTTTTCAGTGCTTGTTTTCATCTGTAATGAGAGTTGAGAGCTAATATTTGGGGATTCTTCCTAAAACACTTCAAGGTATGTCCATATATCTAAAGAATCTGAGATGGTGAGGTGGGGAAGATCCCAAAATGTAGTCCATTTGGGGAGGAATGTCCCATCTGCATTTGGTCTAAAGAACACTAATTTTCTACCGTCTTCACAGCAGGAGTGAGGATCCCATGATATTGTAGCTTTATGACAAATTGCATGTATACATAGAGCAGTGGTAGTGGCAGGGAAAGTGCATGGTAAAGGAAAAGCTGTGTGTTGAACCCACTTGAGGTGATCGCAGTGGTTCACAGTACTTGACCATGATACTGTACCTGTGTTTGTGAATAGCAAGAGAGCATTTCTACTGGTATATTTTGTGTGTAACTTACTGCATTATTTTAATGTCCCCCTTCATGGTTTGTTTTATTTAATGAATTCTGTACCCAGGATAGTCCCACTAAATCACCACATCATGTTTACTGGAAAGCATTCCTGATTATGTTTATAATATCCCAGATCTTATATATATATTACACACTATATGTAAAGAGTTAAAATATCAAAGCATAAAAACAGTAGCGTATTGTGATAGTCTGTTTTGACACCCATATATTTTTAATCCAGGATGCAGGCTTAAAGGGGCTACCCTGTGTTCATGTTTTCAGTAATAAAATGTACTTGGATGTTGGTTGCTAAATGTAGAGCTCATGTGCCGTTTTGGCCGTCACAGGTTGTATGAAAGGTTCTGAGCTGTTGGAATGCCAACATTTGCAAAGGTTCCGTATCATCCACTAAATCTTTTGGCAGTATTGATCTTGGTGTTCCAGCCAAACTTTCCAAAGAGAGAGGTTTATTTTTATTTAGAAGCGAGCTAGCATCATCAAAAATGTTTTATACATATAGTATTATTTAAACAAACAAGCTGAATACTGCACAATGTAATGGCTCAGAGCGGCGTTCTCGCTGTCATCAGGCAGCAGTCGCTGGTTATGATTTAAAATTCCCCAAAATATCAGGTGGGTCAACTTGGAAACCTTTGCACACCCATGACTGCAGAGGATCCAGTTCCTGGTGTTTTGGTCACTTATTGCTGATTGCAATAACCAGTGTTTGCCTTAAGATGAGTACGCTGTAAATGTGTAGTGTATATCTGGGGTGTTTTGAGGCCAGTATGATTTTAATATATATATACTTTTAAGCTTTTATGTTTTTAGCAAGACCCAATCATCATAACAGCACTCCATGTCTAAACACTGAATCATTAAAAAGGCTGGTAATTGAAAATGGGCTAAATTTCATGTGATTCATAATTTGTTCTTGGAGCTCATTTCTCTCGAATCAACTAGATTTAGCAATACTATGCCATTTTATTGATATATTATTATTATTATTATTATTATTATTATTATTATTATTATTATTATATCTCATCTTTATAAATCATTCAAATAATACAGCTCAGGGCACTATGTTAGATGGCGTCCCAGTGGCTGGAATGTTAAGGGTTAAACAATGACTCTCCTATTTGGGAACTAGAGGGGGGGGGGGGAGAAGGCATATTGTAAATGCAATTTTTATGAACAAATCATCCCCTCTCCCTTTTCTGTTTCCCTCCTGTAACCGGCTTCCTCCTCCAGTTCAATCGCTTATGTAAACCCCTATGGAAACTTCACTGCTGTTTGGAATAGGTGTGTGACTTTGATCTGTATTTCTGCTATTGGGTGTATTTATCAACAGACTGTGACATTCCCAAAGTGGAAGGATCAAGAGGATTTGTGCTCGGGTGCAAGAAACCTACTTTTCTGCTCCGTTGCAATACCGTAGCAATCCAAACTGGAGCCATTCGTACACCTGAATACAAACACTTAAATCAAACAGATCCAAGTTCAACAGAAGGAAAAACCAGCAGATAGTATTAAGACTGTGTTCTACAGTAATTAATCAAACTTGTGTATCCTTGGAGTGAAAACAAATAATATACAGTAACCCCCCCTCCCCCCCCCCCGAATCGATGTGCAACAATAGCTGTTGATTTGCTGTAAAACCGATACGCTTGATGGAATGGGGGGAGGGAGGTGTTGCTTTCTTTATGTAGTAACTTATTTCCCTAGTTGCCAGTTAAAACGTATTCACACTTTTCATGGCTAACTGAGAGAGTAGATGCTCTGAGAAAGCACTGAATTTACACACCCGTGTTTTCGTAAACAAAGTGCACCAGTGCTTAATAGTGAACATGCTTGAACAATACTTTAAACTAAAACACTGATGGACTACTGCACACTACAGTGGACTAATAAACTGGCTAGTGCATAAATGGTAACACCAGTTTGTACAGAAACACATCATTGCACACTTGCATATGCTCTGTGAAATATTGTTGCATAATAATGTCTTGTACTTTGTAACGCACCAGAGAGTGCAATACAGAACACCATTCTTTAACAGTTTTCAATAAACCACACTTGTCCATTAATGTAAATGCAGCACTGCGTCTCTCTATTTGAATGTGTAGAAGTCTTTTGAAAGCACTGTTCATCTCCCAAGCCTAGTTTAATAATATAATTATGATTGGTGTATGATTTTATATAATGCAATATGTATGTAATAGGTGCTATGGAAAAGATAGAACCTATCGTTTGGAATACATTTTAGTTTGTTACCACAAGTAAATGCTGGTGGCACATACAGTATGCTACAAGGGCAGTGTGAATTCTAGTGCAAGCCAATGAGAATATATGAGGAATACCTGTTTTAATAGTGCATAGAAAACCTGCTTGACAGGTACTGTCTAATTCGATCAATGCATTTCTTTAGCATACAGCAGGATAATGTGTGTTTATTGTTTTGTGTGTCTGATTTGTAAAGTTTAGCCTGAGATAGAAAACTTTTACAGTGTAGCTGAAATTATTACAACTAAAACTACTAAACTGATGTCATTCTTAAGGCAGATTCTTTTAAAAACAGCACATTTTGACACTGAACTGTAGAATTGTAAAGTGCTTGTATCGGATTTGGTACATAGGAGACTATGCAGTAAGAGTGTGCCTTGCAGCTTAAAAGATCTGCAAGAGAAGCCATAGATCATGAACTTCTAAAGGTGAGGCTTCCATTGTCTGCATCAAGAGCGTCAAAGACTTGCTGGATGTGTGTGCAAATGCTTTGTAGGTTGTTGGCGGGAATAGCAAGCGAAATACAGTATTCTACTGCTTTAAAAAAAGTTAATTACAGATTAAAAGAAATATCTTAATCGTGCATCACTTTTCTAAAGACACTAATATATTAATATTGATTCTACCATTGCATTAGATTGCCAATGCCAAACTTGTGTTGCGTTTTTTGGTTTTACGATGACCAAGGACTTATTCAGACTGAATTCTCAGCTGAAAGTATTGAAGGTCACATCCTATTTTTAAGAAAGTGCAAAGGCACATTTTCTAGAGAAATAAAACAATGGCGAAATCTATAAAACTAATAAATAACTTGGTTTCAATGATTCTAGTCCTAGTTTTGCAGTTAAATATTTTATTTCTTATTTATATCAAAATAGGTTCCAAGTCTTTATACTATTAGTCTTGAATATTCAATACATATATTTGTGAGAAAGTATTTGTACTGCATATTGGATAAAATGCATCGTTCACCTCAAAGTCTCTGTCGTGTCTGCTAAATGACTAAATAATAATTATAATAATAAAAAAGCCTCTCTTTTTAAAGATTGGTTGACAGCCAAATGAATACATGTTTCTGTAGTTTAATTAGGAGGCCAGATGAAGGAAAAGTACCTGTTTACTGTACTATGTACCAATTTAAAGGCATTTTCTCAATACCAGTTTCACTTGCCACAGGTGTTCTTATAACCTGCATAGATCCACAGCAGTCCCGTCTATCATTCTCAGGTTATTCTGACTGCTGTACTGGTGATGTTCTGGTAATTGTGAAAAGAATAATGTAGAGTTGTCTTTCAGAAATGTATGTAACTGCTAAGGGAAAGGAATTCTAGATGGCATATGGACTCACCTGTATCCCCAACATCTTGTGATCACTTGAAGACCGCACTGGCTAGCTGAAGTGCCAAACTGGTCATCGCTCACACCAGTCGAGAAATATAGTTTCTTTTTGTTATTATTTTTAACTACATACTGTACTGTATTGCATTTATTTTTTTAATTATGTTGCCAAAACTATCTAAAGGGATCACTGGATGATTTAAAGAACATTATCAAGCAATGCAGAATGGTTTTGTGCCAGTTCTTACTGTGCAGTTTTAAGCAAGAGCCTAAATAAACCCTACAATACAATCATCGTCTATGAGAGAATGCCCAGTTTTATAAATCCTTTCCCCCTTTTTTTAAGTTTCTGATATTAAATTATAATAAACTAAAACATGTAAACGCCCGACTCTTGTAATTGTTCCTTTTGTATGTGTGTTTTGTCTGTGTTATACATTGAGTATATGCTGTTCCGATCCATGCCACAAGCAAACGCAGGGAACCATTCCAGATGAACTGGAGACGGCAGATCAGTAGTGCAGAATGTTTTTTTTAATCTACATGAGGAAAATACCAAGCATATCTCAAAACTAGAACTGTTAGAAAACGTGATCTTTCATGGTAGAGGGAGAATAAAAATCTATGTTTTTGTAAATATCTAAGAGTGCCTACCAACGTTTTAAAATCAATGTATTTATTAGCACTGGTGTCTCTTTTTTTAATTTATTATTTACTTGTACTGTATTTATTTTTATTGTGCAGATATTTTAAAGACACTACAGATGGACAGTTGGGGCTGCTTCCTGCTATCTAATCACTTCAGGTGTTCAAAACTTACTTCAAAACCAGCTCACACTTAAAACACATACCTCTGAATATCCTTTATACGTTTGGAGCAGTGTATGTTTTTAATCTGTAAACTCCCACTACTGCAGGTGGTAGCAAACAAAGAAGGATGGAGAAGTTTTTGTCCCTGTCACATATACTACCCCCATGGGAAACATAAACAAACTGGACTATTAACAGTGTGCGCTCTCTGGTGAAGAAGAGTGCACACAATGATAAAGTATGAAACACTGGGAAGTAGGTAAAATGTTACTTTATTGTAGTGAACTGCAGCATCACTTCAAGTCAGTGGTTAAGTAAAAGGCATACAGTAATATGTTTTGTATCGAGGAACAATCATTATTAATGGTCTGTTTTCTCAAACCAAACAGCTTTACCTGGATTATAATTTTTTTTTTTTTTTTTTTTTTTTTTTTTTTAAAAAGTGTCTCAGTTTGCATTTAGGAGAATTAGATCTCTTCATTAGGTAAAAACAAACTATATTCTTTTATTTTAATTTATTTTTTATTCTGTACTTGTCCATAATGGTTTACATGCTAGAATGCTGCAGACATTTCATATCCTAAGTCTGTGCTTGGTGGTGGTCATGGAAACAAGCACGGTAAAGACGATTTGGAACGCACTCTGTTGAATTACGGTACCGTTGTTTATAATGTGTTTATTTCACAAACGAACTCAGATGAGAGTTGCAGGGGCCAGGTGGGCGTGAAAGCTCTTTATCAGTTTGCCTTTGAAGTCGCCGGGGTCATTTTTGAGATAATCGCGTTAAACTGGTTTAAATCACATGCTGCTATCAGCCTCCACCACACCAGAGCTCAGAAAGCGTAGAGAAAAACACTATCTCATTCACGCCGCTGATTTAAAAGAAAAACAATAGATTTCTGCGGCGATGGATTTTATAACGGAGGAACAAATTCAGAAGGTGAGTCGCTGTTCTAATTTGCGTTTCCTTTAACGAAGCATCGTTTTAGTTATTGCGCGGTGTCTTGGTAGCCGTCACAGGCAGATTCACTATGGCAGTCTCGTGCAGTACTGGTCCCTGTAATTAATTACATGACTTTAATTGTTTCCAATGTTGCAACGCCATCGAGTGCAATTGCAATATCAAATGTAAACAGTTTGCAAAACAGGTTGACAAAATGTATTTAATTCCTCTCCCATTTACAAACTCGTATACAATAGCACTATAAAATACAAACTCGCAACCCAGTGACTTTAAACCAGTTAAATGGAACGCCATAAAACCAGTCCCGTATTCTGTAGGTGTTTAATTACACTTTTTGGCAAGGGTGTAGTGCTATATTTAGAAGTGAGGGGTCGCTATTATACCCTCACCCCCATGCCGTTCCCGTTTCCCCATACACTCAACAGAACGTGCATCTGCTTGCAAAAAAAAAAAAAAAAAAGATTTGTGTAAGGCCACAAGTGCCCTTTATTTGTTTGTTGCGATTGCGTTTTATCTGTTAAATAAAGTTTAGCATATTTTATTTACTTGATTTCTGATATATGGGTCTAAAAATAAGAACGGTTCCAATTATTACATCTAATAATTGTAAAGCGCTGATACCTCAGCACAGCGCTGATACACGTTCCCTTCACCTCTCACTCATTATTCTAGAACAGGCACGCTATATATTAATAGGGGCGAAGCAGTTAAATATTCTACAAGTGAAGTACGAAAGCGATGCGCTTACTGCCCAAGAAGTGAGGGGTCAGCGTAACACCTGCGTACACAGTATGAACCTATTGCCTGATAGTGAACATTCTTTATAAATTCAAAGTTCAAGGAAAGTAGAGTAAGTAAACTATGCTTTAAGAATGATTCTGCTTGTTTGACCATACAGGTAAATGTTTTAGTGCATAAACTCAAATCTGACTAAGATACATGCATGTCTGAAATGTTTACACACAACACATTTTATTTTTTTATTTAGAATTTGCAATTATTTCTAGTTACATTGCTTAATATTTGTTTTTATTGATTATTATTATTATTATTATTATTATTATTATTATTATTATTATTAGAGATGCAACGAGTAGGCTATCGCTGTTCCTTGCTGGCATGTGCACAAGGGTAACTGAGTCCTAACCCTAATCTCTCTTTTAGATATTGTATTTTTTTAACTGTGTAAAGTGCCTTGAGATGTGCAGGTCTGCACATGATAAGGCTCTGTATAAATCGAAGTTGTTGCTGTTGTTTGTGCGACAGTACCGGCAGGATGGGTACCTGGTGCTGGAAGGGTTCTTTAGCCCAGAGGAGTGCGATGCCTTGCGGGAGCGGATGGCGGTGATCGTGGAGAGAATGGACGTGCCGCTGCATTGCCGAACAGAGTTCTCCACTGAACAAGAGGAGCAGCTAAAGACCCAGGTGCAATGTTTATGTGATTCGCTGATAAGGTAGCTGTGTGATACAGGTACCGATTAGACAAAACCAGCGCACACTTTGATAAATGGATTGGCCCTCGCATGACTGATTCATTTGTAGCATATCCCTATATTCCCTAATACAGTGCAATCGCTCTGTGGCCAACATGCCTTTTAAAGACCACTTTTGGTCAGCAAATCAGCGCAGTTAAAAATAAAAAACTATACTGTCCTCTAAAAACAGTATAGTTATCTATAATTTACTATGGTGTATATACTGCAGTATACTGTAGAAAGCTGTTCTTTACTTACACCCTATTAACAGGTATTTCCACTGTTTCAAAGAGTTGTTTGCTCTGCTCAGCGGTATGTAAGGGCAGCAGTGTGGTTAGGTCTTTGGACTCTTGACCAGAGGGTTGTGGATTCAATCCCAAGTGGGGGACACTGCTGCTGTACCCTTGAGCAAGGTACTTTACCTAGATTGCTCCAGTAAAAACCCAACTGTATAAATGGGTAATTGTATGTAAAATAATGTGTAAAAAATAATGTGGTATCTTATAATAATTGTAATTGTAAAAATAATGTGATATCTTGTAACAATTGTAATTGTAAAAATAATGTGATATCTCGTAACAATTGTAAGTCACCCTGGCTAAGGGCGTCTGCTAAGAAATAAATAATAATAATAACTATTGTGGTTAACCTGTTGAAAGCATTGTCACACACAGTAAAAGTGTGAATAGATACCTGATTAAAATCTATTTGCCTTGTAAATAGGGGTGAGGAGATGGAACAGAAGTGTGCTTTGCATATCAACTTTACAAGAAGACTACGTGTACAGGACACATTCTTGTTTTGGTAGCCTTATTTATCCTGACGTTTTCTCCTCAGCACAGATCTATTGTGATTGATTTGAACCCTTTTTGCTTTATCCGTTTGATAATTATTTTTTCTTTTCACGCTTTCATTAAATGACAGATGCAGGTAAGCAGTGGTGTTTGTTTATTTTTTTTAAGCCCAGAAAGAGCTTACAAGAGGGACTAGACTGCATTTGTATTGTGTTGAATTGTAAAATGTATCTCTTTCTCTGAAGGGCAGCGCAGATTATTTCATGTCAAGTGGAGACAAGGTCCGCTTCTTCTTCGAGAAAGGAGTTTTTGACAGTCAAGGTAAGCACACGTCACTCAAGCAGAACATGCCGAAGACTGGAATAGAAACTAAAAGCCCCAATCGGAAGTGTCGATGGGAAGGTGCATTACTGAGCACCAGGGATACTGTCTCGCTCTCTTTCGTATGGCATTTGAAAAGCAACGGACCAAGTTTCTAGCTGTATGTTGAGTTTAGAAGCCGTTCGATGGAGATGGATACCTTTTATACTGCCTGCAAAAGAGTGTATTGGGCAGTGATCAGTGATGTGAGGGATGGATGTTCAACCTAAAAAAGGCCATTTAAAAAAAAATTAAAACAAAGATCTTGAGCTCAGTATTACAAGACCACTTTCACAATTCATGTGGTCAAATAGCAGTCCCGAGATGATTATTCTTTAGATGTCACTTGCTATATGCAAGTATATACCGGTACTCAAACAAAAACTAACCCTTTAAAGTGCATAGTATTTGATCTGGTTCCTGTATCATAAGAGAAGGCTCATATTCAACTGAAAAAACACACACACAGCCCCTTATCAGGCATGACTACCTTAACAATGATAGAATACAAGATTCTAGAAAGACCGTCTATTAATATTGGGACGGACATCTAACCTGGATTTACCTAAATACAAAGAAAGGGTAAGACTTTCATCCAGCACATTGGCTAAGTAACTGTGTGTCACTGGAAATAATTAAAACCTCCCCCTCTGTTGCAGAACAGTGGAATCACCTGATAGAAGGGATACGATTAGAAACAATAGGACAGGGTGGCAGTGCCAAACCAAATCTTTTTACAAAATGTTGGTCAAAAGCAGTGGACTATATACATACCCAAGATTATCCGTTAGATTAATGATTTAGCCATACAAAAATATATATTTGAACTCCTGGACAAATGATTTAATCAATGAGATGTGCCTTACATTACTGTAATAAGGCATTTGTATTATATTCTCTCAAATATAAAAATGTATTATAGCAATGATCTTTGTATAATATAACAAACTAATGAATTTACTTTCTGCATGACCATTTATTTTCAGAAACAATCAAATCTAGATGCTGCTTACTGGACAGTTGCATTGCTGGCATTGTAATACAGTATGTTTCTGGTGTCTCTTATAGGCGATTTTCTGGTGCCAAGAGAGCGTTCTGTGAATAAAATAGGACATGGTAAGTACAAGGTGATTAGATTTAGTATGTAAATGCTAGTCAAGGGGCTGTTCTCCTATAAATCCCCCTATTTGCTCTCTTTGTAATGCCTTCTTTACATTGTTAGGGCATTGACACTAGAGAGACTGGGTTTCATATGTCTGGCGTATGTCTCTCTTACACAGAAATATCCAGAGAACTGCTCATCTAATTGTGAGGACACTTGGTACAGACATTCCATAGTTACTCAGATATATAGGCGATGGTAACCTACGATTGCATACTTTCTGTTTTGCACTGTATATGCTTACACACATGAAGGCTGTCTGTTTGCTAATGCTTTGCCTGGCATGATCTAAACCTTGTGTGTGTGTGTGTGTGTGTGTGTGTGTGTGTGTGTGTGTGTGTGTGTGTGTGTGTGTGTGTGTATATATATATATATATATATATATATATATATATGAATGAAATGTAGCCAATTATTAAAAGAGTGAGGTGGTTCAATGACCCAGAAAGGTTCAATAAACTTTGATCTGTTTTTTGCCTGGTGCTGTTCAAACCAGGCAGCAACAACCCATTTAAAAATGTGCAAGCTCTTTTCCATTTTGGCTCTGTACTTGAGATCAAAAGGCTGTTACAGAGGAATGCAACATTGAACAGACTGGAAAGTGCAGCCTTGTGTGCAGTAATTGCTGTTAGCTCACAGAATCTGCCTTCTAAATGCTTTCATAAAGAAAATACACGCGTTTCATGCTTTTAATTAAAATGCCATTAGAATTAAATAGTACCCTGGTGATTAAACTCTTAAATGAAAAGATTTCATTGGATAACAGGATGGGGATCAGCTACCGTAAAACTTCAATTAAACGCCTCTAGTTTTTATTTTACAGTATTTGCCAGCAGACCCGGCGCGTGTTGGAGACAGGTGATTATTTGAGACCCGGCAATTGTTTGAAGTTTTACAGTATAAAGCCCTGTTTTATTGCAGTTATAGCCATGTGATCGTGTGTTCTCTTCACTTGCTTGCTTTAGACTACAACCCTAATGGGCATCTTGTTTTTGCCTTCCTAATACACTCTACAGTCTTCTTTGTCGTTTTCCAACCCATATTGAATAGCAAGAAGCATTCATTTAGCAAAACAAAGGATTTGTTTTTTGCCCAATTTGATTAATCCTTTTGTAACAAATTCATACCGTAGTTTTCACTTCTGTGGAAGGATTTTTTTTTCAGTTAGAAGAATCCTAAAATGAAAGTAATAGATTTTTAAACCAAAATACACAAACAAATGTTATTGAAATACATGCTTGCATCGCTGATGGTTTTTAAAAATATTTATTCACAGCACTTCATGCCTCTGAGCCGGTTTTTAAAAATGTCACACATTCTCCAAAAGTCCAGGTAAGCAGGATATGTAGCTAAACATGAAAACACTAAATTCGTATCTTTTTTTCATAACCACAAAACAGTGAGAACCTTCAGTAAAAATAACATGTCCTCACTTCAAAAGCTTATTATTTTTTTTTGGCATACTCTGTTTTCAATAACGTAACAGGGGTAAATCTATCATGCTTTAAACACTCGATCATCAATCCTCTGTAAAACTAAAAGTAATAAGTTCCAGTAAATAGTAGTGCTAAAATAAACGTGTTTATAAAACTAACACTTTGAGAGCAGTAAGGTAACAAAGACAAAGTTTATTTAAATATGTCTAGAGAAGATGATGAAAATGCCCTCTTGTGGTTGCCATGGTGACCACACAATGCTGGCTGTTTCGTAATAACCTCCAGTGCTTGCGTGCAAACCTTGACCCTTATCTTTACAGGAATTGTCCAGGAAGCTGGACTTCAAGCAGCCAGTGGTGGTTCAGAGCATGTACATCTTTAAGGTATGTGATTACCTATAAACTCATTGACTGAGAATCAGTGCAGTGCACTCTGAGGTCTATTTGGGGGCCACAGTATCAAAATGTACACCCTGAAGGGGGTGCAGGCTCCCGCACCTGGGATACAAAGCCAAAGAGTTTGACCCCACAAATTCAGAGGGTTTGGCACAAGCCAAGACTTGACGAGTTAAAAATGAGTTATTTTAGTCTATCTTTCAGTAAGGCCCAGACCCAGCTATTTGGACAAATGCCATGTTCAGAACTTGAAAGCTGAAGAAGCGGCTTCCACATAAAAAGTTTTGTCTTTATTTCAGCAACCTGGAATTGGTGGTGAAGGTAAGAAATCTGCTTCTGTACTCTTCAGTGAACATCTATTAAAACTGATTTATCAACCAGCCACGTTAACTGCATCCAATTCAAAGACTTCTAACTGAAAAGCAGCCAATTCCAATAATACGTTGCACTTCCTTTCTTTGTCATCAGTAAAGGGTAAAGAAGTTTAGGTTCATTAGTAATGCCTTAATGGAATAACCCGCAGTTATCGTGCAGCAGTGGATAACCAAACTGGTGTGTGCTGGTCAGAACTGGTCTAAGAGGTCCATTAAAAATCCCTTAACTCTTTTTTTTTTTTCTTTTTATAAATGGCTCTTTACCAATGCAGAACAGCACCCCCTGCAGGTTATAAAGTGTCATTGGAAGCTCTGGTTGAGTAAATATGTTCTCTCGGCCTCCCTTAGTGACCCCTCACCAGGATGCCACGTTCCTGTACACTGAGCCCCTGGGCAGGGTGATGGGAGTCTGGATTGCTCTGGAAGATGCCACCGAGGAGAACGGCTGCCTGTGGTTCATCCCAGGGTCTCACAAAAGTAAGACACCCAGCAAACACGCCTCGCCCTTCTCACTGTGCTGCTCGACACCTTGCTGTAGGAGTGGATTCACCTTTACGTGGTCAAGTTGGGAATCCATTGCTGAATTATTTACCATATGGAAGTGTTTAAATGTTATAAAACTTCAAACACTCAATCATTAAATCTTAAGTACGCCTATGGCCAGTGGGATAAAAATCAGATTGCAGCATACACAGCATGTTATGCTGTATTTTTTTGAATATATTGGTAAATAAGTATATAGTTAGATCATTCAACATTAATTTTAAATGTAATCTGGGAAGGGGTCAAGTCATGTTTTTTAATGCAATTGGAATTGATATTTTAGAGACATAATGATTGTTCAACTGCTTTCATTTGAAGCCAATTTAATTGACTAACAGTGACTTTGATTTAAGTCATTTTAACCCAATACTGCTATTGCAGTTTTGATCAGTGATGTGTTGGAATTGAGTCAAAGGGAATCGGAATTAGAATTGGAATTTTAAAAAGGAATTGGAATTGAAAAGCAGGGATTGACCCTGAATGTCATTTCAATCTGATTGAAGCCATCTCTTTCTCACTAGCTGGGATTACCCGGCGGATGGTCCGCACTCCTGAAGGTACCTTCCCTCGCACGCAGTTCATCGGCTCAGAGAGAACCTATGCAGATGAGAAGTTTGTCACGGCTCCGGTAAAGAAAGGTAAGCACCTGGAGACCTGGGGTCTACTGGAGACCTGGGGTCTACCTGAGACCCCACTGGATGAGTGCAGCTTCTAATAAAAAGGAACCTTGTGTAGACTTTCATGCAGGAAGATATATAAAAGTACTACAAATACATCTTAGTCAAATGTTATGATGAGAAGACTTAGTAGTCTGACATTTTTTAACAATGTTCTGTGTTGTTTCTACGTGTCCCACTGGGGAGTAAACGATGATCACCCCTCTTTTCTACGCGCTATGCCTTTGCTGTGCTAGTTGTCGAATTCGGTCTCCTTAGCTCTCTCTGTGTGTCTGTGCAGGTAGCCTGATCCTGATCCACGGGGAAGTGGTCCATCGCAGCGCAATGAACTCCTCCAATCACTCCCGGCACGTCTACACCTTCCACATCATGGAGTCTGAAAACACACGCTGGAGTGCGGAGAACTGGTGAGGGCTGGGGGGCTTGGGAGATGGCAAAGTAATACAGAGTCTGTCTGCTTTAAAGGTCACGGGTTTTGTGATGGTGATGTGGGCAACCACAAAGGTCATAGCGGGAAGCTACTGTACTGTAAAAACGCAGAACCACCGCTTTGGTATTTACACTGTTTTATATCTGCTGTATAAAGCTCAGTTTTAAGCAACATGTGTACAATGTGAGGACCAACATATTTTCTGAAAGAATACCTAAATACCTATGTTATAGAATGATACGTGTGTACTGAATACAATTCTAACTGTCTTTTTTCCCCCCAGGTTACAGCCAACCCAGGAGCTCCCTTTCCCTTCCCTCTACACCTAAAACTTTCCACCACCTTCCCAGCGGTTACAGCGAAAGCAGTGCAGTTCCTATTCAGCATCGTGGAAACACCACCCCAGTTATTTAAATTATTGACCCTTTGCAGTTTAAACTTTGACATTATACTGATTTTAAAAAAGGTTTTAGTCAGGTTTGCTCATACAAACAGAGCAGGGGGACAGAAAATATTGGGTTCATAATATCCCACCTTGTCATACACACAAATAATTGGAGAGCAAGGCTGAGTGCAGATTTACACCACCATGCAGTATCCACAGCAGACACTGTATACATATGTGTTTTATGTTTGCCCAATGTCCATTATTATTAATATTATTATTCTAATTAAATGTAACTTTTCTATACCGACTATAGATTTTTTAATCTTTGTTTTCTGTGTACATCGATCTCTTGCCCATTGAAAGTGAAATAAACATGAACTGCTTCACTTTGTGTACATTCATTTTATCTTACAATTCCATTTGACATCAGTATAGTCAAACTGAGTAACACCTTGTAAAATGTTTTTCTTTGAAACATCTCTGAAGATGCCATCCCTGCCCACCATGTTTATCGAGGTTCATCTGATTGTACCAAGTTTACCCGATGATTAAAGAACAGTTAAATATTGGGTCAGCTGGTGTCTGTGCTTCCTCAAATAGACTGTGGTTTTGCCTCGTTATCAGCAGAAGAAAGGTTTTCTTACACAAGATTTTGATAAACACTAGCCGTCGCAGGCCGGAACTGTTCTGAATCCAGCTCACATCATACCCAGAGCGCACTGCTGCGGTCTATCCACTTCAACATTGCAGTAAATTAGCTCTTTGAACAGCAATTTTGGAAACACATCATCATTCCTTTACAAGATGCAGAAAATACTGTGTTTTGTTTTAGATGACGCATTAAGGACAACATTGTTAGTCAGAATGTATAAATCTTGTCATTTATTTGTCATCACAGACCCTTGTTTTTCCATTCGTAACCCACTGTACATTTTGGGGAGGAGGCAGCAAAAAGAAAGTTCAGTTCAGTAGTATAAATACTTAACATGCCATTCAGAAAATGCATACAGTAAAAACAAAAGGAGAAACAAAACACCACCAAGGTTCTCCCTCGACACAGGGAGGAAAACAGAATTGCTCAGGCAATATGTACAGCAGTGAAAGACACTACAGATTATGTTACCAGTTCTGCTGCAGTGTCCCTCTACTGAGCAGGAATAATGTGGTTTGGACCTCATATCAAGAGCAGGCTGGAGGTTGCAGGTATCACTACTGGACAAACTGCATGATTTTATTAATAGGTACCCTGAATAAGAGTGCAGCTGTTATCAACAGCAGCTCAGAAAACAGCTATGGCTTTTAGAGAGCAAGTTAGTACAGTACACTTTTAAACATGACTGTGTACTAATGCAGCGATACAGGTATCAAGCTCATAGCCAACTAACATTCTAAAACGGCTTCTATGTAATTGGAGTCTTATTTCCATCTCTGTTATGACAGACTCTGAATATGACAGCCAAACCAGTGACAGGTACCCTATTACACACGTTACTCGAACAAGGTTTCACAAAAAAAGGCAAAATATACAAAAACAACAATTCATATTCGAAAGCCAATGAGAAGCAGTGTCAATGAATCCGCCCTGAGCCACAATGCATGACATTATCCCCCAAGTATTACAGGCACTTAAAACTGCAACATACAAACGGTTATTTCACAATGTCCTGTACAAACACTTTTAATAAAGATCATGTTTGCTTACTGTCTTTGCATGTTTCAAAGAGTCTGATAATTCCTTATTATTTTCGACCTTTAGCGTTTCCTTAGAACCCACTGCCGGCCGCATTAACAGTTTTAGGGTCTCAAGGATCACCAAGTCTGGGACAGACTCTAAGCATTTAGTCCAGTGCAGGGTTTGCACCATTTTGTTCTGAAGGGGATGGACTGTTATAAATCCATCATACAAAGGGGCCTCTGATTAGCCAATTATATCATTCTCACTGCTGGCAGACGTATTTATGACACACAGTTTTTACATAGATCTGCAGAACTGCTTGTCCAATTGTAATGAATCTTGCCGAGATTCTCCCAATCTACAATAAATGATATCACTACACCTCCTCCTTCCCCCTTTGACTTCTGTATATGTATTTCTATAGGGGCTCTGATGTCAAGCAATTGTGATTACGATATTTCATGCTTGGCTATCAATTATTTTTGAAACCCAGAATAGAAAAATCAGTCCCCATCATACCAAAACAATAATAGAAAACAAAGATATAAAAATCAGCTTTATCAAGCTGTACAATCACACTTGCAGAAATATGTTCCTTATAAAAATCATTATACAGATATATTATTACACGCTGTGGTGGCATGCATTAGTGTTGCCAAGCAGTTATCTGAACTAACTCTAAGAGTAAGCACTGTTGAGCTCTTATAAATAAACCACAAAGAATTAATGAAACATACAGTAACTGACTGCGCATACTGTACCGTACCATGCTAAACTAAGTTCTGTTAGCAAGAAATCCAGCCAACACTACTGTATTTTATTTGATGGAGCATTCATAAGATGCATGCAAGATTTCCTGCTTTTATGTAAATTACAAATCCCTTTAATTTAGGCTAGCAAATTACCCTGGATAGCCGAGGAGTTGAGGTGGATTTGTGGTCTATCCACTGACTCCAGACCAGAGCCAAGGATTCCCCAACCGACCTAACCCTCCCCGCCCGGACAGTGCTTGGCCAACTGTGCGCCGCCCCCTGGGAACTCCCGGCCATTGTCAGTGGCATAGCTTGGATCTGAACTGGCGATCGCCGAACTACAGCAGGCTGTGTGGTCCAGTGGTTAAAAAAACGTGCTTGTAACCAGGAGGTCACCAGTTCAAATACCTTCTCACTCACTTACTCACTGTGTGACCCTGAGCAAATCACTCCTTGTGCTCTGTCTTTCAGGTGAGACGTTGCTGTAAGTGACTCTGCAGCTGATGCATAGTTCACACACCCTAGTCTGTAAATCGCCTTGGATAAAGGTGTCTGCTAAATAAACTAATAATAATCATGCACTCTGTGCAGAGTACATTTACTGGATGCACCACTTGGGAGCAATCTACTCACATCTTAATGCTATAATTCTGAGTGCAAAAAACATGTGATTTTAAATTAGTACCACATGCCAGGAATTTTCTAAAATCCATTATTCCACTCCCTTTGATGAAACCTACATTTCCTTCATTATGTACGTTGCTAGAACTGCCCGATTCAGGCCAGTCTAGTATCCAGTGCAACAGAACAGCACACAAACCAAGCGTTCTTTACAGCGTTCAATACTGTGCATTGCAAAGAAAGAGCTGTGTGCATTCTCCCTTGAAATTAAGGACCGCATTAAAGAATTGACTGACTTCTAAAGATCAGTCAGATTTCTAAAGATCAGTCAAGTTTATTGTTTGACTTGTAGAGTGGTACCACCTAGTGGCAGGATTGCTGAACTTAAACTCAGTACCACTACAGTACATACAGTATCAATTTGTTGTTGTCGTGTCGTCCAAGTGGCACCGGTTGGGCTTAGCTGGCATTTAAATGCTGTCTAATGCACTCGTTTGACTTTCTGTTGGTTATTATCTGAAGTGAACAATAAGAGCCAAAAGAAACTCAGGAAGCAACATGGAAAACAAACTGAGAAATCCAATAACCTGTTTAATATTTCAGTAGCCAAAGGCTTCCAGGTACTGGGACCCCCTTGGGAATGAAGCCTACCCAGAGAAAATTGAAACACGTACACAATATTAAAGGGATCACGTCACTTGTCGAATACCAATGACACCTAGTAAAAGCATCATTACCAAGGCTTTGTCTTGCATTTCAGCTGTATATATATATTTGTTTTCCAGACTTTGTTTTCACTGCAGCTCACAGTTTAATTTCACTTATCCTGCACAACACTATAAATCTAATGGAGGGACTTTCCATGTGCAGGAAATAGGATCCCACCTGACCCTGCATCATTTCCTCTGCGCATCAGAGAATACCGCTCAGGTGGGATCTAGGCACTACGACAGGAAGTTCATTTATAGTGGCAAGAAAGACGTGGAAATAAAGTCTGGTAAATCAAATATGAAAATCAGAA
This sequence comes from Acipenser ruthenus, assembly GCF_902713425.1. Lineage (NCBI taxonomy): Eukaryota > Metazoa > Chordata > Actinopteri > Acipenseriformes > Acipenseridae > Acipenser > Acipenser ruthenus. Next base: position 4,645,028 of record NC_081203.1, on the reverse strand, counting down.
ATCCTTGGTTGTTACACATTTATCACTGAATGGAGAGACACAGCAATTATACATTAACCGTTTTGTCATGATTCTCATTGTAAAACCAGGGCATTACACTGCAGGCAGTCCTTGTCCTCTAGTCTTCCTTGTTGATCCTTTAGATATGCAGTGTACAAAAAAGGAGTATGAAAGAATAGTGCATTTTTAAAAGTACTGTATCCACTTTGGGTGGTAACATCACATTATAATAATAATAATAATAATAATAATAATAATAATAATAATAATAATTTGCTAGAACCACTAACAAATGCACAATCAATCGCTATTTACCTTTTAGGATTTCTGTAAACATTATTTATAAATAAATCAACAAATAATTCAAATGTGTTAATTTGGCTTTTCTTCCTCTTGTAAAGTTTGCAAATATATCCCTTTGCTAGTATTCAAAGCTGGGCAAAAGTTAAAACTCACAGGGTTGATAATTTCATAATTAAAATATATTTTACAACAGGGAACAAAATTCATAATGGTTCTGAGCCCCTAAAATACTGCCAGATGGTAAATTAATTGAAACATTACTTATAAATAAATCATAGTTCTTGAAAGTGGATACAGTACTAGCATGACTTCTTACTAATAGGATTTCATTCCACACTGTGTTCATATCATCAGTAGTACAAAAAGGTAAAGAGGTAACATCAGGTTGTCTATCTGGGATGTGTAGGCTTCCAGTAAGGAAACTAGTGTTATTGACCCCACGATCCAGCTGTAACTTGTGTTCAGGTTAACAGTGCCGTCAAAGATCAGCAACAAAGCAACAGCGATGATCTGAGCAAAGATGGAAGTGGCCGTTCCCTCCACGGTCTTCTTGGTCCCAGGCCAGCGGATCTCCCCAAGGGTGCTACCGAAAACAGAAGCCACAGTGTCCCCAACCCCCACTGCGAGTACCCCTGCGTAAGGTACCAGCGCCCCTGCACCAGGGAGGGTCCCTTTGGGGGTGCAGGGTCCAGGGAACAGCCAAATGGGAAGGGACACCCCAAGGAGGAGGTAGATGTGTGTGAGGATCAGGGGGCCAGAGTCACGTTCGTCCAGAAAGAGAGTCAGCAGCTGCCGGAGCAGCTGGCCTGTGGGTCTGATACGGAAATATCGGACATACTCCAGGAGCATGAAAACCACCAAACAACCCACTGAGGCCACGTGGAGGAGCTGCCGGTCGTAGATCAAGCCAGGGACGTACGTGGCCACCACAATCAAATGGAAATACTTCCTCACCAGCGTGGATGCCTGGTGTTTCTTGGACATGGATGACCTCTTGGAGTTCTGGTGCAGGACGATCACGGAAGCCAACGCTGCCAGGAAAACCCAGTAGCCCAACAAGTAGATCCTGGTCTGGCTGTGGAGCATGAAATCAAGCAACCACATGATGGGATGTCTGTGGATGAGAAGAGCCAGCCACGGCAGGATGATCCCCAAGCCTAGAACGGCTGTCATCATGTGAAAAAAGAGCGAAGAAACCCAGGTTTCTGATTCCAAGAAGCAGAAGAGCAGGGAAAAGAAGATTCCCAGGAGGAGTGATCCCACTACTGCCACCAACAGGAAGTAGTTAACAGGGTCTCCTTTTGCCTCTGAGGCATTCAAAGAGCGTTTGATGAGCTGGTTGATGACAAAACTAATACCTCCCACAATGATCAACGCTTCCCCCGGAGTAAAACAGCGAGGTAGCAGGTACAAGAGGATCAGACTGAGGTAGACAAAGATCAGAAGGACCTCCAGCACTTCAATGACTTCTGAGACAGTCAGGATTTGCTTTATGGTGTACAGAACAGCACTGCTAGCGATGCCTGAAATGACACAGGTGTTAGTGGGCACCGGTCTGGTAATGCCGAGGGCTATCAAAGAGAGGAAAAGGGCAAGAGCCATGCCTGTCGCTGTGACCACAAGGGAAAAACGCTCAAAGAACACATTGCCAGAGTCCTGACAACGTTCTTTCACAGCCATTCCAATCAGAGGCATAACCATGCAAGCTGGCAATATACCACTGTTGGCCGAGGGCCTGAACTGAAACACCGCCCCGCCAGACTTCAGTAAACGATCCCACTTGTGCTGGACGTAGAAGGCTTGAATGGCCAAGGTTATGGCGCACCAAGAGAGTTGATTCCAGATCACAGAATGGACACACAGCACAATGCTGAAAACCACCAGAGATTCCACAAGCACTGGGTTGGTCAGCATGATTGCAGCGTTCACTTCCCTCACAGCAGTATTCATAACTTGTTTTTTTTTAATCCAACACAGTTGTTTCTTTTACACTATTTTAATTCCACCAGCAATTTAGTATTTACATAGTCTTCAGATTCTGCTCCATTTTACAATATCTGTAAAAAACTAAAAAAAAATGAATATATTAGATTCAGCCCTGTATACAATTCAGAATGTATAGTGTCACCAGTCCCCATTACCAGTTTCTGGTACTTTAATGGAGTACCTGGTTTATCATTGAGAGATTCCTTTATACTAATTATATATTTTCCCCAGCTAATTGATATAGAGTAAACCATGCTTACTGCAACCCTACACCGCTCTGGACTCTTGACCGGAGGGTTGCGGGTTCAATCCCAGGTGGGGGACACTGCTGCTGTACCCTTGAGCAAGGTACTTTACCTAGATTGCTCCAGTAAAAACCCAACTGTATAAATGGGTAATTGTATGTAAAAATAATGTGATATCTTGTAACAATTGTAAGTCGCCCTGGATAAGGACGTCGGCTAAGAAATAAATACTAATAATATATTACGTTACTAATGTTATTCAGTTTAGAACTATGCAGTAAATAAGCTACTCTGTTCACTAAATGTACCAGAACACGCCACAAATGTACTCGTATTACATACAGATCGCATGTTTCTTCTACAGTAACCTCACACATTACCGAGACTTTTTAGTAATGGTGTATGCTTTCTGTAGCTGAAATTCACTGAAAATGAAAAACGTCGACTCCACTAAAAGTAAAACAACTTATACATGTTCCACATTGGTGATTGCTACAATGTGTGTGTGTTTGCATCTACGGTATTACACTACATTAATGTTTACACAATGATCATCTATCAGCGATATTAATATTAAAATACACATTCAGACAGCTATAAAAGCAACTCAATGCGGTAACTTACAGCCACGTTTTGCAGCATTCATTTTGCTTCTCTTATTGATCACTGACCCCGGCCTTCAAACTAAACCGTTCAGTTGATTTTACTGTTATATATTTAGAATTTAGACACAGCGTACCTATCGATTGCTAGCGAGGTACAAAAAATAAAACCACACCATCGTTTGTTGGTAACAAAAAAGCGTTACCTTACCTTTTCTTTGCAGAACCTATCACAGGAATTATATTTTTGTCCAATCAGGGATTTTTTTGCAGACCTTAACCCTCACCCTGGAGGTAGCCATATTGACAGCTAATGGGGGGTTATGCACGCTTGTCACGTGAAGAGGGCAGCCAATCATTACTCACAGGGGCACACGTGATTGTGGTTGCCACGCTGCTTGGCATCTCGGCTTCAGAAACTTATTTTTTCTGCTAAAAGTTTGCGTCACATGACTAGAGTGCGCTGAATGAAAGATCACGTGTAGGGGGGAGAAGATGGCGGCTGCGGAGATGTGTGTCAGGTACTAGAAAGAACATAAAATATTGTGTTACTATGTAGTAAGAATATAAAACATTGTAAATGTGTAGAGTTTGGGTATAAAGCGGACTAAAGCCGAAGGCAGTATAAGTTGTTTGGCAGTGTTTGTTCATCCACAGTGATTTTTCTTTTTAAAACTATACAGGCTCGGTGACAGAACGTGTGGAGGGAAGCATCATTCATGATGAGTTCGAACCATGTTGTCAAAATGTCCCTTAAACAACTTGAAAAAAGTCGATTTTTGTTCCCCTGGAAACTTTGAAAGATCGCCAGGGTTAAAAAGCAGTCAAATAAGATTTAAAAAATACGTTGTCAGACACTCTTGACAATTCTAGACAACTTGTGAAGCACGTCTTTGTACGACTGTGTGGCAGAGTATGCACTCAATGAACGAATCACAGCGATGTGTACCCCTGTTCTGTTCATCAGATATACGATTGTACAATACAAGTTAGACATGTATACTGAAAATGCAACTAAACGCCGGCCAGTTGTATCGTACGGGTTAATTTACTTTTTTTGGCAGTCGGTGTTGATACCCGTGTATTTAAAAGAAAACAATAGAACATCGTAGCTATTAGTGTAATTTTGATATTGCGTTTTAGAATATAATAACTACTACGACTATACTATTTTACATTTCACTTCTGTTTTTGTGTATAGGGTTATTCTTGTTAATGTGTTTTTCCCCCTGTTATTTTTTGTTCAGGAGTAGCAGAGAGTTATGGACTATCTTGATAGGGAGATCAGCACTGAGAGACCAGGTATGTTCCATCATTCCCCTAAACAAATGTAATCTTGTGACGTACAGCAACACGCAGATGAAATGGGATGTGTGTTTTCAGTTTCATAATTTGCAATCAAGAAGCATTTATCCAGAATTCCAAATGATTTTGATGGCAGGCAGTAAGAGTTTCTGACATGAATCTGCTTTTTTGGTTTGTTATATAGCTGAATTCAATGTGCTTTTCTTTCTGATTTAGACCCAGATTGAAGCAGAGCTGGACAGAAACTGGGAGCGGTTGCTATCAGGACTGTCTTATTATAAACCCCCTAGGTATGTTGATGATCTACAGAAAGTCCTCTCAGTGGTGCTGATTCTGCTGCTGTAAGAAACAATGCGAGGGAAGTGGAGAAGGGGAAGACCATGAAGGGTTATTAAGGGAGGTGATGCATTCAATATGTGTTTGAACACTGTAGGGGTGTTAATAGTCTGGACTTAAAATGTTTAGGCAAGTCTTAAACGTTAAGAATTTAACACATTGTTCTGAATTAGACATTGGTAATATAGAGCCTTTGTCAAAAATATGCAGTAGATGTTAATTATTATGTGTTTATTTAGCAGACGCCTTTATCCAAGGCGACTTACAGAGACTAGGGTGTGTGAACTATGCATCAGCTGCAGAGTCACTTACAATTACGTTTCACGAGACGGAGCACAAGGAGGTTAAGTGACTTGCTCAGGGTCACACAATGAGTCAGTGGCTGAGGTGGGATTTGATTTACAAGCCCTTTTCTTTAACCACTGGACCACACAGCCTCCTTAATGTAGTGACAGTGCTTATCTTTCCACATGCTGCCTTACATTTTTCTGATTGGTTTGGGATATTGCTTGTATTAGTATTGATGGTAATAATAATATCTCTTTTCTTTTACAGTTCTGCTTCAGCTGAGAAACTTAAGGCGGATAAGGATGTGGCTCCACCAATGAAGGACTTTGGGTTTAGAATTAGTAAATTCCTGGTAAGTAATGCCAGAGTAGGTACAAATAATGAATACTAGCTGGGGTGGTATATGAATTCACATAGAGTATAATAGAGAGCACACCGAACCTCAGTGCTTTCAATCTCATTGTATAACAGGGCCTGGATGAACAGCAGAGTGTGCAGATATTACAGTGTTATCTACAGGAGGACTACAGAGGTACCAGGGATGCACTGAAGGTATAAAGAGTTTCTGTTGCCTTAATAGAACTGTAATGAGAAATAAAATTAAAAAAATAAATTAGTGTTAATTTCAGAATTAGAAATACACCTGTATGATCTTGATTTACCTCAAAACTCAATGATATTTCAAGCATTTGAAACCTTTATTTATCTTTCTTTCTACATTTTGTAATGTTTTTGCTTCGTCTCCAGTCTGTTTTGCAGGATGAAAGGCAGAGCCAAGCGCTGCTATTAAAGGTGCGTTTTAAAATCAGTATTCTTCAAATGATGGGAATAGTTTATGGGAAGAGTTGTTGATTCCTGTATCTTGACATTGATTGTTGTTCATTTACTAATACTTATCCTCTATACAGCAGGTAACTTTGGTACAGACAGAGATAATGTATCCTGTATTTTTTTTTTCCTTCAGGTTTTTGATTACTACTATGAAGAGAGGATGTGCATGCTGCGCTGTGTCCTATTACTTCTCACATACTTCCAGGACGAAAGACACCCATACAGGGTAAGATGCCAACTTCATATTTTCAGTATTGGAGATAATCTTACCCATCTTTCACTTTGAATCCTTCAGATGACTGACATATTGTGGTTACAGACCTGTATTCCTGATAATAAAGTCAGCTAGTTTCTGTGATTCTTTCAGCCCTGTTTCATTACTGGTGTAGTGCATTAAAAATGAATCATTTCCCTGCCGCATTGTTTAACCACTGGCCATATCAATGATGCATACATTTTGCACATAGATTTTCTATTGGAGATGCCATTCCTCATACATTATGTCCCTAGGGAACATTTCTGTTTCACATTGCAATGTAATAAAGACATAAATATGATGATTCTTTTACATCTTTATAGGCGGAGTATTCAAAATGTGTTGATAAGCTGGAGAAAGAGCTGGTGTTCAAGTACCGACACCACTTTGAACTGCTGTTTAGAGCAGAAGCTCCTTCGTGGGAGACACATGGCAATCTCATGGTAAGTTTAATTAATTAGCAATAGGATATTTTAAATAACCAATGTAAATGTAAATTGTTTCAGTGCTTTTCCATAGTCTGTGCTTCTATTGCATTTGAATGCATATAACTTCCCCATGGACTGTGCCGGTCATCCCTTGACTCTGTTGCACTCCTTTTTTTTTTTTAGACTGAGAGGCAGGTGTCTCGATGGTTTCTACAGTGTCTCCGGGAGCAGGCACTGCTGCTGGAGATTATATTCCTGTACTACGCCTACTTCGAGATGGCACCAAATGACCTCCTAGCTTTCACGAAAATATTTAAAGATCAAGGGTTTGGAAGCAGACAGACAAACAGACACCTGGTGGACAAGAGCATGGATGCACTAATTGATCGAATTGGGTAAGAATTAGATATGTCACCAAAAGCCAGGCATTCTTGAAAATATTAAGTAAACATTGATTAAAGGATTTGTCTGATTGCACAATTACTGGATATTCCTGCATTCAGACCCCTTATCGCAAATACCTATGTGAGGTTATTAAATGGGTGTTAATGATGATGCACGGGCCAGTAAATTGAGATCTCTGTATTATGTGCAGGTACTTCAGTTCTCTCATCCTGGTGGAAGGGATGGACATTGATTTCCTGCACAAGTGTGCCCTTGAGGATAGGACAGCAGAGCACCAGTTTGCTAACACTCCCACAGTCTGCAAAGTAAGAGTCATTGTATGTACTCTCAGATCTAAAATAGGATTGAGAGAGAAATTGGGTCCTCGTCTGATGTTTTTTTCTTCGTGTTCCTAGGAAATGGACCAGCTGTTACAAACATTTGGAGACATTCCCCATCATGCACCTGTGCTGCTAGCGTGGGTATTGCTGCGCCACACACTGAGCCCAGACGAATCCAGTCCTGTGATCAGAAGGATAGGCAATACCTCCCTGCAGCTCGGTGTCTTTCAGTACCTGACAAGCATGCTGAAAGCTCTGGGTGGCAGTGGTAACAATGTAAGTGTCCCTGATTTTTACAGCTTGTGCTTACGAGGATGTACCTGTAAACAGCCCCCATAGTAGTACAGTTCTCGTGAATATCTGGTTTCATCGGCTCCCCCTTGTTTATGTGGTTGTTTTGTGTTCCAGTGCACAGCCAGTACAGCACGGATGTGCGTCTATGGCCTCATTTCCTTTGTTATTACATCTTTTGAGGAAGATGCTCTCGGAAGCCAGCAGGTAGGAGGATATTCAGAAAACTGCATGCTATTTTAACTTTGCTACAAAGAAAATAGTACTGTGATATATTTCTTTGCAATAGTTTAAAATATGTTCTGTCTCTCTATCTAGAGACGGTCCACCATGCTATAATAATCCCTTTTTTTTGTATTATTATTTCTTACAGCACCTAATAGATGCAGCTTGTGAAGTCCTAGCTGCCCCCAGCCTTGCAGAACTTTTCTGGGAAACAGTAAGTGGAAATCACTGCATTTAGTAGATGTGTGTCAGCCAGATGAAGAACTTCTGCTTTTCATGATGTGGTATAAGGAAAACTGACATTTTAAATATACATTTTTGTAAAAGACTGAAGTGGAAATCATTGCCTAGTATAGATGGAATAATTAACTTTATGACCAAATAATCTCACCCAAGTAAAAATCAAACACATATTTTTTTAAACTACCATTTCGGGGCTGACAAATGGTGGATGGAATGTACTGTACTGTACTGTACTGTACTGTACTGTACTGTTTCCCCCCTCAATAGGGATGAAATATGAGCACATTTGTTTCGACAGAAGCCGACTCTGGGTCTGGGGATGATCTTGGACAGCGCAATGGGAATGTTCCCACAGAAGATAGGCCCCCTCCTTCAGCTTCTCACAGCTCTGCTTTCAGACAAATCTACTGCTAAAAGGGTAAGGGAGGTCCCTGGATAAGAGTTTCCATAGTAAATTGTCTGCTAAGAAATAAATAATAATAATAATAATAATATTACAGGCTTGTGTAAGTGTTTTTCTAATAATATCACATCAGTACCCATAAACGCACAGAAAAGAATGAAATGTATTTAGGGTTTACAGGTTATTGAAAATGATATTGTCCTCGCTGTGTATTAAACAGGTGTACAGTTTCCTGGATAAGATGTCGTATTACACAGAAGTGTACAAACGCAAACCTAACGACATCCTGTCACATGAGGATGAGACCATCTGGAGGAGACAGACACCCAAACTCATTTATCCCCTCGGTAAGACTCTTTCTATTCAGAGGGGTTTGAATTTAAAACAGTCATGATTTGTGCTGAGTGAAAACCGTGAAACGTAAAAATCTTTTGTTCATGGGAAGATAATAAGTGGTGACCACGACTGCAGAGGGAAACATAAAACTCTTAGGAAAGTTAAATGTTTCATCTAAATTTATGCACCGGTTATTTTGTGATTATGGATTTCTCTATTTCTTTTTTTTTTTTTTTTTTTTTAAGGTTTGGGGCAGACAAACCTGCGTATGCCGCTAGGTACTTTAGGCCAGGTGGTGCTAGGAGAGCAGGGGTACATGGTGCGCTGGGATTACTCCTACAGCTGCTGGACCCTCTTCACCTGTGAAATCGAGATGCTGCTACATGTCGTGTCCACTGCAGGTGAGGAAGGCTTTCTGTTGTTACAATGTACCTGCCTCACCTTGAGGCTGCCCAAGTCTCTGGTTCTTTTATTTGTAAAATTCCAGAGCTTGTGAATGGTGTCTTATGTGCACAGGAAAGCAACGCAGATCGAAACTGAATATTTTGCGCCATATAGGATCAAAACGTTGAACTGGAAAAGACCACATCTCCTACATTTGGCCATTTTCTCTAGGAAAGTCATGATACTGTTCACCTACATCTTTATAGCTTTGTAAAACAAATGAATGGCAAAAGATATACAAATCCAAACTTTTTTTACTTTTGCCCTCAGATGTCATCCAGCACTGCCAGAGAGTCAAACCAATCCTTGATCTAGTCCATAAAGTAATCAGCACCGATTGGTCAATTTCTGACTGTCTTCTCCCAATAACATCGCGTATTTACATGCTACTGCAGAGGTAAGTTTTAGAATAGAGGTCAGAAAGCCTGGTTAATTTCAGCAGATGGTTTAGGGCAATAGTACTCAACTCTTCCCCTCAAGATCCATTCCAGTCCTGGTCTTTATTCCAAGCAGGTGCTAAATGAGTTAATTGCCTGTTAACAGCTTCAATTAACTACATGAGAACGTTCTTGGAGTAAAAACCTGGACAGGACTAAATCTTGAGGGCCAGAGTTGAGTACCACTGGTTTAGGGGATTCATTTAACTATGTTTATTATGTGTTTTTCAGACTGACCTCCGTTATAAACCCACCCATTGATGTGATTGCTTCCTGTGTGAATTGTTTAACAGTATTAGCTGCGAGAATGCCAGCAAAGGTAGGATTCTTGTAAAAAAGTGAACATTTTAAATAAGTGTTCTTTAATGGTGGAAATTATATACCTTTAAATCTTGTAAAAAGACCACTGCCAGACCACCAGTAATGCACATATACAGACTACAGTACTGCTTCATATCCTTTGTATTTGCTTTTATGAACCGTGTTTGAATTTAGGGAATGTCCAAGTTTTTAGCTAACAAGTGTGCATCTTGGAGAATATTTATTGAAGAACTACAGCCTGAAGAATAGACTTGGTTACTTTGTTCTTTGATAATCCTTGTCTGTGTTGTGTTTCCACCAGGTTTGGGCAGACCTTCATCACACAGGATTTCTGCCGTTTGCTTCATCTCCTGTGACCAGCATTGCACAGTCTATTAGGTAAGGTTAATTAAACAGATCGCATGCTGCACATATGGGATAGGTAAAGAAGAATTTGTAGGCAAATCTGTAACAAATAGCAAGCAATGCTTTTGCATAAGTATAGAACGACATAAACCACTAATAATAATAATAATATTATTTATTATTTTCTTTCCCTAGTGCCGAAGGTATGAAGGCTGGCAACTACGGCAATCTGCTCATTCTAATTGAGCAACCGCAGGGGGAATATGCTGTGACGATCGCTTTCCTACGCTTGATCACCACGCTTGTCAAGGTAATGCTCTCTGTACACTAACCGCCAATACTCTCTGAAAAATGAATGCATGGAGTGTAGTGCGTCCAGTTTACAATGTGATTGATTGTGTTTTTTTGTTTTGTTTGTTTATTAGCTGCGTTTTTGTTTTTTCCTTTGTCAAGTTGTGGTGTATTTGCCTAAACCATTGGCTGCAATGATTAATATACACACAGCGTCTGCCATGTATACTATATAACACCATCATCCCATAAACAGACTCTTTTATTAATGGGGTTATTCCTTACAGGGCCAGTTAGGTAGTACACAGAACAAAGGCCTTATTCCTTGTGTGCTGTTGGTTCTAAAGGAGATGCTGCCAACATATCACAAGTGGCGCTACAATGCCTACGGGGTGCGAGAGAGAATAGGTAAGGGTATTTCTTTAACAACAAATAGAAATGCACTGAATTTGAAAAGTATGATTTTGATATATACTGCAGAGCTAATTCTTGGAATTTTGATGCTTGTTGTACAAAACCCATTTTTTGTCTGATTTGTTTATTTGGCTTAATTCGGTTTGTCTTGTTTTTAATGAATCTGAGGCAATACCTAAACAAGAAAAAAAAACAGTACTTGACTCCAGCTTTACAAGCTGGCCTGAAGTCATTGTTATCAGAATGAATCTCATTATAATTTGTGTCAATTATCATTGCAGGCTGCCTGATTCTAGAGCTGATACATGCAATTCTAAATCTAAACCCTGAAGGAGAAGGAAGGTATGGCAAAAAAAAACCCCTCTGTATTCCCTAAATAAAGGAGGGCGTATTCTTGGCAGTCAGAGATTTACTGATAAGAAGTAGATAGATGTGATCTACATCCATCGTATGTACATTTTTCAAATCCAGCGTAAATGTTAAGTGTGACAAACTATATCCCGTCCCTGCTTCCCCAGCGGAGGGTAATTAGTCAATCGTAACCATGCTTTTCTCACATCATTTCTTCTTATGCTTGTGTGTTTTGTTTTCAGTGCCCCGAGTTTGCAGTCCCTGTGCATCTACAGCCTGGCTAACACCGAGGCTGGGCAAGCTGTCGTTAATATCATGGGCGTCGGAGTGGATACCATTGATGTAGTCATGGCTGCTCAGCCAAGCAGGTTGGTTTGAAAGAGTACCACGTGGCTTTTATACCAGATCCTCTCATAACCGCATTCTTGTCAAAGGTATCATGTTCGAAACCTGCTTCTAACATCTGTAACAAAAAACAAACATGTTTGTATGTCTGTATACTTCTTTCCATTGCAGTGGTGGGTCAGAAGGACCTGGACAGATGCTGATTCAGACTGTGAAGCTAGCCTTTTCAGTTACTAACAACGTCATCAGATTGAAGCCTCCCTCTGATAACGTGTCCCCCCTGGAGCAGGCTCTGACGCAGCATGGTATGCTTACTTTCTATAGTAGTGAAACAATTGAATTAATTTAATCTGATGTGTTAGGAATGTTGTGCTTCCTCGGTATTGATCCCATATGTTCTTATTGTAAGGGGGAAGAAAACGATTACTAAAACATAACCGGCTTTCTAAAAATAACGGGAATTTTAAGGCTGAAAGGAAATCCTGATGTTTACTTCATTTTGATTTCAGGTGGCCATGGAAATAACCTGATTGCTATTTTGGCGAAGTACATCTACCATAAACATGACCCAGCACTGCCACGCCTTGCTATCCAGCTGCTCAAACGCTTGGCAACGGTATACAGCTCTGAGCTATGTGTTGCATGTAAAACTATTAAATAAAACACAATTCTAAGGGATTAGGATTGCTTCTAATTCTTTAAAATGATTTGCAGGTGGCTCCCATGTCGGTGTACGCCTGCCTGGGCAGCGATGCAGCTGCGATACGGGACGCTTTTCTTACACGTCTGCAAAGCAAGACGGAGGACATGAGGATCAAAGTTATGATCCTGGAGTTCCTGACAATTGCAGTGGAGACGCAACCAGGCCTCATAGAGCTGTTTCTCAACCTGGAATTAAAAAACGGAGCAGAAGGATCAAAGGTAATACCAGTTCACACAGGCAGTTAAATATATACAAATATAGTCTTTTTTTTGTTTTGTTTTTTTATAGATCCATTGACACTTCTAGGCACTGTGTTTGCTTGCAGGAGTTTCTGCTTGGGGAATGGAGCTGTCTGCAGGTTGTTCTTGAGCTGATTGACTCCAGACAACAGGGGAAGTACTGGTGCCCTCCACTGCTACACCGAGCAGCCCTCTCCTTTCTCCACGCACTCTGGCAGGACCGGAGAGACAGTGCCATATCTGTACTGCACACCAAGTGGGTAACGTCCTACCAGCGTCTGCGGGTTGGGGGTTTTAGGAAACTTGCTTGAATTATTCATAACCGTTTATTCAAATACATTTTCATATTTATTGAAGGAGAAAAAAAAACAATTTAGCAGTAGATATGTCCATGTACTGTTCTAAAAATTCAAAAGACTTTCAAATATATTATACAATGTCAGATTGTGAGACATGAATGAATGAGTCGATTAATGCCAGAGGTCTGTTTCTTTAGGGAGAAATTTTGGGAAAATTTGGCAACTCCACTTTTTGGGACCCTCCCCCCTCCCTCCGAGACAACAGAGGTAAGGGTGTCAGAACCAGCGTATGCACTTAACGTGAAACTGAGAAGGCTAATACACCTCCTTTATACCTTTTGACAAGATGATTTGTTGCAAAAAGTTCCACAGACTATAGGGCACAGTTCCCTGTTTTTAAAAGTATGGAAAACTGAGGGGCTGAGTTATTGAAGACCACTTCTAATATTATTATTATTATTATTATTATTATTATTATTATTATTATTATTATTATTTATTTCTTAGCAGACGCCCTTATCCAGGGCGACTTACAATCGTAAGCAAATACATTTCAAGTGTTACAATACAAGTAATACAATAAGAGCAAGAAATACAATAACTTTTGTTCAAGCAAAGTATAAGTGTGACAAACCACAATTCAATAATACAGCAGATAATAGTGATAGTTACATCAGGGTATGATTAAATAGTGATAGTTACATCAGGGTATGATTAAATACAAAGTACTACAGGTTAAACACTTGACAGATTACAGTATTCTGAAGTACAGGATTAAATGCAGTAAAATAGGGGCAGATAAGAGCAAAATAAAGCACATTTACATGAAGGGTGATAGTGTCCCAGGATACAAACAGAGGAGTTCTACAGGTGCTCTTTGAAGAGGTGAGTCTTAAGGAGGCGCCGGAATGTGGTCAGGGACTGGGCAGTCCTGACATCTGTAGGAAGGTCATTCCACCACTGTGGAGCAAGGGTGGAGAAGGAGCGGGCTCTGGAGGCAGGGGAGCGTAGCGGAGGTAGAGCTAGTCTTCTAGTGCAGGCGGAGCGGAGAGGTCGAGTGGGGGTGTAGGGAGAGATGAGGGTCTGGAGGTAGCTGGGTGCAGTCTGGTCAAGGCATCTGTAGGCTAGTACAAGAGTCTTGAACTGGATGCGAGCGGTGATCGGGAGCCAGTGGAGCGAGCGGAGTAGTGGAGTAGCGTGGGTGAAGCGAGGCAGAGAGAACACCAGGCGGGCAGCAGAGTTCTGGATGAGCTGGAGCGGACGGGTGGCGGACGCAGGGAGGTCAGCCAGGAGGGAGTTGCAGTAGTCTAGGCGGGAGAGTACCAGGGCCTGGACCAGGAGCTGGGTAGCATAGTTGGTGAGGAAGGGTCGGAAACTCTGCATTTTATAAGATGCTGTTTTAAAATCTTTTTTTTTTTTGTTGTATTTTCAGCCTTGTATACTTGAAACATGTGCCTTGGTCATGAAAATCATTTGCCTAGAAATCTACTACGTTGCCAGGTAATTGTAATTCAGTCTGCATGTCATGTCAGCCAGAAGATCATTTGCCTACATGATTTGGTCTGTCTGTATTTTAGTTTCTGTTCTGATTTTTTTTTAATCGTCATCATGTACCTATTTTATCTGCTATACAAGTTGCATAATTCCAATGGGCATATAAAATAAAAATTAAAATAAGTGTATATTGACTTCAAAACTAAACTGTATATGGCTCCAAATATCAAGTCAAGTCATCTCATGAGGCAGAATAAAACCCGGTATAAGATATTTTGTGGTAAAAGGTGATAGACTTTTAACTACACTGTGGATAAGCACATTACAGGCACCCTGCTAAGTTCAGTTACACAGTGTCCTATTTTTTTTTTTTTTAATCGTTACTTTAAAAAGTTTTTTCGATTGCAGCGGTTCCCTGGAGAAGTCTTTGAAAGACACGCTGGTGAAATTCTCCAGCAGCAAGCGCTATGAATACTGGTCCATGTATGTGACGTCACTGGTGTGCCACATGGCTGAAACGGAAGGGGATGGGATCCGCTCAGTTACAGAGTGCCAAATGTTAGTCTCTGCTTGGAGAATGCTGCTAATCCTCTCCACTAGTCATGTAAGAACCTTTCCTTTCTATTCTGTTTTTGTTGTAGATTCGGACCCTTACGTTTGTAGTCTTTTAATACATTTCTTGCATGCAGTACGTATGGCTTTTAATAAATAGTTAAAGAACAATCACCTGCTTGTTGGTGTGCGATTTACTAAGTAACTTTGCAAAAGGACAACCCTACTGTACTGCAACTAATTAAACAGTGGTTAGAGTTTTTACGAAGCTTATCGCTTGAACTCGTCTCTGCCTTGTTTCTGCAGTCCGATGTGATGCAGCTCACTGATGGTAGTGTTCGGGAGCAGCTGTTCCTGGATGTCTTAAGTGGGACCAAAGCTGCGGTAAGGCTCTTCTTAAAACTTCCTGTCCTGTTTTATCCGTAGCCTGCAGCTATGTGTGTTTGCAGTCTTAAGTTATTTATGATTTTATTACTAATAAAATCCTTTTTTTTTTTTGCTAGCTGTATTTAAACCGTAGTTACAAGTTGTGTTTTTCCCCCCTCTTTTTCTGCAGTTATTGGTGCCAATGTCTGTCCCTTGCCTGCGACTTGGATCAATGCTGGCCACCCTGCTATTGATTCTGCTCAAGCAGTGGAAGAGGTGAGTGTGTTCTGTTGCATCCTGGGACTTGGTGAGTTTCGAATGACAGGGGGTGACTACTGAACTAAGGGTGGTTTTGACCAAGGTCATGTAGATTAATGCTTAGTCATATGAGCTCAATTATTTTGTATTTGTATTCAGTACCATGAACAACTTTCAAACATACAGGAAACTAGCACAGCTAAAGCAGTTGTCTTCCTCTTCAGTGTTCTCGTTTCAGCTCCTGACATACTGGACCCACTGGCTCAGGTCTTGGAGAGCATCTTACAAGCAGACCAACAGCTGATGGAAAGGACCAAGGCAAAAGTTTTTTCTGCACTTCTTTCAGTTCTGCAGAGCCTACAACAAAAAGGTGAGAGCAACAATTCTTGAAATGTATTTGTTTACGACTGTAAGTCGCCCTGGATTAGGGTGTCTGCTAAGAAATAAATAACAATAATAATAATAACAAAAAAAAAAAATGCATACTATGAAAAGCTAAAAACTAAAAACTTTGTCACTTAATACACTGAGCTTGCATTTTCGGTACCTGAACAGAAAGAAAGCCACAGGGATCACAATCTGTTGAAGCCTGAATCGCATGTTTAATTCACTGTAGTGGATTTATAAATGTAAGCATTTAATTAACTGGTTGGATTGTGGTTGATTTGTATCCTTTGGGGTAATGTCTCTTTGTTATCTGATTTTAGACTTTTCTGTAAATATATCTGTGTGTCTGTTTATTTATAATAAGCTGTTACCTGAATGTGTTGTTTCTTTCAGAGGACGAGCCCCCCCACATTCCCCAGCTCCCCCAGCTTCTGCTTAGTGTTTGTGAGACGGCACAGGAAGAGACATTAGCCCTGCTGGACAGCACACGACACGCAGCCGTGTTCGGGGAGAGCGTCTCGGAGGACAAGGACAGTATGGAGACAGACACAGCACCAAGGGCATTGCATAAGGACCAGAGGGATGGGGTAGGCAAGACGTATCACTTTTCTTGCTAAGTTACAGTAACGCAATTAGAAATGTTACATTTGCAGAAGCCATCTTCTGAGGCTATGCATTTTAAATTGATTTACTAAGCTGTACAGTAGGTTAATTCAGAATGAATACCCTGTTTGTATTCATTTAATGTATTAGCCTCAAAATGCCTTCATTTAGTTTTTATTGCTGTATTGCATGTGTTCCACTATTTAATAATTATTTCATGATGTGATAAACCCTTTTTTTGTTTAGAAATTAATAGCAATTTTGCAATCTGATAGTGTCTTGTAAGGTGTGGGGTAAAATTGTGATTTTAAGATTATGATTAGGTTTATGTGTAGATGCTCCTGGAAGCGTGGATGTCGTGCACATACAGCTGTGTCTTTTTAATGTGACTGAGAGCTCTTGTGTTGCCTCCTCTCCCAGGTGTGTGTGCTGGCCCTGCACCTTGCTAAGGAGTTGTGCAAGATTGATGTTGAAGGGGACCATTGGCTGCAGGTGATGCGCAAACTACCTGTGATCCCCTCAATCCTCGGCACCCTCGAGCTGAGCCTGCGGCTGAAACAGAATTTGCATTTCACTGAAGCTGCCCTGCACTTGCTCCTCACGATGTCCCATACCCAGCAGGTAGACACAACAGCATGCATGCACTGGTGCAATTCTTGTGGAATATATATATAGGGTAGCTGATTGGAAGATATTCCTTGTTTCTTTTTATTCCTAGGGTGCAGCAGCAGTGGCTGGAGCTGGAGTCATTCAGAGTATCTGTTTGCCCCTTCTCAGTGTTCACGAGATCAGCACTAATGGAGCCTCCCAGGTGAGCAGCTAATGGGAATTACTGTATATTGTAATGAATCTGCATGTCTTTATAATCCTTCACATACAGACGCTCCATGCTGTTTTTTAGCCTGAAGAACACGCAGTATCTCATTCAGCCCGTGTCTTGAGATTTAAAGCCATTTTAAAGCCCAGTGTTTCTATGATTTTCAGAGCTCTGGTTTTTCGCGTAAGTCCCAGGACGCCCCCTCTTGGCCTGGTGTGTATCGCCTCTCCATGTCCCTGATGGAGAGCCTGTTGAAGACGCTGCGTTATAATTTCCTGAATGATGCCCTGGATTTTGTGGGGGTCCATCAGGAGAGAATACTCCAGGTAGTCATTGCATGTGTTTTGTCGTACAAGTTTATTTTTTAGTATTTCTAAACAGACAAAAAAAACATGGAAAGTAACTGTATCATTGAATCAGCAATGTATAGAGCAGTAAAAAAGAAAAAAAAAAAAAAAAGCAGTGCGGACAGTGCAGAGTTTAGCCTGTCTGTTCTGAATGTTCACAATGTGCTGGAGCAGCCTGTTTCACTCGCTGTGCTTCTTGTTTAGTGTTTGAATGCAGTGCGGACAGTGCAGAGTTTAGCCTGTCTGTTCTGAATGTTCACAATGTGCTGGAGCAGCCTGTTTCACTGGCTGTGCTTCTTGTTCAGTGTTTGAATGCAGTGCGGACAGTGCAGAGTTTAGCCTGCCTGGATGAAGCGGATCACACCGTGGGGTTCTTGCTGCAGCTCTCCCACTTCTGCAAGGAGTGGCAGTTCCACCTGCCACAGCTGCTGAGGGATGTGCAGGTGAGACCTGTTGGCTTTTTTTACCTTCACATACTTGTGAGCTTCTCGGCTGCAAAATGTTAAATATGTGATGTGATGTTTTTTGCAGGTGAACCTATGTTACCTTTGTCAGACGTGTACCTACCTTCTGCACAGCAAGAAAATGCTCCGTCACTACCTTCAGGTAAAAAACATATATCTTCTTACTTGCATACATACTAGTATAATAAAGGCTATTTTATTTATTTATTTATTACTTAAGATACTTGTTAACTTGGGTAATAATTGAAAGGGTGTGTAAAAAAATAAATGACAAGAACCAGTATGTTTTATAAGCCTTGCAGGCAGTGTAAACAATGCCCAGATTTACAACAAGGTTTATAACGGTTATTGACTGTTCATTGACGCACGGCACACTTCACAACAAGGCTTATCATAATACTATACTCTTTCAAGGACAAGCTGTTGACTGGAGCTAACTGGTGATTTATGAACATTCAGAACATTGATTTGTGAAGCTAATGTTGCAGCATGTTTATTTAAAGTCTGTGTGTGTGTCTCTAAAACCTGTTTTTTTTAACACTCTGCAGACTAAGAATGGAGACGCCATCCCTGCCGGCCCCCTCCCCCGGTCTCAGCGAGCCCCACAGACCCCCTCCAAGCAGCCGAGTTCAGAGGAGGAGCAGGCGGAGCACAGAGCCCTACAGACGGTGCAGTGCAGCCTCCTGAAGATCCTCAGCAAGACCCTCGCTGCTCTCCGCCACTTCACCCCGGACTTCTGCCAGATTCTACTCGACCAGGTAATGGGCCAAAGTGTCATGCTTTCCACACGCTTCTATTTAAACACAGTTTGTGCCAGGCATTAAAATAAGATGCCCTTGCATTTATGTCTGCATCTGTATGGAATGCATCAATTAGTTAACATCGTGATGGCCGATCACACCTTTTATAAAGAATAGTGTGGTACTGCTTTTTGAACTATGTGACTGTTCTAAGGGTGGCTCTATATAGCAAGCTGCAGTAAAAACCACGTGAAGCATGTTTCTCCTAACTCACTCTGAATGTTTGTTATACGCAGTCTCTGGACCTGGCACAGTACAACATTCTTTTCGTTCTGAGCTTCACCACACCTGCGTTCGAATCTGACGTGGCACCCTCCTTTGGAACATTGCTGGCCACCATAAACGTGTCCCTGAGCATGCTGGGAGAGGTAAGGAGGCCGCTTGTTTCCAAAAAGCTCAAACTGACTTCTCCGAAAATATACTGCTGCACAACTTTTGATATTTTATCTCCTCCATTAAAACAGGTTGAAAAGAAGAAAGAACCAGCACCCTCGAATGTTGGTTCATCGTTTGAGGAAACCAAGCCAGTCAAGTAAGTGGGAACAGGAGGTGTGAATTTGTAGGGCCCTGGTGCTATGTAAAACCGCAGTCAGGGCTGTGTATAAACCCTGTTAATGTATGTATGTATATATATATATATTTGTAATTTTTTTTTTAGGTCTCTCCTGATGTTTTCAATGGAGAACTGTTTCCACATATTGATCTCGCAAGCAGTACGCTACCTTAAAGATCCCACCGTTCACCTTCGAGATAAACAAAGAATGAAACAGGAGCTGAGCTCTGAGCTGGTAGGTGCACTTCCACACCGTTCTGTACTCTCTTCTGTTCTGTACTCGTTTTGAAATTGACATGGACAGATAGGTACACCTGAAGAAAGTAAAAGCCAGTGTGGAGCATACAGTTCAGTTAAGATTTGACTTGTTATCCTGTGATATCTAATCTCTACCCTGTTTGGCCACCAGATGGTGTTAAAAAACAGAATAATAATGCCAGAATTT
The DNA here is from genome assembly GCF_902713425.1 of Acipenser ruthenus. Classification (NCBI taxonomy): domain Eukaryota; kingdom Metazoa; phylum Chordata; class Actinopteri; order Acipenseriformes; family Acipenseridae; genus Acipenser; species Acipenser ruthenus. The sequence continues at coordinate 4,624,950 of NC_081203.1, read as the reverse complement.
TTTTTGCACGTTGCTTAAATGCATTTTATACTACTGTATATGCACGTAAGCTACCAGTAAATAAATGAGATCATGAAGCAGCGTTCATAAGAGTCCCAGAATACAATGCATTAAAAAGATTATCTGCAGCACAGTGAGGACCGTATTTGAGTGGGAGCTGCATTGGATCTTTTGTTATGGACTATTTATTCTCAAAAACATTTGTTTTTTAAGGAGTCTTTAAAATGTATTCAGAATGAATCAGATAGAATTTAACATCATAAGATCAATGAAGTCAGTAATTTTTTAGATTAGACCTTGTACGAATGGTTACGATTTTGAATAGTGTTAGTAAAAAAAAAAAAAAAAAAAAAAAAAAAAAAAAAGAATTAGGTATTTAACAATGTAAACAATTTTAAGAATATTAAAACTATTAAAAATAATGTGATGTCTTGTAACAATCGTAAGTCGCCCTGGATAAGGGCGTCTGCTAAGAAATAAATAATAAATAATAATAAATACATATATACATATATATACAAATCTGCAGTTTGTACGATACTGTAGTGATCAATTCTCATTCTTTGTTCTGATCTCTCTTTCACCACAGAGCACCCTCCTGTCCAGCCTTAACCGTTATTGCCGCCGGGGTTCCCCCTCCTCCCCGGCAGGGGGGCTGCTCCCCTCCCCTCAGGGCAAGCCCTCTGCCTCTGGGTCCAAATCGGGGCTGGAAGGCCAGGATCTGATTCAGCTGGTGCAGGCCTTTGTCAAGCATGTCCAGAGATAGACCAGCACAGCATTGCCTTCGAACAACTTATTTTATTCAAACTGTTCAAGCAACCAAATATAAACAAGAACTAAAAGATATATTGCACCAATATATTTTTAAAAAACGATATTCGATTTTTTTTTATTTTTTATATCCAACCTTTTATATCCACCAACAACAAAAAAGAAGAAACTTAACTGTAGTTGAATTTAGTTGGTAGTATTTTTCTTCAGTAATGACAGAAAGTTGTTGGGTGGTGTATTTAGTGGGAGGTTAGTTGACGCCTGTTATCAGATTCCTATTTCAGCAGAAGTATTTTAGAATATTTCTTTTAAAAGCACTTGTGCTCTGGTTAATCATATAAGACTATGCAGTTTTATAGTAAGTTTTGTATTTCCCTTTGCCACTGAGTGACCTGCTGTAAAACTAATCTAATCTGATCCTCAGATTTGTTGAGGGTTTGTTTTATTTGGTCTTCATGACACCCAAGAAGAAACCCAACAGTTATGCTTATGTTTTGGTATATAACGCACACCGTCTGTAAAACCCCTTATTTATCATTGGATGCATATTGGATTTTGTATAATTCCTGAAATAAATTATTTGTATTAAATGCACTGAACAATGCAGCAAACTATATAAAAAAGGTGTGCGATATAGATCAAAAAGAAGTACAGTAATTCAGTTACTTTTTATTATGGTTTAAACTGTCCTATAAATGACCCTGTGTGGACTTCGTTTAATACATCACTTATAAAATAATCAATATGCAGGCTTTTGCAGTTGTTGATGGCCATTATTACTCTGAGTCTATTTCCGTATGTAGTTCTGGGACTGTGCTGATAACTGCTGTGTATCTTGTTCTGATTGAAAACTGAAGCTGATTTTTAAGGCATGTCTCAGAGTTTAAAATCAGTGTAAACCAAACTGAAGCAGGTTGTTTCTGATACCTTTTTGTTTTGTGTAAAGTTGAACAACTCTGATCGTTTAGTATTTGTACAAATGCAATGTTGTTGAGTTTCTGTGCTTTTGAATGGCTTGTATGCTTGTTATTTCATATCAAGTGTTTGGTTTTATTGTGTGTGTGTGTGCACGCGAGCGACTACCATGTAAGTGTGATGGAGAAAAAAGTACTGTAGACATTGGATGTGTCTCAAAAAAACTGCAAAAATGTGTAGTCTTACAGAAAAACAATGGAATTCATTTTTTCTTATAGTTTCATATTTATACAATTATTAAAAGACTCTTGTAGAAGACATATGGATACTGGTGTTTTTTCTGTGCATAATTCTTACTGGTAGTACCTGGAAATGTTTGAAGTTGGAGAATATGAAAATTAATGCATTTACGTGAACAGCAGCTATTCAAAACTTCTGTCTGTTCTTACATTTACTTAAGATGTTGTAGTCCTTTGTAAGGAGCTCTAAAAGCCATGCTTCCTAAAATCTTCAAGATGTGCAATGTCCTTTAAAAGGAACATTTGAACTGGGTGTAATTACAGAAAGGTAACCTAATTAGCATTTAAAATGTATTTTAATTCTTCTCTCCATCCTAATGAAATGAATATATTTTAGATGCTAACTAATGGGGCTGAAGTAATCAAGTGCTTCAGCTTATACCTTCATCGGCTGTTTAGAGGCAGTGGTTGTGGTTTTATACACAGACAGTGGAGGATGTGCACCCCTGGGGTCTGCTGTTAGACATCACTGATATATTTAGAAGTAGGAGTGTTGATAAGGTGATGAATAATAGCAAACGAGGAAACATCGGGGCTACCAGTGTGATGTTGAAACAACATTTTTAATAAAGAATTCAGTCAAGTAGACACCTAATATGGGTTCGATTGTCATTTTAATTTGCAGTCTGCTGCATGCACTGTAAACAAGGTACTGTAATTAGACTTGATTTTAATCTTTTTAATACAAAAGTTACATACACATGTGCATGATGGCATCACAATGATAACAGTATTTCTATAATACAATGTAACAGGTCAGAGGGGAGGAGGAAGGGGGCTGGTAGAGTAATAGGCAAGCAATCATTATAGTCTTGGCATTAAATATTTAAGGAAAGTTCCCCCCCTCCCCCCAAAACGTGTGAAAATGCAGGTGAGCACGCACAGGGAGAAATGCAGATTCACTGACAAAATAAAACAAGAGATGTACAGGAAGCTCTTATGTGGAATGCACTACTACAATGTACAATATATTAATAAATAAGAACTGTAGAAGTGCTCATGATTAAAGAAAGAGATGCAACAGGCAGGAGCTTATCTGGGATTCAGAATATTAGTCCATTTATCTGTAGCCACATGTACTGCAAAGCAAAATAGCTTTGAATTACTGCATGTTTGAAAAGACAATAAAATGAATACAAACTCTTCTTATTGGTAGTATTTCACTGGAAGGTTTAACTTAATGCTTTAAAAAAAAAAAAAAAAAAAAAAAAAAAATACTATTACTTTGCAATCTGTACACAATCAAGGTCAAGTCTGGGCTAAGGTTAACATCAAGTTATTCCAGTACACACATCTTATACCTACAGAAAGATATTTTACGCAGTTCATATTGTAAAATGTCATTGGAAATCAACTGTTCATAAATGATAAGAAATGTGTAGTTCCTTATGGAAGCAATGCAGACAATCAACCCCTAGTTTAGACTGGTTTAGCACAGTGCTCAAGTAACATACAAATAAATAAAAGGACACTCAATCTTTATAAGCAGGGAATTGATCATTACATACCCCAGAACTTTACCAGGGGATAATGGACCTAAAATACACAGTAAAACATTTGCTGATGTAATTTGAGGTCTATTAAGAAATAATAGTCTGAGAAATCACCTTCATAAAAAAAGAGGGTTTTCTGCAGCTATTTATTCTTTATCATTTTAATAAATCCCTTAACGTGATCCATTATCAATGGTACTGTGTCAGTCACATCGATTAATCATTTTACCTTAAATTAGGATGAGAAATGACTTAAAAAAAACAACATGAAAGAATTCTTGTGTCTCTCCCATTGTATTCCAGTTTCTAGGCTAGATAAAACGTGAACATTTAAATCTTTAAAAAAAAAAAATGATAATAATAATTAAAAGCAATCTAATTCATGGCATATGAAAAACAGCACTATCATACAACAGCCACAATATGAGAATCCCCAACTCTCTCAATGCCAACCTGCCAACAATAATTCTTCTTTTCACACCAGTCTCTTATTATATACAATTTTTTTCCAATTTCTTTTTTTTTTTTTTAGGTATTCTTACATGCACAAAAAAGTTAAATATAAACAAAATGAATACCATGGAATGATCTATTTACTAGTATTTACAGTCACTCGCCTACACTACAGTACAGAGTAACACACGTATCAGTGTGCAGTCACTAGTACCGTACACTACTGAACGTCCCCTGCAAACATGGACCTCGTACCACTGACCTGCATTTGTCAGGGGAACCCATCGTTACCAATGCTCAGGGCACAGCAGGTGTGGAATTTGCAAACAAGACAAAAAAATATGTATATTATAGTATTTACAAATGACACATTTATGAGAAGCTGCATGTTTACTGACACCCACAGCATTTACATAGAGATCAGCTTTATTCACTCAACGACACTTAAGTTAATATGCAAAGTGCACTTTTAAATTGTTCTCCTCGAGATCCAAAATTAGCTTGACAGTAATCTGTCTCAATGGTTTCAATATAGCCAGAGAGCTGCCTGTTCTGCATCTTGCTGAATTGGTTATATATCAGGATGCCTTACAGTAGTTCCTTGTCCCCAGCAATATTGTGCCTGTCTATGCAAAACTGGCCCTGAACTCAGCTACCCAAACCCACTGTAAGAAATTGGGTTTATTTGGTGAGCCAAATCTAGGCTAGCATACAGTATTCCACATCTACCCCCTGACGTAATTCTTTACATTTCTTTAAAAGAACCCAAACTAAAACAACGTTCAGTTATGAAAGTAACACATCAGATTAGATTACAGTTGTGGAGGGGTTGATTGCCTCCATTTCCATGTGTAACATAACACATTTTAAGGTGCTCAAAGCAAGGATGATCATTTGACACCCAAATCCTGATAGGCAAGCATAGACCATGCAGATTTAATCCCAGGACCTGCTTTGTTAGGATCCTTATCTTTGGAACTTTCCCTACCACAGTTCAGCTGTGCACTGAGCATTGGACCAACAGAGAATCTTATTAGTGTAACCAGATTCTAGAACACAAGTATAGCGTTGCTCTATTACCCTTATAGCACAGAACCTCCAGTTCACTGACCCCCTCTGGTCGATAGGGCCATTCCCAGGCCGTGGATCTGATGCAAAAAAACAAAAACTCCATCTGCATCCGCTTCCAAAAAGCTTGAGTTTCACAAGCTCAGAGATGTTTGTTCTTCCCCTTTCGAAAAAACAAACAAACCATAAAATGAAATTCTAACAGTCCAAAATAGCCTGTGGAATCCCCAAGTCTGCCCCCGTAGTTCATTCTTGGGTGCAGAAGTTTCCTCTTGTCTTTTAAATAGAAGCACCAGTTCTTCTGAACGCACTATTCTCCGAGACAATCCTCCAGCCATGTCTTTTCACCAGATCGGCGGATGCACTGGCAGGTTGCCTTCCAGATTGAAAGGCTGGTGGGGTTTATGTTTTGTATATGGGTTGTAGCTATGGCACTTTAGAAAAGAGACGTATGCCTCTATTTTGGAAAAATTATTATTCTAATGTCATGGAGAGGACAATCACATCTTTTTTAAAATGAAATGGCACACAATGAAATGTACAAGACGGGAAATGCAAGAAAGAACAAAAAGGGTGAAGAATCAGAGCACAGTTTGTAGCCTCCAGCTGTCTCTACGCTCTGTAGGTAAATCACAAGGAGGTCACCCCATCCTTGCAAACCCCCAGCTGTGATTCTTGGCATTTGGAAATGAAAAGTTTGAGTAAACTGCAACATAGAAAAATATTTCTAGTCCTTTAGCTGCCGTCACAGTTTTAGATTCTTAATTTTCAGGCCGCAGCACTAAGCAGCTCCTAGGTCTTCTCCTCGCGTTCTGTTTTGCGTCGCGTGATATTCCGCGGCTTGATTTTTAAGGACAGTTCCCAGAGCGCCTCCTCTGCTAGGTGATCGCTAAAGTCATTGAAGAAGGAGACGATGTCATCGTTGCGTTTCAGCTCGTAATGTCTGGAACGAAAAACAGAAAACCTAAGCTTAGTTAAAGGAACATGCAAACAAAGCTACTGTAATCCAATCTACCAATTCATAATAGAAAATTGAATTATTGTATAGACACTCACACTTGCTGAAAGCGCCTCATGCTGTCCAGGATGTTGAACTGCTGCCAGCGCTTGGAGAAGTTCACCTTCCCATCGATTAAGTCCGGGTTCCCCAAGTGGACAAACGTCAGGTCCTGCAGGATGAGACCCCTGGAAGGAAGAGCAGACATCGCATCAGCACCACTTCAAACAGCGTTACACTGTCACCTTGTTATTCACTATCGGCTAGGCCATGCCCACAGTAAATTGTACATATACTAAAGATTTACTATACATGTTCATTCAAGCCAGATAACAAAACAGCAAAGGTCTATTCAACCGGGAAATGTTTTTGAGATATTTCTGGAAAAAGTCTTAAATGAACTATAGACAAATAATCTGGCACAACTAAATAGTATCTTAAAGCTGCAAAGCACTGAAACACACATGTATTGAAAGCCCACTCAGATGAACATTAGTGATTTAACCCTTTGCAGTCCATTTATTAATTGCGCGTCAGGCACGCCAGGTCTAATTAATTTTCACACGCGCAGTTAATTTTATACGCGCTGTTTAAAAGTATTTTTTTTCACATTCAAACGGGTTTAAATGGCCCTGCATATCAACAAAGAACTCACTAGGCATCTCCAGCCCCGCCCCACCCTTTCGTTTGCCATAGCGTTCACCTATGTAAGAAATAAATAATAATAATAATAATAATAATAATAATAATAGTCGTACATACCGATCGATCATCTCCGGATCACTCGTTTTATCACCAAACTCCTCAATAATGCGATCCAAGTCATTATATTATTATTATAACATCAGAAAAAAGCTCTGCAAATGTCCGTGATAGTCTCTGTGCGCTGACGCACTCAGCCAGCTTGTTTACTATGACCTCCCCGTTATCTGATACCTGATACCATGTATGACTATTCATGAGATACGCCTTTTATTTTTTTTTTCTACTTGTCTTAGCTCCTGTCGCTCCCACTCGACAACTGAATGGTTTTCTCGGCTTTTTCCGGAGAAAAAACGACTAAACACCCGTTTATTGCGTTGCTATAATGATGTCGGACCCAGTCCGACAAAGGACCTGTGAGGAATAATTGCAATGTCGGACCCAGTCCGACAATGGACCGCAAAGGGTTAAATACCTATTGCCAGCTACATACTCATGGTAGTATATGTTTGCAGGTGAACAGGTGCGTACTCACAGGTAAGGTATACAGGGGGGCTCCACCTCTGCCAGTGCTGCCCGATACGCCCGAAATGAGGATGAGCTGTCAATCAAGGTGCAATACTCCTCCAGACCCTGGCAAGTGGGATCCAATTCATATTTTGAACACTACTTGCACATAGCGATTTATTATTATGCTGACAGTATTTAAAGTTTAATGTGCCATATGGTGTCAAACATATATTTTGAGCTAAGTGTGGAGTAGTGGTTAGGGCTCTGGACTCTTGACAGGAGGGTTGTGGGTTCAATCCCCAGTGGAGGACACTGCTGTTGTACCCTTGAGCAAGGTACTTTACCTAGATTGCTCCAGTAAAAACCCAACTGTATAAATGGGTAATTGTATGTAAAAATAATGTGATATCTGTATAATGTGAAATAATGTATAATGTGATATCTTGTAACAATTGTAAGGCGCCCTGGATAAGGGCGTCTGCTAAGAAATAAATAATAATAATAATAATAATAATAATAATAATAATTATATATATATATATATATATATATATATATATATATTATATATATATATATATATATTATATATATATATATATATATATATATATATATATATATATATATATTTTTTTTTTTTTTTACTCAAAGGTTACCTTAAACTCTAGAGATAAAGCTGATAAACGTCAAACTAAAACTGGTCATCAAACTGCATATTGAAAGTACAATGCTGGCCCACTGGAGTAAGCAGACACCAAAGAGTTATATTGTAGAGCGCAGGTGAGTGACACTGCAGCTCTAACAAGCTTAGTGGGTACAAGTATTTCAATTAGCTAAAAAAAAACACCTGTACAAACCTCTGAGGTCTGTTTCTGCCACTCAAGTCTCCGTATCGGTGCCGAGTCCAGGGCTGATAATATTGCCAAGTAGGAGTTAAAATTATTTAGCTTTCTTAAGTGCTGGAACAGGAAAGAGAGATATATGAAATGAGATCCACATAATAACAAATGTCTGTTTCTAAAAATTAACAACTGTATGTAATCCAAGGCTTACCTTCATAATTTTAATGAACTTGAGGAGCAGTTTCTCTCTGTCCTGGGCTTTCTCTTGAAGAATGATTATTGATCGAACCCTGGGAAACAAACACAAACACAAAAATGTATTCTGTTACCATGTACTTTAAGGGACGGCGTACATTGATTTTCTCTCGTGGTTGTCTTGTCACCAGAACCCCTTGATGAATTTGCAGTCTTATTATGTACATTTGGGTGTCACTGCTTCACCATATCGGAGCCTTTCACCACTATCAGTCATGCCCGATCTAGCTTCATGAAATCCCTCTATCGACGCATTAGCATGCTTTACCTTTCGTCTCAAAACATAAAAAAAGATACAAATCACAGCTCAGCTTCATTTCTTTCAACCACAGAGGTATCACTTCTTATATTTTCTTTCCTTTATTTTCATACGATATAAAAAGGAACCAGTTTAATTTGGTTCAATGTGTTTCCTGCGGTATATTGTAACAGTAATCCACCACCAAGCAACTAGATCTACATCCAGTTACAGTACAAACTCCTTTACGGAGCCTTGCTCTGTGTGTTGTGGGTGCTACAGAAGCTGGTTTTGTTGTGTGATGGTGGGGCTCCAACTGGTAATCACTAGACATGTTTTTAGTGTGCAGGTACTGTGAATCTTTACCAGTAAGACATGTTGTTAAAGTGCTCTGTGAACTGGGTCAGGTTAGGGCTTTTCTCCTCATTCTGTTCTTTAGCCCACAATAAAACCTCAGGGATCTGGAGAAAGAAAGAAAGAAAGAAAGAAAGAAAGAAAGAAAGAAAGAAAGAAAGAAAGAAAGAAATTAGCACACCAAACTAGACCGATTTTGTTACCTTGTGAAGGTTAACGTTTCAGGTAGTTTTCCAGGTTTTACAACGAACTTGAGTAGCCCCAGTGTATAGGTAACAAGCTCAGGTGTGTCTTATTGAACTCCTAGTAAAACCAGGAATGGATCAAACTGCTGTGTATCTATATCTTTATACAACCTCTACAGAAGTTTTCAGAGTTTAAAGACTTCATCATAAACTTACTTGTTTTAAAAAAAAACACCCACACACCTCTATTTATGCACGATAAACCAGCAAAAAAACAAACAAAACAGGAGTATATCAGATAAGTGGCACCTCAATTTTATAGAAGAGCTCAGCATCTAACAGGGTCAGCTGGTCTGCTATCTCGTGACTGCGGAAATCATGGAGGGTGCCGGGTCTGGAAGAGAAGTAACAGGAGAATCATTAACTCTGCCCAGAGGAAAAGCCATGCTTGCAGCCCTACAGCTATGGCCAAACGTTTTGAACTCTAACATGAAATACTGTACTACTATCATGGCTTTGATTACATGATGTTAAATAAATGATCACAATTATGTCCACCTATAGTATATATTAAATGTCTCAATAATAAAATTATAGGTGATGCAAACGTTTTGTCCCCAGCTGTATACCGACTCCCAGAGAAGCTGTGCTGGAGCCCCATGCTCACCTTGCAGCCACACCGCGGGCGGCCAGGGGTTTCATGGAGTTGATGTAGCGCAGCTGCTTCTTCTGATCCACCTTGTCCAGGATGTTCTTCCTCAGGACTCGCGCCAGACTCAACTCCCCGCTGCAGACCAGCCGGAACACGAGGTCCATCAGCTGCTTCAGGATGTCATCAGTGAGCTCTACCAAACTGGAATTGAGGACAAGCAAGCATGGAACTGCAGTGTTAGAATTCAGGGTGGAAATCTGCGTTTAACTGATCTACAGCACAGAGCCGGAGCGTTAGGATTCAGGGTGGAAATCTGCGTTTAACTGATCTACAGCACAGAGCCGGAGCGTTAGAATTCAGGGTGGAAATCTGCGTTTAACTGATCTACAGCACAGAGCCGGAGCGTTAGAATTCAGGGTGGAAATCTGCGTTTAACTGATCTACAGCACAGAGCCGGAGCGTTAGAATTCAGGGTGGAAATCTGCGTTTAACTGATCTACAGCACAGAGCCGGAGCATTAGAATTCAGGGTGGAAATCTGCGTTTAACTGATCTACAGCACAGAGCCGGAGCGTTAGAATTCAGGGTGGAAATCTGTGTTTAACTGATTTACAACAGATAGCCGGAGCGTTTGAATTCAGGGTGGAGATTAACGTTGACACCTTTTGAGTAAACTTGATGCTTACCGTTTAAACAAACCAGATACATTTTAAAGTCTACATTTCAATAAAAGTAGTGTGCTTGTAGTATTTATGTTTTACTTCTGTATTTAAAACATACCTTTTCCTAACATTATTAAAGTACAGTGACATACAATGTATCTCATCTTGAAAAATATGTAAAAATAGTCAAATGTACCATTTGTGATTGTGTTCTTCATGTACTGTTTACACAGTAGCCTCAGTTAGAATACAATACAGAACAATCACTGTGTTTTAAATATATCTGTTACATAAAGACTCACCAGAGTTCATCCACCACACGGACGAGCACGAAGAAGGTGTTTTTGCTCACGCGCTTCTTGAACGTGTCTGGACTGTGGCAGAATCTTGTATATGTACAGTGGGATTAAGGAAACAAATACAACACTTCCAAATTGGAGGCTGTGTGGTCCAGTGGTTAAAGAAAAGGGCTTGTAACCAGGAGGTCCCCGGTTCAAATCCCACCTCAGCCACTGACTCATTGTGTGACCCTGAGCAAGTCACTTAACCTCCTTGGGCTCCGTCTTTCGGGTGAGACGTAGTAAGTGACTCTGCAGCTGAAGCATAGTTCACACACCCTAGTCTCTGTAAGTCGCCTTGGATAAAGGTGTCTGCTAAATAGCTGGGGTAACTGGCGATATTCTGACTAAAAGACAGCTTGGTAAAGGACTGTTGTAACAGACATCCACACACAGGTAAAGTCAGTGAACTCCACTGAAACCAAGAGCAGCCCTGTAATAGAGAACAGCTACAGCCCTGCAGACTCTGTATATACTGCAGATCTAGCCAGATCAAAAGGATATCTATAGTGGAGTTTCTTGATCAGGTCCTCTGGTGTTATGAAAGTTCGGTAAGTCGTAAGATAAGCCTCACAGTACAAAACCAGATCTAGAAAGAGATAAAGGTTAAACGGCATAAATTAAACACACTGATAACACATAACTGTTCAAATTCATTAGAAATTTTAAAGACATAATGAAAAGAACATATGCTAGAAGGGAAAGAATAAAATTATGATGCTGATTTTACATGGACTATGTTTTTCTTTTTTTTTTAAATACAGAACTCAGTACATAATTAAACACAAAAATCAATATAAGATTCGTTACAGAACTGCTGTAACTGCAGATTCAGTGGTTAAAGTGCTGATTGATAAATACCTTTCCGGTCCGTTTCGGTCGCGTGCACTAGTAAAATATCTCCTGATCCAGCACGCACATCAGGCCCGTCATCACTCTGCAGGGGAGAGGTGTACGAGACGATTTGAAACTGATGAGCAGATAATACTCATCACCACAATGCAGCCCGATATACAAACCTCTGAGCTACTCACACTTTCGGTGTAAATCTTTAAGCCACATATACAGTAGAATGCTTTTATCATCCCTTACCGTAAAGTAGAATTATGAGCTTTTCTGAAGCAGCAGAACTCTGAACTTATAAGACGACCTTTGGTGACAAAACATTAACACACAGTTCAGCTTGGCCTCTGTAAACCATTTTTTCATCTAGTTTCAACTTCTAACGTTCTGCTGAGGGTTTAAAAAAGCTGGTGTCGACCTTGGGGGATACAGATTGATGCCTGAAGATGACACAGCACTGAGAAATTATACACACACCCCTACAGAGGGCAGTGTCGTGCAGTTTATAAAACAGGCAGAGAGTTATTCTGTGTAAAAGGGCTTTTGGATTAAAAAAATAAAATAAAATCCTCCATTACTACTATTTTCTTTTAAAATACAGTAAAAATGAAATGTTATTGTCACACTGTAGATATATTAATTAACATTATTCTGCAATTATAACAGTTAATACCACAATCCAACGGTACCATGTTTAAATTTAAAAAAAAAAACTATACTGAGGATACTGATTGTTGCCTTTCAGTAATTCTGATAAATGGTTAACAGTACAATATGATGATGAAAGCACACTGTATTTTCATGATGCACAGCCAGTGCTTTGAACACTGATATCATTACCCTCAAAGATGGCTCCACGTGTTCAATGATAGCAGACAGGTCTTGATCAGATGCACAGACCCGGTCTCTCACCTCCTGTTTGAGCGTTATCCTCGTCATGATCTCCTTGTGATCGATCAGGGAGAGTTCGTCAACCTCCTCGTCACTGTGATCAGAGTCTGTCGACTTCTGTCTCCTGCTGGGGAACCAATCACAGAAACTGTCAACTCATCTTTGATTTGATTTTAGGATACTGAACTACCCCAGTGCAGTCACTGTTACTGACTGGCACTGCCAACCCCACGTGTGTGCCTGCTGCTGAAGAGAAGCAAACCCTTTACCTGCCATCCTCTGCGTTCTCTTTACTGTTGGTCGAGGGCTTCTGAGGGGAGGGGTCTGGCAGCGCATCGTCTGTCACTGCTGCTGGGTCCTGAAACGTACAAACAATGACTATCATGGATATAGCATAGAAAAAATAGTAATCTAGCAAATACGAACGTCCAGTCTGGTTTGTTTTATAACACTACTGTTAGAAAAACCACTGCAGTTTAATCATAACATTTAAGAAAAAGGCACTGTTGCAATTTACTGTCCTACATTAGTAGTGAAAGGGGAGGTGTGAGTCGGGGTTGCATGGATGAAATGGAACTGCTGAAGGGGGTGCTTATAGTACAAACAATGCCCTTTATTTACAGTCTTATAGAGAGCTTTTTCCCCCTGAAATGTGGACAATTCAAGCATGTAAAATGAGCAGGGATGGAAATAAGACTCTTATTACATAGCAGTTTCACCCATACCAGGTTCTACTAAGAGCTTGCCACATTATAGGTAACAAGCTGAGCTGTGTCTTATTAAACTCAAGAGTAAAACCAGGAATGTATCAAAACAGTCTTATTTCCATCCTTAAAAACTGCCGATTTATACAAAAGTAACACATTTATTTAAATATGATTCTTTAACTGCAATAGGCTGTGTCTGTACACCAGCTTTACACAGCCTTAGCCTTCACAGCCAATGGGCTTTATAAAACAGATATTTTATTTATCAGATTCTTTTTTTCGGATACATTAAAAAAAACAAAAGGGCGTTGTGTACACAGCAGTTACACCATTCAGACAGAGCTGAATCAGCACCAAGACCTGGCAGTTAAATGCCCTGAAGGGATTCATAGCTGCCCTCATACAGCACACTTATGCAATGTATTAGCGACACACACTGCATCTAAAAATCATGGTTTTATTAGTCCTAGAGCAACAAGGCAAGGGAACGTGGGTGGAGAACTGGACACTGCCAGTAATGGTAATCAAGGGAGAAACGGGAGACGTTTTGTAAAGGTTATGAATGTGATAACCTGCTTTGTCAGGGGATAAGAACTTTCCGTCAGTCTCCAGGCAAACTAAATAAATATTTCTAGGACAAGTCCTTCAAGCGTCATGAGTGTTGATCTTGAATTATAATCCCAGTTAAAATCCATTACACTGCAGCTCAGTGAGAATCCCGCTGGGCTAAAACAAAATCAATGCACTGTAACTTCCTGCATCACACCGAAATGAATGCAGTTTAAAGCTCCTAACAACTGCTGACAATCAGAAAGTTAAAATCCCACTAATTCCATTAGACTGGTTTTTCAGTCACTTACTGATTAATGCCTCTGGAGTTTGGTTCGTATCTGCATTCAGTGGTGCAGTCAAGCCATTCCGGTACTATTTTCTATAGTAGCAGTGGTGAAGTTGAGCCGGAACTCGCATAATAGGCAAACTAAGTGACATGACTCACATCTCCCGCATAACTGTCCGAAACAAGCATTAGGAACTTCTTCATTTACAAACTACTTCTTTAAGAAGGCTAAAAATGCTGACGAAGACGACAGCAACAGTGCATCGACTGTGGACACAAATACAAACAACGCCACTGACAAGTAAATACAGTAAAGCATACTGACATGATGGAGAAAGACACTGGACACTAGAAATTAGATACATGCATTTCCTATTATAGGAGTTACTAGAACTTCGGTATCCAACTGAAATGTGAAATCGTATTAATTCTTGTTTAAGAAAATCTATATTTTATCGGCATTCCAGATTTAGGACTACACTACTGGCTGCATTGATGTGTTTAAAAAGTTCTTTCCACGTGATGGTTACCGAGGGTCTGCAAGGGACAAAGCTTAAATCTGTAAGTACCATACAGACGTCACAAAACCACCACGAGACCAGTGTCGAGAACTGGCACCAAACTGGCAGCTGATGACAGATCAGAAGATGGAGAATGAAAAGGTATAGCTGATCCTTAACAGCGTTCCTGATAAACGCCGGGGATAGCTTGGCCGGGCAGAGAGATGATAAGCCTGCACGGTCACCAAGCTGCAACCTGACCTTGCCAGCACTCTAACTAGGTGCCTGCACATTTCCGACCCTCTACGGTATTTGGCATGTTAAACATACATTCGGAAACTATTTAAAAGAGCTTGATGAAGTCAAGCTCCATACGACTAGCGCCACTTACTGGTCTGGAGTTGAAAGCTAATGTGTTTATTCCATCATAAATGGCATGTCTTACATGTATCCTTGCAAATAGATTTTGGAAGAAACAAAATTATCTGCTTTAAAAATAATGAACAATACTGTGGCAAGTCAATATCAGGCTGCAGAACAAGCAACTCAGAGGCAGAAGGGTCCTTTCACCGCATTTGTTAGTCCGCAACAAATACATTTAAAAGTCTATTAAAAGCTCTTCTGGTGCTGGCTTTTAGTACATTTTGTACATGGTACAGCAGTACACAGAAGTTCAGACATATAGCATGGCGTGACCAGAAGCACATGGTCCCAATCAAGCCATGGAACTCAAGCATGACATGCTCCCAGCAGCCCATTCTCCACCCTCAAGCAGCATGCCGTGCGGTGCCAGCTACTTACTCCTCTGGAGTGAGGAAGCTCTCCATTGACTTGACTGGACGAATACAGATTGACGTATTCACCCTCCCCGCCTTCCTCGTTAGCACTCTCGCTCTACAGGAGACAGGACAACAGCAAATATATGACAGTGCCCAGGTGGGGTACAAACTTCACACACAGATGTACGGCAGAGCCCCAGGGAGCCAGTGGTGTAATCATGGGAGAAAGACCAGAGTTTACACACCACAGCATTCCCAAGTTCAGACTCAGAAGTAGAACAGCTTTTTGGTGGCAAGCACACAGCTATTTTCAGTTTTATTGAAAAGCAATGCAGTCCAACAACTTCATCCAGGCCTAAAAACGAGGCCCAGTATCTTAACTGAGCAACAACCCACTTGAAGCACAAGATAAAGGAAAAAGAAGCCTCTGCTGGTGTTACATTCATTTCCAGCATTGACTTATGCTCTGAAAGTAGATGAAGATCTATGTTTAATGAATTAACCCCAAGTCTGTGTGTAGTGCACACAATTAAATACCCACAGCCAGGAACATCTGCTTTTTTAGAAGTACTGTAATTCATTCCACATAGTGAGCTGTAATGTGTTAAAATGTCCACCAGGTGGCGTGGATGTATATACTTATTAGTGTCCAGATGGTGGATTGAAAGTACATAGCCATAAAAATATTAAAAACCAGGACTTTTAATATTTTTATGGATATGGATTTGAATGCACTGACTCACCAATTAAGTTTAGATTTGAGCTCAACCACTTCCGATCTTTGTTACACCAAGATATAAACATACAGTATTTATAGAACAGTATATTCATCAAGCCAACCTACTGGACAACAAATACCCAATAGCTCACTGAAAACTTGCAAAGGCAAATTAACAACCAACTGTCATATCAGGCACACAAAGAGCTCTACCTGACACGCCAGCCCCCTTACCCCCTCCCAAGCCCCTCTGTAGCATTACAATGACATCTCACCACAGAGGTCTGCAGAGAGTCAGGGAGAGAAGGTTCAGAAGGTGGACAGACAGCAAGAGAGCCACCAGAGCTGTCCTGGGAACCATTGGCCACGCCCCCAGGAACTGCCGTGGCTGGCGCAGCTAGGTCCAAGCTCTGCGATTGGTGGACAGTTGTAAAGTGGGAAGAGACAGGTGAGAGGAAAGGAGGAATGGAGGCTTGATTGTGAGGAGCAAAGTCCTGAGAGTAGGACCTGTAAACAGACTTGTACTGGAGGAAGGGAGAGAAAGAGAAAGAGAGAAAGAAACAAGAGATGAGAAGGAGACCAGTGTACCAGACCTGCAAATCAAATACTGAATTAGATTCTAGCTGTTTAAATCGCCATACACTCACTGAAGCCACTGTATTGTTTCTACCATTGCCCTGATATTTATTTTCATTTGTGTAAAGCAAACATGTCTGTAGTATTTTTACATACTAGGGATGTGCTGTAAGTTTGACTTCCCCCATTAAGAGAAACATAAACATTCCTTTGGATAAAAATAGAGCAAAAACAACAATACGCCACAGTAAAATCCACTTCACCACTTCAAACAGGGGGGGGGGGGGGGGGGGGGTCATTTGTTTTAGCTAGAACTTTCTTGAAAGATGCCATCTGATGTAGCACATGTGGGATCATCCAGCATTTTACTTCAAATGTCTATTTTATACAATCCACAGATTGCTTTGCTATTCTTAGCAACCAAATACAGTGTTTACCTTATACATTTATATTAAAATAAAGAGATGCCCATAAACTGTGAAAATTTAAAGCTGAAAACTAGGGGCAAAATAAAATTACAATTCATGTCGGTGCAGTAGATAAGGCTGCCAATAAATATGTCTCGTAAGTATAACATTTTTTAATCTTAGTTAATCTTCGTTTTAATTGCTGATTGAATTGATACAATTACTGCATCCATCTCATTCGAGTTTGTTTTATTACTGATGCTATTATTATTTTAAAGTAGTTCTTATTATCTATAAGGCCTTATATGGTCTTGGACCTTCTTATCGTCAAGATCTGCTGACCCCATATGACCCTGGTCGTTCCCCGAGATTGGACAATTCGAACCTTCCGACAGTCCCTACAATTCGTTTGGACTGTGTAGGAGCCAGGGCATTCAGTTACAATGCCTCTCGTCTTTGGAACTTGCTCCCAATTTCATATCAGGAATGCAAGCACAATTGAATCTTTTAAATCGTGTTTGAAAACGTATTTGTTTGGGTCTGTTTAGTTGTAGTTGGATTATATATTAGACACAGGCTTTTTTATATTTCTTTTGTAAAGCGCCCTGGAATGCTTGCATGAAGAGAATTGTATTTTGTCGTTGTATTATTAATATTATTATTATTATTATTATTCAAAAAACAACCCGGCATAAAAAAAAAACTAGTTTTAGATTTATTTACACAGAATTTCACAGAAAAACTCCAGCATTTGCTGTTAAACTGTTTGAACCAACAGTTCACACATACATATACACACACACATACAGTTGTAGTCAAAAGTTTACATACCCCAATGGAAATGTATAATTTATAGAAATTTCTCAAACAAAGAATTTCAGATTAGATGTAGCCTACGTTTGACACGTCACAAAGTTGTTGTTTTTTTTTTTTTTTTTTTTTAAATAAACTTCCCATTCACAAGTCCTTCACTTTTAGTACTTTGCTCTATCATGCAGTTACACGACTAGCTTCCTATGCAAACGTGACTGCACTCATTGCATGCGCTCCAGTGTATTAAAATGGTGCCGCAGGGAATGAGTTAAGGTATGCTAAGAGGATCAAGACAGAGGAGAGCAGTGATTAACGTGTGTTAATAAATCTACAAAGAAATGAACACGTTAAATCACAGAAGTTAACTGCGATTAATTGACAGCCCTACTCTTAAGACAACATAGCTGTTGTATAGCAGTGCTATCATTTGGAATTTAAATTCCTGAAAACATGTGCATTGTCAATAAGGGAAAATGCCTGTACAATCTGAGATAAGAGAAATGTAAAAGTAACGTGTTTGCGATAGGGTAGCAATGTTCACACTCCCAACCTGCTGAAGATATTGCTAACTAGTTATTTTCCTTTGTATTTTAACCCATTAAGTGCTTTCATTTGAGGACAGGCTACTTTTTAACATTTTGAACTGGCATCTATCAACCTGTTATTTAAATTGTCTCTAACTATATTGTTATGACAACTTAGTCTAATTTCACGTAATGTATGAAATTATACAAATACAGCTTGCTTAATGGGTTAATATTTCACTGGAGGATTGAGTTCACAGAAAGAAGGTTCAGTAAGGTGTATATAACAAGACAATACGTATACGCTACGTATGTGGGTGGTAATAGAAAATTACTCAATCAGCTTACTTCCTGTCCTGCTACAATAAAAGAAAATAATGTAATTCCGCACCGGAATTAACCCTGACCTCATTAAACATCGTCACATCCAAAAATAAAACCCTGTTCCCCTCTCCTGACATTTAATTCATTTTTAATACATTTTATTTTTTGACCTTTTCTCTGCTTACGCACAGCTGCTGCTGAAGAGACCTCTTAGAACAGCTGGTAACAGTTGTACAACAAGACCAAGTGTCTGGTGGTCATGACAGGCCGATCTCCTTTCAGAAATCTTTCACCTAGAAACATTACAGGCCCTGTCTTGTACTTAAGTGGCAGATAAAACTTATGGCTAAGAAATAAAATGAGTTATTAACTGTAGTAAGGAGCTGTTTAATATTCAGCGGTGTTTCTTGCTAGTTTTACACCTTTACAAGGATTTTATTCCACTAGAAATACTTTGGACAGCCTTCAAAATCAGGCCCTAAGTGGTAAGTGCAGTGGTAATAGGGAAAGATTTTGCAAAACACACCGATTATAAAGTCTCAACTGTTCCAAGTACTTCTTGTATTTAAAAAGATAATTACAGAATCATTTTTCTTTTTGAATTGAGCCTTTGCTTGAGTTGACTATGAATAAGAATATTATCAGAATGAGCTGTTCTAAACATACAGATGAGCCTGCCTATTTTTGAAAAAAAAATATACCATTTTATTTTACTGGTACAATATTGTTTAGGTGTCCTAATGTTTTGGTAACATTTTGTTGTAACAAAATTGCTTTTGTGCTGCTGACTAACAAAAGCCTCCGGTTATGTTGGACACAAACAAACAAACGCAGTGAACCCTGAACGAACCGGTTACCCAGGGGACTGGGCTGTTTGTTCAAGATGCCTCTGTCTTCACTTGCATTAGGGAGTTTTCCTGTCTGGTAAGAGCAGGTGATTATTACTGCAAAACTCATTAACCTACAATGGGTGTGTCACCCAGACTGACTACAGAGAGAAAAAAGGCTATATTCTGCAAATATAGCCCTTCAGATGCTTTTATGACACAAAAACGTATTGGGTTAATTAGGTAATGTATTTTTCTTTTACAGATTGCTGTTGCAGCGAGGAGATCTGAATTCAAAGCTTGTTGAAGCCACTATTGTGACGTCACTGCTAGAAGTTGGCCATTGCAAAATGACAAATAAATATGCTTTGAAACACCCACACGCATTGTATAAAGGTTATATGCAATGTCATGCTAAAGATTTCTTGGGAAAACTCATGCTTAACTTTCAAGCATTTTGCAGTAATATTAGCAGCTCTGCTGTCTAGACTCCTGACGCCCGCTGTCTGAGAAAACTGTAGATTTATCCACCCTGTCACCACCAGTGTTTCTACTGCATCCTCACAGTACAGCCAATCCTCCTTCAATCCTTCCTGCCCACGCAACTCCACTCATTCTATCTTGGAAATCACAAAGCCACAGGCGACGACATTCAGGCACTGTGGATACCAACACACACTGCCTGCTCCACAGCAAGTCCCAACCAAGTATGTAGAAACATTCCCTGATTGCAAATCTCCTGACTACTGCAATCTTTCCCTCAGATTCCAGCACACCGCTTCGCTCTGCACAGCAACAACATGAGGTTGATTACAACCTTTCCTTAATGCCAATCACAGTATGCTCAAAATATAACTGGCAAACTGAAATGAGAAAAACCCTACCTCTACACAGGTGTCAGAAACATGAAACAGTTGCCATGATCTAAATACACAGCATGTGGAATAGCATGCCATAACAAATGCCCATACGTAGTTTCATCCTCAACTAATCAGGGGTTCCCAGCCAATTAAGTGTCAGTACAGAGATGAAGTTAAAAGCTCTGTAAACCGGGGCTCCCGAGTGGCGCATCCAGTAAAAGCACTCGCTAGAGTGCAGGTTGCGCTCTATAGCCTGGACGTCGCCGGTTCGAGTCCAGGCTACTCCACAGCCGACCGTGGACGGGAGCTCCGAGGGGGCGGCGCTCAATTGGCCGAGCGTCGTCCGGGGGGAGGGAGGGTTAGGTCGGCTAGGGTGTCCTCGGCTCACCGCGCACCAGCGACCCCTGTGGTCTGGCCGGGCGCCTGCGGGCTTGCCTGTAAACTGCCCAGAGCCGCATTGTCCTCTGACGCTGTAGCTCTGAGGCGGTTGCACGGTGAGTCTGCAGAGTGTAAAGAAACGAGCGGCTGACAGCACACGCTTTGGAGGACAGCGGTGGTAGCGGTGAGCTGAGCCTAAAAATAATTGGGCATTTCAAATTGGGGAGAAAATAATAAAAACTGATTGGCAACGACTAAATTATTAAAAATAAATGAATAAAAAAAAAAAAAAAAAAAAAAAAAAAAAGCTCTGTAAACCACAAATGCAAATGAGCCTGGCTCTTTTTTGCACGGTGGTTAAGATGCTTGGTTGAGCATCTTAATCAGTTTGCACCTAGCTTCCACTCTATTACACAAAGTTTAATAAAATGTATGCAAGATATAGCCCTCAACAGCTTATCTAAATCAGATGATGAGAGAGTGTCTTATTTATTTATTATTTACTTAGCACTGACTTTGTTATATTTAACTTAAGTTTTATATGTCGATAAACAGAAAACTGTAGTTTAAAGCTAGTTTGTGTAAATGATCAAATAATGCCAACCCTAGTAATAATATTCATAGTATTATTGGTATTTTTTAAATATATTTTTGTTACAAATGCAGAACAGACATTGCTATGTCCCTAGCAGGCCCTGCCCTGCAGCTGGGCATACCCACAGGAATTGAAGAATGTTAAAAATTCCCCTGCATGCTGGGGGCAAGAGTCAAGAGTGAAGCGTCCAAAAAATCTGTTTTGAGTTACATCCGTATGATCGGCATTCCACACTCACCAAGGAGCTTGACACAGGAAAAGACCTGGGATAAAGTCCTCTTCAAGAACTGCTTCGGATAACTGAACTCTTTAAAACAGTACCGTATTCATCAATACTAGTTGTTATCTACAGTCGTGTGCGCACTTATTAGAACACCTCATGATATCCTTTCTATACCTACCTGCATGAAAACCTCTGGCTGTGAGAATCTCAATTTTGCATCAGTGATGTTGAAACAATAAGCACTCATGTATGAAAACGTTAGACCACTTTTGTGCTTTAATTCAACATCTTAAACAACTTCTAAAAAGTCATGCATTTTACCATCGGTGGGTAGGTGTTCCTTTTCTCTTACTACTTTAAATTAATAGCACGTGCGGCCTATTAAAGCAATCAATTAAATTAGCCAATCACTAATTTGCCTATTTAGACCATTTTCCAAGATTCTCAGTTCCAGTGGTTTGATTTCATATGCATAACAAATCAAATATATGTACACACTACTACTAAAATCTACATCCCTATGTATTTTATTGGTACTGCAGTGTGCCATCAAAACGGTCAAGGGTTTTTGGACTGTCTCTTATGAATTCAAGTCCTGCTCTTTGTTCTTTGATAATCCCAGTTTTGATCTTGAGACACAAGACTAAGTTATAATACATACAAGATTTAGTTTCTATATATCCTGGGAATGTTTCAGAGTGCATATCTATTTCTTTATTATTATTATTATTTATTTCTTAGCAGACGCCCTTATCCAGGGCGACTTACAATTGTTACAAGATATCACATTATTTTTACATACAATTACCCATTTATACAGTTGGGTTTTTACTGGAGCAATTTAGGTAAAGTACCTTGCTCAAGGGTACAGCAGCAGTGTCCCCTACCAGGGATTGAACCCACAACCCTCCAGTCAAGAGTCCAGAGCCCTAACCACTACGCCACACTGCTGCCCTATTTCTCCACACCTCTGAACTTTATAAGACTGATCCCAATTGGGAAAGCAAGTCTCTATATAGATCTAAGTGTGAAATACGTAGATATAACATGTGCATGAGTGCCTTCACTATATACCCAGTGGAGGATAATAAGCAGCAGGAAATAGTCCTTGGAACTAGACTGAATAGCGGAATGGGTGGACAACTACTAATATTGTACTTTATTGCTGCAGATGCCATGGAAACCTATAATGACTTAAGGATACAGCACTCCACTGCTCAGCATACTCTAAACATAACCTGAAACTATTTGTAGCAGAGGTATTAACTCAAACACCATTCATTCCAGCTGTCACTATATTACTCATACAAATATTATTAGGCTGGTAAAATGACAGCTGAACAGATGCTTGAAACACACTGCCTAGCACAAAAAAACATCTAATCTTCCATCAGATTAGTTATTTCATACCTCTTCTGCTAGAACAAAAGACATCCTCTACTGAAGCCCAGTGAAACAATGAAATAACCTCTTCACCCTGTCTGTTATTACAAGGGGTTTCAGCAAATGGAGCCGTTTTCCTAGGATTGACACTCTCAGTTACCAAATTGAAAAGCGTCATTAAGCACTCAGACAACGGAGAGCCACAGGTCTGAATAAGCCTCTTTCTGCTGGATTAAACAATCCGGCTCTATATAAACAAGACACAGCAGTGATGCCAGTCCAGCACACTGTATACAATGTGGAGTATTAGCAGTGCTGCTACAGTGACAGAATGTGAATGGAATGGTCGGAATCGACAGGGAGCCCTCTCTAAATGGAATGGTCGGAATCGACAGGGAGCCCTCTCTAAATGGAATGGTCAGAATCGACAGGGAGCCCTCTCTAAATGGAATGGTCGGAATCGACAGGGAGCCCTCTCTACTGCAGTCATTGAGCCACTTGAAGCCGCTGCTGTGGAGAAACAGCCAAGATAGACTCCCTTCCTCAGGATGAATGGTGGCCAGCAGTTAATGCAGTAGGCACCAGTGCTCTACTCAAGTGCCAATAGCCTTGTTGCCCATCATCTCATACCTCCATGTTGTGCTGCAGTAAATGCCACTTGAGTAGCAGGCATACACAAAGGCCAGGTGAATTCGTAGTATTAAATCGGTCACCCTGCATTAATGAGTCTTCTCCCATTCACAGCTCAGCCAATACTCATGGTAAGAATGCAAACCGCTTCCAGGTCATGACCCTACTGGTTTATGGGTTGCCTTCCTGCGCGATGCCCTTTGTGCGCATTCAGAACTGGAAATAGCTGCGCTCAAGGTCCTTCACAGCTTTGTATTTTACAAAAAGAGCACTCCGCTCGCAGTAACAGTACCATGAGTTATTAACAATGACAGCATTCACAAAGGCATTTCTATTTTTGAACGGGAAGCTGAACTGCCCTTAAGCTGGCTTCCTCCTGCAAATTAGCTCAACATTCAGTTAGCTCAACCCTCAGGCTACTAGTTTTACACTTGTGCAGTACGCCAACCCTACTGGAGTCAATATTGTTGATACCCTCATTGTTGACTGCATTATCATCAACACAACCACAGAGTAATGTAGATGAAGCAATAACGACCCACTACACAAGTGCGGTAACCCATGTTGTTTGGAGTTAGGAAGAAAGTCAACCTGTACTGTTCAGCCTAAAGTGTTAGGTACGGAAGTTCGTTATTATACAGCAGGAGATGGACAGTTTACCATCTGAAACAAACTGTGAAACAGTAATTACATGCATTGAAGGATGCAAGAAATAGACCAGTCATTAGTAAAACAGATTACAAGCTAAAATCCATGCAATTTGGTAGCATGCAGACCTGTCAACAACCACAACATCTGAATTTAAATGTAAATAGGCTGTATTTGTTGAACTACAAGCTAAGGTATTTAACTACATTTTGAATAGCGAAAGGTTTGGAAATCAATTTTTTGCAGTTGTTTTGGACGGTGTATTGGATTTAACCCTTGAGGTTCTACAGGAGATTGAGAACTGAACACTCTACGCATTGCTCACCAGTGACTCAAGATGGGCAGAGAGGGGAGGAGATTCAGGAATCCACACAGGATCAGCGCCAACGTTTGATTGGTTGTGGAGCAACTGACTTAGAAATAATTGGCTGAAAAAAGGGTGGTTGAGCCAACACTGGCCGAGAAGGGTGGGGTCGAAGAAAGGCTGGCTGAGCACTAATTGGTGGAGCAGAGAAGGCGGGAGAAGGGGGAAGGGCCAGGGAGACGTTGCCATCGGTGCCGGGTTGAATAAGGGGAAAGTGGGAGGCAGGTAGAGAGGAAATGGAAACTCTTCAGAGATGGAAGAAGGAGGAGTAGAAAGAGGAGGAGACACCAACTTTAAAAAGGAAAAAGAACACAAAAATTAAAAGGGAAAAAAACACAGAAAAGACACTACATCACAAAAACAGAATGAAGAGTGATAATTGTATTGACAGTTTACCGAAGTCTACTCATCCTCATGCGCATTGCTTTTATGGGATGCAAGATTATGTCCTATTAGATGAATATAGTGAGATGCAGAAATTGAATCGACTACTTTTACCAAGTGATTCACTTCCTGGTCTATTTATTGTCGATGTGTTGGTTTAATTTCATTTGTTCAGTTCACACGCACTCTCCTTTTCCCTCTCATAGTAATCTTGAAAGAAACTTGCACAAACCTATGCACCACTGTTGTAATGCTGAAACCACACAGCACAGGTTAGCGTAGCTATAAAGAATACACATACAGCTGCACTCCATCTTTGAAGCTTCTTGGATGA
Organism: Acipenser ruthenus; assembly: GCF_902713425.1. Classification (NCBI taxonomy): domain Eukaryota; kingdom Metazoa; phylum Chordata; class Actinopteri; order Acipenseriformes; family Acipenseridae; genus Acipenser; species Acipenser ruthenus. Next base: position 4,599,668 of record NC_081203.1, on the reverse strand, counting down.
ATCTATTATAAAGCACAGCCATTGTGTAAACGTGAGATTAGAAAAATGAACAACCCTAAAATGGAACATATAGAAAATAACGTGAACATTAATACATTAAAATGTATCAATATCCACAATAATGCAAGACATTATGCGCCAACTCCATTTGTCTCCATTCTCTGGGTACACATAAAAGCAACTATTGCAACGTCGCAATTTATAAACCATTTTATCACTTGTTACAAATGCAACCAACCACTGTTTCTACCTTTAAACGATTTACCACTGGGAGCAAGAGGCACGTTTTCATTAATCACAAACGAAATAGACAATGAAACAGGTGAATTTGAATTCATTTGAATCTGATTAATAGTTTGAGCATTTCGTTGCTTTCGAAACAATACCCCAAATATAAAACTTTAAGCTGGCTTGTTATCTTACAGCGAGGGTGCCATTTATAGCAGCGCAACCGACAAGTGTTCATAATAGATGACTGAAAGCTTGCTTAATACATACAATCACAATGATGTTTACTAAACTGCTAGACTATTCCCATTTTCCAGTGGTTTTGGGTGTTAAAAAAAACAAGACGCGCTTGTACACAACGCTTGTTCAGCGCCTCAGTTTGGGCCACATTTGCGTTTATCAATTTTAGTCAAAGGAAAAGCAAATGTTAGTCACACTTTTGAATCTGGGTTGACTGTTATATCTCCCCCTCTAACACAATAAGGAATACACAGCGCACCACCAAGCAGCAGACACAGCCACACAACACCACGGGCCACGGACAGGCAGGCCACGCCACTCACCGAAGGTGCTGTGAAGGAGCTGTGCCGGCTCAGGAAGGAGTTAGAGACGGACATGCTCAGACTGAGAGCCGCGTTGGCATCCTCCACCGGGACAGCAGCCTGAGCATGCTGAACATGACACGAGAGAGAAGAGGAGGAGGAGGAGGAGGAGGAGGAGGCATTATAGGAGGCCTGCAGGACATGGCGAGACAGAAAGCAGGAGAGAAGAAAAGAGCAGTGAAAGTTTAATTCAAATAACCAGACGCCCCAAGGAAAAGCACTGAGATATCAAATAACAGGAGGCCAAAAGCAGCTGCAAGCATTATTAAATCCTATTTTTAATATAGGCATGGTACAAAATAAACTTAGATATTGTGGTAAACTTTGCATCCCTTTAAGTATAACAGTGTTTTTCCTTGTGGCATGGCACTAGATGGCCAAATGATATACAGTCCAATTGTGAGACTTTCCTCTTAAAGGGAAAGTACAACATGTTTGGGTGGCTGCTAATGGTTTTCAAAGTCTAAAATGCACTATTATTATTTGATGTCCTACTGTATATTGAAAAGTTGCGTCGCTAATCGTTAATCGCAAACGCGTCATTCTGTACAGAGACCCACAGCAAAAATAGGAACAGGAAAAGGAACCAAATATTGGAAATGCAGAAGCATAAAGTTATTTTTCAAGGATCTTTTGGGTTACAGTGCAGAGTGATGGCTATGCTAGCAGGAGGAATAGAGCGGATTTACTGGAAATAGTGACTCAAAAAGCTAACCGCTTAGATGACCAGGGGACACCTAGCTCTTACCCTGCATGGAGAGAGAAAGAGAAAGAACAAAAAGAGAAAGCATCAGAAGAACATTCTCTGCAGGCTCTTATTGAATCTGAAGAAGGTGTGAAAAGACAACTTGAATGGATGTACTTTATACAGGGTGTAAAAACCACAGCACATGACTTCCGTCCAGAAAGACACGATTGATGAGAAACAGCCGATTGATGAGAAAGGCTTGGTTTACTAGCCGCCTTTCGGGAAAAGGTAAAGGGATCCCCAATCTCACAACAAGGTGGCAGTCATTGTTACCAGATGAATTGTACAGAATAGTCATAGTCAGCATTGTGGCTTGAGGTGTAGAGCGAGTAGAGCCATGGACTGCAGTGTCCTAATCTTCTCTGCTCCAGTTTACCATGATATTAAATATGGATTCCTGATACGGTGAGTGCATAACATGTAGGGCTTAGATACCCAATTTGTTTCCTGTTTTTAGAGTGCGTAGGCAGAATAAATTGCTTTCTAATACACTCTTAATACTGGTGTTGATTTAAAATATATTATATTAAAGCTGGGGTCTAAATACTGCACGCATTGGCAGTAAATCTTGTTTGGAAAGCACATAAAAAAACGAGAGACAAAATAAGACTTTTCGAAAGTAAATGGAGAAACAAAAAAGGGGGGAAAAACAGAAATTTGACCAAGGATCAGGAAATTGTATGTGCCACTGGAGCTAAGAAAATTTTCTTCACATTTCTTTCTATTTCCCCTTAGATCTATCTCGTGTTTTGCAGAGGGAACTAATCGGCTTGACTAATATCTATTGCCATAATAATGCTCTAAGGTTTAAAAACTCGGCGTCACCTGATATGCCAGACCAATACAGGACCATGCTACTGAAAGCACAATGCTTAATGGACAATGGCTAGTAGATACTTCAGTTGAATACTAGTGAGAGGTTAAGAACAGGCACAATATGACATGGATGGAAAAAAGACTTCTATTGCAGAGCAGTTTCACCCATTCCAGGTTTTGATACAAACTTGATCAGCCACAGTGTACAGGTAACAAGCTCAGGTGTGTTGGATTAAACTCATAGTAAAACCAGCAATGGGTCAAACTGCTACGCAATGAGGGTCATATTTCCATCCTGTATGAGCGTCCCGCAAAATTCAGCTAAGCATCTCAGTGCTGTTATTTCAGTGTCACGGGGGTGTTCACTCCTTCATTTGACATTTAACTGAGTTTTGAACCCTGGCCTGCACAGGTGAAAGGCTGAACCGCGCCCCCTATCGCTCCGGGTCTGAGTAAAACACACAGCCCCTCCAGTTCAGTCGGTGAGGCAAACCGCCATGCCAGATGGCTGGTTACCGACAGTACGGGTCATTTTCAAATCGTATTTGCTGTGCCGAAAGCTCAGGTGCCTAGTCCATCGCTGACATGTTGATGATGTTAAAAAAGAAAGTGTTAAACTGGGTGCCTCAAAGAGTTTCAAAACAGCTCTCCAGCACTTGTAGGTTAACACTAAAGGCTGGGAGCCTTGGTGTGGCTGGGTGCCTTGGTGCTAAACGCAAGTAGCTCTCGCGAGCAAGAGGGTGAGGGGGGAGTGTGAAAAAAAGAAACAAATGCAATCTCAGACAAGCGACAATCATTTTGTGCAATCCCCTGGAAAATAAACAAAAAGGTGCTTAACTCAGCAGAGAACCTGAAAACCCTGCAAGAGAGATGCATCACCATCGCCACAGATAAGCAGATTCTGAGAAGTGAAAATGCAGCTAGTTTGAAATCAGGGGATGGGAAACCTGCCCTGGCTGGTAGAGCATATTAATCCAAATCCTAAGGAATGATACAATTCTTCTTTATCGATACAAAATTCTCTCCCGGCATCCCTGGCAGCTGCAGTATTGATGATGCTTGTATGGCTAAGAAGTAATAAATAGAAAATGGCTCGTTAATTTAAAAAAATAAAAATAAAAAGGTTGATAACCAGTCAATGTTTAATATTCCCAGGGTACCATTTTGGTCATATGAGCCACAATTAATAACACAGGCTGCCAGATGAAGCTGTTCTTGAGGTTTGTCCTGCCCACACAAGCTATTTTGACTGATTGTTTCAGAATGCATACCAAGAGCATCTAATTGAAAGGAAGCCACACAAGTGATCGACACAACTTATCCATTCATAAAAACAGTTTCTTTCAGTTAAACAAAAACCGCGGGTAAGGTTCTCAATTTCAATGCAAGTGAGTTGAAAGGTCGGTTTGAGATTGCTGACAGAAGGCCTTCCTGAATGGCCCGATTACTGGCACAGTTGATAATAACCTTGAGACAGAAAGATAAACTGTAAGGTTCTGACTTTTCACCTGAATTTAAAATTGTTTTCCTGCGATGTCTCTTGAGATTTAATTATTTCATTTGACCAACTTATCTGGCTTTCAGTGGCATCGAATCTTGTTTTCAAGAATATACAGGCAGACAAACAACAAAGAAATACTGCGGCTCAAAAAATATTGTGTGGCACATGACTGATACGTCACTGAAGAGGGCTGCTTTATCCTGTGTGTGCATGTCTGTGGGCATGTTCATAGTGCTTAGGGGGTCAAAAAAGTCCCCAGGAAGTAGAGAAACCAGACAAAACCTACCTTGAGGATGTAGGCCATGTCATGTTTTAATAAATATTTAAAACCTAACCATTTAACATAAAGCTTTCAATGCAGAAGTATTTACTTTAGCGCCAATTTTCATTGCTGTGGCGATAGCCATGCCCCTCTAGAGTTTAGAAAAGAAACATTACACTATATGGACGACCACATAAACGCTTTTAACAAATGTGTGTGTGTGTCTCTCTCAGCGTGCGTGTGTGTGTCTCTCGTCGTGTGTGTGGGAGAGAGGTGGAGGTGGCTACAGCATGGCACTCACCAGCTGCCTCTGCTTGGGCGGTAGTCTGGGCGGGGGCAGCAGCTCGTGCACAGAGTCTGTGCTGCTGAAGGAGTCGTTGAAGCCGTACGCCTCCTGGAAGCGCTTGTTCCGCTGCTCGTAGATGCTCTCGCTCTGCGGTGTCTGGTAGAACACGGAGGGCTGCGGCTCAGAATAATCCTCCAGAAACTGCATGTACTGCTGGACTGCCAGGGGGAACAAACCAGCAGGGTTAGTGAAGGGCAGGAAATAGAAAGCTAATACTGTTTATAATGAGAGCTCAAGGGACACAGTATACAGATACAGGGAAATATACTGCAAGCAGGCATCCTACAGAGTGGGGACTATAAAACGTAGGCTATATTAAATATAGATTATATACATATATGTAGATTTTTTTTATTTATATATATATATATATATATATATATATATATATATATATATATATATATATATATATATATATATATATATATATAGTGCGCGTAAAGATATCTTGAAGAATGGTGGAGGATACTTCTATACCTTGGTAACAGGGCAACTGGAAGCTATACCCAATATTTCACAATATCTCGGAATGAAGGAAAAAAAAGACTGCAACTTGCAACACTGGCTCACTGGTGCTTTCCTTTCACGGCAGTACTTTATCGTACCCTCTTGGTGGCAAGGAAGCAGATTTTTCTTTTTATTCAACCTATTTCTTTCAAACGGTATCAGAAACTGAACAGCTATATCGTACTTTTGTCTCTTACTAACCTATGTGTCTGTACCATATGAAACACAAACTCCTACATGCATTTATAAGGACTATGTGGGTGTACATACTATATGTGTGCATGTATGCTTGTGCCTATTAAATACTTTGCAAAAAGAGACACTCTATACAAAAATATGATTTGCTTTGTACAGTCACACTGCAACAATTCCTCTTCTCCAGGCCAATTTCTTTTCAATAGCAACAAACAAGCTAATTCCATATAAAAACCACCATGAGCATTCTTCCTCTTTAGTGTTGCGGTCCTCCCAACTGCCCTTCCCTGCATTGTCTCATCTCTCTCCCGTATCACAGCTTTTCTCATACATCAGAAACTCAATAAGCCAACAGGAAATGACATCAGCCCCTTAAAGCTACCCTGCATGCTCTAGGGCTGATTTCCTGCATTGCTGGGGGAGCCTCACAAAGAGATTTCCCATTTCACTAACAAAGGCATTCTTCTGCATGACCTCATTCCACAGATATTACCATTTCCCTCTGTGATCGGCCTCCGCCCCCAAAGTTAGAGTTAATAAACAGCTCCGGATCTGGAGTAAATCCAGGGGATTTATTTACAGATAGCTGCTCAATGGCAGAGTGGCCAGCACTTACAGGCCCCTTTCAGGATGGGAGGTTATAACTACTGACTCCTGGCTAGCTCTGCATACATGTACAGTAGATTATACAAGAAGCTGGTATGGGCCTTCTCTCCCTCTCTCAGGGAGATGTTTTCCAGTTTACCTTATAGGTCATACTCTTAAGGAAATGCCTAACGGTACAATTGGCCCACCAAAAGTTAGCATTCCTACATGATCAAGCGGACAAATGTTTCATCAGTGTTCCTGAATCTGGATCTAAAGCCATTCTTATGAGTGGTCTGGTTACAGACTTCAAGATTCAGTCAATGGCGCTCCTTCTAATGAATTATCCAAATGTCCTTTCATGCAACTAGATCTGTAGGCTTTGTCACTGAATATGCCCAGAGGAGGTATCAGAATAACACTGTAACCACACATGGGGAATTAAAAAGAAACACCATGAAAAGGCAAGGCTACGAGACAACTTGCCATGGTGCTTGGCTTTCACATTACTCTTTAGTAGCATATTTCTATATTAACTAGCAAAATAAACAACCCACCATTCAAGTCATAATGTGTTTGATGTGCATCTCCTACTCTCCTTTTCATAGCCTTATCACAATGCCCACCTTGGAACGTTTCATGAAATGTATCTATGATTTGTATCGGATACAATACAGGTAAAACATGTCGCAGATAGAGAAAGCCATCTCCTCTACAAGGTTTAAACTTATGACTGAATCTGCTGGCTTTAGAAGACAGCTGGGCTCTTGCAACCACTGATCTTAACCTGAACTGTAAAATGAGTAAATCACTTTTAATACTGGAGAACACATTGACTCAAAGTGATGAAAAGCCCAGTCTCAGTTCACACTTACTGTGCTTGCTCTTCTTCTCTGGAAGGGGAGGGGGGCTCTCGGGAATGTCATCTGTCACTGTGGTGTTGAAGTCAGCAGAGAAGATGGTGGCAATGCCCTGGGGGAGCGGAGAGACGGCTGCAAAAACAGGGAAGGGGGGCACTGGCAGGTCGTCCTCGGAGATGTTGTCGTACTGCGAGGGGTGGCGCTCGTAGGAGACCCTCGAACCCAAGCCCTCGGACTGCAAGGAGGCTGCGCTGCGCCGTTTCTTCTGGGGCAGGGCTGGGGGGATCTCGACAGTGGTTGGCTGCGGTGAAGCCCCCGATCCCAGGGAGCGGCAGTACTCCAGGGGCTGCGGGGAGGCGATTCTGAAGGGCTGCCCTGGGAAGTGGGATGGGGACTCGCTGTGAGACTCAGGCAGGGGGCTCAGCACTCCGCTGGGGACCGTGTGGGGCACCTGGTCAGCGTTCGAGAGGTCCTGATGCAGGAAATCGTAATCCGGGTCATAGTTTTCAGTATTATCTGCAAGGGAACAACAAATAATTATTATTAGGAGTACAGTACCTTGCTCCACTAGACATTTGATTTTCATGGGTTTCCTACCAAATCTGCACTGTTCAGTCTATAGGGTGGCTGTAAAGTGATCTCTCTTCCGCTCCCCCTGATCAGCTTTCCTATACTCCTCTTTCAAAAGGTGAATTATGCTCGATCTGGAAAGCAACCATTTGGTTGCACTAAAAACATCTTTACAAGATTCCATCAGAATAATAAGTGATTCTCGGAAAACACCGAAAGTAGATATCACTCAAGCAGCCCGGTCAACAACACAGAGTGCAAAATCTCTGGAGCAGAGGTCTTCTGATAAAGAGAAATCCATGAAATTCACACGGTTAGGAAAAAGTGCACAGCACTCATTTTCTATCAATTTAGGACAATGGTAAGGCACTGAGACTCCATTTTCAAACCAGCACCTCATTACTATTCACAGCAACAGTATGGTGGCGAAACCATTCATTTTAAAACGCTGGAAATTCCCATCATCAATAAAATCTTATTTAAAAAAAAAAAAAGCTGAAGTATTTTATGACAATGTTAAACTATAGGAACACCTTTAACAAGAGGTAGGGGAAGTGAAATTATATTTTTAAAAAAATGGAAACCTTTAATAGATTCATTCACACAACTTGATTAAAAAGGAATTGGAAATTGATTTTAAAAAAGGAATTAGAATTTAAAAACAGGAATTGATCACACCCCTGCATAAACAAGAGTAGCCCCACAATATTCTGGTTTACAGAGCCGTGTATCCCCCCGACAAAATATTTCTGTTGAAACTTGATGTTTGCAAGACTGCTCGACTTTGCTGGCCACTGCATGCTTTTTAAATTGCCCTTTTTTTTTTTTTTTTTTTTGGGGCTACGCTTATAAATGAGATCACCTTCAAATATCCCAACACAAAATTGGTCGGGCACAGTTTTTTCGCTGTAACTTAATAGCCTGAAAAAATATTTAGCAGTAAAAGAAAGGAACGCATTAAAGACCTAAATGATAGGTTACGGGTATACATAATGTTTACATTACAGCTACACCATTTACAGACCCCGTCCCCGGTAGTTATTTGTTATTAAAGTAATGCTTGATGTATTCTGTCTTTCTGGTTTCCTGAATGGTGTCTGAGCCTTGAATGAAATTGCAGTTCTGGCATAAAAAGCCCCTTTCTCTATATACTGTAAGCGCTGTGCTTTTTGGTTGCTTTATTAAAGGTTAGATTTCAGTATCTGGTCTGTCTGCAGCCTTTTAAAGCTACAGTGTCCCACAATCATGCTTAGTTTTATATTACAATGAGATAACTATTGGACATTCTGTGCACTGTACTGTACTTCAGAAACCAGACACATCCGGCTCACCGGTTTGTAAAGTTATAGCTTGGCAGCAGTGACATCAAACAATCAGATACCATCATGAGTCAGAGAGGGGGATTTAGCTGCTAGACAGGGTTAGACAAGGAGTTTTTAACCACAAAGAGTACAGCAAAAGTATGCATGACACTGCAGCTACTGTTACAGTAGATACAGCTATGGATAAAAGTTTTGCATCACCTAGAATTTTAGGACTGATACATAATTAAAAAAAAAAAAACTATATAAACATAATTTAAGATATTTTATTTAACATCATGTAATCAAAGAAAGTACAAAATGATAGCGTAAAAGTCTACCGGAAGCCATAATTGTAGTACTGTACATCATGTTAGATTTCGAAATGTCACATTTTTCAATTTTTGTCAGTTTTTTGTTATGTGGAAAAAATACAAAGAGGTATGAATGATCAATATGTTAATTAACATTATTCAGCAGGTTTAATTCAACTTTATGAAGCAAAATTAGTTCATTCTATAGGGTGATGCAAAACTTTGAACAAGCACAAAGATCTTTAATGGTGTTTAATCATAATACAGTAGGCATAGTCTTTTACACTAACATTTTAGGGACATCGAGAAAGTTTTAGACTTTTTTTTCTAAAGCAGCGTAGTTATTTTGGTTGAAGTTATCAAACTGAATTACTTGAATGGCGTTGCTAAGCAACATTAAGTTGTGCCCTCATGGCGTTCGCTTGATTCGTGTAGCTGTTCTTACCAAGCGTCTCACAGCTGGTGTTGCGGGAGCACTGCCCGCTGTCGTGTTGCAGGGAGGAGAGCTGCTCGTCAGACTTGCTCAGCTTCCCGATGCTGTTGCAGGGGGAGAGGCGCGGAGACTCGCCTCCGTAAGAGCGACTGCCACTAGAGAGCCGTCGCTGGAGACAGTCCAGGTCATACTCCTGAAACAACAAGGAATACACTTTCATACTCAACCCGGAGGAGAACCCTTTCAATCTGTTATAAAAGGGGGCCGGGAAGACAGCAGTACCCACACACAATTACACTCAATCAATAAAGAAAGCATGGAAACCATATTATTTTTACTATTTCAAAAGTAGATCCGTTTTGATCACATTAAAAGGATATACGTATCCCACACTACCCAATAGTCAGTTGAAAGTTCCTTCATTTTTAAATTCATTGCGTTAAATGGAAATTTATTGTATTACGCTTTGAATATAACATACTAAGTTTTGTATGATAAACATTTACGCTCATGCAAGCTTTTCACTTCCCTTGCATTGCAAAAAGAATCCTCTGGACATCCAGTTTGAATCCAAAGCTGAAAGCAATCCTGATTGAATGCTTTTTGAATCCAAAGAATTGTTAACTTACTTTTAGCTTATTTCTTACATGCTTCTGCATAGGTCGCACATTTAAAACCCCAGTGAGTTTAATATGAAGAACTACAAAAGATGACAAAATCTGACTTACCTGTTTGCTGATGCCAATGGGTAAACTGGAGCCACTGGTTGTCCTACTCATAGGTGCAACGACAGCTACACGAGTAGGTGAGGGGGCTGACTGTCTCTTTTTGGGCGGCAAAGCTGGAGGGCTGGGGGGGGGAGGGAGGGTAAAATAAAAAACTGCTGTGAATAAAAATCTTTTAGAAGATGTTTTAAACATTTTGTGGGGTTATACATTTACTGTGGGTGGTCTGTAGGCTCCAAAAGCCCCCTTTTCTTCCACAGTTTAAACTTCATTTGCAGAAGCTATGCTAATGCTTATTCCAACTGTATAACATTCCCAAATGCTTAACGATGCGGATTACATACTTTAAGCTGAAAAGTTAATGGTTGTAAAAAAAAAAAAAAAAAAAACAAGACTGAGATGTTCTGAAAGGATCTTCATTATATTATATCCAGGGTTCCCATACACAAAGTTGTGGCAACACACCAGGAATGTACTGTGGTTAGCTGAATTCCATCACTATCAACTGCTGCAGCTACACATTCTTCACTTTGCATCAACAACAACAACATGTTTTCATGAAAATAAGGAGGCTGCAAATTGAAGACAGTGGGGGAGGCACTGCACATTGCACAGACACACGTTTGTATTCCTATATCTGTGGGGACTTCTCATTGACTCTCACTATATTTTTTATTAACTATTTTTTATTAACTCCTAACATTCTTTCTCTCTCACTCAATGTTCTTCTTTTCAAGGAGACAGTTAATATAGCTTTAACGAAATATGATAAAATAAAAAAGTATACATCACGTGAATAACTGTATAAAAAAAAAAAGACCTTTAGCTACCTGTACTGATTTTTACATGTCAACAAGTCAGTCTTTGACCAGACCACACATCACTTTCTGTGATCGAGCCCTACACATCCTCAGCATGCACATTAAAGCTGCGACCGACAATATCAAGAGGAAGCTAGACACTCTCAACCGCTCTGCCTTTAAGCCAGCGCTTCATTTGAAATGCATCTATTATTTATAGCACAGCGCATTGCTTAGTAATTAGCCTCTTCCTTCCTGCAAGTTTATAGCATATTTCTCAGATATGAAGATATTTTTGGTTAGAGATAAATAGCTGAAGATTGATCATGATCATCACTGATCACAGTATAAGTAGTAAAACAAATTCAGATATTATATCCCAATTCTAACTTATTTACCAAGCTGCTAGTAATAAATCATCAGTTGAAATAAATCAAATCACTCATAGAACTATAAATCCGCTCAAGAGGACCAGCGGCGATCACTTGACCCTTTTATTTTTTTACTTGAAACATGCTTGGATTGCTTTATTTTTAAAAGGTCATCCGCCACTTCCTTTGCTGGCAAAATTTACACAAACCACAAATGGAGTAAAACTGCCCCAGAATGTGGCTCCACTCAAGCTAGAATGACCCGAATCTGATAATCCGATCATTTGCGCAGCCCCACTGACCTGTGCTCGTTGACTTTAATCCCGGGCAGGGGCGGTTTGGGTGGAGCCACGTCCTCCTCAGCGGCGTCCGGCAGGATCTCCAGTGACCGCGTCATGGGCGTGGTTTTGTGCAGAATCTCCTTTTCTCTCTCCGTCAAAGGAAGCTCTGTAGTGCTGCGATATTTGAAAACATTAAGATTGAGTTAGGCTTTCTTTTTTTCATGTATAGGGACATCCTGAAATTAACAGCCAACAACACCAAGTGTAATTTATAAATATTTTACAAAATTATAGAATTAGACCAACTAATAAGAGATGCACCAATGCATCCATTACTTGATTACCGATTTCTATGGCTTCTGCAAATTTCATTTAAACACTGATTGATAAATCCTCCTGGGGCCCTATATGGAGCCTCATGAATACATTACTCTGCTTTTTTCAGTGTATTTGTGAACAGTTACCATACTGAAAACGACACAATGAATGTAACTATAGACCAGTTTCAGTGGGTCTCTCCCATTGTATAGACTGGTTACCAGTTATGAAATACAAAAATACGTATATATTTTTTTCACAAGCCTGTGTATGCTCTACACTGCTGCAGTGTATCTCAGGCCTTGTAACTGGCTCCCAAGCCCCGTTCTCAAGTTACTGTACTGCCCACTCACATCTCAGATTTGCAGGCTGGTGAAATCTGTTTGACTGGGGACGCTGGGGACGGGTGCTCCTGTTTCTCGATCGTCAGTTTCACAAGCTCCTGCAGCAAAGACACAAACAGCGTGAGCTTCCTTGACGCCAGCGAATACCTCCCCAATGCACACAAGGAAATACCCATTACTAGCGGTCTCAAAGCTAGCAGTTTGCAAGGAAACCAACAGGTTTACCCCTTTCTCTTCCTGAAGCAGAGGGACAATGTCTAAAGATGTCAAAAACCAGAAGGAAGCCTTATTTTTAGTTCTCAAGCACAACAGTACAGTACAGCACTGGCAATATAAATGTTAACCAGCTGAGATAAATTTTTCAATATAGGAAATCTTTCCATATTCTTAACACTATCCTGTTGTTATTCACTTAAATGTATGTTTTTTATTAACAGGATGGAACATTTATGGGAAAAATAATTAAAAATAACTATTAGGTGAATACACATTTAAGGTGAATAAACACTATTCAGCCAATAGGATTCCAATGTATTTCAAATTTTATTTTCATCTGTAAAACCTGTGAAAGGCACCATTTCTGGAGAGGACCCCTTCCTGAACCCACCTTCACTCCATCCAGCACTGCCTTTATCACCACGGTAACGGTTACCGTTTCCTTGTCATCTAGGTTCACGCCCTCCAGCATCACCTGATCAGACCAGCGAATCAGATTGGCCAGGCTCTGGTAGACCCGATTGTGACACGATGAGACCGCAGAGCTGAGGAGAGAGGCACAGGCCAGATTAGAACCCAGGTTCCATCTCAGCAAGCTGGGTTTGCACTGTAGAAACATAAAGTGAAGCCCTCCCGGTCTCCACTGTGGGAAAACATGTGTAGTGAACTCTCAGCTTGAACCTAACAATTGCATGCCTGTTCCAAAGCCAAAGGGGAAATTTCCATGCATTCAACTCTGATTTACCATGCTCCCCCACTCCCCCTGCTGTTTTTATAAAAAAGATAGTCTTGCCTGAAGGGTTTTATATGTTCAGCTCTCCCGCCAGTCACCCTGCTTAAATAAATTAAAAAAATAATAATAATAATAATAATAATAATAATAATAATAATAATAATAATAATACAACCAAAACACCACATTAAAAATACATACATAAAAATTAATACATAAATAGGAATGTATAGAAGCTAAATAAAACAGGCGAATACGCTGTAATTAAACCTCTCAATAAAATCAAATACTTTCTTTAACTTGCTCAATTTAACAATAAATGTACCACTTCTTAATTAGTACTGTGTCAGAAAAATCCTTTGAGAACTCTATAGCTTGCTAAGGCCCCCTTAGTAAGACCAATTCACTTCCCCCCCCCCCACCCCCCCACAGTCCCAGTTTCCTGCTATTGACAGCAATGCAAAGCCCCTTTAAATATGAAGGCATTCCCAGCCACCCCCTATTCAGGCCATGTTTTGTTGCTCCCTTGGACTAGCCTTAGAAGCCAGGCTTTACTGTAATTAAAAAGGAACCTCTTGAGGGATATAAATAAACACTAACACTTTAAAAGAGGATGACATGAGATCCCACACAATGCTCTAACCACCAACACAATTCATACACACACAGCCCCCATCGATAGGGCACAAGAAAGCATCAGCACTGAATGTGTGAGTGTTGTATGACACTGTGCCTGCAGGGATGAAAATAAAGCATTTCCCTGTCTGAACCTGCAGCATTCCCCCTTATCCACACGCCAGCATATCTTCAAAATGACTGTGGTCCCAAGGTTCGATGCAGACTGCCAAATCCTATGACGATTCAACGATTGCAATGCAAAATATACAGTTCATGGATCTCCTGTTACTGCACTGAGGAATGTTTATGATAGCAGTTTAGTTTTTAGTTTATTCACTTTGTGCCCACAGGGCCAGCACAGTTACATTTCAATATGTGCATTGTGTATTTCAAAACTGCACATGTAAGACCTATATGGGGACTGGAAATGCACAACAGATAGGACTTATGCAATTATTTAATTATTATTTCATTAAAATCATTCAGCAGAATGATCTTACCCACAGTGTAAAAACCAAGATGTTGAGACACGCAGAAATGGGTGGAAATGTGTGACAAACAGTCAGAGAGTGTGGAGTAGTGGTTAGGGCTCTGGACTCTTGACCGGAGGGTCGTGGGCTCAATCCCAGGTGGGGGACACTGCTGCTGTACCCTTGAGCAAGGTACTTTACCTAGATTGCTCCAGTAAAAACCAAACTGTATAAATGGGTAATTGTATGTAAAAAATAATGTGATATCCGTATAATGTATAATGTGATACCTTGTAAGAATTGTAAGTCGCCCTGGATAAGGATATCTGCTAAGAAATAAATAATAATAATAATAATAATAATAATAATAATAATAATAATAATAATAATAATAATGCACTAAGACAAAGAGAGACCCAAGTAGACAGATATTGTGGCAATTAGACTTTAAACAAATGCATTCAAAACGCCATTTACCACATTCAAATAATGCATTTGAGGTTCATAGAATGACATGGTGCTCCCACCTACAGAAATAACTGTCTATGCAAATATAAATGTTATTTCTAATTTCTAGGTAGCAGGCAAATACCAAGCAGTCATAAGACCACACGAAGAAGTGGAGTGTGCCTGCTGGCCAATACAGCAGTCTGGTATTAATAAAAACAGCAGTTACAAAATTCTGAACTTTAGCCAAACTGGCAAAGAAAATACCAGATAAAATGGCAGAAACAAAAAAGAAAGAAGGAAGGAGTGTACAGCTGCTAATAGTTTATAAATATGGTCTGACAGTGCTTTCGTAATTTTGAAGAAATGTGCTCTGCTTGGGTCACTGGCTTTAATAGTTCATGCTGTGTTTACTGCTGGAGTGGATGATGTTTTCCACACGCCATTTGAGAGGATCTGGGGAGCACATGCTCCACTTATTCACAGGTGGTTACCAGCAAGGGTTTCTGTGAAGGACCTCTGACTAATTGAACAGAATGCTTATCCCATACCCATACATTCCACACCAGCACCTTGATTCGTTTACTGTGCTTCACTTCGCTCCAGCGCACATGTTACACGTTTTATTGAAGTCCCTCCGAGCCAATCAAAACACTCTATTCAAAACATTCCAATCAATGTGGTTTTGTTATAGTAGCAACTGTCTTACTAAAGAGGATTTATAATTCGTAAACATGCATAGTTGACTTTAATGCCTCTTGTAGTAAATTCTGGGTGCTGGTTCAGCCAGAGGGCCAGTCTATGGAAATGGTAGGTTTGTTACTTTGATAAGTCAATTAAGATATTTGTTTGTGTTGCTCCTGATACACAGAAGTTTAATCAATCATCAAAGCATCTTGTTCTTGCCAGTAGGTTTTGATGACACAATTACATAAACTAATGGACGTTTTATTGACTCCTTTTTACCTGTAAAATCGGTGGCTCTAATTTCTCAGAGCATAAAAAGTGTGATTCTAACACATGGGTTTAAAACAGTCTACACATGTAACAGTCTTGTATAATAACATTTTACAACGCGGTGTCACTATTGTCCCTGGAGAGCCCCATTGAGCCTTGTGATCATGTCTAGCTTGGACTCCCCAGTTTCGACTCACCTCTGCTGGATGCGCGGCTCCACCTGAACCAGTGGAAGAATGGCTTCCAGCACTTTGCTGGCGGAGCCTGGCAGCATCTCCAGAACCCTCTTGTCAGCCACCATCTTGTCCACGATGGTCTTGAAATACCGCAGGGCGCTCACCACCTCCTTCTCATGCTCCTCCAAGCGACTCACATTCTGAAACAGAGGAGAGTTTTAGAAGTAAAGAGAGAGCCCAGAGGTGCCTCTGATCGGCAGGTATTAAATAAATCCATTCATTAATGTGTCAATTTGAAAATAAGGAACACTGTCCTTCCATCACCTTTACAATTGAGTACCAATCAATGGCAATTAACTTCCGCATTGAGTGTTTTAAAAGCGGATTGGAAACGAATGTTCCTCTCATCTGGTGCGCTGACATTTTTACTGCTGTACTGAGGCTGTAACTAAAGGGGAGGTAAGGACAGATTTTCTTGTTTTGAAATCAACACATAAATGAAAGGATGTATTTAATACCTGCCGATTAAAGGCAATGAGTGTCCGTACACCCTACTTAATAGAATTCATTTTGTGCTTCTAAATTAAATGTGATGGCTGAAATACACAAGATACTGGCTATTTCCTTTTTCCTTAACACTAGAACCACCACGTCAATCATTTTGACGGTTTTCACTTTTAAAATTTAAATTACTCTGCGTGTGTGAAAGATACGCGGTTGTCCGTTCTTGACTTTTCCTAAAAACATGTATTAAATACCCTGATGGTGTTTGAAAGGCAGGATCGCAAAAATAAAAAAAGTATAATCCCCTCTACCTAGAACAGCCAGAGCTGTCATTTTGACTGCCTTTTACAATACATGCTTTTATTCTGAATATAACCTGCAGTATTCTATTTTATTTTTATATACAAGCCTGTTGTTATCTCTGCTGGACCTGGCAGCCATCAATTCTTTTGTTTTACACAAGGAATGCACCAGGGAAAGTATCAGTAGGAAAGATTTCATCTTGAAGCTAGCCACAGCGCTTCGGCAGAAACATTTCAATCAGAAAACTGCAAAGCAGCAGGCTGCAGCAGCTCAACCTGGATTCTGTGCTGCACCGAGTGACACACACGCACTAGAAAACATGTTACTTTCGTTTTTACAGCTCTTCATTTTTTGAAGCCGTGCTTTATATGTGGCAAGTTAGAAAAGAAACCCTTTTATGTTTAATTGTTCATTTAAATACAGTGTTTCAGTTGTGCAGATGTTAGATATGATGTGCTTGAATAAAACTTTTGAGTTGTATCTGATAGTTTGCCTTTTATTTTAATATTGATGTTGTTTAAAATGTAACCGTCATAATGACTGCTGGCGGCGGATTTAGGTAGGAGTATAACCGTGGCGGTTCTAGTTATAATACACAGGAGGACGTTACTACAAGGTAAGTTGGTAATGAACTCTCCCTTCGTCACAGACCTTGTTCACAGGTTTCTCAGCTGCTTTCACCGTCGGTTCCGGCTGCTGCTGCTTCCCCTTTTTCGATGGCGTCCGTTTGATTTTGGGAGAGTGAAACTTGTCCATCAGCTTCATGGTGAACGAGGTGAGGTGGGAGCGCTGGGAATCTGTGGAAACAAAAGGACAACCAAACATGAGGAAAGAAAGAATCTCCCAAGCTGGCGTCTTCAAACGCAACACCTGAAACCACAGTGGTAGACCTCTTTTTTTTTTTTAAATTTATTTTCAGTGCTGGTGTCATATGCTTATTTAAACAGAGAACCAGAACAAGTGTGTAGTCCTCAAGAGAAGCACTGCTTCGGATTTGTATTCCCTCCAGATCCCAGAAATCCAACACACGCTTTTTTTTTCTTTCCTAAAGCCATTTGTCTCGACTCCTCTCTC
This sequence comes from Acipenser ruthenus, assembly GCF_902713425.1. Taxonomy (NCBI): domain Eukaryota; kingdom Metazoa; phylum Chordata; class Actinopteri; order Acipenseriformes; family Acipenseridae; genus Acipenser; species Acipenser ruthenus. Next base: position 4,582,060 of record NC_081203.1, on the reverse strand, counting down.
TCTTCATTAAAAAACTGCTGAGGATAGCAGACTCGGCTACGGCACACTAACAGCTATTGATGCTTATATGAAAAGCTTTCAGTAGCTATCATGTCAGATGTTTGGCAAAATCATCACAAACTCAGAAAGTCGTTTCCCTCAAAGTGCTTGAAAGTGGGGAGAAGGGTTCTGTGTTTCCAATGCAATCTAAGGTTCAATCCTATTAAAACATTAAGAACCATTAAGAGGCCTGTCATCACGTTGTCACCAACGCTGCGCAATTAAGGATAAAATGGACAATCCACTGCGTACAAGCATTACACTGAATAGAAGGTTCAACAGCCTCCAAGGTAATCTCTGTAAGACATACAATACAATAAAATCTCTCTCAATTAGTCTTCAATATTTATTTTTTGCATTCAACGGAGGACTGCGAAGTCTCTCTGTATGGGTAGATATAGACTATAAAAACAATACAGAAAGAGTTAAGGTTTCTAAGTTTCTGTATTAGTCACAGGCCCGGTACTACAGTATATGCTTACACTGGCACTAGCTTCTTTTCACGCTGTTACCAGAACGTCTCTGATTAATTGTCACTAAATCAATAAGCGACAAGGCTGACCATCAATTACGAGAAGTGTCCCCCTAACCTGAAGATCCAATTTAGATTCCACTACTGCGAGAGAGTATGTGTGCGTGTGTGTGTGCAGGCGAGAGAGTATGTGTGCGTGTGTGTGTGCAGGCCACTGTGTATTCAAGGCATCCAAAGTGCACCAGCGGCCCTGCTGCGACTCAGCCTTCACAGTAATCGGAGACAGGCCACGACACTTCGGATCTGAGTACAAACACTGCAGATAGCGACCGCAGCGAAGTCCCTGCAAACAAAGAACAGCCCCGTTCTCAAGCACTCAGAAGCAGTGAAACTAGAACAGTGTATAACTGCTAGAACTGTGGTTTGGATCCTGCTAGCAGTAAGATTCTTGAGAAGTAGAAGTGAAACCGCAAACAGGACGGACTGTTCCCTGTTTAAAATGATCTTAAAAGAAATGTATCACCCAATATCCACTAACATTAAAACTCTTCTCAAATGTATTTCTGTTGTACTATACTAAACTGTTTAGGATTTCTATTTTACTTTTAGTACAGTTTTGACTTTTGTACTGTACTTTTAAGCTTGATGTAGTACTGTGAACACATTTCTGTTCAACTTTAGATGTTAAATATTAAACCAATCAATATGAGATGTTATAAAATTGAACCAATCAAGACCATTGCTTCAAGACCATTAAAAAAAAAATAATAATAATTATGTCAACCTCAGCAAATAATTGGATTAAATAAACTTATTGAGCGTTCAAGTTGGAGTGAAACTCAAAATATATATATATTTTTTTCCTGTAATCAGCATGTTATGCATAATAAAACACTTGAAGTAGGTTTGTCTGGTTCTTGTTATTCTTGTAATAGGTAATAGGGCAGTAGTGAATGACATTTTAAAAATTCAACTGGGTACAGGATGAGAATGAAAAACACAAGACAAAAACCAGTAACCCGAAAAATACCCTGCCTGAAAGGTATGTCATTTCTTAAATATCACGGGACGAGATGGGACAGGACATTTTTTGACATGACAGGATGGGACGGAACAGTACAGGATGGGAGAAATTCTGGTGGGACAGGATGGGAACAAAAATTAAACTGAATTTTTTTCACGGGATGGGATTGGACAGGAACATTTTTGATGGGCCGGAACTCAAGTTTCATTCCTGTGTCACACTCTAGTATCAATAACCCTCCTGCAGTAGGAGCACAGAAAAGACACTGCAGGCACAGATTACAGATTACGTTCGATAACATTTTATTTGTACATTTAATTGATTTTCAACATTTAAAAGCCTGTGTTGCACAGCAGTAAAAAAAAAAACGATGGGTCATATTCATAATTCACCTATGACTAAATCCATTGAACAGGTATGTAGGTTTTTTCTCACAGTTGTTCAGTGCTGTGGCAACTGAGGGTGGCTTTTTTGCTCTTAACACAGAAAACCCCTTAAAAAACCACAGGATCTGTCAATAAAGGTTAAACAGCGAGGCGTATGTGCGCACTTGTGACGCTTTCCAGTGTACTTCTAAGAAATATCTCGGATTTGTAATAATCTGTAAAGATTTTCTGTAGCATCACACTTTGGCTGATGTCTGTGTACCGTGACTTGTTGAAATATTTACCCTGGCCTACCGTACTAGAACAGTTCAAGATGCCAGTGTGTTCCCATGGCAAAGTGACATCATCAACGTATAATTAGAATAAAAAAGGGGGTTATTTTAGAATTTAGAGAGCGTCTTGCTGGTTTTGTACCGTTACAATGTTTTTATTTGTGTCGTTACTGTACAAAGCAAAAGGACCCATTGTGTTGCTGTATTCTGTAACAAGGGCCTATCAAAACGAGATCACTTCTGAGGAGACACAAGAGAAAAAAAAGTCAGCCCCCTTCACAAATCTTTATATATGGTCATTCCCGTTCCAGTGGATCATATTTCTAGGCATTAGATCTTGTGGTTGATGATTCATAAATCACATGAGATGGAGAAAAGGGGTAGGTGCTGTGAACATGCAAAATGCCCAGCATGCAGAGAATGTGTTAGCAAAGATGCTAGGATGGCCTAGATTAGTGGTGCACAGATATTTGTTACAAACATATCCTTTTATTGCCAGAACCAATTAACCAACAGAACACAGAGGAACACCACAAATCAGTATCAGAAAACACAATATGCCTGCTTCTTTATCCTAGGTGACTCCACAAACCATACGGCAGTGCTTGGTATGGGCCTTTTACAGCATCACGTAACGGTTTAAAGATGTAATTTGAAAAACACAGAGAGGTAAGCTAAAAGCCAAGTGAAACTTGCCAGACACTGTAGCAACAGCATACCAACGGGAAGAGGATGTTTTGGTTGGCACCTTTCGATGACTGAAACCAGCGCCCCCTATGGCATACAGTGGTAGGACACTCGCTCTACCTTTGCTATTCAGACCCAACGTGACTTTCTAGTCTACAGATTGACAGCCTTCCATCGAGACAGATTAGCAAAGCGTCTACTGTGTCTCAATGAAGGTTTAGCACGACCATGGCATGCAATCCTCACCACTGTGTGCCAGATTCCCTGCATGCACAGCACTTATGTTTGGGAGGACAGTGAAATTAGCACAGGTGTGACGATATGGTGGATTTGTTGTGAACATTCCACACGGCTGCAGTGGCTTTTCAAACTGCCCATCCATTGACTGAGTGAACATCTGGGGTTTTGATGGGTTTTCAGTATACTACACAGCATACTTCCTCTGTCAATATTGAGGAAAGACGTCTAACGAAGTCGGTTCCTTTTGAAATATATTGCCTGCTGCGTAGAGCTAAACTGTGAAGACGTTCGTTTGTAGTTTTCCAAACCCCTCTGCTCAGTATTTACATCAGCACGCTGCTAAATATACTAATCTTAGTAAATAGAACCTAAGATACCAAACTATGCATTGGAATGCACCCTACCCACAACAATAAGTAGCTAAACAATATAAAGCAACACACAGTTTAAAAGAATGCATGTTTTGTTGCACTTTCATTAAAACACAGATAGTGACCATTCTTTTTGTTGCTACAGCACTTGAACCTCCTGCTGACACACCACGCGTTGCTAATTTGCTAAGATTTCCAACTCATGCCCACATTTACTGTACTGACATCTCCTGTGTCCAGAATACCTCTGCATTCTCAACTGACTCATAATGATCAAGCTTGGCCGTTCATTTGTAGTCCATAGTCAATTACGCGAATCTGCAAATCACTGCCATATCCCAAAGGCTGAAGTTTACAAAGCAAGTCAAGATTAACACCCTTAACAATTTTATAATTCAAGTTTACAAGCACTCTATGAAGGCTTATACTGCTATAGATACATACACAGTCATTTCCAACAAATAACTTTACCTGGTAATACCTTGCTTGTGCCAGTTTAAACACCACAGGGTAACTGGGATTTAATAGATAGTTCTATAACATAAAGACAGTGCTCAGGTAGTAAGGTAGACACTTTTTTTGATTAAAAAAAAAAACAAAAAAACACTAAAATCTCTGAGGCTCTTTGTTTGGACTACATTTATTTAAATTTCAAATTCTGCTGAACAATACAGCAAAGTGAATACATTTTTCAATTTTTGTCAGTTAAGTATATGGAAAACTATGCAGCGGTATGTAATTCAATATGTTAACGTCACACTATTCAGCAGATTTCATTCGACTTTATGAAGCGAAATGAGTTCATTCTACAGGCTGATGCACTCCTCTCTGCACAGACACAGCCAGCAGCTCTGCAGCTGCGGGGCTGTTAATTCCACTCACAAAGGGAGGCGATGATCTCAGCACTGCTGACAGACTGGACGTGCTGGAGCCTGCAGGCAGACCGAGGGGGGTTCAAATCAGGGGAGCACGTTTCTGTCAGGAGGCACACAGCCAAGTGCAAACCGCACCGCACAGTACCGCACAGCACCGGGGAGGGGCTACAGTGCCAGATACAGTCCATTATGGCCTCTGAAATGGGAGTGTCCATCTCAATCTCAATCTCAATGTCAGTGTGACTTGCATGGTTATAGAGCTAGTTAGAGGATTCAGTAAGGTCTAATTAAATGAAGTGCTTTTTTATTGCAGTGTTTTAATAGGGGAGGGGCTGTTGTGGCATGCTTTTCACAGATTCAGGGCAACATTTATAAACGAAAGCTAATTAAACATGAACTAAAAGGGTCTAGCTGGTACAGGTGGTTAATTATCCTGGCTGTTACGTGGGTTCACAAATACTTAAGTGTTGGGATGAATAGGAGATTTTCATTTTTGTTCATATTTAAACAGAGTAACGTAGTATTTGATTATTCGTCCCAGCACTGGCAGTGAGTTAGCAGAATCTTCTTTCAATGGATTTCAATCCTCAATGGGATAAAGCATTGAACTCCAGTGTAGTAGACTGGATACTGTACGCCACACCTGGGGTCAATTATAAATGTAATTGCGCAATTCGTAAGTACAATAACAATGTTATTGTAGTTGAGCCTTGGCACACCTGCGTAATTGCAATAATGTTAATTCTACCATATAATTGATCCATTACAGTTCATAAATGCATTTATTTGTCATTCGATCATTATTCTTGTATTTTCAACCACTTCTTGGGACACCATTTGTTTGAAAAAAAAGAAAAGAAAAAGTTCTATAATACGTTTCTGTATTTGTACCTGCCAGTATTGCTTGGTTATTCAGAATACAGGACAGTGAGCATGTTAATGTGCGTAGTCATTTATGTATCTTTTTACTGTAATTGTCATTATAATTACTGAAGAATAATTGTAAACCAATTGTAAACTTAAAATAGCATCGTAATTGAAACTTCAGCAAACAATTGTGCTGTAATTGTAACTGAACCCAAGTCTGCTGGACGCTACACCTGCTAAATGCTGAAACTGGCAACTTTTCCTAAAGGATGAGGGACAAGTTGCAGCTGCTCGGTCAAGGATGAGAAACTGCTTGAGGATGCCGGGGTGAGGAAACTGGTCCACGCTCAGCTGCAGCAGCGCAGTCTGACTCAGATACCGTGTCAGTGAGGCAGGATGGCAGCAGTGGAAGGCAGGTGTTCCATAATGAATATTTACACAGACACTGTAGGAAACACTGTTGCTTTATTCCACGTGACAATGCTGCTACGCAAGTGCAAAACATATAGCTGCCATTGATGAGCTTAAAGTAGCGTCGGCTGACAAAGTGTGAGCAAGTCTGTGCCCCAGCAGCTTAAAGCCATAGCAAAATCACAGTGCATGCACACTGCAAGTTCACAAACTGGAATTAGCATAACAGTGGAGTTAAACAACAGAGTCCTCAACAACAGAAAACACAATGCTCCTCCTTTATTTAATGCTGAACAAGCAATTAGTAATCACATACTGCTGAGTTAACATTATTATATTCTATTAATAATACATGATACATAGATCAGATAGATGATCTAGCCATCACAATTTCTTGTACTGGCAACCGTACAAACTTTATATCAGCAGGGCTTGACACTGAAAGCAAGCAGGTTCCAAAACGAGACTCCGAAAAGGACTGCAAACAAACATTAACCCAGAAATGAGAGCTGCAGAATCTGATTACATTTCTGCGTTTAATTCTGTGCAGCATACGAGGTGTTAATAAACCACAACGCTTACGGCTTTCACGCGAGTCATAACACACTGCATTTACAGTAAAATCTAAAACTCGTATTGTTTTTGCTGAGAATCAAATTAATAGCGTTCTCTTCCAAGGAAGCTGCACTGCGAGTCATGATTGCTGCCTTTCTATGGTTTGATGTTACTAATAATACACTGCTGTCCACAGATCCTGACAGGACTGGAGCTGGTTTCAGTATGAGCTCCCCATAATTGACTGTACCACTACTCTAACCCTGAACGCCACCACTGATGATTAAAACAAGACTTTCTGGACACCAATGCTATGGAAGTTTAACATACAAAGCATGAGTGGATTTTTTTAAATAAGTAAAATACCAGGAAGGATACTATATTTATTTATTTATTTTAACCCTAACCATGTTAAATCAAAACATAAGATTTTTCACAGTGTCTAGTGTTCAAAAACGTATTGTTTCGCTACTACTACAGAAATTCATTTGGGAGCGTTAGTCTGTCTGGTTAAGAAAAGTGAAGCCAAGAGAGACTGAACACACCCTTAGACAGGCCTCAAGGTACAAAACAAATGATGATCAAAGTGTATGAAACAAGATTCCTGCAAACCTTTTTTATTTGCTTGGTATCAATCATTTTACTCATGATTTGAACCCGCATATACTTTCTGGTTCTCATTTCCCAGCCCGCAATTACTCCATTTCATTGAATCGAGGCCATCAATCTGCTGTTTCCCCTCTTAAATAGAACCTGATGTTTCAGGCTCCCAGCTGGGTAGGTTGTTTACCTGCTGCCATGGATACCAGATGATGTCACCCCTGTTCCTCAGAAAACTGCAGCCGGTGTGGGGTGGTTTCCCGTGCACTTGGGAGTAGCCAGCGTGACGATTGGATGTCATGCCAACAAGCTCATTTGTAATGCTCAGTATCTTTGTTTTTCTCCTTAAAAATGATGTAAATGTCTCTATAAATGTTTATTAATTGAAGCCAAATAAACCCAATCCACCAAAACGCATTAAAAGATTGTGATACCATCTTCTTTTTTTTTTGTGCTATTTATACTGCACTTTTTTCCCTGGTAAACTAATTTTATTCTCAGTATAGAGAAACAGCAAGGTAAACATGAGGTATATACAAACGCAGTATTTATTCCCAAACTATCAAGTGATCCAATCCAGCATATCAAAAACATCTACCAAACATGCTTAAAAGTTCAGTCCTTTGTAGGATTCACCGATTGTTAAATGTAACCTTTTATTCTAAAGTACCCTTTTACAGTACAGTATGCCACCAACGCTGTGCTCTTTACAAGAAAACTTCCCCAGAGACATAAGATCACAAACATCTCCCCCTCCCACACAATTCCCTCAGGGAGTACTGAGAGACAAACGTTTTCAAAATTCAAATTAACATGCAATATCAGTGTGCTTTGCTTGTTTAGATAATTGGGCAAATAAGCTTGTTGTTCCTTTTGCCAGCTTTTTGGCTTTAGAACTTCAAACTTTCTCTTACTTTTCATTTTAATCTTTTGGAGATGACTGGGAAGACATAAAGCTGAGTTTCAGAAAAAGAAACTGATTAAAAAAAATAAAAATGCAACAAAAAGAAATCTATACTGGCGCTTGATAAAGCTTACACATTTCCTGCCAACTGCATGTGAGGGAAATCACAAGACAGCTTTCAAATAAGATTCAAAGCAACCCACACCAGCAACAAAACACCCAGCTAATTCAGGTCGGGGGTTCGTTACATTACAGAAACAAAAAGACCAGTTCTACCTCAAAATAAATAACCAAAATGTGGAGGAATACCAGCTGTTTCTCTTGCAGCAGAGTAAACTTTGCAAGGACAGCCCAGAATGTATTTAAAAAACGGAGAACACGTGGCCTCCCTTTCCAGTTGTAATGCAGTTAAACAATAGAATTCATAGAGCGACAAGGACATAGGGGAAGCGTTACTGCGTTAGTAACACCCCAGGGGAACTCCACCCTTTTTCAGCATTTCTTCATGACTGTACCAGGGACCCCCACCGCTCGGGGCCTCTGACACTACAGAGGACAGGGCTGTCCTCCTTCAGCACTATAGCAGGAAGCATGACCCTGTCCCTGGAAGCTCCATATCCCAGCCCTTTTTGATTGTCTTGGGGGACATTTAAAAGGTCAAGATTACAAGATAAATAGATTCGGTTTTTGCTTTGGCCTTTATTGGGTTGTTATTTCATAATGCTCCATCCTTTACAATAAATTTAGCCTGAGGCACTTGCTAGAAGCAGGGTGGTCAGAATGACGAAGGCACGAGTCAGGTCAACTTTACTGTGAGCAGTTCATTAAACTTCACATCTAATTTTGGATCCTTGGGCCACTTTTAATTGGTCCACTTGACCTGTCATCAAAGCAGGTCTGATTGTACAACCTGGAAACAGGATATGGGCCTACATTTCAAACCTGCTGGCTCCTCTAAATCTCAAGGTATCACACCCCTTATGAAATGTATAATAAAACTAGCCTTTCATGCTTTTAGTTTTTTCTATTCTGCCAGCATGGTCTTGTATGGGAATCCCACCAATCCCTTGCTGGAGCACGTTCAAGGAGTGGTTTACACTCTATTGATGATGATTGCGTTTTCTATCAGTTATGTCACTTCCAATTCATGGTTCTGGTTTGTGTCTGTTTCGCTGACTGTTGCTGCTGTCTCTTACAATAAGTCGAGCTTTTAAATGAGATTGTCATGGTTAACAGGAAGCATGGGTAATGAGTGTTGGAGTCTCTGCATAACCCCACCTATTCCCTATGGATATTTAAGTATAATAGGCCCATATTATACCTGACACACTATTGCCCAGAAAGGAATGACTTATACAACAATCCAGTAAGATTAGTTTATCTTTACACCCCTATAACTGTGTCCCAGAGATCATGATGATAATGCACTATAGAGTTGGTTAGGTCTTGCAGCAACCCATTGAAGCCTGTTGGGTTAAAGACTCCCAGGAAGGTCAGTAGAACCCTGGCTTGCCGTCATGTGGTGAAACGTTTGAGACCTGTACAGGCAAAAATCAGAATCCGATGAATACAATGGCTTGTCAGTTCAATGCACTGCAGGGGGGCATTTCACACATTCATTAAAAGACAAAGGGGATCTGTTTTACCCAAGGTGGAACCAATTGCAAGTCGACGGCTGAACCTCTGTCCTTCTAGCCATAAAGCACACATTATATTGGATTTCCACGCTATCAACCCCGTTCTGTGGCCACATTACTTCAAGGCATTTACAACCCTCCTTCTACACACACACTCTGTCTCTTTTGTATTACAGCCTCCTCATGTAGTTGGCAGTGCCCTGTAGCAAACCACAATTCCAGAATGGAAAACAGGGCTTCTTTGGAAACTAAAAGCTTATTCAAAAAGGCAGCCTTATTTTACTATTTACCCGACTTCTCTAGTGCCCCATCTTTGGACGTTAACTGTGCCAGTCACCAGACACAGCCTGATCCAGTTTCCGTTTTTTAAACCTACTCATTGATCCTGGCAGCTCACAATGTCTCTTTTCAAAACCACAACAATCCTGAACTGAATAGCATAACTGGGAAATTCCAAATCATCAGATACTGTGTGAGATGACTGCAAAGATATAATATCTGGCATGGGCATCAAGTGGCACAGGTATAAAAAGAGGCAGTGAAGGTGCATGCTTGAAAGATTACAATGCAGATATAGGATCATAGACACAATTGTTCCCTCTACAGAAATCCCACAGACACAACTTACAAGCAGACATAGAAGCCCTGAGAATGTTTCCATATCACCAATTACAAAGAATCAGTAGAATTCCAATAATGGTGGAGAACAGCAGGTACCGAGTGGGTACTTCCTTTATTAACAATCCTGGCTGTGTGAATGTGGAGCTAGACTGAAAGTGAGCGACACATGTGATACAAGTGAATTTTGTATCTACATCAAAAAGCAAATATTTTAGCAGTTCTCCCACATAAGACAGAGGCGACCCATTCACAACACCACTCACGCAGCACATAGACTACAGAGCAAGCAAGCAAAGCCAACAAACACCAAAGAGAGTGCGAAAGAGAGGACCCGCTAACAGAGGGAAGAGGTAAAACACACAGTCACGCTCGCAGTAATACAACACAATACACCCCCGGCGCCCACAAAACAGTACACAAACAACTATTTACATAATTTCCCCTTCTCGTCCACACTCTCCAACAGCCCCAAAAGTCCATACTGCATTAAAGCTGTTGCAGGTGGGGCTTATCCTGGAACTAGGGTTGGGGCTGTGTCTGGAAATAGCTGATCCTGGATGTGGTTTTGTGTGTGTGCTGGGAACTGACTTTGCTTCTGATTGGTCTGTTTCACTCTAGTCACTCACCACTGGCAGGAAAAACAGAACATATTTCTATTCTTGTGGAGTCGCTCTCTTCACCCAGACTGGCTGCTCACAGTCAGTGTAGACGCACCCATACATTCCAGTCATTTTTAAATTATTTGCTCGCTTCCAGTGTAGATCCACCTTAAGGCACAGGTACTGTAAGGAAACAACACTCCTCTGGGCATTAATCCATCTGCGAACACCCCAGCCTGATGAAGAATGGCACTGCGCTGTCTGAAGTTCCATGCTTTGAAAAAGAAACCCTAATGTGAGACACAGTGCACCCCATGGATGACTCAAAAAGCAAATAAAGAATAGCCACTGTAACCCAAGAGAAGGTTTCTTTCCATTGAACGTCAGCTTGATAACCACTCAATGTGTTTGGAAAAAACATTGAGAGATTTTTGATAGACAGAGATAACACAGAAACTGATCCTCTTAGTGTGCAGGATCAATCTCCATTAATAACTCTTCATTAGCCATTCCAAATTGCAGAGCAAGAGGAGATGGAGATGGGATCATTAGAACAAGGTTGATGTCACTTTGTGAACAAAATAGTCAAACTCCTCATAACAGCTCCTGTCGACTACTGTCCTTGTAACAAGTAACAGAGTATAGGAATACTCACAGTTCTGAGTCTCTGAGCTGAGCAGGGTCATGAAATGGTAAATCTAGATGTCTATAACCACAAAGACTGTATGGGACTGATTAAGCATTACATTGCTTAATCAATCCTGTACAAAGAGAGACTCACAATAGTGTTTTAAACCCAGTGATGTCAACTCAAGATTCTTGGAATTAAAAAAAAAAAAAATTAATTAAACTTCCTTTTTTTGCAACCCATTCATAAGTATAGTATCTCTTCCCTACTTAACGAATCAGTTCATTGAACTGAAATTAAATGACATCATGCTTAGTAAATTTATTGTAACATTTTCAGAATGAATACATTTGAAAAAACTTCACACAGAGGAATATCCAACCAAAGTACAGTACTGTACTGTATGTCTATGAAATAGAGCTAATATTTTTATTGCTACTGGATCACACTTCTAGACAATAGGCTGGCTGTCTGGTTTTAAACCAGAATGTCACAGTTTTAAATACTGCATTACTAAACACCCTGGAATGTTTTTTGAAGACTTAAGCGTGATTAATCAAGTGAAGTACTACAGTATATCAAACCCTCTATATGTGACTATCAATATCCCATCCTTACAGCAACTACCTCTCCAGCTACTGTGTCTTGGCAGTAAACTACAACACAAAGCAGGAGACTGCAGTTAGCGTCTGATACCTTACTTGGCATGATGACTATAAATGGCTATTTCCAGGAAAATATTAGACTTTTTCCAAAATTAAACCCCGAATACAGTACAAGTTCCTCTCAACTGTGCAATCCTCTAATTGCTATCCAGCTGCTTTCAAATATGAACAGGGCTGCGATGTACAAAAAACAGAAAGCTCCTAAAAGGCAACGGGGCTCTGAAAAGAGAGTTAAGACACCAGGGACAATCTGCAAGATATTCTTCTAGCAAGGGCTTCGGGGCATTTAAGAATCAACAGCAGTTTTCCGTAAAACATTCAAACGCTGCCTCGGGGAGTAGTCTCTCTGTGGTGGAGGTTGAAGGGAATGTGGGTTACTCACAGTAAGGAAGTCAAATGAAGATATTTTCTTGATATTATTGAACAGTTACAGTGTACAGATAAAAGGGTACCCTGCCCAAGCACCCAAGTGCATCTTCATCACTGTAGAGTGCAAAAGCCCCCATCCCAAATGACCATTTCCACATTCTGTTTTACTCTAAATCAGGTAATAATACAATTCTGTTTCCCAGTCCTCCAGGCATGAAAGCAGTTGTGAATTTACCCAATTTCTTAAATCCCTCCTCTCTCCATCTGCTCCGTGACAGCATATGCTCTGTGCCGAGCCCCCCCCCCCTAATTTTACAGATAAGGCTCCTTTACACTGAAGTTCAATTTCCCATGAAGGCCCATTTCCGTACGCAGACATCCCCAAAGGGAGCTGCTGTTGCTGGTATTCTGGAGATACTGTAATGCTAACTCAGCACAGAGGCACACTGCCAAAAAGGAAGCCTATGAGGATTTGTTTTTCCTTATGATGGTTTAAAATGTGCAGCACAACCTATGGCATTAACTCTGTAAAGAAAGTACTGCATTACTCTGTCTGTAGCTTACCAGGAAAGGACGGATTCATTTGCAATCTTTTAGTATAGGCATGTTCTGCTTAAACAAGTAGTACTGTATTCAACTGGGAAGCAAAAAGGCTTAATAAGCAGGGTATTGACTTAGAAGGGTCATATCACTCTCTGTGCAACCTACAGTAACCCTGACAGCACACTTTTCACATAACCCAATCTATTCCACAGTAGATATTAACACACCACAGAAACAGATAAAAAAGACCAAATGAGCCCTTTCAAGTGAATGAACAAAATGTCATTCTGCAACATTTTATTGTGTGTGTGCAGTAGAAAGGCTGAAGGTTGCCTTAATGAAATACAGCTCGGCACATTCTGACAGTTCATGAGAACAGAACACAGCAGTGTGTTCAGTGCGGAGTAGTGGTTAGGGCAGCAGTGTGGAGTAGTGGTTAGGGCTCTGGACTCTTGACCGGAGGGTCGTGGGTTCAATCCCCGGTGGGGACACTGCTGCTGTACCCTTGAGCAAAGTACTTTACCTACATTGCTCCAGTAAAAACCCAACTGTATAAATGGGTAATTGTATGTAAAAATAATGTGACATCTTGTAACAATTGTAAATAACCCTGGATAAGGGTGTCAGCTAAGAAATAAATAATAATAATAACACAGTTTTGTAACTTTTACACTGCTCCATAACTCTAGATTTACTGTCTGACATTCTTCGAAAATGCCAGCTTTTTAAAAGCCTGCTATCACTCATAGTTGTGCTCTGTACTGCTTGTTGTTTCCAGGCTGGTCTCTCTGCACTGCATTTCCATGGGCTGCTCTGCTCTCCTCTGCTCTGTTGTCTGGTGATGTCTCCTTGCTACTCTTTGTTCTGTCTCTCCCTGTGTGATGCTGTTTCAATGTGATGCTGTGTTTCAATGTGGTCTGTTCTGCCTCCACTGTACTCTTACTAGCTCCAGGTATTTCTGTATGTGGAATCCTTAAATAAATGACCTAAATATAAAAAAAAACAACAATATGTATTATAGGCATACAATTTAGGATCTACGGATACAAACAAATGTATTTTTTTTTATTAACTGTTTTTGCGACTAGTCACTGAAAATACCTTTTAAAAAATAAAAAACGAGGGGAAAAAAATTGAAAAAGGTCAGAATTCCTTATAAATGGATGAAATCTATTCAGTGGACAGAACATAAAAAAAAATCTACTCACAATCTAGGAAAAAAGGTCCTATTGTATTGTACACCACCACAGGGCATTGAAGGCTGATGGGCATTTACAAACCAAAGGGGGGGGGGGGGGGGGGAGTGCCCAAGAAAACCCCATTGAATCTTCAGGCTGTTTATTCTCTGCAACAAAACTGTGCAATAATATCACAATGTTGCAGTTTTTTTTTTTCTTCACAGCTTGAAGAAAGCACTCCACACACAAAAAAATTCTAGCTGCTCTGTGATAAAAGGGATCTTGTGTTCTGTAAATCTTCCATGCCAGCAAAACAAATAAAAAGCAAATCTCAGTCTCTCTTTATATTTTCATTTAACCCAATTAAGGCATTCAAGACTGGTTGCTCCAAGATGTCTGTGATCATGCTGGTGCATTTATCCAGTAGCATCCCCCTTCATCACCCTGAAGTAGGCTAGTCCAACACCATGTTGCATTGTCTCCAACCTCATTTAAAAAGATAAGTTCTTTTAGAAAACTATGGGACGGCCTATTTGTTACTTTGATCACACATGTTCCAGATCACAGCAGGTAAAGATAAAAGAAAGACAAGAACATTACATCAGGATTGGATTTAAAAGGAGATAATCCCAGAACTGTTCACAGCACTTAACACTAGAACGACCGTGTTTATAGGCATACCCTAGAACAACATGACCGGTCAATTTGACCGGCGTATTAAAAACATAAATATTATTATGAAAGGACAAACAAACAACTGAATATAAATCGTAGTTTTATTCACGAGCGTTATATAAAGCATCTACACAACCGAAACACTGTAAATAAACGGACAGAAATGGGTTTATATATAGACATATTATATAATGCGCATCCTCAAAAAATGGTATAAAATGAAATAAACTATTTTAAAATAAATGTGTGTCTATACAGTTATATACTGCACATAAATAACTGTACAACTGAAACGATGTATATAAGTATCACATTTTTTAAATAAATGGGTTTATATTGCCTACCTAAAGCGCAACCGAAGCTATGCGTTTATATACAGACGTACTATAATTGAAATGACATGAATAAATAAACATTTGAACAGAACGGGCTTCAGTCAAATGTGTGTATATACAGTTATATATACAAAACTGCACAACTGAAAAAATGTAAATAAGTATCAAATGTTTTAAATAAATGGGTTTATATTGCCTATATAACAAAGTGCAACTGAAGCTATGCGTTTATATACAGACATGCAATAATCAAAATGGCATGAATAAATAAACAGTTGAACAGAATGGGCTTCATTTACAATTGTTTACAAAGTCTAAGTGCTGGCAGATCGCACAGATACTGTGCTTTTCAAAAAATGCAGTGCACTTACAGCATTGTCCATCTTTGCTGCATTAGAATCTTGTTTGGTAAAAATGGCAGTAATTCCAAACACTCTTTTCTGTCCTGCTTCTTCAGCGATCCATTTGCAATGTGTATTGGGGCAATAATTAATTTCTTAGAAAAACATGTGACTTATAGTAACCAGTGCAGACAGACAGCCTGGCGCTGTGAGCTATCAAGGCTGATTGATGGGCTATCAGAGGCTCATTGAAACAATAGAAATGTCAACAGATAGCTCAGTTGAGGAAAGCAAACTGATATAATCAAACTTCAACACGGCTGCAAGTCCTGGCTGATAAACACAAACAATACCAAAACATTTCATTGTTATAATATGTATCGGTCAATTTGACCGCGCCTGGTTGGGATAGGTATGACAGCATTTTATCTCACTAATTTTTGCAGCTACTCGATTCTTTCTTTGTCAGGAAAGCACAGCTCCTTATCTTACACACGCACGGCAATTGACATTTGAATTCCAAAACCGGTCAAAATGACCGCCTTGGTCATTCCAGTGTTACTATAATGCATGTACAGTAGCACTCATAATATAGGACACTAATCTACAGTGAGCAATGGAGAGGAAAGAAAATAAGAAAAAGATCAGCTGATGCTTACTGGAATTGATGCAACAGCCCAGTGTTGGAGAATGGGCTTATCTCCAATGCCAACAGTACAGTTCTGCGCTGAGTACTTTAAGTACATGTCAGATTTATATTGAACAATCTCGTCCACATACTTCATTGCACAATGTCAGCGTATGAACACTCACATGGCCCTACAGTAACTCATCTGCCGGCTGGTCTCTTAGTTGATTCTGGTTGCCAAACAGATGCAGTACGGCCCAGGCTGGAGCTTAACAGAACTGGATCCACTGTGGCAATGTCAGTTCAGAAGATCAAGGGAAACTGGGAAAGTGCTTCACAAGAACATAGCTGGTTCTGAACTGATTCAATACCATTGAAGAGATGTGCTGTAATAATCAGAATACAATATGGATATTGGAGGTCATTCAAATCACACATTGCTGTCTGACAATACAGCAAATATGCCTTAACATTTCTCTTCTTTAGATTCATTTGCAGTTTTATGATTGGATTTACAGATGCCTCTACCCTAATTTTCCCATTTTAATACGAAACTCACAAAAACATTTGGCCCAAACCCAATGCATATCTAATCCTTTGCAATTATCTAGGTTGGATCTACCACGACCAACACTAGGGTTAATGAGAGATGAGTCTTCATGCCCCCAGGGTGCTATTCTGAACTCTAGTAGGGGTCCCAGATAGAGATCAGGCAGAGTGACTTGGCCTCAAGGCCTTTAACTTACCCACGCAGAATCTGTGGATGACTACATCCCATTAAAAGTGGGGCATTGATGGCTATGGGTGCTTTTTGAAATTTTAAGCTACTATTGCATCCTCAAATGTACACTGAAGGAAATGTCTAAATCACAACTGTGCAACCAATCAGAATTTACTTTTCAAAAAGATTCGTAAATATCAATAAGCAACACTACCTTCCTCCACAATCTAGCATTTCACCCTGAAAACACCTTTGTGTTTCTGGCACCACACCTATACTGTATGTATACCTCGTAAGTATTTTCATCCTGAAGTGCTGTAAACGAGAAATAAGACTAAATATAATTACTGGAAACCAGGCCATTAACAAGATTCCAAGATTGCACATGCTCAAGATGAGATATTTCTGAAGACAATGAGTAAGACAGCTTGATTTCCTCCTAGAATACAATGGAAAATTTCACAGTAAAAACACTATGCACTACGTAAATAGATTGCACCATGTATTTTGCAAGCAGTATGTAATGTACTGTAAACATTTATTTTGTGGTATTGCTGTGAGAGTTCAGAAAGTACAGTAAAAGATCTTTTAAGCAGCCAACTGCTCCACAGTTTCAGAGATTGCAAATTGAGATACTTTAGACATGCAAGCATTGAAGTAACTGTGTTTACTTTCCATTACTGTTTATTTACCACTGCTGTACACTTTAATGTAAATGTCTCCTTATTGGTTCCTCATTCAATATTCCTTCTTTGTATTGTGGGACAGAAAATACTAGATTTAAACTGTACTAATTTAAGCATACAATAAATGTTGATGTACAGCACAGCAACACTTGTCTGCAGCTACCATCTTTAAGATACTTTTTTTTTTTTTTTTTTTACAGAGATGCTCTCAGCAGGAGACCAATTAGATGGTTTTGAAGCTGGTTAGTACTGTACTTTATTGGATGAACAAGAATAACGTTACTATGTAATTTACAGCCCCCCTACAGGGAAGACCAACAGCATAAATTCAGTAAGATTCATTGACTTAAATGATAAAACAACTAAGGGATAAGGAAAGGCTACTTTCATAGGAGTTTAACAGACTGCTCTCAATGCCAGCCAGTGCAGATGCTGAACCCCCCCACCCACACACCACATTCTGCCTTCCATTTGTCACTCCTATTCCTTCCTGTTACAGTTTAAGGTCAATGCCTTCAGCATCCCCTCCCATCCTCTCCCACTGTACCGAAGCTGTGGAGGCTTTTTCCATGGGCAGCCTGACTAATCTGTGCCCTCTTTAAAACAATAATCTCCAAGCAGTGTAAAACACGGTAGCAGATAAGACTAGCTGGAAAGATTTTGATCAAGGTAAAACTCACAGAGATCACTACACTCACTTAAAGCTATTAACACTTATAAAGAACATTCTGAGACAGTACTGAAAAGAGATACCATAAC
Organism: Acipenser ruthenus; assembly: GCF_902713425.1. NCBI lineage: Eukaryota > Metazoa > Chordata > Actinopteri > Acipenseriformes > Acipenseridae > Acipenser > Acipenser ruthenus. Next base: position 4,563,972 of record NC_081203.1, on the reverse strand, counting down.
ATGCAGTTTAGGCAAGTGCATTTGTATCTGCAAGGGACTTTGTCTCCACAGTAGCTTGTGGGATGAGTGCAGTAACTACCATTATATAAAGCTAATTAACTCTTTCTTTTTAAAGTTTATTGGGCTAGAACATACAGTGAAACAAACCTTTGTCCCCAGGGCTTTTGTGAGGACCACTAAGGGGGAATTCATGTTGGAGTCTCTTTTTTTTAGCAGTGCATTTTAAAGTTAGTCACATTTTCATCCCATTTCTTTTTTCACATCACTTAAAATAACAGATAACTCATAGCTATCAGAATGATAATAATAAAGTTGCTCACCAGGCCTCACACTATGCTGCATTGCAGAAAGTCTAGAGGCACTGTTGCAATACAATAGGCACGATCCTGAACAACTCACTTGTGCCCATATAAAACCTCTTCAGTCACCTAAGGCTGGCGAAGGCAGGACTGTCATCATGGTTTAATGTATAATAAAATCCATGTATGGCAACCGAGTAATGGAACAGTGATGTGTCTACTCGGGTAATTCACACTGGAGGTATTCAGGGCAGAGAACAGTAGCTTTTTTAAGGGTGTACAGCACTGTAGCCTCATCCCCTTAGCGAATGAGGACTAACTTATGCTATTCGAATCTGAATTCCTGTGTGCTTTAAAGACAGCAGCAGAAACTGACCTTTCTGGAGACTGTGTGTGTGTGCAATAACACAATCATCAAAAACATGCTACAGTATGTACAGTATGCTACGAACATGACCGTGGGTTCCTATGGGGCGACGCACAATTGACCGAGCGCCGCCCGGGTAGGGAGGGATTAGGTCGGCAGGGCAATTCACCGCACACCAGCGACCCCTGTGGCCGATAGATCTGTGTTGTCCTCCAGCACTATAGGTCTGGTGGCTTCGCTGTGGATCTGCAGTACGATAAATGACGTCTTGGCAGGAACACGTTTCGGAGGACGCGTGTTTCAGCCTCCGTTTCCCGAGTCGCCAGGGGGTTGCAGCGGTGAACTGAGATAAAAAAATTATAATTGGGCATTCCAAATTGGGGAGAAAATGGGGTAAAAACCATTGGCAACGACTTAATTAAAAAAAAAAAAAAGAAAAAAAATTCATGTAGTACTTCTGAACCTGGGTTAAAAGAATCTGCCGGACCTGTGGTGTTGATCATAAAGCATGGTTCCTCTTCATGCATCCCGTTTACACACAAGCTACAGCACACATCGCGTGCAGTTTACTCAGAAAAGCAGTTCCTTCCCAGCCGAAGGGATATTTCCCCTTTGCTAGGGCTTTTGATTCCTGTTTTAAATGTCTCTTATTAGTAGCAATAAAATTGTTAAAGACTTTCATTTTACACTCAGCTTTGTTAAGAAAAGGGGAAGGTACACGCATGAGCTGCATGTGTGCCCAAATTCTGACCCCCATTACAGTACATGAAACCACAACAGGTTGGTACAGTAACTAAGCCTGTTGTAATCTCTAGATTTTTTCATGGTACTGCTTCAGCTAACTGGTTGACTCTTCACACAGGAACCAATTTGCAGAAGTATTGAACTATTATGATGTAGCCAGTTACACAAAGGTAACTTTAAAGTTGTACAAGGAACTCACATTTCAGATATGCAGCTTCAGTAAAGTAGATTTTTATAAGCCATTACATTTGATTAGGGGACACGGAGCAGTGCAACCTAAGGGCCAGCAAATGTAATTAAAAAACGATGTACTGAAATCCTACAGCATGTAAAATCTAACTAATCATTTGGAAAATGATGCATCTTATTTACAGTAAACCATGCAGCCAACTGTTTCCCCACAGTGCAGTCAGATTAAAGTTGAATCGCTCACTGACAGAACAGATTTTATTTAATCATGAAGTAGGACAATAATCCAAACGGTATAAAACTAGCAAGAAACTATCTAAAAACATCACCATTTTATTCTGATCAGCTCTTTCATATTTTGGGATATTAAGAGGTGCGTGAACAAGCTTTAATAAAAAAACAAAACACATTTTAAATAAGTGTTTAAATAATACATATACATCACTTCTGATAACACTGCAAATATAAAACCATCAGATTGAGTTTTTCCAAAGTGGTTACCGCTTATCCTCGGACCACTGGACTATCATTTCTACACTGTGCTTCGGGAAGGTGTTCAGTAGTAAGCATCATGAACGATTTCCCCTTAATTACACTTAAAAGCCTGTGAATACCAGCTTGTCTGCACACAGTCTTTCAGGTACAATATCAGACCTTCTGACAAAAGATTTTCCTCTATTTTACTACCTGCCTGCAGCGTAACTCTGGGATTCATTACGTGAGGATGTTTTCTTGTTTGTTTGATTTCAACGCAGGTTAACACACACTGCAATTATTTCTTATGACACATAATAGGCCAAATTAAAACTCTGTAGCAATGTCCCAAATACAAACAAGAAAACCCAGGCATTCCTCTCTTCAACTGGGGAAGCAGTGCGTTTCATGATGAAAATGCCACCACTGTATAACATAGCTTCTGAACAAACTACTGGTCCAGTATAGTGCAACTCTATACTGTAGTTTTTAACTGATGACCAATAAAACTTTGGTTGGCCCAACAATGGATTATTAAAGCACTACTGCAGTTTCAGTTGTCATCTTGTTACTGCTTTTTATGTATAGAAATGCTATCAGTTCCTGGTTAGATCCTGATGATTTAAACCACAGTAAGCATGTAGCCATTGCAGTTCCATCAGATTAAAAGGTTCCTCTCATACTATGCAGCTTTGGGAAAAGTGCTTTTGTTTTTGTTCAATCAGTCCAGCTGTCTCCAAATTCCATTTTTTAAATCAGCTGTTTCTGTTTCATACTTTTGTAAAAAAAAATAAAAAAAAATAAATAAAAAAAAAATGTAAGGGGTGGTTTCTGAGCAGTTCCGAGAAGCAATCTTTGAACTTTTAACATAGCACACTGGTGGGTTAACTTCCCTTTACATTGTAAAAAAAAAAAAAGTTTAAAGATTGTACAATAAACACACACTCTGACTTATATTAACAAGCGCACTGCATAGTTACCATATGTACTGTACTAATTACAGAAAATCTAAACGCAGTGGTCCCATGTGCTGTATTATCAACAAATCCTAAAAATCGTTAATATAAAACTGTAATTAAACTGGAACCTTGCTGAGCGCTAGATAAATAAGCTTTGCAGAAGCATCGTAGGTGTAGCAGTGAGCTGACTGGAAGGTAGCTAAGTTGTCATCGTCACCATCAGTTGATACAGTAGCTGTGTGTTTTATAAATCAATGACTAGGAAAGTGCCAACCTGTTCAGGAAAGCTACAAGATAGCTCTATCCAGCTCCTAAAGAACCTCGTCCTACCTGATATAGGCTCCAGCTTACTGGGCAGCTCCTTTTTCACCCCTGCATCTGGAGGTTGTGTCTTCTGATTTGTATTCCCCATTTAAAAAGCGGTCCGTCACCAGAATCCCTGGTGAAGTCCTTATAATGTTCTCTTCTCTACTTCACACTGTCAGGAGCATTTCATAAAGCACCCACTGAGTCACTGAACAGCATTAGCTCAGTTACTCATGGAATAAAGCATGAGGACCTGTCATACTTTTTCTTCTTCTTGCTGGAGTTAAAAATTAAAGTCAGCAAAAACTCTTTTCCCTGAAAGTTCAAACTTTTGTATCCTTCAACGAACAATAAATACTCTCAAATGTATTTTAAGAAGAAACTGTTTGAACAACTGCTCAATTCCTTCTGTCCCTTAAAGGGTTAAACAAGAAGCTCAAGAAGAATATCACATTGGTTGCTGCTTATAATCCCCAAAAGGTCCAAGAGCAGTGTTTCTTCCATCAGTTATATTAAACAAGCTTCTTCTGACTCCAAAGCGGCACTCTCGCTTTCTCCTCTGGTTCAAGTGCCTTGTTTGTTTCACTGTGACTTCTTCCCCCTTAGTGTTTTAGTAATTAACTCCCCCGCCTACACCTCGTCTTTAGGTTTTAATTACAGTATAGAGCATCTTTCAACATTTTGTTACAGGGAAAACAGTTTTCACATTCCTGGAGAAACTACTCACTCATATGGACCAACCCTCAAATACACAAATACTGAACATACCACGTTACCGGGCTCCAGGAAACAAATGAGGACATCAGAATCAAGTTAAAAAGGTGTCATATGAAAATGTAACACTCGGGATAAGTGTTTTACTGTACAGTATGGGACATTTTGGTTGGGATCATTTGTAATTCATGGAAGGCAACCTTTTTGTTTGGGGATTTAAATGGTATTTTTATAGAAAAGTGCATTTTGTGTAACAGAAATGAAACGTCAAGACCATCCAATTTTACAGAAGAATGTCAGCAGGGATTATTTATTTATTGCAGTACAGCACAGGGGTTTCTTCAGTCCAGACAACAGTACATTGGTACCAATATCGACTTGACTACAGAGAGGTTTAAGGCAATCGCTAATCAGCGTGACACTGCGAAGCAGTATTTCAAGTGACAAATAGGAGGCAATGTAAAAAAAAAAAAAACACCAACACACATACAGGGGAGGATACCATGCTTTACTGTACTTCCGGGTTTTTTTTGGTGACTTTGTACAGTACTGTTAACAATTCCATTCTGTCATACATTCACCATGAAGTTCAAACAGGGCATACATTTAATATCGTTATCGGAAACTAATGGCTCAGATCAAAAGGTTATGCAGCAGCATGTACTGTACTCTTAAGACTTTCCAGGGTGGGTTATCCAAGGTGAATGTCAGAATCAATTCCAGGTTTCTGCGTGCTTAGTTAACAAACCTGTTCTGAATATGAAATCCCCACTTCAGACATGAATAAAACATTCCAGCTAGCACTGTCTGCTCCGGCTTCATATTGGATTAGAATACAAGCAGGAGACTGATTTTATGACATTTTATTGCATGCAGTATCTTGACTGCTGGCACTATGCTCCCTAGTACTGTGGTGCGCTGAGTTTGGTAGAGTCAGTAAGGGAGGCGTGACTATGACTAAAGGGGCAGTTCTGGAAAAATAACAAAGTGCTTTTTACCTTTCAAATGAGCCGCTGACTCTAATGTTTATTCCTGGATTTAATGTAAATCGCATATTTTTTCCTAAATTTAACCAAAAAAGTTCCAGATTTCGCAAAAAATGTCTCTGTGAATTCAAGGAAAATGAGTTTAATCATAGTCTTATTCATGACGTTGTTTCTACTCATCTCAAAGCTTCAGCGTCAATTCACAGATCAATTTCAAGAATCGACAGAAGAATACGATCCATTCAATGCCAGCATAAGACCAACTTCCCATCTGTCAATAGCAGCTCAAGAAAAGCTCACGGAACTATCCAGTGACAGAACTCTTCAGGCAGAATTCAAGTCCAAATAAGAGGCTGCAACAATATGTATGCTAAGAAAAGGGAGCAGCATATAAAAAGTTTGCACACCACTGCCCTAGTGTATGGCTTGCTGCCTGCCTGTGTCTATAGCATTTTATTTCCAAAATGCCAGCACTAGACTTTTGTTTTAGACAAAGTGATGCTTCAATGTTTGATATGTCAAAAAATAAATGGTTCTGGACACTATCATAGAAGACATATGAAGTACAAACATTCTATTAGTAATTTGTTTATTTCAAAAGTTTCATACAGTAAGTTCACAATATTAACAGAATGATGACCAATGTTTTCCAAATCCATTTCTTATCAGCAACCCTTTTGCTTGTTCTTCCGAGTTTGTTTTTTTTAAATGAATGATGTGCAGACTTGTTGCACAATTGTAAACTGAGCTGTTTCTTGGTACTGTACCAAATCAGTTTCTGTGCTACAGGTCACATGCTGCAACTGTAGCTAGACCACTGGAGTGAACGTTACCTACAGCACAGGAAGTGATCAAGAAGCAGTTACTTTTTATCTATATCGTAGTAATTTAAAAATTTATATTCCAATTTAAACAGAATAAACTAGCAAGCACAGAACCAAAAGATCTTCAACTCAAGAAAAGACTATCGCCTTTCTTTAAGCGTATGCAAAACTAGAAAACAACTATAGCAGATTATACTCAAGTGTATTCTCGCGCCCCAGTTACAGTCAGATCAACTCCCTCCTGACAGCTCTGCTCTCCTCCTGCTCACAGCCAACTGAGGGAATAGAACTTTGTAATGCTTGATTGGTGTCTGCCTGCTCCAGTGACCACAGCCCATAGAGAAAGCTTCTATTCCAGTATGGACTCGTGTGGAAATGATAAATCTGTTTAGTATCAAAAATAGGACATATATTATAGTTAATAATATATATATATATATATATATATATATATATATATATATATATATATATATATATATATATTCTTGTGAACACGAGTGACACTTCATTACTGATTGTCATCAGGTTTCAATGCATATTTGGAGGCTTAGGTACTGGTCTATTGGGAATCTGGATGGCTGCCTCCAGTCTGCTGTTTCACCTGACCCAGACTTAACTACAGAGACTGAGCTCCCTGTCTGCCCTGCCAGGATTCTGCTATAATAAGTAACAGCTGGAGAAATTTCACTTGAAAAAAGCTGCAGTGAGTCATTTTGTTAACAGCAGAAAAATGTGCTAAATATAGTGGATGTCTTTTTATATATATATATATAAAAAATAAATTTTAAAAAAGCAATGACAACAACCCTACATCTCAAAGCGTTTTAAAAGAGAGGCCAAATCGAAAGTATCGCAGACACCTGAAATAGCAACAAGGGTCAAACTACACTAGGTTTTCCAAAGGTAACGAGATGCGATGCTAATTTTTATTTAGCAGAATATCAAATCAGAAAGTCCAACTAGGGCCATATTTTCAGAGCTTTCCCCTGGCCACTGATGGCTATGGGTTTGGTGTTCAGCATACAGAACATACAACTGCATCGTGTGCCTCATCCCTCCACTTTCAGTCAGCCAGCTACTTAACTACACATCCAGGCTTGTCAAACCCTCTCAGCCTCCAGGCAATGCACTTTGTTTTTCTCTGCGCAACACTCAGCTTAATCCACAGAGTTATCTGAACCGCAGCATTGTATAAATTCAGGCCAGTTTCTGTAGCTTTGAGCAATGGGTGGTGCAGAACAGGCTTCGATGCCTTAGTGATATGATTGTTAAATAGGAAACTGCTGAAGTCTGAATCCATTTCCCTGTTTTGTTTGTTTTTGGGGCGACAACAGAAGCAGGGCTGCTGTCTGCGGCCAGACAGAATTCAGAGGCAGGGAGCTGCAGACTCAGACATTTCAAAAGCAGCTCTTTCTAATGGATTTCTCAATGACATCCTATAATGAAATGGGAAGTCATTTTTTAACACCCATTCTGTTGTATTTTCCCCATTCAAATACATCGCCTCATGAAACTTGTTGAAATATACACGACACCACCCAGGGCTTTACCAAATAACCTTATTAGGTAATATTTTACTTATTTTGGTACACCACTGCCTGTATGGTGAAATAACATGACAGAGAACATTGCAAATTAACTCTTTTTCCAGGATGCAGTCGCTGGTGTACAAAAATGGTACAAAATACTGTAATTAAGTACAATTTAGTCTCTCCTCAAACACACTCACAGTGTTTTGTTTTCTCTGCTTGCGTGGGAAGGGGAGCAGGTAGCAAACATTAGCTTTTTCACCTGTTAATGCCTCTTTATGTGAAGCAGTGTGAGTACAGGGAAGCTTGGGTGTTCCTGTGTGAAATGTATTTGACAAAGTCCTGTAGCGGATACCATAGAGTTTAATTTGCTGATTTAAACTGTCTAAACAGTTTTCAGATGGACCCAAAGTGACTACAAATAAACCTGTGGTTTTATCATACCGGAGAGTTCTGAACAGTAGAACACAAAGGCAGCTTCTTATTTACTTCTTATTGTGTGTGTGGGACTCAAATACTCTACAGCTATTTCTGAAAGTGAAAGAAAAAAAAGACATCCAATCATGCATTAACATTTACCAGTGTCAACAAATACTCTGCATCCTGCTTGTGAGGAAATGCTATTGAGGAAGAAGAGACTGCTTAGGGGTGATAAGTATAACAAGCACATACACCTCTGTGCTACAAAAACCCACTGAACAGAAAGCAAGAGAGTCATGTGATCGGGTCTGCCCCCGGGCTATAAATTCTAAGCAAATGGATAACGTCATTCCTTCTTGTTAAGGCATGCAGCCTCATTAGGTAGTTATTGTGAAGTTCTGGCTGTATCCTGAGGGCAGAGCATTCTGATGTCTTTCATGGATCCGGAGGCAGAAAGAGGCTGTGGGTTGTGTCATGCATGCAATCTAGGCGATGTTCACTGCTGCTAATGCTACTATTTAAGGACAAGTACAATTTTATTTGGATTCCTGCATTACATTTTGGAAGGGTGTTCTTGATTTGAACTCTTGCAGAAAGGACTTTGAAAACTGGACATACAGTTTTAAATAAATAACGTTTCAGTTTCTCTGCTGACAACTGCCACTGAATGACAAGAAACTAGCCTAAATATGCATTACTGTACCCACAGACTTTTAACTGAATTAATCAATGTGCATCACTGCCAATACATAAGCTTATTTTACACTTAACTTTATGACTTTTTAAATAAACAACACACCCCTTTTTCACTTTGCTACCTAGTAAAATCAACAACGTCACTTGCATCTATTTGAATATGTTTCTATGCACTCACTGACTGCTTAGTGTTTATGATTGATTGTTTATGAATTAACGTATTCTATTTGCTTTTAAGATTACACAATATTTGCAAAGGAAGGTCTATGTGGATTTTTTTCCCCCTTAACTAAAATCATGTATTTCCTCTAGTGCTGGCTGGATTACATTTTTCCAGGGTACTACGACTTGCATGCATGTTTCGTATTAATGATTGTGAATTAATGGAACGTTCTGCGTATAATGACTGAATATCTATTTGAATAACGAGATGCCAGTTTTCAAACGTGTTGCACTGACAGCTCACCTGCTGTGTAAAACCTGCCGCAGTTCAAATGCACAGCAACGATCAGAGATGCTAATTCTGGGAAGAGCGAGGCACTGAGCTGCTGAAATTTAGGACAGCTCTTCTAAACTTGCAGTCACTTCCAATAAAGGACAGCAGGCAAAATGTCATTTGCTAATGTCAATCGTGATCTATAATTCACTCTAAAGCTTTTAGCAATTTAGTGAGAGGCCGACCTTTGTATAGGACAAAGCAAAGGGGAAGAATGAGTCTTCCCTTGTCTGTGAAGCATGAGTCATCCGTGCATCAAAACAAATTTTTTTGCAACCATTTTTAGGTCTAAGAGTGACTATATGGTAATATTCTGAAATGCAAACAGATTCTCACGCTGCTGAATAAAAAGAGACACCACACCCCAACACATACGCTAGTACGACATGTTACCCTAACCTCCTCACTGCAATAATACTTTTTTTTTTCTTTTTTAAAGACTGCTCCAGGACTAATATCCAGATTCTTTCAAAAGAATCTTAAAAGATTACACATGGATTGTACGGTAAACACTGAAAGAACTAGTGGCTTGAGAGAAAAGGCAGCATGGAACATAAGTTTTCACTTCATTAAAGAAAAAAAAGTCAATTGGATTTAGGTAAAAAAAAAAAAAAAAATCTAATCCACTGCCATCAGAGGGTTAGCACCAGGCATCATAGTAGCACAGCATACTTCAGCCAGTCTGATGAGGCTTGAAAATAGAATATTTAAAAAGGGAATTGAAGACTGCTGACAGACTGGTTTAAAAAGGCTGGGGTTTAAGATCAGTTCCTTTTTATTCAAATATAAATCTGCAGCTGTAAACCATGTATATAATGTTGCTTTGGTTGCTTACATCTACAGTATTTGCCACAACTAAAAACATAGGCCTACTATATAATATAGTAAATGTAGGGCAATGTGTTACCAGAATACACAAAGCATTTATGTCCAGTTGTGATCTGTGAGAAATCCACACCCAAAAAACCAAGGATTTATCTTACTCTGTCTGCCATTTTAGTTCTCTTTCCTTTACCTAAAAGAGCACTAGAAGTACCCAGCTACCTCAATCATTCTGTCAAGAGCTTGCGTGCATTACAACTAGATCTCTGAGACCACACTGCACCACAGCTCCAGTTGCAGCACCCTAGTGCTCATCTGTACAGAATGCAACAGCAGAGTGCAGCCTTCAGTCGATTTTAACCATCAGCAAACATCAATCTCACCTCTGCCTGGCCAGCACAATTCAATAAACAGAAACACTTCCTTCACAGCAGTCTGTCGATTCATGGGCAGATTATTCAGCCCCACTGTGGGACTCCTTCCTAGGGATCAGAAACAGCTGAGAGAAAGCGCTAGTAGTCTGTGACTGGAGTTTTACTGAGGTCGGCAGATATTTAGGAGAGTGTCCAGCAAGTGGTAATGCGGTTCGGATTTCCAGTTCAGCTGTACAATTTTCTTTTGACAGACCATCCCCTCCTCCCCAATGGTATGCACTGCAGTCTGCGTAAGACTGAGTTAAATAAAATATGACTTTCCCAAGTGGTAGCAATTTTAACAGCTGTACAAAGGATTTTAATGAGTCCTCATTTGAACTAGAAAGGGTGGTGGATGACATTCTGTTGTTGGTGCTGGTATTTACTATGTACACAGTATTACTAATTCTCCCTAATCTTTGTTTGAACAACTTTCATACAAAAGAAAAGAACAGCAATCTTATTTTATAAACGCAGTGAGAGTGTGTTGCACATTGTGTAAAATATTACTTTAGTTTTAAAATGTTTCTCAGGGTGTCAACTTTTACAACAAGCATTCTCTATTACAAAAAATATTCAGAGAGAACTCATAACGCTGTATAAATTAAACAAAAAATATGACATTACTGTATGTCAAATGTAATTTTTTTTTAGACCACCATGAGTCACACATTTGCCACTAAAAAGAATTACTGGTTCACCACATGTTCTACATTTGACTGTCATAGAATACAGGAATCCAAGGTGAAAAAAAATCGCTAGAGCACCCATCAGTGCATTCCACTGCAGGCTGTCAACACTGCCCCAGACAGACTGCTCCTCAAAGCAACTCCAGGCGTATAAACAAATACAAACAGACTGAGATAAGGGCTTGCAACTTCAAACACATGCATTTTATTTATTGCTAATAATCAATCTACCAGGTTTTGCATTCCTAGAAGCTACACAGCCCACATGACTGTTGTGTGTTTATTTATTGATCGTGTGTGCCAGTACACAACTACAGCAGCACCGAAGTTTAATTTAAAAGGACGGATCTGCTTTATAAAACCTGATATTTATTTACCCATCTCGCCTTTGCATTGGGAGATGCAGACTATACGTTGCAGATGTTTTCTCTTGAAAGGTAGCATTAGACCCAACTATCAAACGGCGGTCCCATTCGGCATCAGATTAATATACCGTTTTAGTGCAGTCTCTACTGTCTAGCCAGACAACTCTGACGGCCGGTGTAGCAACGCATTACATGCATCAGAAATGTGAGGCTTGCGTTGCACTAACGCCAGTCGTAAATAGAAACAAAATATATTTAAGTTTCAAAATTGCTTGTTTAGAAACATTAGTATTATATTACAAATTCTGATACATTTGCAACGTCAACAGGACCAGACACACATTTATAACCACAAATGTAAATAAACTCAGACAACATGATCATCTAAAGAAAATTATCTTAATGATTTATTATTTATTAACCATTTTTTTTGCAAGGAAAAGGTTACTTTCTGTCTTTTTCCCTCGGACTTGGTTTGCAAAGCAAGAAATGCATGCTATAGCTACGCGTTGCACCCAGTCGAGATATTATCACAGTTGTGATGCACATAGTACATTTAAAACTAACCTAAATACACCATATCCGCACTTATAACGGTAAATTTGGATTTATATGAAACGGATATGAATTTGTTCCGATTAAGAGCAACAGTTTAGAGATGCTATATCCCCTTCACACAATCTAACAGAGGAATCAAATTACGTTTAAACCACCAAGAAAACACAAACTCTAAGGACTGCTATTTCCAAGCAACCTCTTGTTTAAAACACGCAAAACAGTATGACTATTCAACAAAATCAAAACGTCCCAGCCACCAGGCCTGTGCATCCTCGGGGTGTCCTATCACCGCCAGCCGGCCATCAGCCCCAGGGCCCCGGCCGCTTGCCTTACCTTGTTTCTCTATTTTTCCAGACATTTCCAAGGAGCCGTGTCGGTGTCTGTCGATGAGAAAATCCCGCTATCGGTTGCTTCCCCCAAAATTGGGGCCTTTTTACTGCGGCACCATTACAAAAACCACGCGAAGGTACAGATTTTCCCTGAATTCAAACCAGTCTTCTCTTCGTCCTCCGTACAGTTTTTTTTCTTATGGTTCTTTATCCAGACTCGCAATAGTGAATGAGGCGAGAGAAATAGAGCTCTGTCTCCTGTATCTGTCAGAAGGATTGCGATCATCGCCCCCTAAAGGTTGGAATGGAAACATTCACATGGCTGCAACTTTCTGCCTCTGGTCGTTTGACTTTTGTGAAAGACTCCTATGTCCATTTCTGCGTCTGTGTATCCCAGTTAATAAGCACATGTATGTGCAATATAATTATGGTATTGTTTATATTACCAGGTACTGTTTTACCAGCTTCAGTGAAGGAAGCTCTAGACATGTTCATTTACTCACATATCTTCAATGCTGTCCACTAAGGCCATATGCTTGGGTACGCTATACAATGGATACATGTTTTATTAAATTGTAGTTTAGTTCGGCAAAATGAGGCGAGAATACAGTAAAAAGATCATTGTTTTGTACTTGGCATGTGTTCCAGAAGAAAAAAAAAACGGGAAAAAAGAAGGCTTTCTGCCAGGAAAATAGGATGTTCTGTTCCTGCTGCAGGCAGTATCCTGCAGAAAATAGAAACACGCAACCAAGCCCACTCTGTTTTACTGGGATGCTTCTCTGCAAGAAGGCAACAGCTGCATCGAGGGGAGAGCGTGCTGTCAGCACAACACACACACACACACTTTCAATTCAAACACAAAATGTATCGCTTTCAATCACTCGACAGTACAGAAATGTTCATGCATGACCAACAAAATGAGAATACGTTAAAATAAATGATGTAAAGCTGGTACATTCGTATCTCAGACAAAATCGTCTTCTTTAATATTAGCATCACAAGGGTATCCATGTAGTATAAAAAAAAAAATAGATGGGCCTCTTCAGTAAATTACAAGAAATTATTCCATCTCAGGTTTCTGTGACAGTTTATAAATTACGCGACCTTCAATCTCGTAATTTATGACGTCACAGAAACCCTTAACCTAAAACCTTAGTATTAAGTTTCACAGGCTATTTCGCCCGGGATCCTTTCAGAAACACATCAGCAAGTCCGCCTGTGATGTTTCCCCAGCTTTTAAGAAACGGGTTGCTGAAGCCGAGTCTGCTGTCTTGAAAAGCAAACCTTTCTTCCTAGTCACTGTTCTGGAACCTAACAACACAACGGAGAAATAACCTCTCTGGTATGTTACCAAAGCAACGTGGACACTTTTACATGTTGGTTAGCATGAAAAAAAAAAAATAAAAAAATAATTGGGGGGTTGTGAATAGCTTGGCTTCTCTGTTTCTTATTGCCATTACCTGAGTCAAGCCCGGTCGTCCTTAGTGGATTGTGAGTGTCATCAAACAGACCTTATCAGATGGTTGCATTCTACAGATAAAGCTGGACTGCTCACTGCTGCTCCTGCCCACTGTTTGACCTGGGGAAGAAACTAACACAAACCTACAGCTGAATCTGACCAATCTTCTGGACAGGTCACAGAATAGATTCCTCCATCTAAAGGATGAGATTTGAGTAAAAGTGTTATCACAATTACTTCTAGAGGGATACATATTCCCAGACCTCTCCAATGCTCATCATAGAATCAATAATCTATCATTCTCATTAAATAACTGGCCTCTTACTGCACAATGGTTGATTGGAATGGGAAGGTAATTGATTCTATAGGATTTAGACTGATGCAATGGAATGCATTATCAGAGTCTTACTGATAAGCTGATTTAAAAAGTACAATTGCTGTTTGTCCCTAATAATCACAGCATGTCTGAACTGTCTCAGTTTGAGATATGGAGATCCCACTCATTATTTGACTCAAGCCTTGTCCTTCAGTCATTCCTCCATTACTTCAAACGTGACTTGTCTGCTTGTCAAAGTGATCTGATCAACCTACAGTATGCAGCTGGATTTTACACAGTAGTGATCCCACTCGAATCACATCAACCACCTCCCTGTTCAAGAGGAACTTCCATGAATACATGAAGCAAATATCACTCACATTTATGCACTCATGCTTTCTTTGGGAGGGTTTCAACAATTGAAATTCCACAGGCCAAACTTCAGGAATTCATATTACAAAGGCCTATGGGTAATTTGGGTGACCAAAAAACAGTAATCCTGAATGAACGGTATTTGAAACCGAAGAAGCTTCCCCAAACTGCTGTGCCAAATTCCTTCAAGGAATGTTAACATGGGGGTCCCGTTGCAGTTCTGGGTGGGGGAGGGAAGGAAGACTTGGCCAGGCTAGCTCAGGATCAGTCTACATGCTCCTCCTTCACCAGTGCTCCAACATGCTCCAAACAGCAGAACTCCACCCAACCTCTCACACCCTCACACACGCTCTCGCTGTGGTATAAGAGGCAGAGCAGGTAAGGCGTGCCCAGCAAGGAAGGGATTTTAACTAGGGAATGTGTAGCCCAGGGGCAAATTGTGTTGCATAGATAGAGAAACAACTACCACATGGTGTGCAGCTTGGTTATAGTAAGCCATCACTGAAAAAGAACAGAGCAATTAAACCATTTCAGGACTACCAACTGCTAATTCAATTACTCCATAAATCCGCACTGTTTCATTCAAGATACAGCTCAACAGTTATTAATACTTCTACTAATGATTTCAGTTTTCCTTCACACGCTATAACAGAGCTTGAAGAGTGGATTATAACCACCTACTGCTGCAAGTAGTCTTGCAGAGTAACACAACGCCTCATAGGTTTCAAGGGAAACACTTTTCAGTTGGAGAATGCAAACGAACTGGACTATCTTTAATGAAGAGAATCTTCCGTGGATAAAATGTACAACGTAGTGTAGTTTATTTGTTTAATAACTAACCTGAATGACATCCAGCTGAGGCAGAGGTCTGATTCCAGGAAGCTTCTGAGGAAACAGACTGCTTTAATTATATCAGCCTTGCAACCAAAACACAATGAAAGACAGAAAACAAATCACTGCATTAGTGCTATACCATTAATGATAGTTTGAATTACTTTTTAATGTCTTAAATAGAATTACTAGACTCAGATAAACGGTTGAAAATGTAAAAATATTTAAGGTGATTAATTTATTTACAGTCATGAACTCATTTAAATAGATTATTAAATCTATTGTACAAAGGACCACCCAGTCTGAAGGGCCATTGAAATGGATACAAACTACTACAGTACAATCCAAAACAGTCATATAGTCAGGCAAAAAAAAACAAAAACTTATTTTGTAAGAATATTATAACTGACTGGCACTGAAAGAATATTACCAATATTTTTAATAAAAAGGCTAGATGTGGTCCTCATATTGAAGCTCGCTGGCCACATGTGGCACTTGGGGACCCAAAGTGTGGTCCTTTTGCAATCCTCCTGTGTGAACTATACGCTTGCTCGTATGTCTAGTTTGCTAGAGCACACAGTGACACATTTAACCTAATGTAATTAGACCTCTGGGTTAGGTGATACTGACATCTAGTGGCAAAAACATGAACTGCTGGGAATAAGTCATTTAGGAAAGAGAATCGTCGGTCGTGTATACTCTACCTGTGGTAGGTGAGCTCTTTGACTATGATTCAGAAGGCACAGGTATAGATCTCCTTACAATTCATAGTCAATTTTAAAACCAATCTTGGATCTTTTAGAAGGCAAGTTATTATTATCAAGTTAAGTTACCTGTATTTATTTTGGGCTATGTTCATTATGCTAATATGCTAATATTGCAGGACACCTTTAAGGTTTGACCTCATACAGTCACCTGGAAACCCAGTCTCTGGGAATGAGCCATGGTCATTCGTATCCAGTTAAAATCTCATTGTCTTAGGTCACAGAGGAGCTATGGTCTTAACACAGGGTTTCTGCAGAGAAGGGCTTTCCTAAGGGATGTGAGCCAAGATCTTGCTCATGGGAGGAAGCTGCTGTTTCAATTAATTAAGATAAGTCTGGCTGTCTATGAAGGATTGGGGGAGGAGGACTTTTTTCCTTCCATAACACAGGTTATGATAATAACTTCTAGTTTAAACACGTTTTAAAGAATGTCACTACTTTCTTTTAGCATTGCTACATGATATATGATGCTACATTATAAATACCATTGGATTGGGCACTGTAATATATCAAAATATAATCTATATTATGTATATTTTCCCACTTCGACCTGTGGCTCATATAGCAAGTGCAATGGCAAATTTCTATTTTTAATTTAAAAAAAATATTGTAAAAGCATTAGAAAGAAACAATTGGTAGACATGAGCAGCCAAAAAATTGTTTCCCATTTGCCTTTTGTTCACTTCAAAACAGTGCCTTACTGTACAGTACACCCACTTCCTGTGTTACTGGTAATAGGACCCCACCTGACCCCAAGTGTTCTAGATACAAATACAGTAGAAAGAGATTGGTTCCCATATAGGAGCAAAATTTGTATATATCCAATGCAGTAAACCCTGTAAAACATCTGCAGTGAAAATACTGAACGATTAGAGCTATTTGTTTTCATATGGTAAGGATTATAGAAGGCTCTTTTGTAGGGCGGTGAGTTGTATCTTCTGGGAATAATTAGACAGAGGCTCATATTGTTTTCCATCTCAAAGCCGTGTTTCTCTGGAATGACTGTTCTAATCCTATCTCTGGGCCCTTCGCCAGGGTTCAAACTTCGTTCATTAGCCATTAACAACTACAGCCCCCCTGCTGATCCACACACTGTGATGCACTCCACTGTCTGCATCATTTATCAGACACACAACCTACCAGGGCTGCTGTATAAAACAGCATTTTAATATAATCCTTAATATACTGCCAGGTGGGACAACAAACATAGTACACTGCAAGCATTCTGAATGTATACTAGGACAACATTTAGCAAGTACCAAAGTTCTCTAGCTAGCTAACCTATATTGACCTCTTGTGGCCAAAGGGTGCAATTGTGGGACGGGATCTAATCTGAATACAGTACATGACTGTTCTTAAACTGTATTTATTGTTTTTAAATTGACAGCAGTGTACTTTATGATTATAACTGATTATAATGATAATTCTGATTATAATTCTGATTACGATGATACTTCTGATTATGATGATTACTATTATTAATATTACAATAATAATAATAATAATAATAATAATAATAATAATAATAATAATAATAATAATAATAATAATAATAATCCTTTGTGTCTGTTGTTTTCTTCAGGTTTATCTTACGATGGATACTATGATTCTCTACAATAGGGTATTTATTATCATGTATTATTCATTGTGTTGGTACACACAGCTCTGTCTCAGCTTGTCTTTCCATAGAAACATCTCCCCGAGTGCATTACAGCTGGGGTGCATTGCCCTGCTAGGAGCTGGAGCTCTCCCCAGGGGAGTGCAAAGCCCTTTCCTGTGTTTCATGAAATCTGAATCGATCCATTTCTTAGGCTCCGGGGGCTCCATTCAACTGCTACTCATCCTTAAGGTCATTTATATAAGAGATCTGCACAATGACAGTGTCTCAGTGTGCCAACTAGGACCACAAAAACTGCAAATTACAAAACTATCTTTGCGATTGTCACACAGGGCACTGCAGGGAGGGTTTTAGGGTGCAGGGTTAGGGGCTCAAGAGACTCCACAGTACAGATTTGAACCCCACAGTAAACCTGGTGAAACATCCCATTGCAAGCACAGTGAAAACCTCCTAAGGTGGTCTGTTTAATAGATATGTGGTTCTATACTACTTTTCAACCACTAGATGGGCTCTAACGCTACCATTAGCATTTAGCTGAGGTTAAATGTAGGTTAAACCAGCTGAGCAGAAAATGATGAAATCCATCAGATTTTTCACTTTTTGCTCATTTGGTTTTGGTGATGGAGAAAACTCCATCCGTCACAGAGAGACAAAATTGAAGAAACGACCACCAACAATTTTTTAAATGTGAAACTGAAGAGTGGCAAACTGCAGCTAGAACAGCATTGTACATCCACGATACATGCATACCTATGTGTAATAACATTGTCATTAATGCGGTTATTATAGAGTCCAATTGAATAGCAATGGTTTTCCTTTTAGGAGACTGCTCAGTGAGTCTAAGGTTATTATTTTTAATTAGACGCTATTTAGCATGGACAGAGCTTTTAGAAAGGGTACATAGTACTGTATAGTGGAAGTATTAATGACATATTGTCATAACATTTGTTGCAAACTAAAAGTAACCAGAAATTCAGAGTTTCAAGCCTTTATGAAGGTCTTGTATAAATGCAAGTGTCCAATTCAAGTAATGCGTTACTGAATCTAGTATACGTTATTATGGTCTTTCACAAGAAGAGCTAAAATTAGACCGGGAAGAGTGCCTACATGCACTCAGCGTAGGAACCTCGTGGGGAACTAGATCCTGCACAAAGCTTAATGTGATTTGCATGTGCTCTGCTAATTAGGAGGAGGGGTTCATATTTGCCTGGCTTGTGAACAGACAGCTACGCACAGCCTGGTCTGGAAGGATTCGGCAGAACACCTCACCTTTCGAAGCAGCTCAATTTACATAGAGGTTGGGGAGGTAACACGTTACCTTGTCACTTTCAACAAAAGGATTGGGTAACACTTTTAAAATAAATACTTTATTAATCAATAAGCAAAGGAAAAACGGTACCGGGAATTAATCTGAAGGTTTTTATAATATTTTACAAAAATTAAACGGCACTAAAAACTGCTGCTGGTAATGCCATTCCATTCTCTCCCATCTTTTATTCATTTCCATTTGTCTGCCCCTTTTTTGGGTGTGTGTGTGTGTTTTATGTGTATAACGCTGGGCCCCAAGACGTTTGCCATCTGAAAGTGACGCACACAGTGTTTAAGGATGTTTATAAAGAAAAGACAGAGATCGAGGGAGACCCTTAGATGACCGAAAATGTCTTTTCCTCTGGATGTCTTGAATAAAGAGCCCAGGGTTCAAGAATAGTTAATGACTGGTAACAGAAAGGTACAGAGGTGCCCAATCACGTGATACACCCTTCCACCTAAAATGAAAGGACAGGAGTAAAAATGAATAGGCTTATGGGACTTGGCACAGTGTCTTCTCCCAAAGGCATGCTTGTCTGACTGAGCCATCCTACAGTTTAATGACGAAGCCCCCAAGAGTGTAGATGACGTTCTTAGTTCTGTAACAATGCCAAGCTTAACCAGTGGTGTCTTTCTTTAGCTGACCTCTAAGATTAGCTTCCTGATTGGAGGAGTGTCAGCTCCAGCCCTCGTCCAACCCATTCTCAATTAACATGAATAAGAGGATCGGAAATATTTTAAAAAGCTTACAAACGACCAAACCTGATAGTTTTCATGCATGAGTGTTTTTTTTAAAAGTCCATATTTGTATTCAGTTTGTCTAAACTGCAGCAGACAATTCTGCCCTGCTATGATTAATACTAATCTCCTTCTGCTTTTGAGATAGCAGTACGCTGCATGGCTATTTATAAATAACTGTGGGTTCAAACAGCGGTGATAGTGCACACTGTTACTTTATTAACAAGATGAGAGCTTTCACAATTACATTCTCTCAGCTGGAGTTAATGCAAGGGGGGCTCAGGTGACCTTGGACTGTATCCAAGCAAGCTAGTCCATCTTCTCTGATACAAAAAAGACAATGCTATGAGAGCAATGGAGGAACCAAGCTTTCTATCACGCGTCCTTCACAATGACACAGCATTGCCTGCTGAGCTTTAAGAACATTTTTCATCATAGAATAAAGACAGATGGCAGAAATGTCAGCTAGGGTCAACAGGAAGTCACAAGAAGGGGGCAAAGCCACGATGGAGACAGCATGCCGGTCAATATTGTGCTGCAGTGAACGGCAACACATATTCACAGGCTCGCTATTGCAGTCCTGGCTCTTGTAAAGCCATGCATTACTTATTTATTTGGTCTGTGCTGAAAGGCAGCGATTGTTGTCATTGTGATCGGAGTCTCCACAGGGAAGCAAGAAGGGGAGCCGGAGCACTCAGTTGAAATCTTCTATTTACTGCAGGGTTCAGAGGTCGAGACAGGCTGAGCTATCCCCATTCTGCTCACCTTGACACAGGCAGACAAGAAGCTTCTGACATTTGCAGTTTAGTTTGATCAGCTGCGAGGAATCGAAAAGAGAATGGAGTGGATGTAAGAATGCCAGGCCATCCTCTCGCCTTTTTCCATTTATCTTTTACTTTTTTATTTTTATAACAACCTGCTTCAACTAAAGTCCGTCCCTGAAATTGATTGCCATGAAAGGCGAGTTTGTCTCATCTCTGTCAACGGCCTTGGCACACCACTCTGAATGTTGTGTTCAGTCTTGTACAGGATGCCTTATCTAATATCACCCCCCTTTCATACGCTGATCACACTTTGGTTTAAGGAACCATTTATAACACATCTATAAATGTGTTATTAAACAAGCAATACCAGTCTATTACAATAACATTTTATTGACACATTACTGGCATAAAGCTTCATGTCATTTTATAAGACGGCTTCTTATAAATGCTTTAATTACATATTCTTATATCGCCGTATTGCTATAACCTGTTATTATTATTATTATTATTATTATTATTATTATTATTATTATTATTATTAATAACCACTTACACTGGTTTATAACACCCTTTATAACACACTATTGCAGCATTCAACTAAAGTGTTATTCATTTGCCATTCCCTGGGACTCACATCAAGCAACGCTAATTCTGTAGAGATATCATGCAGCGAAATTCATTTAAGAGAGCCCCACTACTGATGCAGACAGCTCAAGGTGCCGAGGAGTTTTTGAGGTTGTGCTTTCTTATTTACACATGGGTTGAAAAGAGAAAAGGTTTTTGGATTAAAAGCAGGACTGGCAACACGTCCGGTGGGAATTGCTGATTTCCCTAAAGCAGCTGTGACATTCCCGATTACCCTCTCTTCATAAGGACAGCGTGTGGAGCAGCAGAACACTTTACATGCACCATATTGGAGTGCTGAGCATGTTAAATGGTCACATTCTCTTCCTGGCATATCACAGACCATTACGCCAAACTGTTCTGTACCTTAGTAATATGGGTAACATTTGATATTGAATGTCACTTATTACTATTGATTTGCATAGTAGTTACTTATTAAATACATGTGTACTTACAATGTTATTATGCATTACTTCAAAATACTTAATGTGTCATTTTTTTGCATGATATAACTCTAAACCAAACCTTTTCCTGATACAATGATGTGCTTACATATATTGGGCAAACAGATTGACACATTAAGTACAGTGTAACTATGCATAGTAACATTGTGATTATGTGTAAGTACACCTGTAATTACTATGTAACTACTATGTAAATACACAGTAATTAGAGACCATGTAAAGTGTTACTGATTTTTGTTTACAGTGCTTTCTCTAAACTTTCGTACCCTTATGCTTTTACTCTGGTAAATGTAAAACATTGTCATGAATA
Source organism: Acipenser ruthenus (assembly GCF_902713425.1). Classification (NCBI taxonomy): domain Eukaryota; kingdom Metazoa; phylum Chordata; class Actinopteri; order Acipenseriformes; family Acipenseridae; genus Acipenser; species Acipenser ruthenus. Next base: position 4,542,222 of record NC_081203.1, on the reverse strand, counting down.
CAATGCCACTGGAAATGTAGTTCGATATCCAGTGGAAATGTTTACATTCCACCTCATCTGGGATTGAAGCCTCTTTTAAATTACAGATAAGCAGTAAAAGTTTACTATAATAAACGCATAGCACGTGCTGTGCAGTACCTGTCACAGCAAAAACATATAAGTCTTCCTATAGCACACTAAGAGACTCAAACAGCTTTGAACCAAACAACCTGACAGCTCATTATTTATTGATTTGTCTTTGATTTACACACAAAGTAAGGCTTTAATGTAGAGGAGTGGGATGTTACAAGACATTTTTTCATAGCATAGTATCGAAATTGCGAAATATTTTTGTTTAATACTTTATTATAGCCATCGGAAGATATGAAAGCAGCAAAACAAAAACTCTAGACAAGGAAACCACAGATACAGTGAATGTTTGTTTCAGCTCGTACATATCAGCACATAAAAAAAAACAATGAAAAAGAGAGTATAATTATGACATTTTCCACCAGATTTAAAGAATATCCACCAAGGTAAATGTTTATATGTATTATAGCATTTTGTTCTTAATTGACTTGGTGGACTGAAGATAATAGGGTAGCTCTATCAGGAAACATGACACAAGAGAAGTGAAAAGGTACATGCTGGCAGATTTGACACACATTTGTTACACTAAATTTAAAGTTTTTGCTCAAAAGAGCCAACTTCGCAACCTTTGTCAAGGTAAAGTGTGTTTGAAAACAAACAGTGGATGTACTTATAGGCATCACCCAATATAATGAACACATTTTGCTTCATAAAGTCGAATGAAACCTTTGTAGTTTTCTATGAATGAAACACTGAAAAAAAAAAAGTGAGATTTCATAATCTAACATGAAATACTGTATTACTATTATGGCTTCTGGTAGGCTTTTGTGATTTAATTTTGTAGTTTCTTTGATTACATGATACATTATATATATATATATATATATATATATATATATATATATATATATATATATATATATATATATATATATAATTTATTTATTTATTTTTATTGTTTTTAATTTAAAAAATGTATGTCTCAATCCTAAAATTCTACGTGATGCAAAACTTTTTGTATACTCACTTATTTCTATTTAAATCTATTAATATGTTAGTGATGTCATTTACTACCTAGTTAATGATGTAACAATCTCCTATTCCTTTCTATTTAAACCTTCAGGTATCATCTATCTATCTATCTATCTATCTATCTATCTATCTATCTATCTATCTATCTATCTATCTACACACACACACACACACACACACACAGTATTTATTTAAACCTCATGATTTGTAAAGTCATGATCCAGTAGATTTTTATTTGGTTAGCACTAATGATTTGTTATTGTGAATTTTACAATGTGAAAATGTTCAAATGAAAGAATGAAGCAGGCATTACAAGCAGTCACAGCCCACTGATTAGAAAATCAGAATGCAGGGTGGGGTTTTTTATACCGGCAACTCATCTCCTAATTTTGAAAAGGTCTACAGATAGACAGATAAACCCTCTGTATGTTTTCAAAAGAAACCCCACTAAACAGCGGACTGCTCCTGTGCTGTGAGTATCGGCCACACACCATTTAAAGGTCACCTTTAAAGTGACACCGGCTCCTTTGTGTCACGCCTGAAGACATGAGGAGTAAGTGTCTCATCCATCAAAATACACCAGGTCCACTTTAAACACACTGATAACAAGGGAATTAGGAACGAGCCCAGGGATCAATACATTATTTAAGAACCAGAATGCAGATTGGGTTGAAAATTAATGAGACGTTTTCTCTGTGCGCTGCGAGATTGCTGACAAATTCTCTGGTAAATATAAAAACAGCCGCAGGCAGAAACCCGCCAGAGAGATGCTCTTCTCTCCATTATTAATAGAAGCCTTGATAACTGTTCCATAAAAAACATTGCATCTCATTGGGAGGGTCCAGTCTTGGGGTCAGGCTATTTCATTTCACTAGAATGGGATGAAGCTGACAAGCCCCTGTGAAAAAAAACTCTATGAACATAATTTAGATCTTTTATTTAAAATCATGTATCAAAATTTTATTGTAAAAGTTTACCGGAAGCCATAATAGTAGTACAGTATTTCAAAATGTCACATTTTTTAATTGTTGATGTAACTTAAAACGTGAGTATCGATGTTTCTTAAGAAACTGCACAGACGCCATTTCTTAATCAGTGTTAAGTTTATTTCATACATGCAGGGAAACCAGTCCAAGTATACAACCGATTACCAGTTGTTACATCTTTTACATGACATTAAATACCCTTCTGCATAGGTGTCTCTCTCCTCCTCTTTCTCTGACACTTAACCAATAGAAAAGGTACAACACATTATTCTGTTACCATATATTTAATTTTGTGTGTGTGTGTCTGTGTGTGTGTGTGTGTGTGTAATCTAGTGTGACGACCTCTGAACTCAGTGCATTCTTCAGACCCCTGGTGGTGCCCCAAAAAGGTCCATACATCTGGTTTTTGTCATCTTCCTTGTTCCTATCTCTCCGTTTTGCCTGAGACCCTTTGAGTCCAGTGGCATTATCTCTTATTCTCCCTGTGAACCTTTGGGTCCAACGGCAGTCCCTGGGAGCCTTTTAGCTCCTTTATGCTTTGTATTCCCAAAAGTCTTAGAGCCTGGCCCCTTCTGGTCCACAGCATTGTTATCTTGTTAGCTTGCAGTCCATGTTGAACAAGAAGCTTGTAGACGCAAGGTCTCTTATCAATTGTTAGCAGTACATGCAATTTGAACCAAACAGTCTGCTATCTGCAATATTAGTCTCTTTTCAGAAAAGAACACCAGTATAGCTCTGCCAGTCCACATGCGTAGCAAACTGCTAATCAATTCTCGATCCATGTTTTCCAACAATTGTAAAAGTATATGAAAAACTATAAAGCGGTATGTAATTCAATATGTTAAATTAACATTATTCAGCAGCTTTCATTTGACATTATGAAGCAAAATTCATTAATTCTATAGGGCGATGCAAAACCTTTGTCCATAGCTGTACAGCAGGCCTTTTCATGTCATACGTCCCAAGGTTCTGTACAGTACAAAGCTTGAACAGTGTTATAACATTGTAAAAGCACAACAAAATGTAGTAAATCATAGTGAAAGCATGGAAAAGCTCACAGAGGTATGGCTAAAGCAGTGGTTTACAAAGTGGCAGTCGAGACTCCCTGGAGGGTCATGAGAAGGTTTCAGGGGTCGCAAGCAAATCTCAAGCAGACCTGCTGCACTGCATTACAACAGATCCATTGAAAACAAACAGCGTAGCATGTTTAAACTCTGTCAGATTAAGAACACTGCAACATGTCTGCTTATTATTATGATATTCCCCGACTTTACAATAAAAATCTAGACTGAGATATTTCTAGAACAATTTATTAATAAATGGCTTTTTTCAAGAGGGTGGTCAGAAAATGTCTGAGAACCACTGGGTTAAGGCATAACATAACAAACACGGTAAAAGTCTACTGGAATAGAAACATGGTGAAAGCATTGCAAATTTAATGCAAATAGTGGCAGTATTAAGATCGACCACTGTTTAGATTATTGAAATAACCCCCTCTTCTATTCCAAGTATCTCAACTAAACGCCTGTCAAGCAAAGACACTCAATACATAGTTCCCTCCTAGGTTACACAGGGTAAATATTTTCATTTACGAAAAAGAATTCCAAAGGGGACAACAGAAGAACCAATGTGTTACTCGCCTTTGTTTTAAGAAAGACGTTTTGACAAACCAGAGAGGGCTGGAGTCTACAATACTCCGGATAACTTCTTGATCTGCGCTTGATAAATTGGGGATAACGAAGACCTGGGAGAGGCGTGCACAAATCCATTATTAATCTTCCCGTATTAAAGTGAAGCCATAAGCTTCTGTGAAGACTTCACATCCGATATTAGGAATGACACTGCTGGGGGTTGTCAGGTTTTAACACTGAAACTGCAGCAGGCTATTGGGAACACATGGGTAGGCACCATTGAGGAGTTCACCCACAACTTGAAAGTCACTGCTAAAATCTGATCTAAAGACTAAGCCAAGTAAATGAGCCAACATTGTTCTATGTAGCGGACTGTGTTGTGGAATGCTACAGTGGTTAAGACACTTTCTCGGGGAGTTTGCACTTGCTTGACTTGATCAGGATAAACCACAGCTGGATTTTTTTTAGAGCAACGCTGCAGAACCAGCCTGAATTGCATCCAACCACTGTCTTTGTTACTCCCCGGATTAGTCATAAAATGAAGCGGTTGATGTAATCTGAGGCCGATTAACCAGTGCTTAAAAAACTCTGGCTCATCCCAGCAAATCAACCTGTCAGTTACGTATAGTTTTCCTTTCAGTAATATCACTGTGGTTAGAGGAGATGTCGCTGAATTCATTGATAAGCCTGCCAAGAATAAATTTATATAATTTTATTATATTTTATATAATATATATACATTGCTGTTTCTAATGGTTTTGAGAATAGTGGCCGCAAAAATGATTCCAGTAAAATAGAGTTTAATTAAGTTATTTAAATTACAGAGAATTCTGATTATTAAAAACAAATGCATATTATTGACAGAGAGACCTTACACTAAGTAGCCAAAAGAAATTCTTCAACATGTGCTTGAAGGCAAAAAGATTTTCGCAAATGTGCTACTCCAGCAAATAATTGGATTTTTAACAACTAATGAATAAAGCAAAGGCAGTATTATGTTACACTCTTATCTTTTACTTTAGGCAATGGGACATCTTATGTTTTTTTTTTATTTTAGTACCAGGACTCCTGCCATTTCATAATAACATTGCATGTACAAGGTCACCGTGCTTCCTCCCTGATTAAGAAGGTTTCTCTCTCACCAGTAGATAATACACACTACAGCTAGTGTGTTATAACCTTCATGACCCACAGTGTTTAACCTTCGGATATTGACCTGGAGTTTATTCCAGATCAATATGTTTTTTTGACCTCCAAGGTTCACCTATTTTCTACTGTATCATAACAAATACAGGACTCTTGTTATGGTACCTCATGCTTTACCACTGTGCTTCACCCTGGAATCCATTTATAAAACATCTAGAAATATGTATTATAACATTTTGTATAACAAAGTTAGGAGATGCTGATTGTTGGTTTTCTTTTAAATGTAGTCTTTCGTGTGAAAGACTGCTTAGATGTTTCTAGCACACATAATATACCAGTTCTTAAAATCCCCCCAAAAATGACCATGGTAATTTTGAAGTTGTTTGCTATACATATCTATGATTTAACTTGCTGCTTGCTGGTACATTTGATAAGAGTGGATACATTTTACATTGGATCAAAGCCTTGCTAACAAAAGAACATTGTGAGGTGGTGGTGACAGTGGGGCGGAGCAGAGTAGGAAGTAAACAACACCTTTTGCCTCTAGATAATTGTTTTGGGTCTGTTCTGTCGAGTGATAAATTAACAAATCGCTCAGCGTATAATGTTACACATGCGATATGGAGATGAATGGAAATCACTTTCACAGTCTGAGCAGATTGACCAGAGCAGCAACAGAACTTTCATGATCAATACATTAATTGCCAAAAGCATCCAGTTCACAGGCCTGTAACCCTCCCCTTTAATCTCTGATCCTAATGAGTCGGGAGCAGCACTGATGAAAAGATTCGAAACGTGAATTTTTTTAACACCCTTTATGATTCTACAGTTGTTTTCTAATGGCATGAGAGTGTAGAAAGCGTGTGTAGACTGCTAGATCCATCAGGTTATTCACAGCACCTCATCACGTTGAAGAAACCTTAGATTACATTCTATTGCAATTATATTCTAATAACTGGACTACTACCAATAGGCCATGCTCTTTCAACTACTGTTTAATTACAAGGCGTTTTGTTACCTGATGTAACTGCATGGTAACATCATAGCACAGATCATGTAATTACACCCTTTTTTTCCATGGGTTCTTACTGTATAAGAGCAAGATCCATTGCAAGTTACCTAGTTATTACCATATTATAACATGATCATGTACCCCTAGTAATCCAATGTAATGTTTGTCTAAATGTATTTTATTTGAGTAATATCTTATTGTGGTACACAGTGAGTAATAACATCAAGGTTAAAACATGTGTACTTTAAACTCCAAAAAGCTCGTTCAATCCCTAAACCAATCTATTGCTTTATATGTGAAGCACTAAAACGCACCACACATGAGATTATATTTACCGTTTCAAAAAGAATTTCTAATAACCCGGCTTGCTATCTTCCCCCCAATGAAAACAAAGTGACAGCAAGAGGCACATCACATCATTAATAAGGCTAAAATACAAGGCATGAAAACAGAACCGCAGTTATGGTGTAGCATTGTATTTGAATTGGAATGCTTTCTGTTTTTTATAATTTGATCAAATCAAATATTTGGTACCATTTTACGTCAGCAATTCAAATGCAATTATGTGTGAACTAAACACACTTCATTTCCAGCTGAATTAATATGCAATTTATGCAACGTCTACTCGTGTCACATTCTATTGGAGTAATTAGTAACTATTAGATCTTAACCTCTGTGTAGCCTCCCAACTCTTTAGGGTCCTCATTATGTGCGTGAGCTGCATGCGGATACTGGTTTTGGATGTTTGTTTTTTTATGAAAGCTTGGAACTGGGGAATGAAACAGACACAGTTAGATTTTTATACAAACCTGATTCCCCAAAACAGATCAAAACCCACACTGAGGGGTCCCTGAGTAAAAGCAAGGCTGTGCAGTATGCAGAGCAGAGTCATACAGTCAGGAGAGCGCAGTCTGACTGTCGCCTCATCTCACAACAGGCTTGGCTCCAGATGGATGTGAGCAGTGCTGGCCTGTGTCCTCCAGGGGGTGCTATCTTGCGGGTATCAAGAGGTGATTGGCTTGGTGCTGGGATTGGAGGACGCCTGCTGACCTTCAGGTCTCCTGAGCTATTAGGAAACATAATTGGACATATTTAAATTAGAAAAGGATATAATTGGGCACTATTTGGTGTATTTTGCCATGCTGGGAGTGGTTACCCACTGCTCATGTCTCTGTCCATCTGTCACTCCATAATGGTGAACATAATCATTTTTCTCAAACATATATAGGATAGCACAGTATATGTTAATTGAAAAAGGGGGAAGGGGCATGGTGCTCTGATAAAGAGGAATTGTAATATCCTCACAAGGTTTTCTTTCCAACATAAAAATATATATATATATATTTTTGCCTTAAAGCTGGCATCTGCTCTTTGGGCTATACACTCAACTAAACTGCTCAACTAACTATCTTGAAGTCTTCCACACAGTGTCTTCAAAGTTGCAGACCTGGCAAATGAAACATGCATTTCTCATTATAACACAGCCCCTAGGAACCTGTAATATTGTGTGAGATAATGAGGCACATTTCATTCAGTAATTAAGGTTTGGTAGATAGAGCATTATATACATATTGTGAAAGATTTCACTGTTTTTAAAGGTTCGATAGCCCTTTTGAAGCAGACCCAAAGACAAGAAAGATATTTTTTAAGCACTTTCGTGCAGATTTTATTAAAACGAAAAACGACAAAACCAAAAAAAAAACCTAACTCCCATAGAGTAGTACACTATACTGTTTCACTTCCAGTTCTAACTGTATCAGACAGCTAAGTCATATACCGACTGCAGAACCCTTATGACACACAAAGGTTTACACAGTACCTGCTCTGACTGACAGTCTCTTCTCACACACACAGACTGCCCTGAGCAAACATTTAAATACCTGCTACAGGCAGGTGACATTAATTAATTGAACAAAATAATTACACCTGTGGCTGTGTGAACACAGCCCCACCCCTACATTTCTCTGGCAGGAACACAAATTTTCCCTGCCAACCCCTAACACATTCTTTTCAGGCAGGGATCTGCTCTGCCACAATATATATATATTATATATATACACACACACACACACTGTCAGAGGACAGGTTCAAGTTGGAATTCTTTGGTGGGGATTACACAGGGAGCGTCGTATTGGCTCTAGCGCTCCTGCAGGTTAAAGAGGCAAAATAGGTAGTTTATCAGCATCTGCTGAAGAGCTCCTAGGTGTAGAGACAAACGGCTGGGTTGTGGGATTGGAGGACCCCCAGTGACCCCAGTGCGCCAGAGCTCGGATTACTGTGTGAAAATGTCACGTGTAGACATTCTAAATTGGGAGGGTTAAAGTAATTGTGAACACTACATTTTAAAAAAGAACAACCAAAAAAACACTCAACAGAACTATTATTATTATTATTATTTGTTTATTTAGCAGATGCCTTTATCCAAGGCGACTTACAGAGACTAGGGTGTGTGAACTATGCATCAGCTGCAGAGTCACTTACAATTACGTCTCACCCGAAAGACGGAGTACAAGGAGGTTAAGTGACTTGCTCAGAGTCACACAGTGAGTCAGTGGCTGAGCCAGGATTTGAACCGGGGGCCTTCTGGTTACAAGCCCTTTTCTTTAACCACTGGACCACACAGCCTCCTATGGAATAATGAGATCAAAATGGCAATGTCAGTCTAATAGTGGGCAACCCCAAGACCCCTATATTCAATATCTATTGTTTTTTAACCGGGAACTATACTTCAAAAAATGAGTAAATGCTTCTTTAATAAATACTGATGCCATGGAAAATAAATCTCCTTTTCCTAGGCTTTACTGCACTTTGATTGTGTTTACTTGGGTTAAATAAATCATGAAGCATTACATTAGCTACACCACTTCTAGAGGGACAGCACAGCTTCCAAATGTGTTTCGCTGTGCTCGCCTTCACTTTTTTGAAACCAAAAGAAATGTGTTTGAAGACTGTGATTCTAACGGGAGCCAGCCCGTTCTGACTAGCATGAATACTTCAGGGAGGGGTTTGATACTTTGACACGTGAAACTTCTGTTCTTTGTCTTCCCGTTTAAACCACTCAAGTGCCTGGCTTTGAACTCCTCAAAGGAAGGCCCGGTTCCTGACCCAGCTTCCTCAGCAGAAACCCTGCTGGTGATCTGCATTTCGAAGGCTCTTTCTTTGACTGTGCTGACTGGCAGACGCCCTCCATCTCGGCAGCTCCTCTTGCCCTGTCTTCAGGAATCATGATTCATTTGTGTCCAAACTCTCTCCATGGGATTGAGTAGCGCCAGTGATAGGCAGCCCCATATTAAGCACCCCCCCTCCCGCCTTTAATTGTCATGTGTTACCTACCTACTGCTGCTCACTGCTCAGTGACACATCCCTTGTGCAGTGCTATGATTACAGCTTAGCAGAAACAGCTAGCCAAGGGATGAGTGGATTGGAACATTATTATTGACAGAGAGACCTTACGATTGTAAGTCGCCCTGGATAAGGGCGTCTGCTAAGAAATAAATAATAATAAAATAATAATAACATACAGTACAGTACAGTACAGCAGCTCTCTATGTAGCTAAAGTGCAGTATATATAAAACCTCAGCCAATTCAGCACTAACACTGATCAATCTCTTAATAATCCACATTATATGACAAGTGGAACCTCTCTGAGATTCTCTTTTTTATTGGGACTCCAAGCCCTGTTACCCTGGGATAACACAATCCAGTTTGAATAAACTAACGTCACAGAGGGTCCCATTGACAGCATAGCGACAGCAGCCTGTTGTAGAATGACTGATTCAGTGGAAGTGAGACCCAGTAGCATTAATAAATGTTGATTACCTGCTGTACAGTATCCCTTTATCATCTAGCCCCCAAAGACAGCCTGGGTGGTTCTGCATCTTCATTTCTCAACAAGCAGTGAAACATGTAGGCCAGCCTTTTGAAATACATGAAACACTCGAATTCCTCCTCCCCCTTTCGAAATAAACTTATAGATACGGACCTGACAGACCAAGGGGGGACAACAAGAAAGAATCAACATGAAACTAGGCAATACAAACACAAATCTTTAAAAAATGCGGCACGCAAATAAGATCCCTTTACAGAAATCCCAGCTCAGCAAATATTTACTTCACAAATATCCCCCTCGTAAAAGTTTGGCAGTCCCAGACTTTGAATTGCGCCTGATACAGATTAGCTGGTAATGTGGCCTGAGCGCCATTTTCATCCGCCTCTCCGAAACAGCTTATTGAAACCAGCAGCTCAGTGTGATTTCATTTTAAAAAATTGGAAAGCAGCAAACCATTGGAGTGTGTGCAGCAATCAGTAGTTCTGTAGCTGCTTTATTTATGTATGTATTTATTTATTTGAGCTCTCTCTCTCTCTAAGATTAATTTAACACATTGTCTCCCTTGCCTGTCTCTTTGGGGATTTCAGCTTCTGTCTCTTAAGCTGCCGGGGGGGGAGGGGGGGGGGGGGGTTTGGGGGTGATCAGTTATCATTGACAATGACATTTTGGAACAAAATAAAAAGTCACTGTACACAAGTCCAATAAATTAATAAACAATGAAAAAGGAACTGCAGTATTGGCTAGTAGTATAGATTCAAAAGATTAACACCTAGTTAATTGGACTCATCAGAGGGGGTTGGATCAGTATAAGAAAGAAATACTGGACAACATGAATGGAAATAAGACTTCAATTGCATAGCAGTTTGATCCATTCCTGGTTTTACTACGAGTTTAATAAGACACACCTGACCTCGTTACCTATACACTGTGGCTAATCAAGTTTATAGTAAAACCTGGATTGGGTGAAACTGCTATACACTCGGAGTCTTATTTCCAAACCACTAGTTCAACGTCAAGGATAGGGGCATCTTCTGGAACAGGTAGCTGGCAAGTATATTCAAACTGTTCCATGAAAAATAGACAAAGCATTTTTCTTCATTTCGGCTGCCAGGCAAAATTGACAGGAGAGGAAGTTGGCTGGAGTTATGAGAACCATATATAAATATAAATGAAACAGCTAGCCAAAAGAAAAAAAAACAAAACTACAGAGTTAAGTCGTTGGCCTGCATTGGCAGTCTGTTCACAGCTAGTGAGGGTGACTGTTGATACTACAGCCTCATAACTCTTTAGTGAAGCAACAGGGAATCCCAGGAGAGACAGGCATGCCAAGTTAATCACCTGGAATCTCATCATACAGGTGGTTTGCAGGGCTTTGAACAAGTCAGGGACTGAAGTCCAATTCTGTGAGCGCTATAAGAAAAAAATCAATGTATACACCAAGAAAACCAGGACTATCGGAAGCAGGCTGGGGGACAGGTAAACACACGTTAAACAGGGGGTGATTAAATACTTTTTAATGGGCTTAAATAGGCACACACTAAAAAAGGAAGCTTCAATTGCTTTAATAAATATAGCATTCAGGTTCACTGTAGCTTCTAGTACTCAAGGTTATTAATGAGCCTTGGGCCAGTCTGACATTTTGGAATCCTGACTGAAGCACAGAATCCTGCCTCAATGGATGGCACGCTGGGGAGCCAGGGCTGATTGCATAAAAAAAGTATTAAGTTTAAGTATAACACTTCAGGATACATTTTCCCTTAACTGGGGTATATGTGTTCAGCTGCTTTCTGCAACACCCTTAAACTCAAGCAAAACTTAAGGGGCAAACTAACTTCAGGTGTCTTTTGCAACGGGACGCTGTTCTCAAGGGTGGGTGCAACAGTAGGTTCAGAACAGTTTTGATTGGAAAACTGGACTGGATCAGACCTGGAGTTGGGAACTCTTCCTGATGAGGTCCATGTTCCTAATAACTGAACCAATTTAACCTCCATCCATGTCCTAAAGCATTAGACATGTTAAACCTGGGGTACACTGACCTTCGGGTCTGGAGTTGCCCAAACCTGCGCTAGAGGACAGGGATCCAATCTGGCTCAGGTCACAAAAGTATTTTTGTTGGATTTTACTCAACTTGGTGGCTCACGTCCCAAACTCAATGCAATGAGCTGCCAGTGCCATTGCCCTCACCTTTCAAAACATTTTCAAAGAGCTGAAACAAAAAAAGCAAAACAAACCAGAAGTGGAAGTGAGGCAGGACTGGGCCCCCGTTTTCTCACGGCTCCTGACCAGCATCAGCTGCATTGTGTATTGATTGGCTGATTAAGCACAAATTGATTACCAGCTGCTCATTAGCATCCCATTAGCGATGACCTATACCTTCTGAGCCCCAGCCTGGGTAGCCTCAAATGGATTAACAAGCACAATATTTCTGCTGGGGACAGAAAATCACTGAACACTTGTCAGAAAGCCCCAAATCAATGCAATTCACATTATTAACCCCGCAGGACCTACAGCAGCACTTTCCTTGCAGACATCAATATACACAATGGGTTTCATGTTTGCATTTTATTTACATTTACTATCAGTCACACTCCTCATTCATCGGATCTGGCATTTGTGCTTAGTTTCAGCTCCCTGTTTAAGGTGCATTTAAGTGTGAACATTGAAAAAGGGCAAAACATTGCCAGTGTTCACAGGCTAACCCTACAAACAGACCACAGCTTTCTTTACGTTTGTCTTTAGATTTTGATAGCTGATAGGCAATGCCAAGATAAAAGGGTGTTATGCTTAAAAAACTGAATTGTTTCTTTTGGAAAAAAAGGAGTTTTTAATTCCATTTATAAAAACAAATGATAGATAGCGAAACAAAACAAACATAGCTTTGTTACATCAGTCATCCTCTTGGTTCAGAATTCACATTTTCATATTATTTGCATGGATTTAATAAAAAAAAAAAAATAGCACCAAAAAGGGCATTGCATTAGCAGGGATATTTCATCAACTGGATGAAGTTAAGATTTTAATATTGCAGGTCCTGTCAGGCAGGTACTGATCCTGAACAATACCGCAACAGGAAAAAGGTTGATTTCATTTCAGAATAATTTTTGCATAAATTATAAACAACACTTTTAAAAACAGGGGGTTTTGGTAAGCCTTTATTTAAATTGGATACTGTGTAGCATTTATGCATTGCCTTTTATAGACTTAATGAAGGTGATATAAATGCTACTTTGTGTTTTTTTTCCTGTCCAACTTTTAGAGATCCCAACTATTTATTATTTATCAGTGTCCAGTACACTGTATTAAATATATTAACTCCCTTAGAGGAGAATAATGGTACCTAGTCAGAGATACAGTAGAGTGACTGTATTACAATCATGAACCATCAGAAATGTAAACACATTTTTCTATATATAAAGTGAACCCGGAATGAGGTCTCATTTCCAGCGAGTTCCTGGGATAATTAACACATTTAGAAATGTCTAATTTATTTTAAAGCATTGAACATTTGATATTAACCTAATATCAGAAGGTAGCTCATTCCTCTTAAAAGGAGTGTGAAAGGGATTTTGAGAGAGGTGGGTATCAAGCTCTGCAAGCCAGTACAAGTAGTGTTAATTGCAGAGAAGGGACTCTGCTTCCATGGAATAAATCACAAGGCTAAAGATATTCTGTTGTGAGCTCTGAGAGAACCCCAGGTGTGGGCTGGCAGAAGGGCAGTGTGCAGGCTGTCCCAGAGCGGAGAGGCCTGTGGAAAATGTAAATGTTACAGCCTCAGCTCGGGGAGTCTCAATGACTCAGAGTGTACCGAATGGAAATGTCTCAGCCAATCCCAGATGTGATCTCTGGCACGTCTGAAAGCTAGTGCCCTTTGTGTGTAGAGCCTTATTATACCTGTGTTCCAGTTTCCCGAATGTTGTTGGAACAGCATAGAGGTCTTGAATGTGTCTTTCAGAACTGCTATTGTTTCCAGATAATTTGATAAAGAAAATACAGCTTGTTTTAAAAGCTATGGACTTGCTTCAGTTTTTCATATTTTGTAAGTCCTGTTCAGCCAGTGTGTGTGATGCACTAAGAATGTAAATGTTAAACAACTAATGATTCAAAAAGCATTCTTCCAACATTTTTGGATTCAAATTGGATTCCAAATGAATGCCCGAAATGTTTTCTTTTGACATTCAAACTATATTGAAGGGTGTCTTATTTTGCTTCAAGAAATGTCTACTTAATAAGCAACTGTTGCATTCAGAATACAAACTATTTATTAGCATTATGCAACAATGCTTTATGACTGTATTTGCAGGCCACATTTGGTGCAGAGAGTGCATGTGTTTCTGGCTGCCCTTCTCTCTCTGCCTCTCCCTGTATGAGTATCATTAATAATCATCTGCCTGCAGGTCGATAACCTTTCAGAGGTCACTCAAAAAGGTTGAGAAAGATGGTTGTTTATAGACAGCAAAGAGGTGGGGACAATTTCACTCCCCAGGCGAAATGAGCAAGGAAGTGCAAGACTACCTAAAAGCAAGGCTTAAAAACATTTCTTTAATTTAGTATAGTTCCAGATAGTAAGACATGAATGGTGAATATTGTATAAGAGTTGTCTAGTTCTGGTGTGAGACCTGCAAGCAGAAGCTGAAATGGCTTTTCTTCTGATAAGAGACAGCCTGCACACTACGTACTGAAGATTGGAAATGAAGATCGTACAGTATTGCTATTAAACGTTTACTTTCGAATTGTGCCGTGTGTTCTATAGAAGGGATGTGCAGAAAATAACTCAACAAGAGCAATGTACCTAGATCCAATCCTTTTGGAAATACAATCCCCAGTGTTCTTCAATTAATTCAGCGCTCCTGCTTGACTGAAATATCTTTTTTAATGTTTCACAGTGCCAGTGCTTTCGATATGAATTTAAAGGAGCCTCGCAATGAGCTGGGCTGTGAACAATTTCAATCCTAAGTTCTGGAAAGCACAGCTCAATGACTGTTCCAACACTGACATATTGAAATATTAATATTTAAACCTTTATGTTTATTTCACTTTCACTTATACAGCTTTGCACAGGGAACAACCCTTTCGTTGCAAGCAGTTTAAATGAAAGCCTAATAATACAATAGCATCCAACAGAGCAGTGACTAGGGTGTGGCAGACGAGGAAGCGAAGGCAAGGGCACATCACAGAACCAGAAAGGTGAAAGGTCAAAACTATTCAATGAGAATCCTTACAATTTCTGTGGAAGTACAAATGATTTGATATAGTGTCCAATTATATTGCTCCTGCTTTGAACTGCCAAATTTAATGTCATTTCACTGCTGCACCCATTACTAATCAAGGAGGACTCATGATCAACAGGGCCCCAGTTGATTTTCCTTTTCTTTCCTTTTCAAAATCCAGTGCATTGCTCCCTGTGGGCCCCTAACCAAGATTGCCAACTTGTCACAACCAAGATTTGAACCAGCAAGCTCTCAATCACATGACTTATCTCTAGGTACTCTCCACCAAAATATGACAAAAGGGTCATTTAAAAAGAAATTTTTATTTACTGTAAAATAATTGACAGGTAATGTGACCACTTTCATTGCTAGGAAAAGAAAACAGTAATAATGTACACAATATATACCGTGTTCCTTCGAATTTAAGACGCACATTTATTTTTTATTTTTTATAAATTTAGAATCTCCAATTATTTTTAATTTTCTTACAATTTGGAATACCTAATTATTATTTTTCTCCTTCACCGCGGCGATTCCCCACACAGCTCAGGGACCCGAGGCTTAGTGGGCGTCCTCTGATCCCACAAGCCAATCAGTGTCTTTTTACACCCAGGAACCTGAGAGCAGGTGTCCGCAGTCTACCGGCCTTTGGAGAACAAAGACCAGTCCAGCAAATCTCCACCCCTGGCCTGTAGGGGTCGCCGCAGAGTGGTGAGGAGAAACAGTCTAAGCCAGATCCCACCTCCCCAACCCCAGCGCCAAGGTCAATGCGGCGCCCCCTCCTGCAGTCCCCAGCAAAGACCAGCTGCCTCGCAAAACCAGGATTCGAACTTGTGATCTCTGGTTGTATGACTCACCCTGCACGCCGCATGCCAGTGCTTTTACCAGGTGAGCCATTCGGGGACCTCCCTAAGACGCATTTTTTGAACCATTTTTTGCTTCTCAAAAATATCCTGCGTCAACAAAAGACGTGACTACCCGAGTACACAAACAGCAACTTGACTGACTGCTGAGAAAAGACGAAGACATCACTGCCTGAATACACAAGCAGCAACGTGACTTACTGCAGAGAAAAGACAAACCAAAATGTTAATGCCTCATCTCGAACCATCCATGACATACAGGCAGCTATTTTCAAAGAAGCGTCATTACAGTTCACAAATTGGGAGAAAAACAGGTGTGAGTAATCATGACTGGAAACGAGAAGCGGCACATAACTGTAATGCTCTGTGTGATAGCAGACGGCCTACAATATGCGTAATTGAGGTTGTATCTTTGTAAATGCATATCTATTTGAAGTTCTATTGTTTCCTCACATTGAGGGTAGGAAATTTGGGCTGTGTCTTAAATTCAAGGGCGTTTAAAATTCGAAGGAATATAAGTGTAGTCGGTAGAACTACCTATTAGTTTTGTTTTTCTCGCCATACTTAAACATACAACTACGGTACATTGCAAGTGCAATTCAAGATCACTGCAATATAAACAGCGACTGTACTGTACCTGCAAGTTTCCAGAGGTGAAAGGATGCACTGTCCGACTACGCCACCCTGCCACTTGTATTTTTTTGCCCACCAAACAGATGGGACTTTAATTTGAAATCTAATTCAGAAGAAGGCCTCTCTATTATCACAGCACCTCCCACACACCATGCTGGGTTTTGGTTGATGAAATCAGCCCAGTCTGCTCTTGGCAGGAGCATTGCCTCTTTCCATCTGTCCCAGAAGAGACTGCACAGTCACCCCAGCTACCAAACGCCCATACAAATAATATACAAATAAAGATAGCTTATTTAAAGAAAAAAAAAAAAAACATCTGTTTTTAATTAACATTAAACTATTTGAAAGACTAGCCAAAAAATAACCCCAAAAAGCTTTTTTCCCAACCTGCGTCACTCTCAGGAGAAGCAATATTTCACAGCTTCACACAGAACCGCTAGTAAGATATAGACAAACAGTTCTGATCGTGCCTATCGGCGTACTGATTAAAAATGTATTTGGTGGGATTAAAATATCCATGGAAAATCAATAGCTGTCTTTAAAAACCATATTATAAATCTAGATATCATAATTAGTTGATGAGTCAAAGGTCTTTATCTCTCCAGTAGGTTAGTTTGCTACAGTTTGAAGGAAAAACACAGGGCCAGATTATTTATCAGTAGTGAGAGTTAGAAATAATAATTAGATTTTCAAACAGGGGGAACTCCTTTGAGCCAGCGAGTGCGGCGCAGTTAATGAGCACAAACATGGATGCAGTGCTGCTTTCTGTGGCAGGCAGCACAGAGCGGGAAGGTTTGTAGGGAGAGCGAGATAGAAAAGGGAAAGAAAAAAATAAATACCGTGACACCAACCCGAGAAATAATGAGGAAATTAATGAAGACACTAAACAGTCTATTCCCTTTACATTCCTTACCACCACCGTGTCTCACCCCGAGCCTAATTGTAACGCTATCTATATTCTCAATAAAAGTAGACTGAAATTACGATAGCGTGCTTTGAAGCCATAGAGGCTATTGGTTAGCAGGGGAAGTCTCATGTCATTCCAATATCAAACTGGGGCTGCTGCCATTTACATCTGCACACAAGTCAAATATCACCTGTATCTACCAATTTTTTGTATTACTGCAATTCATTAATTATTTCACCAATCTCCTATACTTCCCTTATGGTATAATGTATTCACAGCCCTTGTGTTCAGCCAGCACATTTTCTTAAAACCTGTTTCTTGCATCCAGTTACTGGATGCTTATTCAGTAGCATGCGCCATCAGTGTGAGTCGGAGAGGTCGTGTTTTGCCAGCCTGCAATCCTAACTGGAACTGAGGGAGTGCCAATTGTAGTCAATTTGATCGATCTTCTGCTGATGGAAATAAAGAGGTCTGATTTCAAATCTCTTTCAAGTCCGTCTCAGTGACAGATGGAAATGTGGTATTATTGTCACTGTGTTGGACCATCTGTAAACTTTCAGAGGCCTCACAATGCTAAACCGCATACTGAAGACTGAAGTTGTTTAAAGATGGCACACATTTAAAACTGGATGTAAAGTAAGAAACATTTGCTTAAAATGAGTAAAATTGTTCAGGTTAGACTACATAGGATTAAATACAAGGAAAACAAATGATTTGTCAGTAAAGTGCTACTATTCCCGCAATGTAGCTCCAATAGACATGAAACAACATTCTTAGTAAATATTTAATTATTGTCCTTCACTTGTAGGCAAACTTCCCATCTCTAACCTTTGTCCTTTAAAGGTTAAAAAAATGCTACACATTACAGCACAAGGGGCTTTACCAAGATGTTTATTACAAAAATATACTATGAACATAATTGTGTACAACAGACACTGACGCCTTAACCTCCATGTTAGAAAGTGGCATCTGCAATCTCAGTGCATGTGCATTGACAAATGAAGCCCTGGATCTTTAAATATTCCCCAAGGCGTCTGCTCCTGATTCCACAAACTCCTCATCAGCAGCTACTGATATTGTGCTATGCAAGGTGCTTTCAGAAGAGATCAAGCAATTTACAGCTAAGGCCAAAAGCTTTGCATCACCTAGAATTTTAGAATTGAGACAGAATTAAAAAAAAAACAAAAAAAAACGATATGAACATAATTTAGATCTTTTATTCAACATCATGTAAATCAAAGACACTACAAAATGATATCGCAAAAGTAGTACAGTATTTCATGTTAGATTCTGAAATGACACATTTTTCAATTTGAATCAGTTTTTTGTTTATATGTATGTATATTCTTTTACTGCTTTGTTTCATTTTCTCAATGTGTGAATGCACCACAGTGCCGTTGAGAGGACATCATAATCCTGTTTTTTTTTTCCTTCCCAATCTTCCTTGCGCTTCATCCGCATGATACAGTACCTATAAAAATTATGTAGTATGTAGCATAAAATAGTTTAGACATTGTTATACTAGAGATGAGCAGAGACATTACTAGATCCAGTGTAACTAGCCTTTATTCTTCTTTCTAGATCTAAATGCCTCTGTAGCAGTTGTAGATTGATGGATTTGTAATATTGGCTTTGAGAAGCAATTCAGTCTGCTGGAATCGATCATTTTCCCTTCAATCACATTCCCTTTCCAATTATATTATTTGTAAACCAGCGGCAAAATGTTAAAACTTACAAACGCACAGGACATCAGAGGTACAGTAGATGCATCATTTTAAGTGAGTATTTTTTTTAAACGGTTCATAGAATTTTAGTGCAGAGTGATGTGTCAACTTGTGCCGGCTGGCCCCCCAGAGATGAATCTACCCCTTCTAGAATGCTGCTAGCCAATCAGAGTGCTCCCTCGTACCACGCGGTCTTATAAAACCTCAAATCTCATTATCTCGACTTGCTAGTAAGTGCTTAAGCCGTTGACAAAGAGCTGACATTTCATGTGTCAAAGTATCCCAACAGTGTTTATAGTTTCACAGACCTTTACTAGCTTGGGTAAGCAGTAAATGAGTGATCCAGTTCTGTAAAAACAAAACCCGACTACTTCTTACCAACCTTGATAAAAAACTTTTAATTGAGCGCGTAATCAGTATCTTCTAATCTATAGAGGCACTACAGTGCCTCAACTGCCTAGCTATTCTGATTAACCGCAATCTCTTTTCATACTCCTACCTGTACAGGATGGAAGAAGGCCAAGATTAGAGCTAGATAATGACATAACTATCAGAATGCACCATTGTGAGGATGCTCCAGGAGCAGCTTTGCAGACGTGCAGCATGAAAGGTTCAGCTTGCTTCAACAGCACTCCACACCGCTGTGAAAACGGCATGAATATTTTAAACAGCATCAATCTGTCAGCATGAACTCTTTTCCCGGATCAAAGGGAGACAGGCGTGTCTACCTGCCAGGAATCAGTAGACATGCATTCTTGGCTCATCTGCCTGTGGGAGTAATCACTGCAGACGGGATACGCACCTGTGGAAACGGGCAAGGACTTGGCCATCAATCACAGATCACCTCCACTTCCAAGGTTATTAATTTCACTTTCAGATCAGCCGTTTCCCTCGCCAGTCGCTTCTGATTTCACTCGGGTACTGCAACAACCAACTCTGGAAACTTAAGACTTGGGACGGCATTTTGTAAATGTACCTTGAATACAGTGGAATTAGAGCTCATCTTCATTCCAGCTTTTGAATTTTAACAGGTGATATTTCAAGTAGCTTCATGTGTGGGATTTTTAAGGGCGGGTCAGCCCACTTCTGACTATAATCTTGTGTCTGAGCCTGGTGGAGTCCGGGTTGACAGCCTTGTCTCATGTGGAGAGTCAGCAGGCTGGTGTGGTAATCCACAGTCCCACTGCGCTTTTCTATTGATTAGCAATTGATTTAATTTGCAACAGCTGATTAACCCCTGCTCCAAAATGAAGGAATCTGCAGGAGCTCTTGATCTGCCAACAGCTAACCTCGGGAAGCCGGACACTTAGAAAAGGTATTATCAGTTCACTGCCCCCAATTACAACTCCAGTCCAAAACGTCTTCCTGAGATAAGGATTACGGAAAAGGAAATGTAGGGTGTAGACAAACTAAGTCACTTGATCGGGTTTTGATTGAAAGATTACAGGGTAAAACTTGGCTCCACTCTCTGGATGACCATTTCTGTTTACATCAAACCACAAAAACGAGTGCCTTGAATTTCAGATGCACCCGGTGGTGGTTACATGGAGGGCTCACTAGAATTTAGCATTTCTTCTATTTTATTAAGATACAGTTGGGTAATGTGTTTTCTTTATTTAAACCTGTAACCACTCATGAGCTGGGCTGTATTTTCTTCAAAAAAATGACTCATTTCACAGCACTTTGCGGTCTAAAAAAATATATCGATATTTCATGATATTAAATGCACTATTTATTAAAACTAAATATTGTGTTGTCCCATTCAAAATGGATTATTATCCAATAAATGTTTCTAAATATTTAAATGGGTACCTCAAAAACAATAAATGCTAAATCACAAAATATTTCATTTTTTATCTCCACCTTTTAAAAACATTCTATTTTCACCATCAGTGAATTATGAAACAAAAAAAAAAACATTAAATATAACAAGACAGGTGAAATGTCCCCTTTTTGTACAAGACAGAGTGATGTTGAGCAGAAATATTTTTTTTACTGAAGACGTGTATGTTTCCACTATTCTTTCAGAAATGGGAATTTTCACAGATTACATGGCAATGGGTATATCCACAGACCTGTGCGTATTTTGTTATCTTTGTATTTGTGTTGTATTGTTATTATTTAAATGTATGTATTTGACCTGTTATTTTAGGTCAGCAGGGAAGGGTTAATTGCCTTCACTGCCAAATCAGTTCACGTGTAGAATGTGCCTGAGACCGATTGAATGATTAACAAGCAATCGAGCTCAGGCACAGCTGTATATAAGAGGCAGGAACCTCTCAGTCTGGGTTTGTTCAGAGGAGGAAGGCAAGTGAAAATATCCAAGAAGCTTCAAAGAAATATAAACAATTGGTACTGGTGCTGGATTTGGACCAGCACGATACTTGTTTGTTCAGAGCGTTGGTTTGTCTGTTTATTGTCTGTCTGTTTTGGCCACCGTGCCGTTTGCTTTTGGTATCAGTGTTTTGTTTTGTTTATTTTGCAATAAACGCGCTTCAACTCTCAGTACTGAGCCTGTGGATTTCTTCCTGGTCTGACATCACCCACAAGCCATCTGTGTGACATGACCATGAAAAAAAATACTGAATCTTAAACTTATTGGTCCAGCAGATCCATGTTCTTCTTATCTGGGTTAAGTTTAGCATTCAACAGTACATTTCCCAGTTAACTGCAGAACTGCTAAGGCAGAAGAATCCTGCTGAAATAAATCCTTCTCAGCAAGACAGAGGAGAGTAGCTTGGCACTTCCTGTCTATTTGTGTAACATCTTTGTTTGCCTGTACTTTACAGCAGTGATCCCTCATCTCAGCCAGTGAGCCGACACTCTGACAATGTCCTTGGACTTCCCTTGATCCTTACTCTGGGGTTTCACTGGTTGAAAGCCAAGCTGCAATGTGGTAATACAATTCAAGACACTGGAATATGACATTTCAAACCCTGAGCTCCATTCTCTCTTTACCATTTACAGCTCATTATAAAATAGGTTTTGTAGATGTAGTTGGAATTACATTTTAATGTTAGCAGCTTTAAAAAACAACCAAAAACTGCAACGATGATAACTGTAATTATTCTTAAAACTGTTAAATGCCAAAAACATAAATTATTTATATTTATATATATATATATATATATATATATATATATATATATATATATATATATATATATATTTTTTTTTTTTAAATCAGTTTTTGTACAATGGCGTTATAAATATGTCCAAAACGTAATCATCATTAGAATAGTTTTATACAGGCACGTATTCTTTGAATTATTGTCTAAATATTTTGAACATTTCAAGCAATAAAACAGTTGCAAATGAAAAAGTGAAGCTTGTTAGCTTACACTGATTTGCAGTTTATTCAGGAGCACCAGGGTCATAACTGGAACTGGCTCTCTGAGAGCAGGGCGGGGCGGGGCGGGAGATCCCTGACCCTCTTTGCATGTTTATTTCTATGTTCTCTTTGCAGCGTTTCACTCTCCCTCTCAAGTGTACTGAAGCTCACTACTCTCCTTGGAAGTCCAGCCGTACCGGCCTTCCTCAGAAAAGGCGACCCTTGTAAGCAGGGGAGACCTCTGGACTTCTCCATCTTCTCTAATCTTCTGCTATCCTATTTTTTGTTTCTCCTTGGGGGAAGTGAAGCTTGCTTACCAGCCTTGGAGGCCCAGATGTGCCGACCACACCTCCACGAGAACGGCTCTCTGTTCCTCTCCCATACACACATATACATACATACATACATACATATACACACACGCATATACATGCACAAATGCCATATTCCTATTATAAGGAGCAAAGAAAAACTACTTAAAAAAAAGTTGCAGTTTAAAAATGTAAGTCTGTTTACCTAAGCTTGATGGCTTAATCATGCAATCAATAGCATTCTCAGGGGCAGGGGAGCGAGAGGCGAGAGGGCTGATGAAAAACACATTAGGGCAGAGGCATGCCTGGGTATAGAAAATTAAAACCTGCACTGCTACATTTATCCAATATCGACAGGAAAATTAAAGCAAGCAACCATTTTTCCCCTCTGTTTAAAAAAAAAACCTTCATGGAGAAAAAATATATATCCCAGACTTCAATTAATACTGTTTGTTCTTCTTGGCTTTCGAATAAAAGGGGAATTTGATAACCTTTAGTATTAATGAATAACAAATGTAGGCTGTGCTGTATTAGACGGCTAAAAATAGGAGGGCAGTATGAGCAGAGCTGGCTTATATTTTTTCATGGAAAGCAACCAAATAAGTTTGTTGGGAGATCACTTCGATCGCTCTACTGTCTGGGGAATTAGATAGTCTTTATATATAAAATGAGGAATTAGATAAGTCTTCTCATGATTGCTAATACCTGCGCAGGTGTAAAATCCCAGCGAAGTCTGGTGACGTTGCACAGCCAGGACAAGAACCTGTGCTTCCCTGACTGTATGAACCACCTTGCACGCCACGCGGCCACGCTTTTACCCACTTCTAAACCACTAGTTCTCAAATCCAGTTGCTGGTGTCTGTAAATAGTCCAGGTTTTCATTGCCCATAAAATACATCACACTCACAACGCCTAAGACTTTAGATTGCTAGTTAATTGTTAGTAGTTAGAACCCTGGTTGAAAAAAAAAACATGCACCTTATTTTTTTATTTTTTATTTTTTACACACACCAGAACTGGAGTTGAGAAACACTACTCATTTTTTTTAATCTGCTATGAAATAATCTGTATATAAAAGAAAGATAACCGTGAAACAGCACATGCTGACAAATGTGTTAAAACACACCAACCCCACAATATGTTCTTTGTTGAAGTGCCTCATACTGGGACTGTTATAGGACTTGCTTGAGGCATTTCCTATGCAGACGAACGTGCCAGGGGTGCATCAAGGAATAACCCCGACTCATGCTGTGCCAACTGCTGCTAAACAATTAGCATGCATCTCAGAACGCTGCTCCACAAGCAATATTGAAGAAAAAAGAAAATGCAACATATTGCTTGTATTAGATTTATTTTATTATACAAAAAGTAGAAAAAAAATGATTGAATCTTTTACAATGCTGTTCAGATGAAGTACAAAGGCATTAGATCCAGTAGCAGCCAGTCAAGCATTGAGAATGCAAATCATTCACTTCCAAATGGAACAAACATTCAAAAGGTTTAAACCTTGGCCTGGCCAAAATATTTACACTGGTATCATGAAATCATCAAGACACCAAGAACCTGTATGACAATCTGAATTAAACTAGAAGTGTCAAGGATGTGCTAACTGCATGTTAACACATCACACTAGAATAAACTGAATCTCAGAGCCTCTTGGGAAGCTTTAATGGAGAACTGGAAAGTGTTCTTAGTATTTACAGCTGGAAATAGTTACACAGGGTTTGATTAATGAATTGTTCAAAGGCCAACATGGAAACGTGGAAAAAGTCTTTGCATATTTACAGAAGCTGTTTGCGCTCTGGAAATCGTTGCAAAAAGTGATCTGCAAGTAACCCAATTAGACTGTATCTTGAAAAGGGGACACTGCATCTCCTGCACCTTTCAATCCTCAGAATCAAATTCAATCTTGCTTACTCTGTGCTTTCTTAGGAAAAGCAAATGTCTGAAAAACCTGGAGTATTGTTATGTAACATTTAGCAGTGCTGTTTCTTTATCAAGGGGTTTGCTCGAGCACAGATTGCAGAGGGACACAAGTTTGATTTTGTCATGACAATATACTGTTGCACAGTAATCTGAGGATAAGATTGAATCCAATTTTCAACATCTTAGTGAAGATCACTTGTCATCACCTTCCATTATTTTCTATCTATAATCCCATTAAATCATGTACAGTATACTAGATCCCTACAAAAAATGAAAAACTACTAGTAGTATGCCTTACTTCAATTATAAACTCTTGTTTCTGATTTGCAAAGAACCTTGACAATATTATACTGCATATTTAAAATTACACGTGCAGAAGACAGAACATTTTAGATTTCAAATAGCTAATTATTGCAATTAATATTAGACTGATTTGTGTAGTAATTGACTTGTCAGTGCTGCTCAATTTAAATCTAAATAGCCTATTTGTTTAATTAAAGTAAAAATAAAGTATTAAAAAAACGAATTAATACTGAATTAAGAAATAAAATGTGTTAGCTAAAGCTTACTGGCATACTACCCTAGTACCATATACATCAATCAAGTAATGACATCATTTATTCCATGATGACGTCACTGCAGCTTGCCATCTCTCTATTCTAAGCATGCTTGTTCTTGCTTTCTGACAGTGATGCACTGTCCAGTTCTGGCTGTCCAACAAGAAATCTATGGGAGCGTGTCCGCACTAGTGTGTAAATCACTTCTGTGTAGCTTCAGACACTGGTGTGCCGTTTATCAGTTAACAAAATGTGTGACTACCAGCAAGCGAGGTGTGGAAGAAACAGATGCAGATATAAAAAAAATATGTTATCTTGTGGAGCAAATGTCAAATCATCAGAGATAGGACTGTACCTGATAAATCACAAGAACAGCACTTTCGTACATTACTGACGGGCTGAGATTTTAACCAGAGGCTCGCTCTGACTGGATTTCATGATACAACCTGGAGGAGAATAATAAAATGAAACAAGTTACTCATGTGACAGTTCTGTTCTTACTTGTACATTTAAGCCACTGTCTGTATTCACAAGAATCAGATTATTTGTATATAGTGTTTTGAAACTTTGGCTGATTAGGTACTACTTATTATTTCCTAATTGAAAAACAAACCCAATGACTTGGTTTGCAGACTCTCCTGAGATTTATAGTTATGACTAATTATATGTACTCCAGCTGCCAGAGAAAATACATATTCTTCCTTTCTTATTTATTACAAACGTGATGCACCATGAGGGATTACAACTCTGGGGTGGAACTACAGGCGCTTCCCTGCTGATCTTTGTAAAAACATCTTAATCCTAATCTGAAGGGATTTCCGTGCTGGTTCATTCAAAATCACAGAACATTGGTGACTGAGTTTGGACCCAGGCCTCCAGCAGTTCAATTCTCATGCAGTGACCCACTGCTTTAACCAACTGAACTGCTGCAGACTGGATGCCAATAGTGACTCCTGACCCAGACCCAGTCCCGTGGTTCTTCCCAGGTTACTGCCGGCAGGTATCATGGAAAGCCTCGAGAGTGCGGAAATCCCTCCAGGTGGGAGGCAGCCCGTCCTGCAGATACTTTCCGCAGCGCTGGCAGGGAGCTTGGAATAACTTGATGTAACTTCTCAACCAGGTCTGGAAACAAGCAGAAAAAAAAAATGATGCAGCAGAGACATGCAAACTGGTGGACAATAGCAGTCTTGGGTATCCACAGATGTACCCTTTCTTTTAAATCCAGTGCTGAATCACACTCTCTATTCTGCGTTGTATGAAGAGTATAGCCTTTTCTTAGTCTGGATGCAAAGCCTTTGTTACAGCTGCTGGGGTCAGTATTGCAGCCTGGTTTACTGTTTCATTCAGTTCTATAACCAGTGCATTACATTCTGTCCTTCTGTATGACCTCTATTGAGCAGTGTAAGCCCGCATCACCAGCAGTCACTGTTTAGTCAGTTTCTTAACTGACTCCATATATTGATTCTTGTTCATTAAATTAAACATTTTCTGTAAGATTAAGGAACACGTATGAAAACATGTCTTTTGAAAAGGTACTGTACATGGATGTGATGTCCCACCTGCCATAGGAGAGCTGTTTCTAAAAGGGGTTAAAATAAATGCTTATTTAAACCAACAAAAGCCACAGAAGGATGCAGATAGCAGAGAGACAGCTGTGTGATCCCAGCCCGGCAGGGACGCGAGGAGAGATAGAACAAGAGAAACCAACACTAGATAGTCAGCGGGCTTGAATCAACATCAATGTCACTTTCACACAGCACCTGCTGCTTTCTAGAGGTACACATGCAACTGGATATCATGCTGTAAAACTGACAGAGGATCTTCTAGTATGATGTAACGCACTTTGACTACCTTTTCATTTTGATATCTATTGTACTTTATAACAACAATACTCCCAACTTTGCGCACTAACTTGGCAAAAAGGAAATTTTACTGAAAATAAACCGTTTCAGTGTCTTATATGGAAATATACCAGGCTCTGTAAACTGCAGTTTAATAGTCTGCAGTGTTGAGAGTTATGCTCTTGTACTACAGTACAGTTCTGTTATTGGAATATAACCCTACATTCCAAATGTACACCAGGAATGGAAATAAGACTCTCACTGCAAAGCAGTTTGATACATGGTTTTACTGTGAGTTTAATAAGACCCACCTGAGCTTGTTACCTATACACTGTGGCTAACCACGCTTGTAATGGGGGAATGGGTGAAACTGCTATGCAATAGGAGTCTTGTTTCCATCCCTGCACACATTTAGAATACAGATTTAAAAATGAAAGGTTTAGACCGGCTATTGTCAACGAGCATCTTCTCTTGCCAGGAAGCTTCCCGCAGCTGTTAGATCCTGGTACATTACCTATCTGAATCGCAGCCAGCCTTCCTTAATTTCAAACCAGATTGCCTGACTACCTGCAAAGAACTGATCTTCAAGCAAAGTAACTTAATTAAATTAATTAAAAGTAATCCCCCAGGAGAAAAAGAATACACAAAATGCTCCAGGCTGATTTCCAGAGAGAGGTGCGGCAGCAGCAGTATCATGCATCAGTGACTGATTCAAAGTCTCAACGAAAACGACACTGGGGCTGATTATCAAAACCTTTTCCTTCGAAAGAGTAAATTACATCTGCTCAAGCTACAAAACATGAAATAAATGCTGCTGGCCAATTGCAACAAACCTGCGGGTTTAGTCCTAAGTTCTGTACTAAGATGAGTAATACAGTAGCAAGTACGGTTTGATCTGCGGATCATCTCCAACTCTGTACTATCTTAATACCTGTTTTACAATCCTCTAGGGGGCAGACGACCAATACATGGTGTTTGCTGTAGCTCAGAACATCTTAAAACCTAACCTGCAGTCTATCTGAAAGTGCTTGATTCATTGCAATTGAAACTATCCTGCAGACTACCATCACTACTGTCCTCTGTACTGACCGCTGGATCAGCCCCAGTTTGTACGCTGCTTTCAGTTTGTTGCTATTGACACAGCATGTATTTCATTTAAGGTAGTGTAAGTAAGGAAGATTGTTTGTTTCTTATTTTGTAACTTCAGAAGGGTGTTTTTTTTTTCCTTTTGAAAAATTGAGTAATTTCCACTGTAGTAAAAAGCTTTGAAAATCAATCCTATTGCATTACAGGGAGACTTGGCGTATTTTCAAAGGCATCAAAACATGACAATCATGAAAAAAAGGTAGAAAATATATTTATGGATATTTTCCATAAACAGGAATGTATATTTTGTTTTCTGTTGCGTGTTTGTGAATGCATCCATGCATTAGTGTTTGTTATGGGCCCTTGAATGCTCTTGAAACAGATACTCTATACGATATATTTCCTGTTAAAAAAAATAAATACATATATGCCCATGTAATTGCACGCAGCGACAGCACA